>NC_040081.1:48023623-48660766 GCF_003369695.1 Bos indicus x Bos taurus | reverse complement strand
AAGGATATATTTAAAAAAGACTTCATTCACCCAATTCAACTTGAGCATTTTACTGTTACCAGAACAGAAATTCCATAATAGCCAGGTCCAGGATCTCTGTTTGTATTACTCACTGATATAGTTCAGGCAGCGACACTTAGGCCTGTTCTACAGAAAATTATGTAGCAGGTGTTTTCGGTCACATCCCTTTGGACAGTTTCTGATTTTATCTCAACTGTATAAAGATATTGTTTCACTTTGGCTATAAGTATCAACCTCAAGCATATCAGTTTTTACACAGGGTGGCCCAGTACCCAAAGCCGAATCTCTAGACCATGCTGAAACTGCTGACCCAGAAGTGCAGGACAACTCTCTGATGTTAGCAAGTGAAAACTGTTTGGATAATGCTCCAACCTTGCATCTTTCAACTGGATGCTTCTGGAAAGCATTCAGTGTGCTTTTCAACAAAACACACTATCAGTAAAGCATATGACACCACCTTCCCACACTTCACCCAAGTCTTAGTGTTAGGTGCTTTATATTTGGGGGCAGGTATGGATGTGAGAGTTGGACTATAAAGAAAGCTGAGTGCCAAAGAATTGATGCTTTTGAACTGTGGTGTTGGAGAGGACTCTCGAGAGTCCCTGGCACTGCAAGGAGATCCAACCAGTCTATACTAAAGGAGATCAGTCCTGGGTATTCATTGGAAGGACTGATGCAGAAGCTGAAACTTGAAAACTTTGGCCACCTGATGTGAAGAGCTGACTTATTTGAAAAGACCCTGATGCTGGGAAAGATTGAGGGCAGGAGGAGAAGGGGACGACAGAGGATGAGATGGTTGGGTGGCATCACCGACTCAATGGACATGAGTTTGGGTAGACTCCAGGAGCTGGTGATGGACAAGGAGACCTGGCCTGCTGTCATTCATGGGGTCACAAAGAGTTGGACATGACTGGGTGACTGAACTGAACTGAACTGAACCTGAACTTAGTAAACATTTTGTCTTATTTTGAAAATGCATTTAAATTACATAGGAAACTCTCCATTTCTGGAATGCATTCCCCTAGTCAAACTGGCCATCTTCAAATTCACATAAAGAGAGAATCTCATAAAACATATACTCTAATAACTGCAGTAAAAGTTTGGGATAAGTGCTTCTCTTTATACTTTTAAAGGAGAAACAAGTTTAAAAGAATAATGGCATGGGAATTTTCAGTTTTCCTTTTTCCAGTTATTTGGAAAATACTATATAGGTCAGCTATTCAGCAATTGAATATATGCCAACAATATAGCATCTATTGGTCAAATGAAAGTATAATTGCTATCTCTCTCTTTACATTTTAATGAGTGTGCTAATTATTTTTTAAGCAAATGTTAATTGAACGCTTTTCTTTTTTTTCTAGACACTGGGATTGATAGATATCACCTAATACTCAAGAATTTATGACAATGTGAGACTGGGACACATTTTTTTAATCAAAACATAATAAATGAATAAATAATTTATTTACAATATATAAATACATATTCACATTTTATGAATATTTATCCAAATAAAGCTGTCAGTTTTATAAGTATAAATGTATAGAATTATTTTATTAGTGGTTTATTTAGAAAAATAAGTGGATAAAAATTGCAACTTATTATGTAGTAGAGATATAATACATGTACACATAATTAAAATTTAGCTCAATACGGAGAAAACTCACTGGGAAGGAAAGAAACATATTTAGACATAGATCATGGACTGAAAAAATCAAAAGAATTTTCATTGACACAAGGTGAGTAGTCAGTGAAACCCAAATGAAGAGACTTTATTGAGACTGAGCTTATACTTCAGTGTTATATTTCAAGACAATGTATCCTCAGTTGGGACTACATATTAATTCTCCATAATGAGTATCAACAGATTAATCCTTCCAGAATCAGTGTACAGATCAAATTTATTTATTGCTAAAATTAAGTTTTTTACATTTGTACATTATCATACTGTTAAGAATATGAAATAATGTGTTTGTTTAAAAGTGCATCAATTGATGTGTCAAGGATTGGTATTCTCTCTGGATTAAAAAAAAGAGGAAACAATATGGTAAGCCTAAAACTGCTTTCAAATCTTACTAGGTTCGGCATATATTTGAATTAGTAACCATAACTATCATATTCTGCTGTGATCTCTTGTTTAGCTGGTCAGCCACATAAAATTATTTTTAGGTACTTACCTAGCATTCTCACATATAAATTTCTTCAGCACATCAACATAAAAATAATTTCATCAATCTCTGCAGTAAATTGTGTGTGTCTGTGTGTGTGTGAAAAATTATATTTACTATTTGTGGAATGTTGAGTACCTTACATTCTGCTATTTTCTGGGGATACAAACTTGAATGAGGTACAGTTGCTTGGCTCAATATTTTTTCAGTCTAGTAGGGTAGTGCAGACAAGGTAATAGGAAATTTTGGTGGTTGAAATGTTACGATCTGTCCAAATACTAAATACTGTGGGACTACATAAGAGAGACATTGACCCTCATTTCAGTGTATCTGCAGGACAATTGTTGAAACCTAGGTGATTTGTGGATATGGACAGGGTGAAAGAGAAGAAAATGATAGTTAAGGATAATTGAACATATTTTATGAAAGTTGGAGGCAGGATTATGGAATATTTGGTGAGTTAGTAATTTAAAACAGTTAAAGCCAAGAATTTGAAGTGGTGAGTGGTGAGACGGGAGGCTAAAAAATCAATGAAATCAATTATAGATAGATTTATGACTATTCAAAATGTTCTTATTCTGTCCTGAAAGCAAAGAGAAAACACCAAAAGATTTAAATATTCACTGAGTGTATTTTAGTAGCAAGTATTTAGCATTTAGTCTATACTTTCATCCAGGGGATAATTTTATCATTTCTGAGAAGTGATATTCTGGTCTTGCCTTGAATAATTCCAAGCATTGTGCATGTGTGCTCAGTTGTGTCTGACTCTTTGCAGCCCCATTGACTGTATGTAGCCCACCAGGCTCCTTGTCCATGGGCTTTTCCAGGCAAAATTACTGCAGTGGATTGCCATTTCCTTATCCAAGGGGTCTTCCCAACCTAGGGAAGAAACCCAGAGATCAAACCCATGTCTTCTGCATTGTCAAGCAGATTCTTTACCATTGATCCACCCGGGAAACCCTACAGGCAATCACAATAATACAATGCAGCCCAACTGACTTGTGCAAAATTATTATACACCGTAAGCAGCAATTAGAAAGGTTTATACTGATTTATACTTGGAAATAGTTCATACAGTAATTTATTTGAAATACAAAGGAAATTTTACCGATGATTGCAACTGATACGTAAATATGATCTTTCTCAAATCTCTTTTTTTACTGTATTTTAAGTTTATAATGCCTGGAAATATTCAAAAAAGCACTAAAGAATTTTATTTTGACATCATAAGCTTTTACTAAAGTCATGTTCTATGTCTCGAGTGATAATTCTCTTTCCAGGTCTATGCCAGATGCCATGTTAAAGAAATAAAGCCATGAACAAATACCATGCACCATAATTAGAGTATACATAGTTTTATAGGGAACTTGCCAAAAGATAAATCTTTGCATAATATAGACTTAGTAATGCATCACAGGTAAATATGTTAAACCAGAATGTTTATAATCTGTGAATTTAAAATTATCTTCTAGAGACAAGCAAAATCAGAAAAAAAAGCAGTTTATAAGTCATAGCGTTGAAATGACGTTTTTGGTTTTTTTTCTTCAAAATCTAAAAGCAAAAAAGACATAAGACAAACATTTGTTTACTTCTAACGGATATATTAAGATTGCATTATAAGATTACTGGTGACAATATCTTAGGTTTAGAATGTTGCCCAAAGTGCCTACTACAATGCCTTATACAACTGCATTATTATAGATGCTCCATATGTACACACATACTTTGATAAGGAATAAGAAGAAGAAGAATCAATTTAAAAATTAAGGAAGAAGAGGAGAAACAATTTAAGATGTTTGGTGCATATAAATTGCTTTATGAATTAACAATGCATATGGAAAAGTATTTGCTCTTCCAGGAAAACTCATTGAAGTCTAAGAAAGTAAAGATAATTGTGGAAAAGTGTTGCTTTGCTGCATTTAAGGTCAGCGTAGCATAGTGACAAAATCCCTTTTCTCTTTCTTCTTTTTCCTCTTTAGGTATTGGATTAGCAACTTTAAAGTATAGAATATTGTTTTCATGAACCTCTTACTCCTGTGCTGTTAGCACCGCTGAGCAAGTCTCCTTTGAAATCAACAGGAGGGTCAAGTACAAAGAGACATATGAACGTGTGCTAGGATATAAAAATGTGCTGCATATTCTTTCATTTGATTAAATACTAAAATGTGAGATATTCTAAGTAGAAATTTTGATACAACTATCACATGATTCAACAAATTTTTGATGTATAAATTAGGCAAATTAGAAAGCTTCATTAATTATCTATGCCTTTTAAGTTTTATGTGTGTGTGTGTACTTACTTTTAATTAGTCTACATATATTTGCTGCTGCTGTTCCTAAGTCGCTTCAGTCGTGTCCGACTCTGTGCGACCCCATAGATGGCAGCCCACCAGGCTCCCCCGTCCCTGGGATTCTCCAGGCAAGAACACTGGAGTGGGTTGCCATTTCCTTCTCCAATGCATACAAGTGAAAAGTGAAAGTGAGGTCGCTCAGTCGTGTCCGACTCTTCGCGACCCCATGGACTGCAGCCTACCAGGCTCCATCCATGGGATTTTCCAGGCAAGAGTACTGGAGTGGCTAAACACTTAATATATATCGCGCTTCCCAGGTGGCGCTAGTGGTAAAGAAACTGCTTGCCAAAGCAGGAGACTTAAGAGACACAGGTTTGATCTGGGGTTAGGGAAGATCACCTAGAGCAGGAAACGACAACCCACTCCAGTGTTCTTCCCTGGAGAATCCCATGGACAGAGGAGCCTGATGCACTACAGTCCACAGGGTCACAAAGAGTAGGACACTACCGAAACGACCAGCCTGCATGCATGCATACACTGTATCAGACACTGGGGGTAAAATCATTTAAGAACTAGTTCCTGTCTTCCAGGACCAATCAGTAAGTACATTGTTGCATCATTCCTTTCTACAAGACAGAAGAAGTATGTCCTATTCCCATCATTTGTTTACACTGGGAATGGAAAGATCACTGCTGGGTAACTTCACTACTTCTGTGTGCCCAACTCTGGGTCCTCAGGTGCCCATGTTTTTCTTTTAATGATGGTCCTTAAGCTACAGAGCCATTTTCCCCCAAAATAAAAAGATCAGAGAGGCACAAGGAGATGTCTGAGTGGTTGGAATTTCCACATTACTATTCTCCTTCTCACATACACTCCCTGAAATGGAGCAAGCTAAGAGGCATAAATAAGCTTGAAAGCTCCCTCCTGGTCTGCAATGGGGCTGAAACTGGGACTTTGTCGAAATTACTTGACCTCTTGGGAGCATTTCCTTAATCAATTGCATGCATGTGAATATAAATATGTTCTATTTCAGAGAAACCAGACATTGGCATTTTTCTATATCCTCTATAAAGTTTGGGAGACTACTAATGATGAGGCAAAATATTTATTCAGCAATTCTTTGCAACACATTCATCCCTAAAAGTGTGAACTCCAGCCATAAAAAACAATTCAATTCACATTTCACAATAAAGTAAATATATCTAGATCCGGTTTATACTTCTATACCTATAAGCATCTTATCTACAAGGTGGGAAATTTTGTTATTTTTGTTTTCAATTCAGAGATGATTATCACATGACCTTGAGATGGATAATCCCAAAAGACCTTGGTCTGGGACCCTCCTCCTGGTACTAGTAGCAGAAAGTCAGATTTTATGAATGAAAAGTTTTATAGAGTGCTTTCACTGACCACATTTTTAAAAAATTACTTATTGCCTAAATTTTTATTGTTCTTATTCTATTCAAGAGACAGCATTATAAAATGATTTTTTTTAATCTCTAAAGAAAACTTTTATACCTTGTAAGTTTCTAGAATAATTTAAGTGTGATTCTGATTAACTTTGTCCCCATCTCTCCAAATTGTAGGTTCAATCCCTGGGCCAGTAAGATCTTCTATAGAAGGAAATGACAACCCACTCCAGTATTCTAACCTGGGAAATCCCATGGACAGAGGATCCTGGCAAAGTGCAGTCCATGGGGTCACAAAGAGTCAGACACTACTTAATGATAGACTTTAACTTTTTCTAAATTATAGCTGCTTATAAAGAAACAAGAGAAGGCAATGGCACCCCACTCCAGTACTCTTGCCTGGAAAACTCCATGGATGGAGGAGCCTGGTAGGCTGCAGTCCATGGGGTCGCAAAGAGTTGGACACGACTGAGCGACTTTCCTTTTACTTTTCACTTTCATGCATTGGAGAAGGAAATGGCAACCCACTCCAGTGTTCTTGCCTGGAGAATCCCAGGGATTGGGGAGCCTGGTGGGCTGCCGTCTATGGGGTTGCACAGAGTCGAACATGACTGAAGTGACTTAGCAGTAACATAAACAAACAAATGAAACAAAAGTGGGGTCTACTGAAATAAATGGATAAATTGTATGAGTTTCTTTAAAGTTTATAAAAGCATAAGATAGTGTTTCATTCCATATTATCAATATACAACATTACTGAGAGTTTCTCTTTTACTGAAGTTGATTTACAATAATGTGTTAGTTTCAGGTGTACAATGAAGTGGACAGAGGAGCTTAGTGGGCCATAGTGCAAGGAGTTTGCAAAGGCTTGGACATGCTTGAGCATGCATGCATGCGTGCATATCATGTACAGTAAAGTGCAGAGTAAAGTGAATTATACATTTTTTCAGATTATTTTCCAGTATAGATTATTAGAAGATGCTGAATATAGCTCTCTGTGCTATACAGTGAATCATTGTGGCTTATTGCTCTATATACAGTAGTTTGTATCTGTGAATCCCATACTTCTAATTTATATCTCCAGCCCCCAGCACTTTCCCATTTGGCAATTACAAGCTTGTTTTCTACATCTGTGAGTCTGTTTTGTATAGATTCATTTGCATTAATTTTTAGATTCTACATATATGTGATACAGTATGAATTTGTCTTTCTCTGACTGACATTATTTAGTATGATATTCTATGGGTTCATCCATGCTCCTGCAATATGTAATTCTCTTAAATGAAATGGCACAATTTCATTCTTTTCTATGGTTGACTATTCCATTATGTATATGACTTCTTAAGCCAATCATCTGTTGATAGGCACTTGGGTAGTTTCCATGTCTTGGCTATAGTAAGCAGTGCTGCAATAAATATTGGGGTTCACATATCTTTAAAATTAGAGTTTTCTTCTTTTCTAGACATTCAGGTGGATCTAATGGTAAAGAACCTGCCTGTCAATGCAGGACACATAAGAGACATGGCTTTGATCCCTGGGTCAGGAAGATCCCCTTAGGAGGGGATGGCAACCCACTCCAGTATTCTTGCCTAGAGAATCCCATGGGCAGAGGAACCTGCAGGGCTACAATTCATGGAGCCACAGAATCAGGCAAGACTGGAGCAACTTAGCATGCACACATCCATCTCTTGCCATATAAATTTTGTGCTATTTAATATAGTTGTTCCAACATGTTTCATCTAGTACACTATATGTTTAAGTTGATACAAATAACCAAGTTACTTTTCTACATGAAATTTCTGTGCTACTTTTATGCATTAAGTTATAGTTTGACCAGTAATTTCTTGAGGATATAAAAGCTATGAGCACACAGAACCTTAAAAATGCAACTGGTTATTTCACTTATTGAATAATTGTATAGTGAAGTTTTGCTTTTATTTCATTTATTTTTATAATTGTTGTAATCTCATCACTAAAGATCAGAATTTGTATCTAAATATGATGATTATTCACTGAAATTCGTACAAAAACAGAAAAACAAAAATAATTCCCTTCCATATCTTCCAAAGAAACTACCAAATTTCATATAGGACACTGTACTTTAACATTTATGTAATCTTCATTAAGAAATATTTTAAGTGAAAATAGAGACTCCATTTTCTTTTTTTCATTTATCTTATAATTCATCTCATAGGGAAAAAAAGGGGGAATGGAAGATAAAATATTTTAGCATATTCTAAAATGTTTTTTAGCTTAATATGTTGAATTTTAGAGTAAAAATAAGATACTAGTCTACAGATTTCACAAATAACAGATTTGTGGGAAAGAAAAATAGGTTAAAATCTTTAAACCTTTGGCAGGTCACACAAATCCTAGTTAAAACTGATAGAGTCAGAGAGAATGGATGTATATTATATGCAAACTTACATGACCAAAGGAAACTCAACCATAAAACCCATAGCAGGGATTGCCAGCACCCATCAATAATAGTTCTTAGAGCTAATCTTGGTGCTTAGCTGGAAAGTACTGCATCTCTAACTTTTTAGATGTAGCTATGTGACTCAATTTTTGTCAATTGTCAATAGAATGTGTGAGTGAACTTAATGGGCATTATTTTCAGAAGCACCTCCCACACACTTTCCTTCCATTCTTGGCTCTCTTTCCCTATTGGCTGACTAAATACAGAGGACACTAAACACACTTAGAGGGGTGGAGATACAAAATGGGAAAAAAAAAAAAAAAAAAACTTGCCCATATATAGAGCAGAGGCTGGCCCCCTGAATACTTCTTCTTTCTACTTACATTAGATGGTATATTAAATTCAAAGTACATCTTCATGGCAATAAGCCAGTGAAATACCAGAATATTTGTTACTGCAAATAACTCTGTTAAAAGTTACCACCAATCCCTGACAAAAATGCTCTTAGATTTTGGCCTGGTAGAATATACATGTGGATAATATACATTCATGAAAATGAGCCTAAAGTCCCAAATTCCAACCTCTTATCACTCCAAATAGGCTCCTTTAATCCATCTTCCACAGATGGTCTACAGAGAGATTCAACAAGATGGGTATCAGCATAATCATGACCATACAAACTCTTTTCCACCATTCCTTTTTAAATAAGAAATAAAGGCAATGGAAGACAAATATGAAGAAAAGTATGCTCAAATGACTCTTTGCTCAGAGGTACTAAGCAGAGAATATACCAGGTAATCACACAGGCAAGTCAAAAGATAAATCTTTTTAAATTTGGATTTTTAAATTTGGGTTTCAACAGTACAGATGCCTTGAACAATTATGCCTTATCTTTATAAAGATGTTTGAGGTTTGAGATATTGTTCCCTATAAGGATGTATTTGGTCTCTATAAGGTTTTTTGAATAAGCTGAGCAGGAAGTGTTTGCTATCATAGAAGGCTGCCTTGGCTCATAAAACCTTTTTAGACATCTGGGTTTAGTAGGTTCAAATCATTGAATGATAGCTATAGTACAAGCTGGGTCTATAGCTGGCAACAACATTGCAGATTTGCCAAACTTGAAAGGAGAAGTATTAACATCTAGAAGAAATCATTCCATAAAATATAAAATCCCTGAGGAACTATAAGATGTTTACCTTAAGCTTTCAAAGAAAGAAAGGGCAGTGAATTCAAGAGAATTAACTCAGGTTTAACACAACCTAAATTAACTCAAACTTTAAAACTAGGAGACCTTTCGAAAAAGAGTTTGGTATCAGATTCTGTACCAACTGGCAGAAATTAAGTTTTTAAAGATATCATCACTAAATTCTAATTTTAAAAATGAAATATAATGAGTTTTCAAAATAGAAACATTTATTTGATATCGCCTGATGTAAATGTGTCAGAAACTAAGTGTATATTTTCACAAAGTTTATATTTTAAAATGCCATCTTTTTATGATCAGAGCTTATAAAACACATGTACCCTAAATTCAGAAAATCAAATTGAATTAGAAGAGCCAAGATACAAAGAACTAAATGTTGCAAGTAAAACTGGTGTTCAAGAAATAAATATATTTAACATTCTGTTTGTGAAATAATAATTTTGCTAATGTTATCTAACCAGATAAAATTAAAGCTAAAATTTGAATTCAAGAAATAATGTATGGTAGCATGGCACAACTGGATATTTTTCAGTATCTGGTATCCCATAAAATATATGATTCAACAAAAACATGTAAAGATCTGAAAAGAAGATAAAAGAAGAAAAATATATGAGGGTAATTTTGAATAGGAAAAATGTCATAGTTCCAAGAGAATCACTCTTTATTCAATTCTAAAAACTGACCACGACCATGATCATTTATCATGTAAACTTTAATATCATTCACTGTCTTTATGCTACATAATTATATTTTCTACCAAGGGGAGAAATTGGTTAAATGTATTGTTGCAAAGATATTCAATAGTATTACTCTTTTAAAATGAGGCTTTTAGTGTTCCATAAGCACCAATGATAAAAAATATTACACATTTTCTATGCCACATTATTTTGGAAATGGCAATGGCAACCTGCTCCAGTATTTTTGCCTGGAAAATTCCATGGACAGAAGTGCCTGGTGAGCTAAGCCCATGGAGTTGCAAAGAGTTGGATAGAATTCAGTGACTGAGAACATGCCACATTATTTATCAAATGAAGAAATTATAATAAGCTATTTTTTAAATGTCTTGCTACTTTGTAATTTTATTTTTGCAAGATTTATAGTGAAAAAATTATTGGAAAAAAGTTGCATTCCATTATGGTAATATGACTTGGCAGTGATTGGTTTATCCAATCTGATTATAATAAAAGTGTGAAAAATCTATGCATTGGGCCCAAATGAAGAAAGTCTACTAATACACACACACATATATATATTGCTTGCTTATTACCTGTAAGCCAGCTACATTTTTCTTTTTAAAGGTCAATCAATGACAGCATGAACTTTTTCTTTTCCAATACTGAAAAGCAGCAATAAATTGCTTTTACTATCCATAGTGGAACTGTATACTCTTGGATAAGTTTTAATTCCAAAAATCACAGCAAGTGACCTTCTTTATAATATCACTATTGTTTGTCTAGTTTCAACGATAGTCTTGTGACAATATCCTCAAGTTTTCACAATTCTGGTATTTCTTGTCAAGTTGTCAGTCACAATGTGAATTTACATTAAAGCAGATTTTTCTTCAAGAACTTTGAGTTAAAAGTTCAAATACAATCTAATATGACAGAACTCTATAAAATGCAAGATGTGTCACACAGATTTTTTTTTTTTAATTTAGATAGGTAAACACTTGAAGAAATTGAATAGAACAAATACATACTTAATCCATTTGAACTTTTCTAAATAGAGTTTGGACTATTCTATTTCCAACATGCAGACTCATTCTTCTTCTTCCTTGGTCACATCACATAGCCTGTCAAATAGCATGTATGCTGAATGCAATTTGTAAGACTGATACTGTCCAATCAGTATGAACTATCTGCAAACACTCTGCAAAGGAAATTGCCTACTACCTAGGTCAGAGTTGATAAAGAGTTTACGAAGATAATTTAGCTTATTTATGTATTGGCCAATGCATTGTCCTTAAAAGAAAAAGATGTGAGCGAGAATTCCAACTAATCTTGTCTAAGTTAATTTCCCCTAAGGTGAAATTGCTTTAGGATGATTTTGATCAGACCCTTTAAAAATGTAGCCCAATGATTGTTAGATATGACATTTATCAGAATTGCTTACAAAACTTTTGGTTATAAAATAGATACCTGAGCTTCCAAATTGAATTTAATGAATTTAAAACAATAAGGTTGTGGGGTGGGGAGTGACATAAGGGTTTAAAAAAAAAAATCTTCACAGTTTATTCTTTTTTTCATCTAAGGGCTAACATTGCTGATTTAAAAGACAATATAGTCAGTATTACACATAAGCCATTTATTCAACTCTGTAAACAATTTAGTGAAAGTAGCTCAGTCCTCTCTGACTCTTTGCGACCCCGTGGACTATACCCATGGAATTCTCCAGGCCAGAATACTGGAGTGGGTAGCCTTTCCTTTCTCCAGGGGATATTCCCAACCCAGGGATAGAATCCAGATCTCCCACATTGCAGGCAGATTCTTTACCAGCTGAACCATCAGGGAAGCCCAAGAATACTGGAGTGGGCAGCTTATCCTTTCTGCAGTGGATCTTCCTGAACCAGGAAGCCAACTGGAGTGTCCTGCATTGCAGGTGGATTTTTTATCAGCTGAGCTATCAGGGAAACAAGTTAAGTTTCTAATAATTCTTTCTTGAGCCAGTAATATAATCATACTTTTCAACTTATTAAGAAATTAGACTCTTTGCTTATCTTCAAATTAAATCAGATCCTAGTTATGAGGAGTTTATAGCCAGAAAAGTAGAGGAAATATCATGGGCTTTTTAAACAGATGGACTTGGCATTTAAATTTTGATTCCTGTATATTAATGTTAAGCTATATGAAATCTGAGTGTTATCCAACTTCTCTGAGACTCAGTTGCCTCAAAATAATGTTTATTCAGGGCTTCCCTTGTGGCTCAGTTGGTAAAGAATCCACCTGCAATGCGAGAGATATGGGTTTGGTCCCTGGGTTGGGAAGATTCTCTGAAGAAGGGAAAGGCTACCCATTCCAGTACTCTGGTCTGGAGAATTCCATGGATTCACAGAATCTGGACATGACTGAGTGACTTTCACTAAACTAATGTTTACACAGTAGAGCTGCAATAGTAATTAAAGGAGATAATACATATAAATCAATTATCATAATAACTGCAACTAACAGTCATTTGAAGGATGGTAATTTCTGCTAATATATTATTCTTTCTCTGTCCTAGAAAGTAAAGCTAACCAAGCATTCTAGGCTTAATATAAAATATATAATCACATAAATTGTTTAATTTTTTCCCTTCCAAATATCCATTTAACTTGCTACCTCACTTTTTACTGGAATTTATTAAAATAATAGCCTTTTAGTAAGGACTTCCTTAGTCATCCTATCTGAAATTATACCTCATTCCCTCCCTCTCCTTTTCTCTAAACTATTTTACTCCATGTTTTTACCATTGCCTAACATTCTAAATGGGCTCCCCAATTGGCTCTAGTGGTAAAGAACCATTTGCCAGTGTAGGATACGTGTGGATCCTTAGGTCAGGAATAAGCCTTGGGAGATGTAATGGCAGCCCACTCCAGTATTCCTGCCCAGAGAATCACATGGTCAGAGAAGCCTGGCAGGCTACAGTGCATAGCAAAGATTTGGAAATGACTAAGTGACTAACAATTTCACTTTTCTTTCTTGAGGTCCTAGAAGTTATAGTTTACATTGATACACCAAGAATAACTTATAACATGTGGTTTCTCAACTTCATGTGCTCATGAATTATTGGGACATCTTTTTAAAAATGAAGATTCTTATCCAATGAATTTCATGTGGCAGTTAAGATTCTGCATGTCTGTGAAATCTCATCAATGCCACTATTACTGGCCCTCAGATCTCACTCCGAGTAGCATGATTACAAAATATTGCAGATTGTTTAGAAGAAAGATATGTGAAGGGTACCTTTTGAACAACCACTGATTTTTAAGTTAGAAAAATGATCCAGTAATCATTAAGTCTAATCTTTTTATTTTTTCTTTAGTTTTGATTTCCTTCAGTATTGATGTGTTTTACCTAATAAAGTAAGTCGTTTGAGCTGTTATTAGGTCAATAGGGTAAGTCCACAGCTAACCTTTAAAGAGCAAGGTTAGCTATGGATTTTGTATATCTACAAGTCTCCTAGTATTTCAAGTAGGAGGCTTTAAATTCAACAAGGCTGAGAAGACAAGGATATATAGGCAATGCTAAAAGTTAATATGCTTAAATTTCCAATGGAGTACTATAGCAAAAGGAAGTTGGAAATTATATCACAGTTGCAGGATAATGTAGAAGTAGAAATAAGAAAGTATATCTGTTCCTGGTAAAGTATTACCAAACAAGCACATATTAAATTGTCTATTTTTGTTTTAAAGAAATATGGTGTGGAGCCCAATTTCTCTGAGATTCCTTAGGGCAAACAGATAAGATTTTCTATGCCACATCCCTAATAAAATGAATCTATATGTATCTGAGCATTTGTGCTAAGACACTTCACTTGTGTCCGACTCTGTGACCCTATGGACTGTAGCCCATCTGGTTGCTCTGTCCATGGAATTATTTAGGCAAGGATGCTGGTGTGTGTTTGGAGAAGGCAATGGCAACCCACTCCAGCACTCTTGCTTGGAAAATCCCATGGATGGAGCCTGGTAGGCTGCAGTCCATGGGGTCGCGAAGAGTCGGACACGACTGAGCGACTTCACTTTCACTTTTCACTTTCATGTATTGGAGAAGGAAATGGCAACCCACTCCAGGGTTCTTGCCTGGAGAATCCCAGGGATGGGGGAGCCTGGTGGGCTGCCATCTATGGGGTTGCACAGAGTCGGACATGACTGAAGTGACTTAGCAGCAGCAGCAACTGGTGTGTGTTGCCATGCTCTCCTCCAGGGCATTTTCCCTACCCAAGAATCAAACCTACCTCTCTTAACTCTCCTGCATTAGCAGTCAGGTTCTTTACCATTAGGGCCACCTGAGAAGCCCCCTATATGTATCTACTTCTTCTTATCTCGGTTTGTAACAGGATGCTTCCAGAAGGAACAGGATATTTCCTTTGCTCCTACCTTTGTATTCCCACCTGCCAGCAGATGACTAAGATTACACAGTCCAGAGTTACGTGGCGATGAATTTATTGTCCCAAATCACTGCAGACGGTGATTCCAGCCATGAAATTTCAAGATGCTTACTCCTTGGAAGAAAAGTTATGACCAACCTAGATAAAATATTCAAAAGCAGAGACATTACTTTGCCAACAAAGGTCCATCTAGTCAAGGCTATGGTTTTTCCAGTGGTCATGTATGGATGTGAGAGTTGGACTGTGAAGAAAGCTCAGTGCCGAAGAACTGATGCTTTTGAACTGTGGTGTTGGAGAAGACTCTTGAGAGTCCCTTGGACTGCAAGGATATCCAACCAGTCCATTCTGAAGGAGATCAGCCCTGGATGTTCTTTGGAAGGTATGATGCTAAAGCTGAAACTCCAGTACTTCGGCCACCTCATGTGAAGAGTTGACTCATTGGAAAAAGACTCTGATGCTTGGAGGGATTGGAGGCAGGAGGAGAAGGGGACGACAGAGAATGAGATGGCTGGATGGCATCACTGACTCGATGGACATGAGTCTGAGTGAACTCTGGAAGTTGGTGATGGACAGGGAGGCCTGGTGTGCTGCGATTCATGGGGTCGCAAAGAGTCGGACATGACTGAGCGACTGAACTGAATGACCACTATGAAGTCTTCTTTGCTCTATCCTCCAAATAATGATGTTGTTGTTGTTGTTTTTCTGATGGTAACTCGTGTCCGACTGTTTGTGACCCCATGGACTGTAGCCTACTAATCTCCTCTGTCTTCCACAATCTCCCAGAGTTTGCTCAAATTCATGTCCATTGAGTCAGTGATGCTATCTAACCATCTCAACCTCTCTCACCCTCTTCTCCTTTTGCTTTCAGTCTTTCTCAGCATGAGGATCTTTTCCAATGATGTATTTTTTCCTTTTATGCAGCCAATTTACAGTTCTTTTTTCCTTCTCAATCTTAACTTTCCAAGTGCTATTTCTATAAGTAGTAGTTAGGAGGGATGAATTATGATTCTCAAACTCAAGTATATAGCCTAACTTCTGATTCCATGTTTCCTTTTTTATTTTCTGGAAGAATCCTTCATCCCTTTCTGTTATCTTTGATGGCTGTGATTGTGCCACAGTTCTGTGATCGTACTGCTAAAACCTAGATGGGTAGAGATCATGAAAGCACTAGTTTCTCTCTGGGGCTCTCTTTCTACACAGACTGCTTTTGTACATTTTATGTCCGTTCCACATAGCACTTAAAAGTTCATTTATTTTTATTTTTATTAAAAAATATTTTTCACCTGTTGTCCTCAGTTTTTATTCCAGCTTCCTTAAATACCCTGAATTTTATGTATACTTCTTAATGGAACTTGGTACAGCACCAGGTTGTAAGTTGATAAAACAAATTTGTAAAAGTTTAAATGTCTAGAAATAGTCCTGTTTAATTATTTATTAAATATATATTTTATTTAAATTTTATTAAAGAAATATAATGACATTTGGATGTTGAATAAAATATATCACAGATAAAAGTATCTCTACTTAATTTCAAATCCTTAATTATTTAACATTAAATATGAACAACCATCTTTTTAAAAGCAGTATAATCAATTTTGCATGTTAATATGACATAAAATTATATTTCTTTTGAATTAGAAGGTAAAAGAACAATAAAAAATGAGCAATTATATCTTTGGGATTTATAAAATAAAACTAATTAAATAGTTGGACTTAACTATGTACAATATATTAAAACAATTGATTCAAAATGTCTACATCACAGAAATGCATATAAATACAAATCTGGTTTCTGACAAGCAGCTTAACAATGGCAAAGGAAATCAAATTTCTAACAATTATAGTGTCTTATATTGTAGTATTAGATATTTGAGTACATCCATTGATTTTCTTTTAAGGCACTGACAGTCACAGAAGAGCAAAGAAATTGCAGGTGAAAAATAGCTCCTTAAAATTGTTCAAGGTCATCTCTGAAAATGGAGAAGCTGAGTAGTAAGTTCAGAGGGCTGAAGCAAATTTTTAGAATGGTCTGGCCACTATGTCTTTTGAATAGGATAGCAAGAATAGGATATTAAAAATTATCTTCTCTTCATATTTTATTTACATATTTAGTTTATTTATTATTCCTTTATCATTAGTTTAATTGTGCTAGAAACAATTTACCTAATGCCGTCAGGTTATTTGCTCTTGGATTTACCTGATGCAGAGTTTAAAATGTCTGTGAAATAGGGTGAGAGACGTGCTTTAAGACACATTCTTATTCTGAAGGATCTGAGTCTAGTGTATATCATTTATTATTCCCCATCCTGATGTGGTTGTGGTGATACACTTGCAATATTTATAAGGCTCAAACCAGCAATGGAATAGATATGAGAGAATGGCTTTCTGACCCCTTCATTTATCTCTTTGATTCTTCCCAATTTCTTAGGAGCAAAAAAGATTTCTTCCTCCTCCCCACTTCTCTCTTCTTCTGGGTAAGTTAGTAGGAATTAAACATAGACTGACTATCAATGCTAATTTTGTTAACATGGAAATTAAATTTAAAATTAGCCTTCTGTTTTATTCTTGTATAAAATGTCCCAACAATAATCCTTTGTTCCCAGGGGCAGATGAGTTCCTTCAAGATCTAGGAAAATGTTTTCATGAGGACAAGGATTTTGTTTTGGTCACTGATTTAAATGCTTTCTTGGTCACCCAAGTAGAGTAGAGATGACTATTGCTCACATATATCCTTTTCTCCTCCTGGGCATATCAGTAGCCCCACATTCAAACCAGTTGGTGTAGGCAAAAGTGATATGTGTCCTTTCCAGGAGAAAAATACTATTGGTTTATAAGACCAGTGCTTTTTATCTTGCTGTGGCAATCTTGGAGAGAGGCTTTGCTGAGACTATGAAGTTACAAGATTAAAAATACATCATTACACACTAGAGCTGCTGCATCATTGCACACTCTACAGTTACCTTAGAGATTTGCGTAAGTAAGAACAAACTGTTGCAGTGTTAAAGTTGGAGTTTTGCTGTTGTTTTTCTTTTTTTTTTTTTTCCACAAGATAAGATAGCATATTCTGACTCTCATTCAGTTCAGTTCAGTCTTTCAGTTATGTCTGACTCTTTGTGACCCCATGGATGGCAGCATGCCAGGCCTCCCTGCCCATCATCAACTCCTGGAGTTTACTCAAACTCATGTCAATTGAGTCAGTGATGCCATCCAACTGTCTCATCCTCTGACGTCCCCTTCTCCTTCTGCCTTCAATCTTTACCAGCATCAGGGTCTTTTCAAATGAGTTAATTCTTCACATCAGATGGTCAAAGTATTGGAGTTTCAGCTTCATCATCAGACCTTCCAAAGAATAGTTGGGACTGATTTTCTTTAAGATGGACTAGTTGGATTTCTTTGCAATTTAAGGGACTCTTGAGAGTCTTCTCCAATATTACAGTTCAAAAGAATCAATTCTCTGGAACTCAGCTTTATTTATAGTCCATCTCTCACATCCATAAATGACTACTGGGAAAACCATAGCTTTGACTAGAGGGACCTTTGTTGACAAAGTAATGTCTCTGCTTTTTAATATGCTGTCTAGTTTGGTCCTAACTTTTCTTCCAAGGAGTATGCATCTTTTAATTTCATGACTGCAGTCACCATCTTCAGTGACTTTGGAGCCCCCCAAAATAAAGTCTGGCACTGTTTTCACTGTTTCCCCATCTATTTCCCATCAAGTGATGAGACCAGATGCCATGATCTTAGTTTTCTGAGTGCTGAGTTTTAAGCCAACTTTCTCATTCTCCTCTTTCACTTTCTTTTTTTTTCTATTCAGTTTTTTTTTTAATTTTATTTTATTTTTAAACTTTACATAATTGTATTAGTTTTGCCAAATATCAAAATGAATCCATCACAGGTATACATGTGTTCCCCATCCTGAACCCTCCTCCCTCCTCCCTCCCCATACCATCCCTCTGGGTCGTCCCAGTGCACCAGCCCCAAGCATCCAGTATCGTGCATCGAACCTGGACTGGCAACTCATTTCATACATGACATTATACATGTTTCAATGCCATTCTCCCAAATCTTCCCACCCTCTCCCTCTGCAACAGAGTCCATAAGACTGTTCTATACATCAGTGTCTCTTTTGCTGTCTCGTACACAGGGTTATTGTTACCATCTTTCTAAATTCCATATATATGCGTTAGTATACTGTACTGGTGTTTTTCTTTCTGGCTTACTTCACTCTGTATAATAGGCTCAAGTTTCATCCACCTCATTAGAACTGATTCAAATGTATTCTTTTTAATGGCTGAGTAATACTCCATTATGTATATGTACCACAGCTTTCTTGTCCATTCATCTTCTGATGGACATCTAGGTTGCTTCCATGTCCTGGCTATTATAAACAGTGCTGCGATGAACATTGGGGTACACGTGTCTCTTTCCCTTCTGGTTTCCTCAGTGTGTATGCCCAGCAGTGGGATTGCTGGATCATAAGGCAGTTCTATTTCCAGTTTTTTAAGGAATCTCCACATTGTTCTCCATAGTGGCTGTACTAGTTTGCATTCCCACCAACAGTGTAAGAGGGTTCCCTTTTCTCCACACCCTCTCCAGCATTTATTGCTTGTAGACTTTTGGATCGCAACCATTCTGACTGGTATGAAATGGTACCTCATAGTGGTTTTGATTTGCATTTCTCTGATAATGAGTGATGTTGAGCATCTTTTCATGTGTTTGTTAGCCATCTGTATGTCTTTTTTGGAGAAATGTCTATTTAGTTCTTTGGCCCATTTTTTGATTGGGTCGTTTATTTTTCTGGAGTTGACAGTTATCAAGACAGTATGGTACTGGCACAAAGACAGAAATATAGATCAATGGAACAAAATAGAAAGCCCAGAGATAAATTCACGCACATATGTACACCTTATCTTTGACAAAGGAGGCAAGAATATACAATGGATTAAAGACAATCTCTTTAACAAGTGGTGCTGGAAAAACTGGTCAACCACTTGTAAAAGAATGAAATTAGAACACTTTCTAACACCATACACAAAAATAAACTCAAAATGGATTAAAGATCTAAACATAAGACCAGAAACTATAAAACTCCTAGAGGAAAACATAGGCAAAACACTCTCTGACATACATCACAGCAGGATCCTCTATGACCCACCTCCTAGAATATCGGAAATAAAAGCAAAAATAAACAAATGGGACCTAATTAACCTTAAAAGCTTCTGCACATCAAAGGAAACTATAAGCAAGGTGAAAAGACAGCCTTCAGAATGGGAGAAAATAATAGCAAATGAAGCAAGGGACAAACAACTAATCTCAAAAATATACAAGCAACTCCTACAGCTCAACTCCAGAAAAATAAATGACCCAATCAAAAAATGGGCCAAAGAACTAAATAGACATTTCTCCAAAGAAGACATACAGATGGCTAACAAACACATGAAAAGATGCTCAACATCACTCATTATCAGAGAAATGCAAATCAAAACCACTATGAGGTACCATTTCACACCAGTCAGAATGGCTGCGATCCAAAAGTCTACAAATAATAAATGTTGGAGAGGGTGTGGAGAAAAGGGAACCCTCTTACACTGTTGGTGGGAATGCAAACTAGTACAGCCACTATGGAGAACAGTGTGGAGATTCCTTAAAAAACTGGAAATAGAACTGCCTTATGATCCAGCAATCCCACTGCTGGGCATACACACTGAGGAAACCAGAAGGGAAAGAGACACGTGTACCCCAATGTTCATCGCAGCACTGTTTATAATAGCCAGGACATGGAAGCAACCTAGATGTCCATCAGCAGATGAATGGATAAGAAAGCTGTGGTACATATACACAATGGAGTATTACTCAGCCATTAAAAAGAATACATTTGAATCAGTTCTAATGAGGTGGATGAAACTTGAGCCTATTATACAGAGTGAAGTAAGCCAGAAAGAAAAACACCAATACAGTATACTAACGCATATATATGGAATTTAGAAAGATGATAACAATAACCCTGTGTATGAGACAGCAAAAGAGACACTGATGTATGGAACAGTCTTATGGACTCTGTGGGTGAGGGAGAGGGTGGGAAGATTTGGGAGAATGGCACTGAAACATGTAAAATATCATGTATGAAACGAGATGCCAGTCCAGGTTCAACACACGATACTGGATGCTTGGGGCTAGTGCACTGGGACGACCCAGAGGGATGGTATGGGGAGGGAGGAGGGAGGAGGGTTCAGGATGGGGAACACATGTATACCTGTGATGGATTCATTTTGATATTTGGCAAAACTAATACAATTATGTAAAGTTTAAAAATAAAATAAAATTAAAAAAAAAAAAAAACAAATGGGACCTAAACTTAAAAGCTTCTGCACATCAAAGGAAACTATTAGCAAGGTGAAAAGGCAGCCTTCAGAATGGGAGAAAATAATAGCAAATGAAGCAACTGACAAACAACTAATCTCAAAAATATACAAGCAACTCCTCTTTTACTTTTGTCAAGAAGCTATTTAGTTCTTCTTTGCTTTCTGCCATAAGGGTGGTGTCATCTACATATCTGAGGTTATTAATATTTCTCCTGGCAATCTTGATTCCAGCTTGTGCTTCATCCAGCCCAGCATTTTGCATGATGTACTCTGCATATAAGTTAAATTAGCAGGGTGACAATATACAGCCTTGACATACACCTTTCCAGATTTGGAACCAGTCTGTTGTTCCAAACAAATGATTTTGTTTTTATTTCTAAGTGTTTTTTAAATTCTATGAGCCTAATGTCTCTTGCACACAGATTTCCTCACTCTTGAATAATAATCTTGTGGTCACTGTATATCACAAAAGTGAGTGAAGTCACTCAGTTCTAACTGTTGCTTTCTGACCTGCATACAGATTTCTCAGGAGGCCGGTCAGGTGGTCTGGTATTGCCTTCTCTTGAAGAATTTTCCACAGTTTGTTGTGATCCACACAGTCAAAGGCTTTGGCACCATTAATAAAGCAGTAGTAGATGATTTTCTGGAACTCTCTTTCTTTCTCAATGATCCAGCAGATGTTGGCAATTTGATCTCTGGTTCCTCTGCCTTTTCTAAATCCAGCTTGAACATCTTTGAGTTCATGGTTCACATACTGTTGACTCTCATTTCAAGGATCTAAAATAGTGCTTGACACAAGTAAGTATGTGCTAGTTTACTATATCTACATAACAAATTGCCACAAATTTGATGACTTGGAGCAACGTTCACTTATTAGCTCATAGTCTATAGGTCAGTAGTTCAGACTGCCATTAGTAGGTTCTCTGCTCAGAATATTATCAGACTGAAATCAAGATGTTGACCAGGCAGAGTTTTCATCTGGAACCTCTGGGTAAAATTCAATTAAAAGCACATTCTTGTTGAAGTAATTCAGTTTCTTGTAACATGAAGGTGCCTGTTTCTTTGCTGCTAATCAGGATCACTCTTAGATCCCAGAAGTTATTGCATTCATATCCATGTGCCCCCTCCCCTCATCAAATCAGGAATGATGTATCAGGTATTTCTTGTACTTTGTGTCTCTGAATTCCCTTTTCTCTAGTCTTTAGGTGCATATTTAAATGGCCCATGTAATTAGGTCATATCAACCTGGATAATCTCCTTTTAATTAGCTCAAGGTCGACAGATTAGTAAACTTCATTACAATCTCTTTTGCCATGTAATGTAATATAACCATAGTAGTTGCTGCTGCTGCTGTAATTCACTAAGCTGTGTCTGACTCTTTGTGACCCCATGGGCTGTAGCCACCAGGCTCCTCTGTCCATGGGATTTTGTTGGCAAGAATACTAGAGTGAGTTACCATTTCCTTCTCCAGGGGATCTTCCTGACACAGGGATTGAATCCTCTTCTCCTGCTTAACAGGCAGATTCTTTACTAGTGAGTCACCTGGGAAGCCCATGACCACAGTGGTTATAACCTCTTAAATTCAGTTTCCAACACACTCAAGGGAATAATGAGAATATATTAAAGAGAGAGTCTTTAGGGGTCATCTTAGAATATTTCCTACTGCAAAGTACATGGAGATTTTTTTCTTGGAGGAATAAATGAAATGAAAGAAAATGATAGAATAAGTGTATGGCCATGCACCAAAAAATCAAACAGGGAAAATATACCTGCAAATGCATATATACACACATGCACACACACACACGTATACACATACATATAAAATGCCATTAGGATTACTAAAAAATCAATTCTGTTCTAAGAAATACTGCATCTAAAAAATAAATTTTTAATAAAAATGTTCTCTGAAAATCAGAGAATTTCTAAAATAATTTTTAGAAAATCATCTCTAAAAATTAGCTCTGAAAATCACTTACAGGACTGAATACAAGTTCCAAGGTGATCTCTCCTATTAATAATTCAGATCTTATGTAAAAGTCACTTCCAGGAGTCCTTCTGAAACCCCAAAGACTCAGATGTTATGAATTTATGCCATAGCATTCTGTACAACTAGACTTATAACTAACTCATCACACTTTGGACATGACTTCTTAATCATCTGCTCAGCACTGTATCCCTGATTGTTGCTAAGTCACTTCAGTCGTGTCCGACTCTGTGTGACCCTATAGACGGCAGCCCAACAGGCTCCCCCCGTCCCTGGGATTCTCCAGGCAAGAACACTGGAGTGGGTTGCCGTTGCCTTTTGCAATGCGTGAACGTGAAAAGTGAAAGTGAAGTCATTCAGTCATGTCCGACTCCTAGCGACCCCATGGACCACAGTCCACTAGCCTCCTCTGTTCATGGGATTTTCCAGGCAAGAGTACTGGAGTGGGGTGCCATTGCCTTCTCCGTCCTGAATGTTAGCACATTGTATTTATTGGATACATCATGTCATGGTTTTCATAAAGCCTTGATTTTTTGCCCTTTTTCTTAACTTCCTCAATATTAGTTCTTAAGTTCTTATTATTAAGGTTTCATACTATACTGCAATTACTTTAAGAGTGCTATTTTTTTTCTCACATAGATTATATGTTCTTTGAGGACAGATATTATTTCTTTTTTTCTCCTTTCTAGTCTCCACAGAATCAACATCATCATTAGCAGATATATTCCCTAGGGATTTGTTGTTTGGTTGATCAATGAACAAGAGAGCATTTAACAAAGCAAATTTTATGTCTCAAAATAATTTACAAAATTAGATGTTATATAAGTTGTTAATTATGGAATAGAATGCAAAATTAGTAAGAGAAAGTAGAAAATCTGTATAAGCTAAAGTTTTTAGGGAAGATATTTTGTAAATTTTTATAGCATAAATATCTATAAATCAAACAGATGAACATTTTTTAAAAAGTCATCCACTTAAAAAAAACCTGGTGCCCAAAGCTGGAAAACTTAAAAGATTGAAATAATTAATGTAATATTGGATTCTAACTCAAAGCATGTCAAATATATATGTGCCTATGTTTATATAAGTAAATTATTGATAAAATAAATATATAAGGAGAGGGAAATGTTTTCTTTTCAGAGGATATCTAAATAATACTCATAGGTATCTTGCCTCTTCCAGTAAGTGATACTCAATTTTCTCCTTGATTGTGAGCTCGACTTCAGGACTTGTTTGCAGAGAATATACTATGCATCAAGCATTGTACCAAGCATTTTATGTAAGTACATAGCAACTTCATAACAAGGAAATCTAGAAGACACTGCCATAACCAAATAATCACCAGTAGTAAGTCCTATAGATGACATCAGAGTGTGTTGGAAGGGCACTTTAGCTCTGATTTCTGCCCCCAAACATAGAACACTAGCCTAATTATGAGAAATTAAATGACATTCTGCAAAGTAAATTGTCAATATTCTTCAAAATTCTCCAGGTCAGGTCAGGAAAAATGAAAAGACTCCTAAACTGTTGTAGACAGGAGGAGAACATGGAAACATGAAAATGGAATGTAATGTAGTATCCTAATCCAGATGGTGGAACAGTAACAGGACATTATTGGGAAAATCGCTAAAATCTGTTTTAAAATCTGAATAAAATCTGGTGTTTAATTAATACTAATGAAATAGTATTATTTTCCTAGTTTTGAAAAATGTAGAAGGTTATGTAAGATGTTATGTAACAGAGGAAATTTGTCAATGGGCATATAGAACTTTCTCTACTCTGCAAATCTTCATAAATCTAAAATTATTACAAAGCAAAGTCTAAAAGTTTACTAAAATTATATATCTATCTCTAGCCATATGTATGTATTATTTTATATATCAGTTCAGTTCAGTCACTCAGTCATGTCTGACTCTTTGCAACCCCTTGGACTGCAGCATGCCAGGCTTCCCTGTCCATCACCAACTCCTGGAGCTTGCTCAAATTCATGTCCATTGAGTCGGTGATGCCATCCAACCATCTTATCCTCTGTCATCCCTTTCTCCTCCTGCTTTCAATCTTGCCCAGCATCAGGGTCTTTTCTAATGAGTCAGTTCTTCGCATTAGGTGGCCAAAGTAATGGAGTTTCAGCTTCAGCATTAGTCCTTCCAGTGAATATTCAGGAATGATTTCCTTGAGGATTGACTGGTTTGATCCTTTAGGATTGACTTCTTTGTCCTGATAATATATATCGAATATCCATAAATATGTATTTTTTGTAAAATATATTTTAAACATGAATATATATATGTATCTATACATATCTAATCTAACTCAGGAATTGTTCATCTTAAACTCGAATTATGGAAGGTGTTTTGTTAGCATTCTTAATTCTGAAAAATCTATCTCAGGTACTAGAGAACTGTGACTTTAAATAGAGATGGAAGCAGACATTCCATAATTGATTTGTGATAATTACAGTTTTTTATAGCCTTTTGTTGAAAAAGACTCCCTGAAAAGAGCCTTGCAGCAAAAGTACATGACCACACAGTGTACACACTTGCACATACCTACAGAATTAACTCAATAAAACCTAGGAGACTTACTGAACTAGAATCCCTGTTTCTCATAGCAGCAAAGTGCTCATTAGCAAGGTCTTTCTTTAAGCCTCAGGTTCATTATCTTTAAATGGAGACAAGGATATTTCCCACATCACAGTATTATTCTAAGATATAAATGGGATCATACGTGTGGAATGCTTAGAATTTTATACATAGGAAGCACTTGTTCAAAGGTTAGATATTAATATAATTATTTTTGGCATCTAATCTGGGTGTAGTATGTAATATTTTTTTCCATTTTTTCATAGAATAAGACTGGTAATTAATATGCTCTGAGAAACAATTAAATACCACATATTATGCCAAATAAATTCTTATTTAATTCTCTTCACAAACAAATAAATTGGTATAGCTCCATTACATGCATGAAGAAGAAACAGTGACTTAGAGAATTTAAGTAACATATTCAGATTTGGAACAGCAGTAGAGAAAGGAGATGGATGCTTAATTTGGCCTGCTTAACTCTGAAATCCACATGTACTACAGCAACTTTATTTTACTGATAATATTTTATTATCTTTGGATTCAAGGTAATTAGGTTAAATGAAAACTAAATAACTAAAATTATGACTGGCATATAGAATACCCTCAGTAAAAGTTTGTTATATTTTTTATTTATAACAGTTAATATAGCCTAAATAGAATCAGATTATTTTCAAATAAAATGATATTGCTATCTCATAAAATAGTTTTTCAGCTCCATATATTTGTTTTAGAAAGTTTTAGTATTTCTAATCGCCTTCAGTCTTATTTTGTTGTATTAAAAAATAGCTTTTGGAGCTTGCATTCTTGTCATTTACTGAATTCTTCTCCTTTAAAAAATCGAATTATATTATCCATAAAAAAATAAAGAATACACAGTAGAAAGCATAAAGACATTTAAATTAAAGGTTGATAAAAACTTTATAGATTGTGAAAAGTAATTTTTCCTGAAAAATACTTTATCGTAAAGAAAATAGATAAATATGCCATATAATGGATAGTTTGTGTAGTATATATCACAACTAGGAAGATTATTCAGGAAAAAAATGGAGCTTATTTTAAGAATAGCACTGGTTTGTTTTGAGAATTCATACATGCTCTGGAAGTTTTGGCAGAAGTAGCATATAAGACATTAGGAGAGAGAGATCTCTGGAAGCCCTTTCCAGCTCCCCAGTTTTCAAGTGTGGTAGCTAATGAGTAACTAATTGGGTAGCTAATGTTCTCTTAAGCACTCTTTTCCAAGGGTTTCATCCAGAATGATTTTCACAATACGCAAACCCAAATCCTGTGGGATTTGCTTGCAATTTGTTCACAGGGTGTCTCTCCCATGTGTTCAAATGCAAGTCCTTCAACTACTACATAAAAGCTACTATTTTCTTCTTCTCTTCCGGAGAAACTGGATGCTGAAATTTGACTTGATGATAAGTCCAGATGTGGGGGCCATGAGAGAACTCTTCAGCATCAGGGCTTCCCTGGTGGCTTAGCAGTAAAGAATCTGCATGCCAATGCAGGAGACACTGAGATGTGGATTTGGTCCCTGGGTCAGGAAGATTCCTTGGAGAAGAAACTGGCAACCCACTCCAGTATTCTTGCCTGGGAAATCTCATGGACAGAGAAACCTGGTGGGCTACAGTCCATGGGGTTGCAAAGAGTCAAACATGATTTAGTGAGAAAACGTGAACAACTAAGTCCAGCAGTGGGGGCCTTGAGAGAATTCCTCAGCATCTCTAGGCTGTGGGGAAACACTTTCTATCAGTTTTGTGTTATGCGTCCTCACATGAGAACCATCCTATTTTTGTATGTCTCTGACATCACAGAGCTTATTAAACTGTCACTTAGCTTTCAATTAATTTTTTAACTCCTCCCAAATTTTTGTTTCTCCACTTTTCATGACTCAAACATAGCATCATGACTGAAATTTACGAAATTTCATAAATGTATATGTCTCCTGTGCAAACAGGAAGAGAAATTTTTATGTCTCCTATGCAAGCACATAGATGGTCTTTTAAGATGAGAGGCACTAATAACTGAAAAATGCTTTTCTTAATTTTTCTTATATGCAAAAGCCAAGATGAAGCCAATTGTTCTATGCAAAAATAAATCAACAAATTTAAAAATTTAAAGTGCTTAAGAATAATTCCTAAGTGAAAATTAAAGAGAAGGAGGAGGAAAGAAGAACCAAAGAACATGTAAATGTGGAAAACACAACTAGTTCAATTCTTTCTCTGTTTATTGTCAGGTTTTTAATAGAAACATCCCTTCTCAGTTTCTCAGATAAAAACTACAGAAAATAACTATTATTCAGCTGTGTTTTGGTGAATGGATTTTTTTTAGGAACACCTGCAAAGGTGCTGAGTTTTACATCTAGGCATATACAAAGGACTCAGGTACATAAAAGCTGCAGAGAGAGGAGAATTGATACATTTTATAAAAATGACAGATATAAGAAATATCCATCTTCTCCAATGAATAGGATTTTTATAATCAGGTCAGCTGTGTTTTCTTGATCTCTTCATTTTGCTTGTGTCCAATAACAGGAACTGGAGAAGAGAATGGCTACCCACTCCAGTATTCTTGCATGGAAAACTTTATGGACAGAGGCCACAGTCCATGGCATCGCAAAAAGTTGGACACGACTGAGTGACTAACAAATAACAGGAAACTCATCAGTCCCATCTTCAAATAGATTCGTGTGTATACCTGTGTTCAAATAGAAGTCATGCATGTAGTTTAAGCTCTAGAGAGTGAACCTTGCTCAAAGAAATAAGTATTATGAACAACTATAGTTGTGAACAGTTTAGTTCACAGACAATATTTAAGGTATTTCTTACACAGAATAAATTCTAAAATACTTAAAAATATATCTATATGAAACATTTCTGTTCATACTATAGATTTTACAAATAAGCAATAATAAAGTAATGAAAGAATTAAAAAAAACATACACACAAGATCTGTTTTCACATAAGTACACATACCCCAAATTTAAAAAGTTAATACTATTAGTTTAATTTTGTTTTTGCTAGATAGTTTTTAAAGTGTTGAGGGATTGTCTCTGTTTTATTTTTTCAGAATAGACAGTTATGTCATGGACTTATGAACAAAGATATGTGCAGTATTGTACATTCTCAGCACAATGTGGTTCAGAAAATGTTAGAGGAACGAGACTCCCACTCCCCCATTCCATGTAGAGTGGCTACTCTCAAGGCACACCTGTTACCCTAGCTAAGAGGAATATATGGAGGGCTAAGGCACTAGGTGTAAGAGAATCTGGGCTGTGAGATGGTAATGAGTCCAGGATGTAAACAAGGAGAATCTACTTAACCTTCAGTGGAGAAATGGAGAGAAAGCAAGCATCCCATTAGGTTCCCCATATTTAAACACCTTCCTATAGAGAACAGTAATAGTTGGACATGTGCATGTATGGTAAGTCACTTTAGTCATCTGTGACTCTTTGCAACCCTCTTGACTGTAGCCTGTCAGGCTTCTCTGTCCATGAGATTCTTCAGGCAAGAATACTGGAGTGGGTTGCCATGCGCTCCTTCAGGGGAATAGTTGGACAACATTATACAAAAAATAGTGTCCACCAACAGAGGAAGGGCTAACAAGCTTTATCTGTAAAGTGGCAACACACATCTCATCTCTTTCCTCTCCATTGCAACAAAGTGAAGACACTGAACCTTAAAGAAAGAGATTCTCACCTCAATTCACTAAAGATCCTGGATTTTGAAGAGGAAACAGGGGGCATCTTAGGCAAATCAAAGTTAGACTGAACTCTTCTTGTCCTTTCATTCAATCAACTGTTGCTCTGGAAAATTTCTGTGATTATACAAGATTTAAGTTAGTTCGGTGCTCGAATTTCAATAGATAACATGTTATATATCTCTGTCCTTTTTCTTCTCATCTCATTGTGTTAGCTTTCTTTATTCTACATTGGAAAATACTTTTGGGGAACCCTCCTACACTGTTGGTGGGAATGTAAACTGGTATAGTCACTGTGGAGAACAGTTTGGAGGTTCCTAAATAAACTAAAAATAGAGTTACCATATGATCCTACAATGCCACTCCTAGGCATATATCCAGAGAAAAACATAGTCCAAAAGGATACACACACTCCAGTCTTCATTACAACACTCTTTACAATAGCCAAGACACAGAAGCAACCTAAATGTCCATTGACAGAGGAATGGATAAGGAATATGTGGTACATTTATACAATGGAATGTTCCTCAGCTATTAAAAGGAATAAAATAATGCCATCTGTAGCAAGATAGATGGACCTGCAGTGAAGGTCACTCATACTGAGTAAAGTAAGTCAGACAGAGAAAGAGAAATATTGTATTAATATGATATCACTTATAATTGGTACACACAAAAAATGATACAAATGAACTTATTTATAAAACAGAAACAGACTTACAGACTTAGAGAACAAATTTATGGTTTTCAGGGTGAAGAGTGTGGGGGGAATGGATAATTAGGGAGTTTGAGAGTGACATATACATGCTGCTATATTTAAAATGGATAACCAACATGGACTTACTGTATTAAGAAAGGAACCCCTGCTAAATATTCTTTAATAACCTAAATGGGGAAAGAATTTGAAAACAAATAGATACATGTGTATGTATAACTGAATAACTTTGCTGTACACCTGAAACTACTACAACATTGTTAATCAATTATATTCTAGCATAAAATTAAAAGTTAGAAAATAAAGCAAAATAGATTAAAACCAAAAAAAAGAAAAGACTTTTTTCTTTTCTCAGTTATTGTTCAGTACCTTTTGCTTCTACTTGACTCTCCAAGTTCTGCCAGGGCTCCCTCCGTGCCAATCACCTAGTATTCCTGGACACACACTCTCAGTGAGACACTGCTTTATCCACAGAAACTAAAAGATTGATGCAGGATAGACAAATTACCCTTCTACTCTATTTTCCTATTTCTTTATTCATGACAAGTCCATCAATCAAGAAGCTTTGCCTGTGTTTCGTATTGATTTTTTGAAGGATTAGAGTTGTTTAATGAACTTTTATAAAGAAATAGACACAACTGTAGGCAGTGTGACTTTTTTTATTCTTTTAAAGGCAATACTTCAGGAGATTAGAATAGAGGTTTAAGCAGTGAAATAACATGGTCAAATTTCACTTAGGAAATAGAAACAGTAATAGAGAAATGACTGTATTACCAAGTGTAAGAGTAAAGTTAATGAAAGATAACTTTGTTCATAAGGAAGATGCATATTTGCAAGTAATAAATATGTCAAATCAGTACATTTTAAGAATTTATTACTACAAATAAATTTATTAATATTAACAAATTCTTAAAATGTGATCTTTTTTAATATCTAAGATCACAAAATCTATTCCCAGAAACATTCATAATTTTACAATTTTAATGTTGTATCCATCTCATTTTCCTTTGGAATCAATGAGGATAACTTTGGCTGAAAGAAACATCAAATTGAAATAATTCAAATAAGATTAAAAACTCATTGTCATACTTAACATTAAATTCCAAGGTTGGTGATATGATCTCTCAAGAATATTACAATGGACATCAGTACTTTTTGTCTTTCTTTTCTGCCATCCTTGGCATTCCAGTTTGCATTTGGAATAGTCCTCTTTATGGTTACAAGGTAGATGCATCAAATTCCTTAATAGCATTCATATCTGAAAAGGTCCAGCTAAAGAACAATGATGATTTTTCTATGTGTGTCTTTTCTTTTTTTTTTTTTTTTAACCAGGGAAGAAACATTTTCTAGAACCATTCTTCTCCTCCTCCAGACAGGTAGGTAAGTAAGTTACTGTCACTCAGTTGTGTCTGACTTTCTGCAACCCTGTAACCTGCAGCCCGCCAGGCTCCTCTGTCCATGGCACTCTCCAGGCAAGAATACTGGAGTGGGTAACCATCCTCTTCTACAGGCCAGACAACTTTATCCCATGTTTAAGTGCTAGAATTGGCTCATATACCCATTTTTCAATTGACCTTTTAGAAGAGGAATTAAATTTTTATTAGGGAGTTAGGATGATTCATATAGAGCTGTGCAAAAATTTAAACAAAATTGAGACACTTCTAGCCAAAAACAAGAATAAATAGTGAGTAAATTGATACTCAATAGTTACTGTTAAGCCATGTGAAAACAATATTTTAAGAAATCCCCAGCAGAGAAATGCAAATCAAAACCACTATGAGGTACCATTTCACACCAGTCAGAATGGCTGCGATCCAAAAGTCTACAAGCAATAAATGCTGGAGAGGGTGTGGAGAAAAGGGAACCCTCTTCCACTGTTGGTGGGAATGCAAACTAGTACAGCCACTATGGAGAACAGTGTGGAGATTCCTTAAAAAACTGGAAATAGAACTGCCTTATGATCCAGCAATCCCACTGCTGGGCATACATATTGAGGAAACCAGAATTTAAAGAGACACATGTACCCCAATGTTCATCACAGCACTGTTTATAATAGCCAGGACATGGAAGCAACCTAGATGTCCATCAACAGATGAATGGATAAGAAAGCTGTGGTACATATACACAATGGAGTATTACTCAGCCATTAAAAAGAATACATTTGAATCAGTTCTAATGAGGTGGATGAAACTGGAGCCTATTATACAGAGTGAAGTAAGCCAGAAAGAAAAACACCAATATGGAATTTAGAAAGATGGTAATAATAACCCTGTAAACGAGACAGCAAAAGAGACACTGATGTATAGAACAGTCTTTTGGACTCTGTGGGAGAGGGAGAGGGTGGGGAGATTTGGGAGAATGGCATTGAAATACGTATAATATCATATATGGAACGAGTCGCCAGTCCAGGTTCGATGCACGATACTGGATGCTTGGGGCTGGTGCACTGGGACAACCCAGAGGGATGGTATGGGGAGGGAGGAGGGAGGAGGGTTCAGGATGGGGAACATATGTATACCTGTGGCGGATTCATTTTGATATTTGGCAAAACCAATACAATATTGTAAAGTTTAAAAATAAAATAAAATTAAAAAAAATAAAGGATAAGCAAAGAATGAGAAATGAGATATAGAATTATAATAAGAAGAAAACGGAGTGGTGAATGGAAATCAGATAATACAAGATCTCTCAACTTCATGGTGAAGAGTGTTTTCAGAGTGGTCATGTGCTTTAAATCCTTCAAATAAAATAATAAATATGAGCAGAAGGAAACTCTAAAATACTGCTGCATAAATACAAATTTTACTTTTTTATATTATTGAAAGTAAAAATATTTCACCAAAGAAATACTCACTCTGTCTCCAGGAAGTCCATCCTCCCTACTCCTCTACACTTCAGTATTTGGTGTCACATACATGCCCAGTTATGTCAGACCTCAAGATTTATTTATACCATTAGTGAAAGCTGGAATACTCCCCTTCCTTTATTACATTTATTTAAACTCCAGTCCTTTTTTAGTGACAACTGTGAGTTCCAATTCTCTGTATACAAAGTCTAAAATGAGTTGCTGTTCCCAGTGAAACTTTCTTTGATTACCACAAACCACATTATCCTCTCTGGGGTAGCGTAGAAACTGAGAAATTAAAGAACAGTGACCTGATTTTTGAATTTCTCATCTGATGACTGTTCTTATTATCTTAGTCAGTTCAATAACTTGTCCTGGCCTCAGTTTCTTCATTGGCAAATTAGGGATTCAAAATTCTGCTTTTCTAGAAGAGATGTTTTATAGATTTAAATTGGGTACTGTACGTATTAATAAAATGCTTGGTACAATCACTGACACATAGTAAACTTTTGTTAAGTGTTATTAATAAACAAAATACTGAGCATTTAAGGACAACTTACTACTTTTCAGTTTTGTACTATTTATTCCTCCTTTCTTTCCAGTCCTCACTAGCAGTTTCACAAATGGAAGTTCATCTCTCTAGCTAAGATGAATGGATTAACACAACTAAGAGAAGTGGTTCTCATGCTTCATTGTGCAGAATTATGGCCTAGAAACTTGGTTAAAATGGGGATTTTCCTGGCTTTCCCCTAGAGATTTTGACAACAGAATAATTATGTTTGTGGCCAAAATATGCATGTTTAACAAATAGTCTGGCTGCTTCCAAACAGGGAATCCATGGACGGCATGCAGAGAAGCACTATCTGGCAATGGGATAAGGAATATGCTTTGATAAAAACTTGCTGTGAGGTATAAAACAATGAACTCAAAAGTTTTCATGCATGTCATGTTATAAACCACAGAGTCTTGAAGTTAAAACATGTCAGGAAGATAATCTCTCCCTTTCGTATGTGAAATCAAATTGTATATGCTAAAATGATGTCCAAGTTTGAGTTACTATAATTCTAACGTCTTTGAAGAAAGTCATGGGTTTTTTTTGTGTCACAAAATAGTAGATAGTTAATAATAATGTCTTTATCTATTGATTTATCATCACATCACAAATAAAGCAGACAAACTTCACTTTAAAAAAAACCTCATATTGAAGTGTCAACATATTCTAAAACAAAGAATAACAGAGAATTAAACAAAGATATCGTGTAAATATCCCAGTATAAAATGATCCTTTAGTGTAGTTTTTGGTAGTTTGCTTGGTTTCTTTTGTAAATGCAGAGTAATAGCCTTTCTAATACTTCTCTAAAATATTATGAACCATTTTTATAGGTTTTCGTAACCAATCATAGAAGCAAAGACAATACAAATTTAACATAGTGAGTAGGTCATACATTCCCTCCTGAGACACATTATTCCCTGCATTACATTTGTTTAACTCTCCAGGGCTACATTTTTCCAATAATATGCATGGATAGTTCCATTATCATCCAAGGTAGTTGAACATTAATGAATCACTCAGCATAAGAAGAATAATGTCCCATATCTTTCTGAATTTTCTAGGAATTCATCTAATAGTAGCTGGGTAAGCATAAAATAATCTTCCCTGAATGATTATTTCTTTTTTTTTTTTTTATGCTCTGGCTCACATATATGCATCAGTGTGCAAAGTACTATTAAATATTTTGGATTTTTAAGAGAATGTCTTCATCTGAGAAATATGTTTGTTTGTTTGTTTTACTGCCATGCTGTGGAGTACGTGGATCTTATTTCCTTGTCCGGATATCAAACCCGTGTCCCCTGCAGTTGAAGCACACAATCTGAGCTACTGGATCACCTGGTATATAGATTCTTGTTCTAGTATTTTCTTTGAATGTAAACAGTTAACAGTGATATGTTTTATTTTCTCCTCTGTGCTTTGTGCACAGTCAGATAAAAGAGATATAGGTAAAAATCTCTGGAAATCATGACAAATGTAAGAATGGAGTTTGTTTTTTATTAATCAGAGAGAACTCTTGATTTACAGCACTCAGTTTAGAGAACGACTACCATTAGAATGTGCCTTTACTTTTGACATACTGTGATCATGAGTTTCTTCATAAAGTACACATCAATGTATTTTTCAAAGAAGAATTAGATGTAACATTTGAATGGATAAAGAACACAGTTTCCCATTTTCTTGATGTCTCACAGTGATTGAGATTTCTTACTACAGAATATTAGGAAAGTTTCTCCAGCAAAAAATGTACTTACACATCCCTTGACTTACTTCAAGGATGATCTTCAAAGATTTCTGCTTAGTGATATTATTGTTGTTCAGTCACTCAGTCATGCCCAACTCTTTGTGATCATATGTACTGTAGCATGCCAAGCTTCCCTGTCCTTTATTGACACCTGGAGCAAGCTAAAGCTCACAGTTATTGAGTCAGCGATGTCATCAAACCATCTCATCCTCTGTTGTCCTCTTCTCCTGCCTTCAGTCTTTTGCAGCATCAGAGTCTTTTCTAATGTGTTGGCTCTTCCCATCAGGTGGCCAAAGTATTAAAGCTTCAGCTTCAGCATCAGTCCTTCCAATGAATATTAAGGATTGATTTCCTTTAGGATTGACCAGTTTGATCCGCTTGCAGTCCAAGGGACTCTCAAGAGTCTTCTCCATCACCATAGTTTAAAAACATAAATTTTTCAGGCTCAACCTTCTGTATGGTCCAACTCTCACATCCATACATGACTACTAGAAAAACCATAGCTTTGACTGTATGGACCTTTGTTGGCAAATTAATGTCTCTGCTTTTTAATATGCTGTCTAGGATTTTCATAGTATAATTCCTTCCCTTTCAGTGTGAATTAAATGAGATATCACCTCCCAAAGCATTCCAACTTCAGTTTCCACATAAGTCCTTCTAATGAATATTCAGGGTTGATTTCCTTTAGGATTCATTGGTATGATCTTCTTGCTGTCTAAGGGACTCTCAAGAGTCCTCTCCAGCATCACAGTGGAAAAGTATCAATCCTTTGGTGCTCAACCTTCTTTATGGTTCAACTCTCCCATCCATATGTGGCTACTGGAAAAATCATTCTTTTGACAATATGGACCTCTGTCAGCAAAGTGTTGAGTCTGTTCTTTAATATGCTGTCTAGGTTTGTCATAGCTTAATTTCCAAGAAACAAACATTGAATTTCATGTCAGCAATCACTGCATCACTGCAGTGATTTTGCAGCCCAAGAAAATAAAATCTGCCACTGTTTGCACTTTTTCCCCATCTATTTGCTATGAAGAGATGGGACTGTATGCCAGGATCTTAGTTTTTTTAAAGTTGCATTTTAAGCCAGGTTTTCCAGTCTCCTCTTTCACCCTCATCAAGAGGCTGTTTAGTTCCTCTTCACTTTCTGCCATAAGGGTGGTGTATTCCACATTTATGAGGCTGTTGATATCTCTCCCAGCAAATTTGATTCCAGCTTTTGATTCATCCAGCCTCGCATTTCACATGATGTACTCTGCATATAATTTAAAGGTGTTTTATTAAAGTTAGTTCAGCCAGATGCAGTATTATTTCTCTGAACTTCATCCCATGAAAAAGTAAAACATGCTTGTATTCCTGTGCTTTAGTTTCTATATTTTTCTGTTCATAAGTTACCACCTCATTTCTCTACGGTTTTATGATCATCCAAACCTGCATTTTTTTTTCCTGTATTGCCAATCAGAAAAAAATAATGTAACACCTTTACTTCTATCCATATCTTTCCAAGTATCCCTTCTAAGCTTCCAAAAACCTTTCTAGAGAAATCACCCACATGCATACAAACACACACATATGCACAGTTCAATGAAAGTGTTTTATTTTAGCAAATACAACATACACACATAAATTTATAGGTGGAAAGAGTCAAAGCATGTGTTAAATAAAGCTGGAAACCTCAGGAAGGAGTGCTCACACATGGCGTACACCAAGGAAGACTTGATTTTTCCATCACACTTATATGATAGAACATTGTCTCAAAATTGTTGTGTTTTTTTTAAGAGTTTATTTGAACAAAAGTCATTTCCAATTGGGCAGCACCAAACTAGAAGTTGTTAGTGCTTCTAGTAGCCACCAAGTGCTCTACCAGTAGCAGCCAAGTATAATACATTATGGAGAGGGTAGAAAAACAAAGAAAAGAAATTGATGGACTATTATTTGAAGCCTAGTTGGCTACTTGTGACTGATTGCCCTTATTGTTTTGATTTTGTAACCTGGAGGAAATCACAGGCATGGATTTTGGTTTGTTTATGCAGGCCATAGGCAGCATGAGAGCAGCCTCATTCTAATGATCCCTTTGTTGCTAATTTAAATGTGATCTGCTGATATAGGAACTATTACAGACATCAGACATTACACAAATGTGTAAAGATCTATCTTTACACCACCATTCAGTTCAGTTCAGTTCAGTTCAGTTGCAGAGTCATGTCTGACTCTTTGCCATCCCATGATTCGCAGCACGCCAGGCCTCACTGTCCATCACCAACTCCTGGAGTTCACCCAAACTCATTTTCATTGAGTCAGTGATGCCATCTAGTATCTCATCCTCTGTCGTCCCCTTCTCCTGTCCCCAGCCCCTCCCAGCATCAGGGTCTTTTCCAATGAGTCAACTCTTCGCATCAGGTGGCCAAAGTACTGGAGCTTCAGCCTCAACATCAGGCCTTCCAATGAATATTCAGTATTGATTTCCTTTAGAATGGACTGGATGGATCTCCCTGCAGTGCAAGGGACTCTCAAGAGACTCCTCCACCACAGTTCAAAAGCCTCAATTCTTCGGCACTCAGCTTTCTTTATAGTAAAACTCTCACATCCATACATGACCACTGGAAAAACAATAGCCTCGACTAGATGGACCTTTGTTGGCAAAGTAATATCTTTGTTTTTTAATAGTCTATCTAGGTTGGTCATAACTTTTCTTCCAAGGAGTAAGCGTATTTTAATTTCCTGGCTGCAGTCACCATCTGCAGTGATTTTGGAGACCCAAAATATAAAGTCTGACACTGTTTCCACGTTTCCCCATCTATTTCCCATGAAGTGATGGGACCAGATGCCATGATCTTCGTTTTCTCAATGTTGAGCTTTAAGCCAACTTTTTCACTCTCTACTTTCACTTTCATCAAAAGGCTTTTGAGTTCCTCTTCACTTTCTGCCATAAGGGTGTTGTCACCTGCATATCTGAGGTTACTGATATTTCTCCCGGAAATCTTGATTCCAGCTTGTGCTTCTTCCAGCCCAGCACTTCTCATAATGTACTCTGCATAGATGTTAAATAAGCAGGGTGACAATATTCAGCCTTATAAAGACATAATTCGTAGGTTATAGTACTTCCCCAAAGGTGCACATACACAACTCTATCATGGTTCTAGGAGTTCAGGCTCAGAGATGTAATGGTCATATAATTGCACAATATAAATGACATCATTGGTGCCTATTGAAAACATTTCCATGAATTCCTATTGTATTTAAGTTTTAATCTAAATCATTTAGCATTTTCCTTGCCTCCAAGCATGATATCAGTTCAGCAATCCCATCTGTGGCAGTTGACTCATCATTGTGTTCTGACTACGCTGTTTGTTTCTCAGTTTCTTGAAAAAAAATTTCTTTCCTTACCATTTCTCATCTGATATTTTCTGAATATTTAGTCTTCTCAAAACTCTGACTCTTTGCTTATCATATAAAATCCCTGTTCGCTGTTCAGATATAAGCATAAATACCAGTTTTTAGAGAAGCAGGGAGCTCATTACTGTCCTTAGGTACACAATTGCTTAGTATATTACAGCTGCCTTTCACAGTATTATTAGAAAACTACTAGCAACTGTTTCCTGAATTTTATTTTGTACCTCATTTACTTACAGTTTCCTCTTAGCCTTATATTTCTATTAGTAGATAACACTTCTATATATTATATACACTTCTATATACTATGTTCTTTTTTTTTATTTTAACTATGTTCTATATACACTTCTATATACTACATACTATATACACTTCTATATACTATTTTGAATAAATTGAAAAATACAGTTAAAATTTTCTTTTATATCAGTTTCTTGATAGTCATAGTAAAAGACACATGACTTTTGAATTTCCAGTGCCATATATTTTTGAACAATAAAATGACTTAAAATTTCAAACTTGACTTTTTAATAAAATGCCTTTAATTGTTGTTCAGTCACTCAGTTGTGTCTGACTCTGTGTCTCCATAGAGTACAGCATACCATGTTCCTTGCCCTTCATTATCTCCTGGAGTTTGCTCAAACTTATATCCATTGAATTGATGATGCCCTCCAAACATCTCATCCACTGTCATCCCCTTCTCCTCATACCCTCAATCTTTCCCAGTATCAGTGTCTTTTCCATTGAGTCAGTTCCTTATATCAGGTGGCCAAAGTTTTGGAGCTTCATCTTCAGTCCTACCAATGAATATTCAGGATTGATTTCCTTTAGGATGGACTGGTTTGATCTCCTTGCTGTCCAAGGGACTCTCAAGAGTCTTCTCCAACACCACAATTTGAAAGCATCAATTTTTCAGTGTTCATCCTTTTTAATGGTCCAACTTTCACATCTGTACATGACTACTGGAAAAAATATAGCTTTGACTATACAGAGTTGGATGGTGAATAAGGCTGAGCGCTGAAGAATTGATGCTTTTGAACTGTGGTGTTGGAGAAGACTCTTGAGAGTCCCTTGGACTGCAAGGATATCCAACCAGTCCATTCTGAAGGAGATCAGCCCTGGGTGTCCTTTGGAAGGAATGATGCTAAAGCTGAAACTCCAGTACTTTGGCCACCTCATGTGAAGAGTTGACTCATTGGAAAAGACTCTGATGCTGGGAGGGATTGCGGGCAGGAGGAGAAGGGGACGACAGAGGATGAGATGGCTGGATGGCATCACTGACTCAATGGACGTGAGTCTGAGTGAACTCCGGGAGTTGGTGATGGACAGGGAGGCCTGGCGTGCTGCGATTCATGGGGTTGCAAAGAGTCGGACATGACTGAGCGACTGAATTGAACTGAACTGAGTGACTGAACTGAACTGAACTGATACAGATCTTTGCTGGCAAAGTGTTGTCTCTGCTTTTTAATACACAGTCTAGGTTTGTCATAGATTTTCTTCTAAGGAGCAAGAGTCTTTTAATTTCATGGCTGCATTCACCATCCACAGTGATTTTGTAGCAAAAGAAAATAAAGTCTGTCACTGTTTCTGTTTTTTTCCCCCATCTATTTGCCATGAAGTGATGGGTTCAGATGCCATGATCTTAGTTTTTTGAAAGTTGAATTTTAAACCAGCTTTTTTTACTTTCCTCTTTTGCTTTCATCAAGAGGTTCTTTAGTTCCTCTTTACTTTCTGTCATTAAAAAACTCTCTTGAACAACAGTCTTAGTAGAACTTGAAAAATGAAAAATGATGTAAGGTAAGTTTCCTGCTCCAAATATATATATTCTGTGGTGGGTTGGAGATCACAGAATTGAGGAATCATATGTTTGGTTCACTGACAATTGACCATATACATTGGCCCTGCATGTGTGTGTGCTGTCACTTCAGTCATGTTCGAGGCTTTGCAACCTCATGGACTGTAGCCCCCACCAGGCTCCTCTGTCCATGGAATTTTCCAGACAAGAATACTGGAATGGGTTGCCATGCCCTCCTTCAGGGAATCTTCCCAACCCAGGGATCAAACCCACATCTCTTATGTCTCCTGAATTGGCAGGTGGGTTCTTTACCACTTGTTCCACATGGGAAGCCCATACATTGGCCCTATCTAGGGCCCAAAACTGTAGATTGAAAGATGACTAGTGCAGTAGTAATTAAAAAATGGTACAAGAGCCCAAGAGCCCAAGAGCCCAGTGTGAGACTCAGACCTATCACTCCTGGGGAGAATCTCTGCAATTGTGATTACTGTTCTGTTTATTGGTATCATACCCCGGGAATATGGATACTGACCATAGTTTCCCCACCTCTTCTTCCCCATATCATTATGTTTCCATCTTTATAACCTTTATAGGGGCAAATTTTTTTGGCCAGTGCTCAAGTCATTCTCATTGATAGTTGCTCTGTAAATAATTCTAATAGCAGTGTGTTCATGGGAGGAGGTGAGGTCAGCCAAGTCTTTATATGACTTACTAAAGAACACTGAACCTGTCCATATTACTTAGAAAAATCAGAGTGATATAAGTTTTAATATCTTAAAGGAAAATTTGATAGATCCCCTTTACTTGGATACCCTAATTATAACTCTTTCTTCTTTTGTATATGGAAAGAAAGGAAATGCCCTTAGGGTGTTCACCTAAAAACATGAGGATCACCATCAAGCAGAGTATCGTAGCTAACAAATAGACCCTTTGGCAAGAGGATATTCCCTTGCCTCAGAGCTAGTCCTACTGCTCTAATTTTAATGCTGCTGGAGAAATGATAATAGGGTGACCTTTAACCATTTTGTAACCCATGCAGGAAAAGCCCTCCTAAATTCTCATCACACTCAGTGCATTTTGCCCAGTTGCCTTACCTCCTATGAGATTCTCTTACTAACTGTTCCTCATTTAACTGTTTGTCACCCTAATAAGTTTATTCCTGCTGCCTTTCTTCCTTCCCCTACAAAGGAGACTACTCATGACTGCTCAACACTGACAGATCACCCTTTGACTATATACAACAACTACTGGAAAAACCTTTAGACAATGCCGATTTCTCACGGTTCACTGATGGTTCTCATTTTAAAGATGGAAGTGGCAAATGTTATGCTGACTATGCAGTATCAACTCTTAAAATAACTGAAGAGGAACATTGCATTGGCTACTTTGGTCCAACATGACAAGCTATATGCCCTCTCACTGTCCTGTATTCTGTTGTTCAGTCACCAAGTTGTGTCCGACTCTGTGACCCCATGGATTGCAGCACACTAGGCCTCCCTATGTCCCATCATCTCCCGGAGTTTGCCCAAGTTCATGTCCATTGAATTAGTGATGCCTATATTCTAGCCAAGGGAAAAATAGCCAATATTTACACTGAAATTATATAGGCCTTTGGAGTATCACAAAACTTAAAAATGTTATGAAAACAAGGTGGATTTTTTACTTTCAACAGGGATAAAATTTTCAGTTCAGTTCAGTTCAGTCACTCAGTCGTGTCCGACCCTTTGCAACACGATGAATCGCAGCACGCCAGGCCTCCCTGTCCATCACCAACTCCCGGAGTTCACTCAGACTCACGTCCATCAAGTCAGTGATGCCATCCAGCCATCTCATCCTCTGTCGTCCCCTTCTCTTCCTGCCCCCAATCCCTCCCAGCATCAGAATCTTTTCCAATGAGTCAACTCTTCACATGAGGTGGCCAAAGTACTGGAGTTTCAGCTTTAGCATCATTCCTTCCAAAGGACACCCAGGGCTGATCTCCTTCAGAATGGACTGGCTGGATCTCCTTGCAGTCCAAGGGACTCTCAAGAGTCTTCTCCAACACTGCGGTTCAAAAGCATCAATTCTTCGGCACTCAGCCTTCTTCACAGTCCAACTCTCACATCCATGCATGACCACTGGAAAAACCATAGCCTTGACTAGACAGACCTTTGTTGGCAAAGTAATGTCTCTGCTTTTCAATATGCTATCTAGGTTGGTCATAACTTTTCTTCAGAGGAGTAAGCGTCTTTTAATTTCATGGCTTCAGTCACCATCTGCAGTGATTTTAAATGGCTCCAAAATTCATTAGATGCCATACTCCTACCCTTTGGCTATTAAGAAGCCTAGTGATGCTAATGTTGATTATAGAGGTGAATAGATGTTCAGTTTCTTCCTCTTGAATTATGCTGTAAATTAGAAAACATTATCTAAGAGGAACTATGAGTCTAGTGAATAAATATCCCTGTCTCCTTCAGTTCATTTATCCACTATCTTTCTGTGATAGTGGATAAAGCAAAAGAACAAATTTGACACACACATGAAATCCTGATTAGATGGGAAAATGCCATTCAGATTTTGCAAATTTCCTTCAAACTTCTATGATAAGCAAAAATAGAAATACTTTGAAAAACTAAAATGGTTGTTAGAGAAGAAGGATATTTACCAGTTCTTATTTTCATTATACATGTACGTCTCCCAGAGAATAAATGTGAAAGATGCATCAAAGATTTTTATTTTACCATTTGAAATACAAATTATTCTCAAATCAAAGTTGAAATAGAAGAAATACATGTAGTTTCAGCTAAACTATCCTTTTTTACCTATCCTCTTATATCAAGATAGCTGTAAAAATGATCTTTTTTGGAGTTTTATTTATTTAGCTCTTCTAAATTTTAATTTTTCCAACTCTTCCAATCTAAAAATACTCACTGTCTAATTTTAGTCTTAATTCTTAGAATATATATAAATACTAGCTAATTGTATATTTATAAACATATATTTTCCCTTAATAATTTTTTTCTTCTCTGTCCTAATTAATTTTATCTTGAAATAACCATGGTAGACAGCAAAACTAACCACAGAATCTTCTCTTTTCTTAAATATATGGAGCTTTTCTCCACTCATTTAATCTGGATAGGACTTGTGACTTACTTTGGCCAAAGTATGGTAGAAGGGACAATATATGAATTTAGAATCTAAGCCTCAGGAGACTTTGTACAGTTGCCTTCTCTTTCTCAAAACTGTAGTAAGAAGCACTAGACAGCCCTGTTTGAGGGTGATAATCATCGTTGAGAAAGGCTGCCCCATTGCCTCTCCATAAAACTATAGAAAATCTCTGAAAAAAATCTAGTCCATCTGATCACAGCTAATGTCCAGCTGATCATACCTGCATATGAAACCCCAGTAATATTCCATATGAAGAATCACTTAGCTGAGCTCAGCCTTGCAGGTTCATGAGATTTACAATTTGGTTATGACAAGCAGGATTTCTCACTTGTCTGATATACACATATTTCATCCCTGGGATTTTAAATTTGATGGATTTTCCTTCCATAATTAAGTTTTGCTGTTTGACAGCTAACCTTCAGAAATTATCTGGATAAGCCCTTTAAAAGTTTTCTATAGCTATTCTCAAAAGAGAATGCTTAATAAGATCAAAGCAAGAGAGGATTTTAATTCAGGGGAGTTGCTTAATGGCTAAGTCAGAAGGGACTGCAAAGCAAAGAACTGAGAACGACTTCTAGAAATTGGAAGCAGTAACTAATCAATAGCTCGTAAGAAAATGGGGGCCTTGGTTCTGCACCTACAAGGAACTGATTTCTGCCAACAACCTGAGACATCTTGAGAGTGTATTTTTCCTGAGTCAAGCCCCAGGTGAGGACACAGTCAGTCCATAATTTCCTTCAGCCTTGTGAGTCCTTGATTAGAGATATAACACACTGGACTCCTGACATGAAAATTGTAACAAAATACCATTGTGTTAAGTTGCTAAATTCCTGATAATTTGCTGTATAGCCATAGAATCCTGATTCATGAATTGCTTTAAATTTCTAAATTATATTCCTCACTGCAAAACAAAATCTAACTGATATACACAGTAAAAATTATAAGCTTGGAATAGTTGGAGGCTAAGCTTTGTATTAGCTAGGTGAGAACTACCTCTCTGACGTAGGACTATCAGATCAGATCAGATCAGATCAGTCACTCAGTCGTGTCCGACTCTTTGCGACCCCATGAATCACAGCACACCAGGCCTCCCTGTCCATCACCAACTCCCGGAGTTCACTCAGACTCAATGTCCATCGAGTCAGTGATGCCATCCAGCCATCTCATCCTTTGTCATCTCCTTCTCCTCTTGCCCCCAGTCCCTCCCAGCATCAGAGTCCTTTCCAATGAGTCAACTCTTCACATGAGGTGGCCAAAGTACTGCACTTTCAGCTTTAGCATCATTCCTTCCAAAGAAATCCCAGGGCTGATCTCCTTCAGAATGGACTGGCTGGATTTCCTTGCAGTCCAAGGGACTCTCAAGAGTCTTCTCCAACACCACAGTTCAAAAGCATCATTCTTCGGCACTCAGCCTTCTTCACAGTCCAACTCTCACATCTATACATGACCACAGGATAAACCATAGCCTTGACTAGACGGACCTTTGTTGGCAAAGTAATGTCTCTGCTTTTGAATATGTTATCTAGGTTGGTCATAACTTTCCTTCCAAGGAGTAAGTGTCTTTTAATTTCATGGCTGCAGTCACCATCTGTAGTGATTTTGGAGCCCAGAAAAATTAAGTCTGACACTGGTTCCCTATCTATTTCCCATGGAGTGATGGGACTGGATGCCATGATCTTTGTTTTCTGAATGTTGAGCTTTAAGCCAACTTTTTCACTCTCCACTTTCACCTTCATCAAGAGGCTTTTTAGTTCCTCTTCACTTTCTGCCATAAGGGTGGTGTCATCTGCATATCTGAGGTTATTGATATTTCTCCCAGCAATTTTGATTCCGGCTTGTGTTTCTTCCAATCCAGCATTTCTCATGATGTACTCTGCATAGAAGTTAAATAAACAGGGTGACAATATACAGCCTTGACGAACTCCTTTTCCTATTTGGAACCAGTCTGTTGTTCCATGTCCAGTTCTAACTGTTGCTTCCTGACCTGCATACAAATTTCTCAAGAGGCAGATCAAATAATGAATTCTTAAATGTTCATGAAGAGGTAGTAATTCTTCTGTCCTACCTCTCTTTTAATGAAACAAATGTTCTCTTCTTGGATATGTTTTTCTCAATCATTACAAAGACAAAAATAGTTATTAATAACATAGTTAATATTAACTGAAAGGCAAATAACCTGTTTTTTTTTTAATGTTTTTCATTTTATCCTCAATATTTCCTCTGAAGTTAATCATGGTAACTGTCATTCTAGTGTCATCTGTAAGTCACTTCAAAAGATTCCAATTGGCCATTCACATATCTGGCTTCTACCTCCATTAAGATTCTTGTTTCTCCTTTGCCTTTCAAGTATCAGCTTAGGACAGTAAGTTAACAATAAAGTTAATCAATAAAAATGTTGCTAAAGTAATTTTGAAATTTTTTTTTCAGAAAAGAAAAAAAATGAAATATTAGTTCTTGGCTTTCTGCCAAGAAACAGCAACTAATATATGTAATATAATGTAATAGAAAGGAAATGAAAATCAGTGATTTTAGCTTATCCATGTCTTTTGTCTTGGAATACTCTAGATGACTGAGCATAAATCAATCTAATCTAGTGAGACTAAATTACAAACATATGTTTAAAAGGTTTATTAAGGCTATTCTGTGAGAGATCTTCATAATAAATACTTTCTCCTTAGTATGTCCATCTTTGCCCATTAACCTCCATAGAAACAAATGTTGGGAGCACTAAGAATAAAAACAGTGAGAAGTTCTTAAAAACATTATATGCCATACAATTTAGAAGTGAGTCCCAGAGTAAAATAGCACAGGTAAATTGGGGTTGTAGGAAATCCTGAGAAAATATCTAATGTTACTTATTATTTTAGAGGCAAAAGATGATTTACATATATCTCTCTCTATATATATTATATATGTGTACATATATATCCTGTGTTACATGAGTCTGAAAAATTTCCTCTTCTAATGTCTGTTATTATACCCTAGAAATATGCCTATTTTATTACTGCCTATTTACTCTTGCCTGAAAACACGCCTTTAACCCCAGCTTACAGCCTGATACAAGATTTCAAATTTATGAACTTAAAATTCATAAATATAGGAGAATTTCTTTTGTTAGCTTAATTATAACTGTGAATATTCTGTTAAATGCTCAGAATGATAAAATGAGAGTTAGAATAAGCCAAATGAATACTTCTTTTTGGTAGACAGTCTATTATTACAAACAAGTTTTAACTGTATTTCTAACTTACAGTGCAGACAACCATCTATGGCCCAGTAGGCAAAAACTAAAACAGCTTATGTTTTTTACTTGTTCAGGTTATGCCTAAATAATTTGTGTCATTATATTTCCAGATGCATATAATTTTCTGGCTCTTTTTTTTTGTTTTTCCAAAACTGACCACAAAAAATGTTGTAACATATACAAGAGAAATACTCATTCAAATCTAAGAAAAAAGTGAACTCAAATTTAACTCAGAATTTTTTCCAGTGATATGTTGAAATAATTAAAGAAAATGAATCATTAGAAGACAAGACAGCATATATCGTAGTCTTCAAAATTTGTGTGGGAGGGAAGCAAACTAAGGAAAATTAAAAAATGCTTCACTATTTATGAAATTATTTTCTTAAAATATCATATTAAATAAAGAACATAGTTTCTGTCATATTAAGAAGACTGACCACAATTCACCTTTTCTACAACACATGAAAATATTCCAAATAAAACCTCAGTAATTTAGAAAAGTGCTTTAAAAAATTGAAGATAGAATTATCATTCTGAAAATGGCTAGAGTGGGCTCTGGGAAGAAGATATCAAAGAGTTCTGTATAGAAATGAGACAGAAATATTTCACATTATTGGTAAGCATACTGTTTACATTTTAATAATAAAGATGATGATGGCAGTGTTTAGAATTGCCAGCCACCATTTCAAAATCCACACATATGGATTATCTTTAAGCAAACAAACAAAACTGAGAGTACCTGGCCACATCGATCGGTAGCATTCTCAGATAACACAAGTAAACCTGTATTGAAAAGCTGCTTTTCCTTTAAAGAGGGCATGCTCATATTCATCAGAGCCCTCAAATTTCCTTTTGAATTATTTAGGTAATTTTTATTTTGGCTTGTCCCAGATCCATTTGAGTATGTCATTCTTAAAGGAAAATACTTGGACTAGGAGTAAAGGTATGTGATTTCTAGTCTAGTCTTTCTATCTTTCCACCATCTGATCCTACTTTAATTTCTTTTAAAAAATTAGCTATTTATTTAATTCATTCATTCATTTATTTTTATTTTTGGCTGTTCTGGGTCTTCATTGCTTTCTCTAGTTGTAGTGAGCTGAGGCAACTCTCTGGTTGTAGTGCACAGACTTCTCATTGCAGAGCACAGGCTCTAGGGCATGTGGGCTTCAGCAGCTATGGTGCACAGGCTTAGCTGCCTCATAGTATGTGGGATCTTCCAGGATCAGGGATCAAACTGGTGTTCCCTGCATTTCAAGGTATATTCATAACCACTGGGTCACCAGGGAAGCTCTAATCATGCCTTTATTTCTTCTTTCCTCTTTCTATTCCATTATTCAGGAAAAATGAATCAAGCTTCTCTTGTGTGTTAGCCATTGCACTTGGTGGTGTGTATACAGCAGTGGACAATATATAGCATTTGTCCTCAATCAGACTACAGTTTAGTCAGGAATAAAGACTGATACAAAACACTAACAACACAAAGTGATGGTTACCATGTCACTGTCCTGTGTTAAAGTTTCAAACAAGGGACAAAAGTCAATATTTTGGCTTAAATTTAGTTGTATCCAAAACTAAGAAATAGATGCATAGGAGAGGAACAAGACAGCCAGATGAAGATTTCAATACAAAAATAACAGTATGTAAAGATATAATGATAAGATAATAGAAGGAATTTTCAGAATGTGTGTATTTGGTGAAAGATGAGCACAGAACAAAAAGAGGAATAAGTCATTATAATGAATTGAGATCTTATCCAGAAGGTATATAGAAATAAACCAAGGACCTTAAGTAGTGGAACATCATGTCAGCTCATTAATAACTGTGTTTGTAAATTTCCTGATGAACAAGTCTTCACTTGCTTCATATATAATCTGTTTTCTATTGAACAGTAGCTTTATCCTATTCTCCACAGAATAGTATGAATGCCAACATTTTAGAAAATTCTTTGGTTTAAAAAAAAAAATTATTTCAATTGTCTGATTTGTCTCTTAATCACTTGGTAGGGTCCTTCCCGTTAAAACCTGAATAGTGCTGCTCTTTGGAAGATCATCTATCACCTAATATGTGCTTAAATGGTTGTTGAACTACTACAATATACTGTGGTGTTTCCATTCTAGGATCTAGATTGGGAGGCTGCTCTACTCGTAATGATTCATTTCTCCCAATGTCTGCCTTAGCTACTTCTGCTGGTACTTAGAGGTATTTTTTAATTTGTTTATTGTAAAGTTGTCAAAGTTCAGTTCAGTTCAGTTCAGTCACTCAGTCATGTCCAACTCTTTTCGATCCCATGGACTGCAGCATGCCAGGCTTCGCTGTCCATCACCAACTCCCAGAGTTTACTCAAACTCATGTCCACTGAGTCGGTGATGTAATCCAACAATCTCATCCTCTGTTGTCCCCTTCTCCTCCTGCCTTCAATCTTTTCCAGCATCAGGGTCTTTTCAAATGAGTCAGCTCTTCGCATCAGGTAGCCAAAGTATTGGAGTTTCATCTTCAGCGTCAATCCTTCCATGAATATTGGGGACTGATTTCCTTTAGGATGGACAGGTTGGATCTCTTTGCAGTTCAAGGGACTCTCGAGAGTCCTCTCCAACACCACAGTTCAAAAGTTTATTAATTAAAGTAAAGTTTAATAATTGAAATAAATAAATTTAAAAAAGAAAAAAAAAAGCATCAATTCTTCAGTGCTCAGCTTTCCTTATAGTCCAACTCTCACATCCATACATGGCTACTGGGAAAAACATGAAGTGAAGAAGTGAAGTCACTCAGTCGTGTCCGACTCTGTGACCCCGTGGACTGTAGCCTATCAGGCTCCTGCATCCATGGGATTTTACAAGAAAGAATATTGGACTGGGTTGTCATTTCCTTGTCCAGGAGGTCTTCACGACCCAGTCTCCTGCATTGTAGGCAGACATTTTATTGTCTGAGCCACTTTTAAGACTCATAAAAACCATAGCCTTGACTAGAGGGACCTTTGCTGGCAAAGTAATGTCTCTGCTTCTTAATATGCTGTCTAGATTGGACATAACTGTTCTTCGCAAGGAGTAAGAGTCTTTTAATTTCACGGCTGCAGTCACCATCTGCATTGATTTTGGAGCCCCCCAAAATAAAGGCTCTCACTATTTCCACTGTTTCCCCATCTATTTGCCATGAAGTGATGAGACCAAATGCCATGATCTTCGTTTTCTGAATGTTGAGCTTTAAGCCAACTTTTTCACTCTCCTCTTTCACTTTCATCAAAAGGCTTTTTAGTTCTTTGCTTTCTGCCATAAGGGTGGTGTCATCTGCATATCTGAGGTTATTGATATTTCTCCTGGAAATCTAGATTCCAGCTTGTGCTTCCTCCAGCCCAGCATTTCACATGATGTACTCTGCATATAAGTTAAGTAAGCAGGGTGACAATATACAGCCTTGATGTACTCCTTTCCTGATTTGGAACCAGTCTGTTGTTCCATGTCTGGTTGCTTCTTGACCTGCATACAGATTTCTCAAAAAGCAGGTCAGGTGCTCTGGTATTCCCATCTCTTTCAGAATTTTCCATGGTTTGTTGTGATCCACAGTCAAAGGCTTTGGCATAGTCAATAAAACAGAAATAGATGTTTTTCTGGAACTCTCTTGCTTTTTTAATGATCCAACAGATATTGGCAATTTGATCTCTGGTTCCTCTACCTTTACTAAAACCAGTTGAACATCTGGAAGTTCACGGTTCACATATTGCTGAAGACTGGCTTGGAGAATTTTGAGCATAACTTTACTAGCGTGTGAGATGAGTGCAATTGTGCGGTAGTTTTAGCATTCTTTGGCATTGCCTTTCTTTGGCATTGGAATAAAAACTGACCTTTTCCCGTGGCCCATGGCCACTGCTGCATATTCCAAATTTGCTGGCATATTGAGTGCAGCATTTTCACAACATCATCTTTTAGAATTTGAGATAGCTCAACTGGAATTCCATCACCTCCATGAGCTTCGTTCGTAGTGATGCTTCTTAAGGCCCACTTGACTTTACATTCCAGGATTTGGCTCTAGGTGAGTGATCACACCATTATGATTATCTGGGTCTTGAAGGTCTTTTTTGTATAGTTCTTCTGTATATTCTTTCCATCTCTTCTTAATATCTTCTGCTTCTGTTGTCACAGAAGAGAACAGTAATTATGTACAGCTCAATGAATTTTTACAAAAGAAATATTCCATGTTCAGAAAATGAAATACTCTAAACTTCTTAGAAGGAATCATCCTGTTTACTCCTTTATCCTACAATAAATTATTATTTTAACACCATAAATTATTTTGTCCATTTTTGAGCTTCTTACAAATATAATCAGATAGTAATTTTTCTTGTTAAACATTAGGTTTAAGTGACTCGTCCACATTGTTTATGTTCTATGTTGAGCATGTTTTGTCACCATAGCCTTAATTATTTTTTCCACAAAGAAAATCCCTTAATATTGTATTTATAGCCATTTATATTTTTATTTTTTGATTATTTACCCATCACTAGAATATAAATGTTTTGAGAACAAAAGATTTTTTAATTTTTCCAGCTATATGGCCTTCTTAAAGATCATTTCCATACCCACTGAGATCCATGTCCATGTAAATGAATGAACATATAAATGGTGTAGTTCCAAAATTTTTACATTCCTTTCTTTACCAAAATACCACTCTCATAGGTGGAATCTTAAAGTGTTGGAGAACAAGACAATGAATGTTCATGATCGTCATGCTCAAAAAGTTAGAAGGCTAGATTTAGAAAGCAGAGAACCAGAAATCAGAAAGCACAGCAGTAAACAGTAGTGACTAATGGAATATAAGTATGCATAGGTAGAAAAGGCAACATACAGAGTGATAACAGCACAGAGACAACAGAAGACACTGAATTGGTCCCTATTAGAGTAAAACTTTGTTGACAACCGATACAATTCCTTAAAAATTGTATTTTATAAGTTGAAAAGTGTTCATTGCTCAGTCATATTTCTCTCTCCATGGAATTCTCCAGGCAAGAATATTGGAGTGGGTTGCTATTTCCTTCTCCAAGGGATCTTCCTGACCCAGGGATTGAACCTGGGTCTCCTGAATTGCAGGCATGTTCATTACTGTCTGAGCCACCAGAGAAGCCCTTTTGTAAGTTGTTGTAAGAACAAATACCTAGAGGAAGAGGGGAAAGGCTTAAAAGGATGCAGAGATCCAGGAGATGGTAGAGTGACCAAAATGTAAAGGCCAAGAAAAAAATGCTGTCAGCATCATGCAACTTTGTCATATTGTTATTGTTTGGTCGCTCAGTCTTGCCTGACTCTTTGTGACCCCATGGATTGTAGCCTGCCAGCCTCCTCTGTCCATGGGATTTCCCAGGCAAGGATTTTGGAATGGGTTGCCATTTCTTTCTCCAGGGTATCTTCTCAACTCAGGGATGGACTCTCTGTCTTCTACATTGGCAGGTGGATTATTTACCACTGAGCCACAGGGGTTTCCCTGAACTGAATCATGGTACCATTATAACATTCAGTTCAGTTCAGTTCAGTTGCTCAGTCGTGTCTGACTCTTTGTGACCCCATGAATCGCAGCACGCCAGGCCTCCCTGTCCATCACCAACTCACAGAGTTTACCCAAACTCATGTCCATCGAGTCGGTGATGCCATCCAGCCATCTCATCCTCTGTCGTCCCCTTCTCCTCCTGCCCCCAATCCCTCCCAGCATCAGGGTCTTTTCCAATGAGTCAACTCTTCGCATGAGCTGGCCAAAGTACTGGAGTTTCAGCTTCAGCATCAGTCCTTCCAATGAACGCCCAGGACTGATCTCCTTTAGAATGAACTGGTTGGATCTCCTTGCAGTCCAAGGGACTCTCAAGAGTCTTCTCCAACACCACAGTTCAAAAGCATCAATTCTTCAGCGCTCAGCTTTCTTCACAGTCCAACTCTCACATCCATACATGACCACTGGAAAAACCATAGCCTTGACTAGATGGACCTTTGTTGACAAAATTTTTAATATGCTATCTAGGTTGGTCATAACTTCCCTTCCAAGGAGTACATGTCTTTTAATTTCCTGGCTGCAATCACCATCTGCAGTGATTTTGAAGCCCCCCAAAAAATAAAGTCTGACACTGTTTCCACTGTTTCCCCATCTATTTCGCATGAAGTGATTATAACATTAGAGCTATAAATTCTCTCTTATGGGGTGGGGTGAAAGGTATTTATAATGTTTAATAAATGGCACAGAAAGTGAAAGTGAAGTCACCAGTCGTGTCTGACTCTTTGCAACCCCATGGACTGTAGCCCACCAGGCTCCTCCATCCATGGAATTTTCCAGACAAGAGTACTGGAGTGGGTTGCCATTTCCTTCTCCAGAAAGGGCTCAGACCCTGCTTTCAAACTAGAAAATGTAGGTTTGGCTCTTTTATCTAATTGGTTTGGTGGTCAAGGCCAAATAATATTTCCTCCTTGAGCTTCAATTTTACCTTGGAATTTTTTTTAACAATAAATTCTCTGAGAGCCTTTTCAACTTTAACTGTCTAAAATTCATGTATGAATAGTCAAAGTCAATGCATATCTTCTCTTCTAGTAATTCTTAGGTGCAACATATTTTATGATATCAAACTTAATACCTTCCATATAAGCCTGAAATACTAGAGTTTCCACAGGGGAATCAATAGGCAATGACAGATAGAGCAGGATGTCACTGGCATAACAGTGATGAGTCAGGCTATTCTGTTGGAAAATTGAAGTCCATGATAGATAGACAGTGAGGCATTTCTTTGGTGAGCAGGCAATATCTCGTGAAAAACAGATATCCCAGCCAGATACACTAATATTTTGAATTCTAAAACCTTAAAACCCTATATTTTTCTGGCCACTTATCCCCAAGCTAATTAATATGTATATAAATATAATGTATGAAAATGGGTTAAAATATGATCCTAAAAAAGACTGCAATTATTTGGCCAATCTATTTAAAATTTGTCAGTTTAAATTATTCATTTAAAAGGTCAATATCAGAAAAAAAAATAGAAACTTGGCTTTGTTAAACTCTTAGTAATTAATAGTCTTTTACTCTGTTGGTTAAATAGACCCATGTCCACTGTGAAATATATAGAGATAGAAATGCAATTAAATAAATTAGACTAAAAATCCACTAAGAAGAGTCATAAACTTCATCGGTAAAATTTTCTCAATCTTTCCTTTGTGGCAGAAGAATATAAATTATATACACACACACACGTGTAATCCTCTTGCCTTGAATGTGAGAAGGACTTGTAATTTGTTTTCAATCTACTAAAGATGGAAAAGGTGATGGGATGTCACTCCCTTTATGTTCTATCATATTGTACGGGTATTAGGATTTTACTTTCATGGTCAAATTATGACAAATGCAACAATGTTAAGAAAAATAAATTCTCTTCTTGGCCTTGAAGGAATAAACTGCCATATTGTGAGAAGGCCATGTGGTAAGGAGCTGTGGGTACCCTCTAGAGATTGAGAGTGGCCTTCAAATAACAGCCAGCAAGAAAACAGGATTTGCATTTCCCCAGGGCCAAAGAAACAGATGTTGCCAATAGCATGACCGAGCTTGGAAGTAGATTCTTCCCCAACCAAGCATCCCAATAATCTTGCTCACCTGGTTAACATCCTGATTGCTGCCTTGTAAGATACAGAGCAGAGCACTCAGCAGTCACACCCAGTATTCTCTCCCACAGAAACTGTGAAATAGTGTGTAGTTTTTAGCCCTGTTTGTTGTCATTATTTATGCACCAATAGAAAATTAACACACCCATGTCAATAAATGTTATTTTAAATATATCCCATTGTCAGAGTGTAAGGTAAAAGGGTTGTATAGAAACAGGATATACATAATGGTGACAACTTGTTTACATCTGCATCTGAGACTATTTCATTAATCCACCCAATTTTATTGTCTGCTGCTGGTCCAAAATCACTGTGTATCAAACAGGTGATGAGGTGTGTCCAAGTAGAAGGTATTTGTTCATTGTTTCAAAGATCTTACAGTGTGGTGAGAGGATAAACTTCCAATTATGGAAGAAAAGATAATATACCGAAGAGGAAATATGGATAAATGATAAAGTATAATTGAGGTTGGGTTGTCATCTACATGCAAATATGTTATTAGTTTGCCACCATTGGTTGTAAAATGTCACAGAACCTATTTAACAGGATATTTATTGAAAGTGATTATCTTAAACTCATGAACTAGGGTAAAAATGTCTGTTGCATGCAACCAAAATTCAGTTTAAGTTTTTGCCTTTTTTTTTCATTTTAAAGGTGAGATTCCAAGTTAAATATGACAGGAATTCCTAATAGTGTAGATTACATATGAGGCTGATCAGTCTAAATATTCCATCTGCAACCTGTTCATATATAATGAAAACAAATCACTCCCCACTTAGGTTCAGTACACTTCAGTCGCTCACTGAAGTCTGACTCTTTGTGACCCCATGGACTGTAGCACACCATGCTTCCCTGTTCATTACCAATGCCCAGAGCTGCTCAAACTCACATCCATCTAGTTGGTGATGCCATGTAACCATCTCAATCCTCTGTCATCCCCTTCTCCTCCTGCCTTCAATCTTTCTCAGCATCAGGATCTTTTCCAATGAGTCAGTTCTTCACATCATGTGGCCAAAGTATTAGAGTTTCAGCTTCAGCATCAGGCCTTCCAAAGAATATTCAAGACTGATTTCTTTTAGGATTGACTGGTTGGATCTCCTTGCAGTCCAAGAGACTCTCAAGAGTCTAGCTTGGTCAAAACTTTCCTTCCAAGGAGTAACCATAGTTCAAAAGCATCAATTTTTCAGCATTCAGCTTCCTTTATACTCCAGCTCTCACATCCGTATATGACTACTGGAAAAACCATAGATTTGACTAGATGGACTTTTGTTAGCAAAGTACTATCCCTCTTTTAATATGGTGCCTAGGTTGGTCATACTTTTCTTCCAAGGAGCAAGCATCTTTTAATTTCATGGCTGCAGTCACCATCTGCAGTAATTTTGGAACCCAAGAAAGTAAAGTCTGTCACAGTTTCCATGGTTTCCCCATCTATTTGCCCTGAAGTGATGGGACTGGATGCCATGATCTTAGTTTTCTGAATGTTGAGTTTTAAGCCAAATTTTTCACTTTCATCTTTCACTTTCAAGAGGCTCTTAGTTCTTATTCTCTTTTTGCCATAAGGGTGGTATCATCTGTGTATATGAGATTATTGATATTTCTCCCAGAAATTGTGATCACAGCTTGTGCTTCATCCAGCCCAGCATTTCACATGATGTACTCTGCATATAAGTTAAATAAGCAGGGTGACAATATACAGCCTTGACATATTCCTTTCCTGATTTGGAACCAATCTGTTGTTCCATGTATGGTTGTAACTGTTGCTTCTTGACCTGCATACAGATTTCTCAAGAGGCAGATCAGGTGGTCTGGTATTCCCATTTCTTGTAGAATTTTCCACAGTTTGTTGTGATCTACAGAGTCAAAGGCTTTGATGTAATCAATAAAGCAGAAGTAGATGTTTTTCTGGAACTCCCTTGCTTTTTTGATGATCCAACAGATGTTGGCAATTTGATCTCTGGTTCCTCTGCCTTTCCTAAATCTAGCTTGAACATCTGGAAATTCACAGTTGACATACTGTTGAAGCCTCCCTTCATGAATTTTGAGCATTACTTTCCTAGTATGTGAGATAAGTGCAATTGTGCTCAAATTCTTTGGTATTGCCCTTCTTTGGGATTGGAATGAAAACTGATGTTTTCTAGTCCTGTGGCCACTGCTGAGTCTTCCAAATTTGCTGGCATATTGAGTGCACCACTTTCAAATCATCTTTTATGATTTGAAATAGCTCCACTGGAATTCCATCACCTCCAACAGCTTTGTTAGTAGTGATGATTCTTCAGGCCCACTTGATTTCACATTCCAGGACGTCTGGCTCTAGATGAGTGGTTAGATATCTAGTGGCTCTAGATAACCATTGTGGTTATCTGGGTCATGAAGATCTTTTTTGTACAGTTTTCCTGTGTATTCTTGCCACCTCTCCTTAATATCTTCTGCTTCTGTTAGGTCCATACCATTTCTGTCCTGTATTGTGCCCATCTTTGCATGAAATGTTCCCTTGGCATGTCTAATTTTCTTGAAGAGATCTCTAGTCTTCCTCATTCTATTGTTTTCCTCTATTTCTTTACATTGATCACTGAGGAAGGCTTCCTAATCTTCTTGCTATCCTTTGCAACTTTGTATTGAAATGGATATATCTTTCCTTTTAACTTTTGCCTTTTGCTTCTCTTCTTTTCTCAGCTATTTGTAAGGGCTCCTCAGAAAACCATTTTGCCTTTTTGCATTTCTTTTTGTTGGGGATTTTCTTGATCACTGCCTCCTGTACAATGTCACAAACCTCTGTCCATAGTTTTTCAGGCACTCTGTCTATCAGATCTAATTCCTTGAATCCATTTGTCACTTCTGAAAGGTTGTTGTTGAATCACGCGAATACACCAGGATTCTTGGCCCCCAGAGGAGAAGAATTCAATCCGGGGCCAGAGACGAGGCTTGATCGCTCAGAGCTTTTGTGTAATAAAGTTTTATTAAAGTATAAAGGAGATAGAGAAAGCTTCTGACATAGGCATCAGAAGCAGGCAGAAAGAGTACCCGCTTGCTAGTGTTAACAATGAAGTTATATAATCCAAAGAATGTCTGGAGGTTGTAAAGACCTCATCAGACCAACTCCCATAATTTACATTTTAAGATAACACTGTCTTCAGGCAGGATACATCCTTGTAAAGACCAGGTCTACTCCCATAATTTACATTTTAAGATAACAGAAGGTTTAATCCAAAGACTGTCCTTAGGCAGGATACATTATTGTTATATAATCCTAAGGAATGTAGAGAAAGGAAAAAAAAGTTTGTCCTTTCTTCCTCCTTGAGAATTCCAGACCCCTCTCTCCTTGGGACCCCTAGACTCCCTATCAACCTGCCTAGGAAATGACTCTCTCAACTTCCACTATATAATTGTAAGAGATTTGATTTAGGTCATACCTGAATGGTCTAGTGCTTTTCCCTGTTTTCTTCAATTTAAGTCTGAATTTGGCAATGACAAGTTCATGATCTGAGCCACAGTCAGCTCCTGGTCTTGTTTTTGCTGACTGTATACAGCTTTTCCATCTTTGGCTGCAAATAATATAATCAATCTGATTTTGGTGTTGACCATCTGGTGATGTCCATGTGTAGAGTCTTCTCTTTTGTTGTTGGAAGAGGGTGTTTGCTATGACCAGTGCATTCTCTTGGCAGAACTCTATTAGCCTTTTCCCTACTTCATTTTGTACTCCAAATTTGCCTGTTACTCCAGGTTTCTTTTGACTTCCTACTTCTAGTCCCTTATGATGAAAAAAGAACACTCAGAGGGATCAAACAAAACCTTGTGTGTACCAGGACCAAGAGACTCCACAGAGACTGAGTCAGATCTTGTTTGAGTCTCCTGTAGAGGTAAGGGTCAGCATTGGCCAGTTGCAAGGGGCAGGGGCTCTGGGTGCAGCGACCTGGGTTACACAACCTGTGGCATAAGCTCTCTTGGAGGAGATTGCCATTAACCCCACCACAGACCCACCAAGCAGACAACCCACAAACTGCAGAAAAATTATATCAAAGAAATTCTCACACTATTAAGAAAGTTCTAGGACCCACAACAATAAACTGTGGAAAATTCTGAAAGAGATGGGAATACCAGACCACCTGACCTGCCTCTTGAGAAATCTGTATGCAGGTCAGTAAGCCACAGTTAGAACTGGACATGGAACAACAGACTGGTTCCAAATAGGAAAAGGAATGTCAAGGCTGAATATTGTCCCCCTGCTTATTTAACTTATATGCAGAGTACATCATGAGAAATGCTGAACTGGAAGAAGCACAAGCTGGAATCAAGATTGCCGGGAGAAATATCAGTAACCTCAGATATGCAGATGACACCACCCTTATGGCAGAAATTGAAGAGGAACTCAAAAGCCTCTTGATGAAAGTGAAAGTGGACAGTGAAAAAGTTGGCCTAAAGCTCAACATTCAGAAAACGAAGATCATGGTATCCAGTCCCATTACTTCATGGGAAATAGATGGGGAAACAGTGGAAACAGTGTCAGATTTTATTTTGGGGGGCTCCAAAATCACAGCAGATGGTGACTGCAGCCATGAAATGAAAAGATGCTTACTCCTTAGAAGGAAAGTTATGACCAACCTAGATAGCATATTCAAAAGCAGATACATTACTTTGCCAACTAAGTTCTGTCTAGTCAAGGCTTTGGTTTTTCCAGTGGTCATGTATGGATGTGAGAGTTGGACTGTGAAGAAGGCTGAGTGCTGAAGAATTGATGCTTTTGAACTGCAGTGTTGGAGAAGACTCTTGAGAGTCCTTTGGACTGCAAGGATATCCAGCCAGTCCATTCTGAAGGAGATTAGCCCTGGGATTTCTTTGGAAGGAATGATGATAAAGTTGAAACTCCAGTACTTTGGCCAGTTCATGCAAAGAGTTGACTCATTGGAAAAGACTCTGATGCTGGGAGGGATTGGGGGCAGGAGGAGAAGGAGATGACAGAGGATGAGATGGCTGGATGGCATCACTGACTCGATGTACGTGAGTCTGAGTGAACTCCGGGAGTTGGTGATGGACAGGGAGGCCTGGTGTGCTGTGATTCATGGGGTCGCAAAGAGTCGGACATGACTGAGTGACTGAACTGAAATGAACTGAACTGATGACCCACAACAGATTTCCCAACCTGGGGATCTGGCAAAGGGGCTGAGAAACCCCATAGGATTTGACTTTGAAGGCAATGGGATTTGATTACAGAACTTACACAGGACTGGGGAAACAGACTCTTGCAGGGCACAGACAAAATCTTGTGCACATAAGGACCCAGGAGAAAGGAGCAATGACCCCACAGGAGACTGACCCAGGCTTGCCTGTGAGTGTCCAGGAGTCCCTGGAGGAGGCATGGGTCAGCAGTGGTCTGTTGCAGGGTGGGAGGCACTGAGTGTGGCAGTGCCAGGGGGGAACACAGTCCTGCCAAGCAACAGAAAATTGGATTAAAGATTTACTGAGAATGGCCCCGCCCATCAGAACAAGACCCAGTTTCCCCTACAGTCAGTCTCCCCCATCAGGAAGCTTCCATAGGCTTCATAGTCTTCTGTCAGAGGGCAGACAGAATGAAAACTACTTAAGTTAATTCACTTATTTTAAAAATACTTTTTTCTCATACTGTATAAGAATAAGGGAAATCATGCATGCAGTCATTTGACCTGTGCAAACAATCCCTTACCAAGAGATAAAGAGACCACACAGCTTGTGCTGGGGTTATCAACTTTGTGCCTTGTTTTATAGTCAGTGGGTGTACCTTTGTTCTGCTTACTCATATGCCTCAGTGGCTCTCTGACTTTTAGTATTTCAGACTTCATGGGGAAGGAAGAGGTGTCCCTCTTTTCCAGCACTAAGGAGTGCATATAGACCAATTGCTCTGCATCAGTTTGAAGTGGTACTGGGACAACTGATGTATATTTGGGTGTTGCTAGTCATGAGGGACCAATGAACCCTATCAGAGTTGATCTTGCTCTTTCACTTCCTTGTGAGTAAAGGCATTGTTCCATCCAATGCTTGACTGTGTTGTATTTTCTTTGGACATTGTGATGCCAAGATGTAATGGGTAGGCATAGTTGGACTTCTAATCCTGGAGGGTGCTACTGTGATGATGTTTGCTATACTTCATGTAGTTGAAGTCCTTTCCTGGCATTGGTAATCAGTCCACGTGTTCTGCTTGGTTAAAAAAAAAAATCAGGAAAATTGTGACAAATCTATTTGAGATACAGTTTGATCCACCAATCTGTGAAAAGCAATAGCACATCCATGGGAAGAAGAGTTACATGAAAATAATATTATTGAATGAAAAACGTACTTATGAGATAGTCCGGATTGGAATCCAAGCTCTTTCATTGTCTTGCTGTAACCACTGTGTAATTTAAAATATGTTCAGTCATAAAATAAGATTATTTTTAATAAGCTCAATACTTAGTAAGAGCTCCACAATTACAAACTCTTTTGTTTTTCCCAAAGTAAATAATCTGAATGCATATAATAAAATATATCATATACAATAAAAATTATAAACAATTACATTGTTTTTCCAAAAGTAATATAAATATATAGTATTACATATGTACACATAGTCTTCTCTGGTAACTCAGTCAGTAAACAATCTGCCAGCAATGCAGAAGACCTGGGTTTGATCTTGAGTCAGGAAGATCCCCTGGTGAAGGGAATGGAAACACTCTAATATTCTTGCCTGGAGAATTCCATGGACAGAGGTACCTGATGGCCTATAGTCCATGAAGCTGCAAAGAGTTGGACACGACTCAGTGACGAACACAGACACACATGTACACACAAAGATTTTTCAAGAATAGCGTTTTCTTGATTTTATACTCTTTTTAAAGCTTCTTCTAACCTTTCTAATTTATAAACATTTATGAGGAGAAAAACAAGTTAGATAAAAAGTGTTATTCTAATAGCTGGGTATATTCTATTAGAATATGTTAGTAGCTTTAAACAATCTCTGAGGTTATTCTAATTCACACTAAATAAGTGGCATCTTCCAATGTGTGAGTTGGTCTAAAATCATAAGTTTCAGTAATTTTTTTTGTCAGAAAAGTGTAAATTGAACATTCACATCCTCTCTCTTTTAAAATCATTTCCAAAAGGTGAATTTGTATAACATAAACACTACATCTCTGATGATATCATTTCCATTTTACAAATATGCAGAAAGGAACACGGCATCTTTTTTTAATTCAGGCACCCTGCCTCAGCTCTTGGAACTTGTTGAGTGTAGCCATGCACCAATTCTAAAATCATTGCCTTTGGTAGGAAAGTAAGCCATTGCCTTCATATCTGTGCAAATACCAGAAACTGAATCTTCAAGCCATTGACTTCTGAATTGAAAAGCAATGTGGATCACAGACTTGGAATGATCTGCCTGGATTTAAGCTCCAATTGCAGCATAGGAACCAAATATTTCCTTTGCTGTGTTGAAAATTGTGAGCTATGCTCTATGACAAATATCATTTTGATTAAACACCCACTCACATTTGTCAAGGTTCTGTCAAGTGAAAATTTCAGGTTCTAAGGGGCCTCTTATCCTCCAATTATTTTGTTCAGAACATTTGGTGTTTTGATTTCTGGGAAAGTTTGCTTTCCTGCAGTATGAATGAGTCTTGCCAAGTACTGAGATGATTAGTACCAACAATAATAATTGAGCCATCATGAAAGGGGAACATTTGAATATGGATAGATTCTCAGTCCTTGCTTTATTAAAAAAACAACAACAACAACAACTCTTCTATGGAAACCAAGAAACCATCACAGCTGTTAAACTGAAAATTCTGTTTTATTATTAGAAATTTCAAGAAAATAAAATTCTGACATAATAATCTAGGGCTTTTTAAAAATGTAAGGAAAATCATATCATGATTCTGGGTTTGGCCACTTAAAGTGAGCAATTAATTTCATAAGATAGAGCTTCCATTAAGTATTTCTTGAATTAGTGTTAACATAGACATAGATGCATATAAAAGGGAAAAATGTTCAACTCCACAAGGTGAACAGTATAGTGTTAGTTTCTAATTGATTTATTGGTATTTGGCAATCATTTTCAAGTTATGCTATGATGATTAGAAACTGAAAGAATTCTTTTGTTTATGTTATAGTCATCTGCAATTTCTTGAGTTCATTTCCAGGATTTCTTTTTCCATTTTTAATTCTACCAAGTATTTAAATAGAATAATGTTTTCTTGCTATGTTTTCAGGAAAGAATACATCCACAAAGACCAAAAATATATTCATTTATATTCATTCATTAACTCAATAAACATTATCATGACTCTATACAAAGACTGTGTTAGGTAAAATAAGTATATTGTGACTCTATCCTCTATGGAAGTTTATACTCTGATGGGGGCATATAAATAATAACAAATGTATGCAGTGGAAGTATAAGAGACCATGAGAGTCTATGATACAAAATCTTAGTATGATCTTGGGGTTCAGCAAAAGATTATTTAAGGAAATAGGGCTAATTTTTTTTTTTTTTTTTTTGTGGAGTACGGTAATAGAAAATTGTCTGCATGGCAGGATATAAAGTTCTTTCAAAGAGCCTGAATCAAGTAGAGATATGGTCAAGTCAAGGAATTATTGATTTATTGACTTGACATCCAGAAAATCACATGAGAAGTTCACATTAAAATATAGAGAAAAATATTTTCTGTCAAATTTCCATCTTTCAATGATATTGCCATCTATGGTTCCAGCAGTTATTTTTATTCTAAGCAACCAAGAGTCCCTCTTGGTATCTGCTTCCTTGGGATGTAGTTGCTATGGCTGGTTACAAGAACCCTAGGTAAGCACAGTCTCTCTTCTTTTTCAGTAAACATAGACTCTTATCATGAATTCTTGTCCACTAGGACAACTCTTAAATGATCAGTTCTGTTCTAGTCCTTCTAAATAGCAGTTTTGAAGAGAATTCAAATTTTCTTCTTGTCCAACCATAGTAGTAAATTATTTAGAAATTTTTCAAGACACTATATAGTGTGATCACTGACCTAGAGCCAGACATCCTGGAATGTGAAGTCAAGTGGACCTTAGAAAGCATCACTACGAACAAAGCTAGTGGAGGTGATGGAATTCCAGTTGAGCTATTCCAAATCCTGAAAGATGATGCTGTGAAAGTGCTGCACTCAATATGCCAGCAAATTTGGAAAACTCAGCAGTGGCCACAGGACTGGAAAAGGTCAGTTTTCATTCCAATCCCAAAGAAAGGCAATGCCAAAGAATGCTCAAACTACTGCACAATTGTACTCATCTCACAGGCCACTAAAGTAATGCTCAAAATTCTCCAAGCCAGGCTTGAGCAGTATGTGAACCGTGAACTTCCTGATGTTCAAGCTGGTTTTAGAAAAGGCAGAGGAACCAGAGATCAAATTGCCAACATCCGCTGGATCATAGAAAAAGCAAGAGATTTCCAGAAAAAACATCTACTTCTGCTTTATTGACTATGCCAAAGCCTTTGACTATGTGGATCACAATCAACTGTGGAAAATTCTGAAAGAGATGAGAATACCAGACCACCTGATCTGCCTCTTGAGAAACCTATATGCAGGTCACGAAGCAACAGTTAGAACTGGACATGGAACAACAGACTGGTTCCAAATAGGAAAAGGAGTTCGTCAAGGCTGTATATTGTCATTCTGTTTATTAAACTTACATGCAGAGTACATCATGAGAAACGCTGGACTGGAAGAAACACAAGTTGGAATCAAGAGCTTAAAGCTCAACATTCAGAAAACAAAGATCATGGCATCTGGTCCCACCACTTCGTGGGAAATAGATGGGGAAACAGTGGAAACAGTGTCAGACTTTATTTCTCTGGGCTCCAAAATCACTACAGATGGTGACTGCAGCAATGAAATTAAAAGACGCTTACTCCTTGGAAGGAAAGTTTTGACCAACCTAGATAGCATATTCAAAAGCAGAGACATTACTTTGACAACAAAGGTTCGTCTAGACAAGTCTATGGTTTTTCCTGTGGTCATGTATGGATGTGAGAGTTGGACTGTGAAGAAGGCTGAGCGCTGAAGAATTGATGCTTTTTACTGTGGTGTTGGAGAAGACTCTTGAGACTCCCTTGGACTGCAAGGAGATCCAACCAGTCCATTCTGAAGGAGATCAGCCCTGGGATTTCTTTGGAGGGAATGATCCTGAAGCTGAAGCTCCAGTAATTTGGCCACCTCATGCGAAAAGTTGACTCATTGGAAAAGACTCTGATGCTGGGAGGGATTGGGGGCAGGAGGAGAAGGGGATGACAGAGGATGAGATGGCTGGATGGCATCACATGGACGTGAGTCTGAGCGAACTCCAGCGGTTGGTGAGGGACAGGGAGGCCTGGCGTGCTGTGATTCATGGGGTCGCAAAGAGTAGGACACGACTGAGTGACTGATCTGATCTGATCTGATATTGATATATTGGGGCAGGCTTTACACATTCACAATCTGTGGGCTAAAAACAATTTGCAAAAATGTTCAATATGGACTATATGGTGTTGGGATACACAAAATTAAAAATAATTACTTTCTAAATATGTAAAAGCATATTGATTTGGCAAAAGACCACAATAGTCGGCATAATATTGAACAAGAAGTACCAAGTTTGAAGATTGATACCGCATGACCTCAAGACTTACCATAAAGCTATAGTAATCAAAGTGGTATGGTACTTTCAAGAAGATAGACACATAGATCAAAAGAAGTGAATAAATAGATGAGAAATAGATGCACATACATAGCCAGATGATCTTTGAAAAGGGATAAATGGCAGTTAAATGAGTTAAATGGAACAAAGATAGTCTTTTCAATGAATGTTGCTAGAACAACTGCACATCCACCTTAAAAAAGAATCTAAGCACAGATCTTACACTTTTCATAATAACTAACTCAAAATAGATCATAGATCTAATATTATAAAGTTCAAAACTGTAAATATCCTAGAAGATAACATAGGAGAAAATCTAAACATCTTTGGGTATGGCTATGACTATTTAAATATAACACCAAAGGCATGAACCATGACAGAAAAAAAAGTGTTAAGCTGGATTTCATTAAAATTAAAAACCTGCTCCGTGAAATACAATGTCAGGAGATTAGAAACTAAGCCACAGGTTGGGAGAAAATATTTGCAAAAGAACATCTGATTAGCAACTATTATCCAAAATATACAAAACTGAAAGTGAAAGTCACTCACTTGTCCAACTCTTTGACAACCCATGGACTATAACCTGCCAGGTTCCCCTGTCCATGAAATTCTCCAGACAAGAATCCTGGAGTAGATAGGCAATCCCTTCTTGAGAGAATCTTCACTACCCAAGGATCAAACTCAGGTCTCCTGCATTGCAGGCAGATTCTTTACCATCTGAGTCAAAGGGCACTTCAAACTAAACAATAAGAAAATAGATGGCCCAATTAAAAACGGGTAAAAGACATGAACAGACATTTCATCAAAGAAGACAGAGCAGATAGCATATGAAGTGGTGCTCAGCATCATATGGCATTAGGGAGCTTCAAATTAAAACACTAGGGTGATATAATTACACGTTCATTAGAAAGAATGAGATTGAAAACACGCAACTACGGTGAGCGTTTAAAATACAAGAACTCTCATTTATTCATTGTTTGTAAAAAAAAGCAAAATGATAGAGCCCCATTAGAAGACAGTTAGGCTGCAACTGCTGCTGCTGCTGCTAAGTTGCTGTTGTGTCCGAGTCTGTGTGATTCCAAAGATGGCAGCCAACCAGGCTCCTCTGTCTTTGGCATTCTCCAGGCAAGAATACTAGAGTGGATTAAATTTCTTTCTCCAATGCATGCATGCATGCTAAGTTGCTTCAGTCGTGTCCAACTCTGTAAGACAGAGTCTTCTGTGGGACAGAAGCCCAACAGGCTCCTCCATCCACAGGATTCTCCAGGCAAGAATACTGGAGTGGCTTTCCATTTCCTTCTCCTTACAAATGTAAATATTCTTTACAAAAAACAAATGTGCTTCTTGATATTTACACTAAGGAGTTGAAAACTTTGTCTACGCTAAAACCTACACACATGTTTGCTGTAGTTTTATTTATAATTTCCAAAATTAGGAAGCAACCCACATGCCCTGAAGTAAATGAATGTTCAAACAAACTGTGGTACATGCAGATAAGGAAATATTCATTCAGTTCAGTCGCTCAGTCATGTCTGACTCTTTGCGATGCCGTGAACTGTAGCACGCCAGGCCTCCCTGTCCATCACCATCTCCTGGAGTTCACTCAAACTCATGTCCATTGAGTCAGTGATGCCATCCAGCCATCTCATCCTCTGCCATCTCCTTCTCCTTCTGCCCCCAATCCCTCTCAGCATCAGAGTATTTTCCAATGAATCAACTCTTCACATGAGGTGGCCAAAGTACTGGAGTTTCAGCTTTAACATCATTCCTTCCAAAGAACACTTAGGGCTGATCTCCTTCAGAATGGAATGGTTGGATCTCCTTGCAGTCCAAGGGACTCTCAAGAGTCTTCTCCAACACCACAGATCAAAAGCATCAATTCTTCAGCGCTCAGCTTTCTTCACAGTCCAACTCTCACATCCATATGTGACCACAGGTAAAACCATAGACTTGACTAGATGGACCTTTGTTGGCAAAGTAATGTCTCTGCTTTTGAATATGCTATCTAGGTTGGTCATAACTTTCCTTCCAAGGAGTAAGAGTCTTTTAATTTCATGGTTGCAATCACCATCTGCAGTGATTTTGGAGCCCCAAAAAATAAAGTCTGACACTGTTCCACTGTTTCCCCATCTATTTCCCATGAAATGATGGGACCAGATGCCATGATCTTCGTTTTCTGAATGTTGAGCTTTAAGCCAACTTTTTCACTCTCCATTTTCACTTTCATCAAGAGGCTTTTTAGTTCCTCTTCACTTTCTGCCATAAGGATGGTGTCGTCTGCATATCTGAGGTTATTGATATTTCTCCCGGCAATCTTGATTTCAAATTGTGCTTCTTCCAGCCCAGTGTTTCTCATGAAGTACTCTGCATATAAGTTAAATAAGAAGGGTGACAATATACAGCCTTGACATACTCCTTTTGCTATTTTGACCAGTCTGTTGTTCCATGTCCAGTTCTAACTGTTGCTTCCTGACCTGCATATTGGTTTCTCAAGAGGCAGGTCAGGTGGTCTGGTATTCCCATCTCTTTCAGAATTTTCCACAGTTTATTGTGATCCACACAGTCAAAGGCTTTCGCATAGTCAATACAGCAGAAGTAGATATTTTTCTGGAACTCTCTTGTTTTTTCTATGATCCAGCGGATGTTGGCAATTTGATCTCTGGTTCCTCTGCCTTTTCTAAAACCAGCTTGAACATCAGGAAGTTCACGGTTCACATACTGCTCAAGCCTGGCTTGGAGAATTTTGAGCATTACTTTAGTGGCCTGTGAGATGAGTGCAATTGTGCAGTAGTTTGAGCATTCTTTGGCATTGCCTTTCTTTGGGATTGGAATGAAAACTGATATTTTCCAGTCCTGTGGCCACTGCTGAGTTTTCCAAATTTGCTGGCATATTGAGTGCAGCACTTTCACAGCATCATCTTTCAGGATGTGAAATAGCTCAACAGGAATTCCATCACCTCCACTAGCTTTGTTCGTAGTGATGCTTTCTAAGGTCCACTTGACTTCACATTCCTGGATGTCTGGCTCTAGGTCAGTGATCACACCATCGTGATTATCTGTGTCGTGAAGATCTTTTTTGTATAGTTCTTCTGTGTATTCTTGCCACCTCTTCTTAATATCTTCTGCTTCTGTTAGGTTCGTACCATTTCTGTCCTTTATAGAGCCTATCTTTGCATGAGATGTTCCCTTGGTATCCCTAATTTTCTTGAAGAGATCTCTAGTCTTTCCCATTCTGTTGTTTTTCTCTGTTTCTTTGCATTGATCGCTGAGGAAGTCTTTCTTATCTCTTCTTGCTATTCTTTGGAACTCTGCATTCAAATGCTTATATCTTTCCTTTCCTCCTTTGCTTTTCACCTCTCTTCTTTTCATAGCTGTTTGTAAGGCCTCCCCAGACAGCCATTTTGCTTTCTTGCATTTCTTTTCCATGGGGATGGTCTTGATTCCTCTCTCCTGTACAAGGTAAAGAACCTCCATCCATAGTTCATTAGGCACTCTGTCTATCAGGTCTAGTCCCCTGAAATCTATTTATCACTTCTACTATAATCATAAGGGATCTGATTTAGGTCATACCTGAATGGTCTATGGTTTTCTCTATTTTCTTCAATTTAAGTCTGAATTTGGCAATAAGGAGTTCATGATCTGAGCCACAGTCAGCTCCTGGTCTTGTTTTTGCTAACTGTATATAGCTTCTCCATCTTTGTCTGCAAATAATATAATCAGTCTGATTTCAGTGTTGACCATCTGGTGATGTCCATGTGTAGAGTCTTCTCTTGTGTTGTTGGAAGAGGGTGTTTGCTATGACCGGTGCGTTCTCTTGGCAAAACTCTATTAGCCTTTGCCCTGCTTCATTCTGTATTCCCAGGCCAAATTTGCCTGTTACCCAGGTGTTTCTTGACTTCCTAATTTTGCATTCCAATCCCCTATAATGAAAAGGACCTCTTTTTTGGGTGTTAGTTCTAAATATTATTCAGTACCAAAAATAAATGAGCTGTCAAATCCTAAGAAGATATGGAGGAAATTCTGATGTATATTACTAAGTGAAAGAAGCAAGGTAAAAGACTTACATACTGCTTCCTTCTCACTATACAACTGGCATTCTTGAAAAGGCAAAAGCTGTAGTTACTGGGATTAAGTAAACAGAAGGGATGATTATGCAAAACACTGAGGATTTTTAGGGCATTTTAATTTATTCTGTATATTATAATAATGGATACATGCCATCATACATTTGTTCAAACCCATAGAAAATCAAGACTAAGAGTGGAAGCTAATGTAAGCTATGGACTCAGGTTAATACTGAATGATTTACCAATTGACTTTCTTTTTTTTTTTTTTTTTGATTTTTTTTCTTTTTTTTTAATATTTTATTTTATTTTTTAACTTTACAATATTGTATTGGTTTTGCCATATATCAACATGCATCCACCACAGGTATACACGTGTTCCCCATCCTGAACCCTCCTCCCTCCCAATACCATTTTCTTGATGATTATGTTGTTGTTGTTGTTGTTCAGTTGTTTAGTCCATGGGGTTGACTCTGCAACCCCATGGACTGCAGCACACCAGGCTTCCCTGTCCTTCCCTGTCCTTCTCCCAGAGTTTGCTCAAACTCACATCCACTGAGTCAGTGATGTCATCCAACCATCTTGTCCTCTGTTGTCCCCTTCTCCTGCCTTCAATCCTTTTTTTAAAAAATTTTATTTTATTTTTAAACTTTACAAATTGTATTAGTTTTGCCAAATATCAAAATGAATCCGCCACAGGTATACAAGTGTTCCCCATCCTGAACCCTCCTCCCTCCTCCCTCCCCATACCATCCCTCTGTTGCAGCTGTTTAGCTGCTAAGTCATGCCCGACTCTTTTGGATTCCTTGGACTGTAGCCTGCCAGGCTCCTCTATCCATGGGATGCCCCAGGAAAAGATTACTGGAATGAGCTGCCATTTCCTTCTCCAAGGGATCTTCCTGACCCAAAGGTCAAACCCACATCCCCTGCACTGCAGGCAGATTTTTCACCCCTGAGCCACCAGGGAAGTCCTTTCCATCTTATTAAGTGATCCTAATTCTATTCTATTTGTGCCTATAGTTCATGTTTACATTATGACATATTTATTTATGACCTGCAATGTCTCACCTCTTCATGTAAGTGCTTGAGCACTGATTTTATATTGATTTTAATCAAATATTTAATTTATTTCCAGATTTTCCCCACCCAATCACATGCTTCATAAGTGAAGGTTTCTAAGGCATATGCACCCAGCATAGTGTTTGATATGCTAGAGTCTTCCAAGATAGAAGCATAAGTTAAGCTTTAAAGTAACATTGGACTATACTATCTTCTTTATTTTTTATTTTGTCACTTTCCATATAATAAAATACAAATATGTCTACTAATGAATATTTAATTATATTTTCACAGGTAGGAGTGCTACCTTTCTTATATACATGAAGAAACCTAGAAATACAATAGATGCATTACTGAGGATTAAAGTGTTAGTTGTTCAGTTGTGTCCAACTCTTTGTAACCCCATGGGTTGTAGCCCATCAGGCTTCTCTGTCCATGGGATTCTCCAAGCAAGAATAATGGAGTGGGTTGTCATGCCTTTCTCCAGGGGATATTCCTGACCCAGGATTGAACTTCTGTCTCTTGCATTGCAAAGGGATCCCTTACTGTCTGAGCCATCAGGGAATCTCCACTGAGGGTTAACAGATTGGTAACTGACAAATTGGTAACTGAAGGAATGATGCTAAAGCTGAAACTCCAGTACTTTGGCCACCTCATGCGAAGAGCTGACTCATTGGAAAAGACTCTGATGCTGGGAGGGATTGAGGACAGGAGGAGAAGGGGACAACAGAGGATGAGATGGCTGGATGGCATCACTGACTTGATGGACGTGAGTCTGAGTGAACTCCAGGAGATGGTGATGGACAGGGAGGCCTGTCGTGCTGCGATTCATGGGCTCACAAAGAGTCAGACACGACTGAGCAACTGATCTGATCTGATCTGAACCATGATCAAAGATCTGGTATCAGACTTGAAACTCTGAGATCAGAATTTTGTAATGGAAGGTGAAGTAAGGATCACTGCCTCACAAGAGAACAACCTGTTCTTTTCAGTTTTCTCTAATGGATTGAATAATGAACCATACGGTGTTTCATATTATGAAGGTTGTTATGAAATATTTCCTTTTTTCTACGAGAGAGGAAAAAGAGAAAATCCTTAAAAATATGAATATAATTAGATGAAGCACACTGCTACATTTTTGCATTTGTTTATAATTCTATGCATGTCAATTAAACATTAACCTAACACATAAAATAGCTTTGTCTTAATAAGCAAATGGCTATAATTATAATAACACAATTTGCATACAAACATGAATTACAGAATAGAAATGACAAATTTAATCTTCTCATTAGTGACTCTGATAATTGCTGATGTCAAATGTTATTAGTATCTTTTAAACTAGCTTTTAAAAAAGAAATTTTCCAAAATTATTATTATTGCTACTTCACTACTACTATCCTGATTTCTATTTTACACCATTAAACATGTTAAGGTACGTTTCAAGATTGATGTGAAGAGTTTTATAAGTATTATCTTATTTACCTTCAAACTGGAATGATGATGTAGCATTTTGAAAATCATTGTGTATAGTCTCAAATAGGAATAAAGCTAAAATTTGGTATGGGTTTCATTCCATGATTTCTATAGTGACTTTACAGATATCTTCAGATATTTTAAACTCTAATATTCTTCTATTGAGGTCACTAAAATTAAACCTGTTTTGCAATGTATTCTAGGCATGGGATCATAACCGTAATACAAGAGAAAAAGCTAACTCATAGTTAATTTTTTAAACTGTGGATTGCATAGTCTTAACAATCATTTTTATTGTGTCACAGTTTTTTGAAATGTTAAAGGTAGTTTTCTGCCTATTTTCAAGGATTAAACCCTCAAGATTTATCCTTTAGATCAAAAGTTTCCAAGGACAATTTTGTTGCATATGCAAAATTGTTTTCTTATGGGAAATAAAAAGAAAGTGACAAAAATAAGATCTCTTTGAAAATTTCATCTGAATGTGAAACTTGTGGTTGAGTTCTTACTTCCTTTACAAGTCTCAAAGTTTATAGGAACCTATATATTATGAAACAATCCTTTTGGGATATAAGTAAATCCTCTAACTCAGCACAACCCCACTGAAAATTCTGGACTGTTAGATATGTGCAATTCTTTTGTTCTTTCTTCTCAGCAGTTATCCCCACTGATACCGTCAGCGTTTCATCTCAGCGTGAAATAACATCTGAAATAACATCAGATAATACTGCACTCTGAAAAGTAGATAAAATGAGGACTCTCAAATGAGAATGAATTAGAAAATTCCCAACAGTAGCAGTCAGAAGTTAAAAACATGAAACTGACAAATGTACTGCAGAGGGGGTTTACAAAGGGTTTTCCACTCCAACTTCTTATTCATCACATATTATTAGTACTGGAAAGTGTCAGTCAGACAGCAAAAGATAAAGCTGGCCATAACGGGTTTATTATTTGAAGGAAAATCAACTGTGTAGTAGATATGCATCTGATGATAGTTTTTAAATATAAAAACAAATAAACAAGGCATTTTCTCAAATTGTCTGAAAAGTTTCTGCCTCATTAGTTGGGTGGAGATGAAAGGAGGTCTTCTTTTATTTCCCTATGATACTGAGAATTTTCTGAGAGTTTTTTTTTTTTTCAAATACCTGGGGAAGAAGTTGTGAGAATATTTTGTAACACATACAACCTTCCTGTTTAATATTTATTCATATAATATACTAAAATATTTTCCTGAAGGATATATAATTAATTATGGGATTATCTTTTTTACCAACTTTATTGAGATATAATTGACATATAACAATGTATACATTAATGTGTACATGTTATAGGATTCTTCTAAAAACTTTAACAAAATTCCTCTTAAACTGTGATTTATGTATTTTAACCCTTGGTATAATAGTTGAAAACCAAAGAAAATTTGCCCTGTGTATTTAATTTACAACTTTCCAGGCAAAGAATCCACCTGCCAATGCAGGAGACTCAAGAGACAAGACTTCGATCACTGGGTCAAGAAGATCCCATGAAGCATGAAATGGTAGACCGCTCCAGTACTCATGCCTAGAAAATTCCATGGGCAGAGAATCATGGCAGGCTACAATCCATGTGGTCACAAAGAGTCAACCACAGCTGAGCAACTGAGCACATTTGCTTCATAGTTGATTTTTTTCCCCTGAAAGCACCATTATTGATTCATGTCTATTTCAACAGTTTGAGGAGATGCAAACATATACATATCAGCAGGATCCAACCATTTAGTACCAAATATTTTATCCACAAAACATAAACAAGCATAATTCACCTTCATTTTTTAATGAGTTGAAATTTTTTGGTTTCATCACTATAAGTGTGATTGAATAGCCCAACACATCTCAGTTCAGACAGTGGCTTTTCTGGAGTTCCTTCTCTTGATCAGACACTGTAAGAGTAGCACACACACAGATTTATGCCATAAGTTCAGTTCAGTCATTCAGTCATGTCTGGCTCTTTGCAACCCCATGGACTGTAGCGTACCAGGTGCCCCTGTCCATCACCAACTCCCAGAGCTTGCTCAAACTCATGTTCATCAAGTCAGTGATACCATCCAACCATCTCATCATCTGTCATCCCCTTCTGCCTTCAATCTTTCTCAGCATCAGGGTCTTTTCTAATGAGTGTGTTCTTCATGTCAGGTGGCCAAAATATTGGAATTTCAGCTTCAGCATCAGTCCTTCCAATGAATATTCAGGACTGATTTTCTTTAGGATTGACTGGTTTGAACTCCTTGCAGTCCAAGAGACTCTGAAGAGTCTTTTCCAATACCACAATTCAAAAGCATCAGTTTTTTAGCACTCAGCTTTCTTTATAGTCTAACTCTTACATCCATACATGACTACTGGAAAAACCATAGCTTTGATTAGGTGGATTTTTGTTGGCAAAGTAGTGTCTCTGCTTTTTAGTATGTTTTCTATGTTGGTCATAGCTTTTCTTCCAAAGAGCAAGCATCTTTTAATTTCATGGCTGCAGTCACCATCTGCAGTGATTTTGGAGCCCCAAAAAATAAAGTCAGCCACTGTTTCCATTGCTTCCCCATCTATTTGCCATGAAGTGATGGGACCAGATCCTGTGATCTTTGTTTTTTGAATATTGAATTTTAAGCCAACTTTTTCACTCTCTTTAACTTTCATCAAGAGAGTCTTTAGTTACCCTTTACTTTCTGCCGTACAAGTGGTGTCAACTGCATATTGATATTGAGGTTATTGATATTTCTCCTGGCAATCTTGATGCTAGCTTGTTTGAAGCCATCTTGTGCTTTATGCCATTTGCCACATTTAAAAAAAATGAATTTTACATAATTAAGCCAGTATTACAATTAAATGTAAAATGTAACATGATTATACAGAGTGAAGTAAGCCAGAAAGAAAAACACGAATACAGTATACTAACACATATATATGGAATTTAGAAAGATGCTAACAATAACCCTGTGTATGAGACAGCAAAAGAGACACTGATGTATAGAACAGTCTTATGGACTCTGTGGGAGAGGGAGAGGGTGGGAAGATTTGAGAGAATGGCATTGAAACATGTATAATATCATGTATGAAACGAGTTGCCAGTCCAGGTTCGAAGCACGATACTGGATGCTTGGGGCTGGTGCACTGGGACGACCCAGAAGGATGGTATGGGAGGGAGGAGGGAGGAGGGTTCAGGATGGGGAACACATGTATACCTGTGGCGGATTCATTTCGATATTTGGCAAAACTAATACAAATTTGTAAAGTTTAAAAACAAAATAAAATTTAAAATAGTCTCAAAAAAATAAAAAAATAAATAAAATAAAATGCTCATAGTATTCTGGGAGCCCAGAGTATTAGTCAATATTCTAGTGTAAAACAGACAAGAGAGAGAATTCTATGGAATGTGAAGAATAAGATAATACATAAATTATATATCAAATTAGTTAACAAAACATAAGTTCGGTGAACTCCCCTGGTGCACACTGGATAGGAATCTGCTTGTCAGTGCAGGGGATATGGGTTCAATCCTTGGTCTCGAAGGATTCTGCATGCCTCATAGCTGCTAAGCCGTGTGCCTCAACTACTGAGCCTGTGCTCTGTAGCTCACATGCTGCAATTACTGAAGCCCACATGCCTCGAGCCTGTGCTTCAAAACCAGAGATACCACTTCAGTGAGAAACCTGTGCACCCACAATGAAGAGTAGTCCCTGATCTCTGCAACTAGAGAAAGCCCGTGTGTAGAAATCAGGTAGATACCTTAAATAAAGTTATATGAAAATTATATAATATACATATAATAAGCTAAAATATATTGCCATATTTTAATATTATGTATCATCTGTAATGTTTCTCTAAACAGTTAAGCCGAATAATCTGTGTGTCCTAAATCATTGTATCACCATTATTTATTTAACAACTACCTCAAGCATCATACTGCATTATATATTCCAATTGTTTATTTAGGCTTCATGGCATATGTATGAAACAGATGCTTTCTTCACTCTTTAGAAGACAAAATTGAAGATGCTCAGTGAGATTAAAATCAAATGTCCTCTGAAAAGCAGAGCCAGAACCTTCTCTAGATTTGTCTAACTTCAAAACTCAGAACACTAACACTTTTTGCCTTTTACTTTCACTATGTAGATACATAGGACTGAAGATTTCCTAGTTCTTAACAATTGTAAATGTACTTGATATATCTTTACACCTGCTAAATCTACCTGGAGCACATATAAATGGACTTGTTTCCCCAGCAATACTTCTATTGCTTCAGGACTCTCATAGCACCTACTTAAGTTAATATATTGTTTTAATTCCAAGGATTTATATCTAAGAGCATTCAGTTTAGTAGTTCATGGAATGTCTCCATATTCTGATAAATTCAAGTAAAACTATTCTTTATACTTATTACACCTGTAAATTATGAAAGATAAGCTTCTGTTGATTTTAAATTTAGTATTTAATGTGGGCTAACTGAATTTGAAGGAAGGGTGGAGAAAGTAAACAAAATGGTATATTGTCACCCTATCATTTCCAGGAGATTATGCTTTCTACTTACTCCCTGGTGGTGTGCTGCAGTCCATACAGTCACAAAGAATCGGGCATGACTTAGCAACTGAACAATTCTCAAGGATCTTATAAAACATTATTTTTTTAATGGGAACATTATAGATTACACAGGTTAAATTACCTTAGGTCATAAGTGGTACCCAACTAAGTCTCAAAATGACCTGAAAACTTAGCTGATTTAATTGATAAATAATTTAGAAGCACAATAGAAAATAGAATACTATATACTTTTTGGAATTCTTACTGTATTTGTGCATACATGACAGACCAGCTTGATAAAAGTTTGTTCAAAACTCACAGATATTTAATAATAAATATTCCCTTTGAGGGTTCAATGCAAATACCACCCTCTGCCAGCAGGTTCCTCTGCTAAAGCTCAAAGGCTCAAATCTAGATTTTACTGTTTTTAAGATTTCTACCTCTTCATCCAAACACAATATTTCTAAGACTTGTAGACAGGCCTATAAAAGTGAACAAGAAAAGGGGATTATTATTTTATAGCAGTTATAAATAGAGCTTGGAGGAATGGTGAATACCTGCCTCAAGAAATCTTATAGATTTTGCCCAGTTTTTAAAAGATTGATTCTCTCTTTCTCTCTACCTCTTTTCTCCTTTTTCTCAGGTACACACACTGACTTTGCTGACAGTATTTTCTGTGGTGACTGAAAGTACTTCTGGAAAGATCTAAAACAAAAAGAAGACTATAATTGCTTTTAAAATGAGACTTGAGAAATAATTATAAACTAATTTCCAAGTAAGACAACAGGACACTATCACTCCTTTCCTTGAAATGGATCTTAAAGATGCTTTTACATGTTTTTGTAGATGATAGTAATGTCACCCTTTCCTCCTTCCAGCTCCAGCTCTGCTGTCTGTGTTCTACAAGATATCTTTTCCAGATATGGCCCACATCTTCTCAGGAACCAATGAGATCCCTTCCAGAGAACATTTTAAATAGCTTACCCTTTTAAACTAAAATAGAGTTGTCATTGTCTTGTATATCAAAAACAACAAATCATAAATATACCCAAGAAAAAGGCAGATTATTGAATGTTTTCTCCATTGTCTACATGGATTGGACTCATAAGCTTTCTTATCTAATGGAAGGTAAAGTGGGATCCTTGGTGGATTTCTTCCTGAGCCACTTCAGGAATCTTCTTTTGTATTGCATTTGGGTAAACCATGCTGTCTGAGTAATGATTCTCTTCTTGCTTTTATTCTTTATCTCTGAATTTTATTCATCTCAACCTTTACTAATGCTTATATCCTCCAAATGTTTACTAAATCATCACCTGTTCTACATATTCTGGTTATAACTGAACATTGTCCCCAGTCTTTGGGAACTCAGTGTCAACCCATAGTAGATGTGGTTTCCAAGAAGTATACTTAACTTATGAACATGTTCTCCAGGGACTAGTATTTTCTTTTATTTCTGCCCATGAAGTAGTGTAATCATTTTCCAATGTCAATGATAACAGAAAGGCTAAATGAAATGTAAAGGTTAAAAATTTTTTTTGAAAGTTATTTGACAGTAATTATAGATTCTTAATTCTAGAATCTAGAATTATAGAAGCAAAAGGCAAAAGAGAAAAGGAAAACTATACCCATTTGAATGCAGAGTTCCAAAGAATGCTTTCTTCCATGATCAATGCAAAGAAATAGAGGAAAAAAATAGAATGGGAAAGACTAGAGATCTCTTCAAGAAAATTAGAGAAACCAATGGAACATTTCATTCAAAGATGGGTTCAATAAAGGACAGAAATGGTATGGACCTAACAGAAGCAGAAGATATTAAGGAGAGGTGGAAGAATACACAGAATAACTATACAAAAAAGATCTTCATGACCCAGATAACTACAAATGTAATCACTCAACTAAAGGTAATCCCTCAACTAGAGCCAAACATCCTGGAATGTGAAGTCAAGTGGACCTTAGGAAGCATCCCTACGAAGCTGGTGGAAGTGATGAAATTCCAGTTATTTCAAATCCTAAAAGATGATGCAGTGAAATTGCTGCCCTCAATATGAGAGCAAGTTTGGAATATGCAGCCATGGCCACAGGACTGGAAAAGATCAGTTTTCATTCCAATCCTGAAGAAAGGTAGTGGCAAAGAATGTTCAAACTACCATACAACTGTAGCCAACTCACACGCTAGCAACATAATGCTCAAAAATCTCTAAGCGAGGTTTCGACAGTATGTGAACCATGAAATTCCAGATGTTCAAGCCAGATTTAGAAAAGGCAGAGGAATCAGAGATCAAATTGACAACATCTGTTGGATCATCGAAAAAGCAAGAGAACACCAGAAAAAGCATCTATTTCTATTTTATTGAATACACCAATGCCTTTGACTGTGTAGATCACAATAAACTTTGGAAAATTCTGAAAGAGATCAGAATATCAGACCACCTGAACTGCCTCTTAAGATATCTGTATGCAGGCCAAGAAGCAATAGTTAGAACCAGACATGGAACAACAGACTGGTTCCAAATCTGGTAAAGAGTACATCAAGGCTGTATTTTGTCACCCCACTTATTTACCTTATATGCAGAGTACATCATGAGAAATGCTGGACTGGATGAAGCACAAGCTGGAATCTAGATTGCCAGGAGAAATATCAATAACCTCAGATATGCAAATGACACCACCCTTATGGCAGAAAGTGAAGAACTAAGGAGCCTCTTGATGAAAGTTAAAGAGGAGAGTGAAAAAGTTGGCATAAAGCTCAACATTCAGAAAACTAAGATCATGGCATCTGATCCCATCACTTCATGGCAAATAGATGTGGAAATAATGGAAACAGTGAGAGACTCTATGTTTGGGGTTCCAAAATCACTGAAGATGGTTACTGTAGCCATGAAATTAAAACAAACTTGCTCCTTGGAAGAAAAGCTATGACCAACCTGCTGCTGCTGCTGCTAAGTCGCTTCAGTCGTGTCCTACTCTGTGCAACCCTATAGACGGCAGTCCACCAGGCTCCCCCGTCCCTGGGATTCTCCAGGCAAGAACATTAGAGTGGGTTGCCATTTCCTTCTCCAATGCATGAAAGTGAAAAGTGAAAGTGAAGTTGCTCAGTCATGTCCCACTTTTAGCGACCCCATGGACTGCAGCCCACCAGGCTCCTCCATCCATGGGATTTTCCAGGCAAGAGTACTGGAGTGGGGTGCCATTGCCTTCTCCGATGACCAACTTAGAGAGCATATTAAAAAGCAGAGGGTGGGGAGATTTGGGAGAATGGCATTGAAACATGTATAATATCATGTATGAAACCAGTCGCCAGTACAGGTTCGATGCATGATACTGGATGCTTGGGGCTGGTGCACTGGGACGACCCAGAGGGAGGGTATGGGGAGGGAGGAGGGAGGAGGGTTCAGGATGGGGAACACAGGTATACTTGTGGCAGATTCATTTCGATATTTGACAAAACTAATACAATATCGTAAAGTTTAAAAATAAAATAAAATTTAAAAAAATTAAATAAAATAAAAAGCAGAGACATTTCTTTGCCAACAAAGGTCTGTATAGTCAAAGCTATGGTTTTTCCAGTAATCATGTAGGGACATGAGAGTTGGACTATAAAGAAAGCTGAGTGCTGAAGAATTGATGCTTTTGAACTATGGTGCTGGAGAAGACTCTTGAGAGTCCCTTGGACTGCAAGGAGATCAAACCCGTCAGTTCTAAAGGAAAGCAGTCCTGAAAATTCATCGGAAGGACTTATGTTGAAGCTGAAACTCCAATAATTTGGCCATCTGATGTGAAGAACTGAGCCATTTGAAAAGACCCAGATGCTGGGAAAGATTGATGGCAGGAGGAGTAGGGGATGACAGAGGATGAGATATTTGGGTGGCATCACTGACTCAATGGACATGAGTTTGAGCAAGCTCCAGAAATTGGTGATGGACAGTGAAGCCTAGTGTACTGCAGTCCGTGGGGTCGCAAAGAATCAGACATGACTAAGTGACTAAACTGAACAGAACTGATAGAATCTTAAAAAGCTGTATATATTTTTAATATTATTAATTATAAATTATCCCAAGATAATCATTCAAAATAGAATAAAACCATAGTATCTGAAGATATCCATTCCAATTTTATCTTCTGTTTAGAAGCAGCTAGCCCTTGAACAATATTAACATGGTTAAAAAAATTATATTACAGTAATAATATCTATTAAGATAATGTAACAATGTAAAAACATTTAATCTGTGACTACTTCCAAATAAACCATAAATTAATGCATATAGGCAAAAGCACATTAATATGAACAGTGAAATCTAGAACAGAATATTAGTAAAAGTGAATAGTTGGTATGACAAGGTGCAATTGTGATTAAGGTTTTTAATTTCAATTCTGTTGGTATAATGTCATTTATGAATATTAAATGGAATGATTAACAAATTCAACTGGGTAAATTACTTTAGAGAAATATTCCTTAAGCAAATTTTAACATATAGTGTGTACAAGCTAAACACTGACTACAAAGATAATCATCTAAAATAAAATCATAGCAAACATACAAGTAACTAATTCTGAACCACTGCATGAAATACCTTTATAATAAAAACCTCAGAATATGTGGTGATTTATCCATAGTACACACCCTTGAGCAGTTCTTGTTTTTCTTTAATCATGTTATTTGTTTATTTGTAACAACTTAATTCAAAATTGTTTATTTCTGTTGGGTTTTTGTCTTTTCAAATTTTGAGGTAACATAACAAGTGTAAGTAGATTTGGTTGCTAAATAAGTATAGTACAGTCTTTTGTACTTCTATAAAAATCACACGTCCACTTATGCTGAAAGAAAATGGACATACAATTTTATATATAGGATTTGCTCAGTGTCTTGATTGTTTTATGAATCCTCATGAAGCTACACAGATTCCAACTTAGTCCATGAAAACGGCTATACCAAAATAACATAGACTGAGTAATTTAAACAGCAAACTTTTATTTCTCACTGTGTGGAGACTGGAAAGTCCAAGATCAATCACCAACAGATTTGGTGTCTGATACCTGCTTGCTTACTGGTTTGGAAACAACTATTTTTTTAAGATATCCTCACATGGTGGAAGTAGCAAGGGAGCTTTCTGGGGTCTCTTCTACAAGAACACTAATCCCATTTTGAGTATTCTACCCTTATGACTTAATCACCTCCCTAAGGCCCCATCCCTAATACCGTCATCTTGGGGTTGAATTTCAGCTTATGACTTTCTGGAAAACACAAACACCCTGACCTTAAATCAAGTTTACTTACTCTGGGTGTAAAAACTGAAGTACCTTTCATCATACTGTTCCCTGAATATCTGTTTTGGGCCCAAAATTATTCCAGATTCTGGTTATTCAATGGTTAATATGACAAACAAAATGATGGCTTTATGAAACTTATACTACATTAATGGGACAGATAATAGAGAAATTCTCCAAGTAAATAAACATGACTTCAAAGAGTGGTAACTACTATGAAAAATAAAACTATACAATATGTGGAATGATTTTCTTTTCATCTTTGAATTAATAGGTTAAAATCACATCAAGTAATGAATTTACACTAAAGTGTTATTGCAGTCAAAAGTACATGGTAGAAGTTTAGAACATCTTTTTTCACTTTTAGAAAATTACTTATGTTTGCCTCAGCTTACAGCAAATTAACAATGAGATACATAAAAAAAGACAAATGTATTTAATGATTGCAAACTTAAAAATATCTGTGGAATGGATACAAAGAAAATCCTTAAAGTTGTTTTATATGTCATTAACTTGCAAACATCTTAAGATATTACAACTGAACATTGAAGATCATTAATATGCATATTGCAATTTGGAGTGGACATAATTTGAACCATCCATCATACAATTTGATTACTGTTTTAATATTTCTCCTTTTTCATTAGGCATATTGGTGTATACTAGTCATATCTAACACTATCTCTGAATTTATTAAGTATGACATCATTCATTTGACATCAAAAATATATTGTGGTATAGCTGCCCCACTTTAATAAATACCAAAAGTATCCTATCTTCACAGGTTTCATAGAAAGCACTGCCTCATTTTTGTGTAAGTCAAATGAAAACAGAGTTATGAGGTACAGTAGTTGAACTTTTACCATGATTAAAATAAGTTGTACACTTCAGTGTGGTGTACACTTCAGGTGTACACTCATGTGGGAATCCAGTAGAAGGACCAGTCTAGCTTGTGATTTCTGAGTATGCATTTTGGGTGCAAACATTCTGAATCTGAATAACAAGGAGAGATAAGAAAGCCTTCCTCAGTGGTCAGTGCAAGGAAATAGAGGAAAACAATAGAATAGGAAAGACTAGAGATCTCTTCAAGAAAATTAAACGTACCTGTGCATGAAAAGGAAACATTTCATGCACAGATGGGCACATTAAAGGACAGAAATTGTATGAACCTAACAGAAGCAGAACATATTAAGAAGAGGTGGCAAGAATACACAGAAGAACTGTACAAAAAAGATCTTCAGGACCAAGATAATCACGATGATGTGATCACTCACCTAGAGCCAGACATCCTGGAATGTGACGTCAACTGGGCCTTAGGAAGCATCACTATGAACAAAGCTAGTGGAGGTGATGGAATTCCAGTGGAGCTATTTCAAATCCTAAAAGATGATGCTGTGAAAGTGTTGCATTCAATATGTGAATAAATATGGAAAACCCAGTAGTGGCAACAGGACAGGAAAAGGCCAGTTTTCATTCCAATCCCAAAGAAAGGTAATGCCAAGGAATACTCAAACTACTACACAAGTGCACTCATCTCACACGCTAGTAATGTAATAATACTCAAAATTCTCCAAGCCAGGCTTCAACAATACATGAACCATGAACTTCCAGATGTTCAAGCTGGTTTTAGAAACAGTAGAGAAATCAGAGATCAAATTGTCAACATCTGCTAGATCATCGGGAAAGCAAGAAAGTACCAGAAAAACATCTATTTCTGCTTTGTTGAATATTCAAAGCCTTTGACTGTGTGGATCACAAAAAAATGTGGAAAATCCTTCAAGAGATGGGAATGCCAGACCACCTGACCTGCCTCCTGAGAAATCTATATGCAGGTCAGGAAGCAACAGTTAGAACTGGACATGGAACAACAGACTGGTTCCAAATAGGAAAAGGAGTACGTCAAGGCTGTATATTGTCACCCTGTTTATTTAACTTATATGCAGAGTACATCATGAGAAATGCTGGACTGGATGAAGCACAAGCTGGAATCAAGATTGCTGGGAGAAATATCAATAACCTCAGATATGCAGATGACACCACCCTTATGGCAAAAGAGAAGAAGAACTAAAGAGTTGATGAAAGTGAAAGCAGAGAGTGAAAATGTTGGCTTAAAGCTCAACATTCAGAAAACGAAGATCATGGCACCTGGTCCCATCACTTCATGGGAAATAGATGGGGAAAGAGTGGAAACAGTGGCAGACTTTATTTTTTGGGCTCCAAAATCACTACAGATGGTGACTGCAGACTGAAATTGAAAGACGGTTAATTCTTGGAAGAAAAGCTATGGCCAACCTAGACAGCATATTAAAAATCAGAGACATTACTTTGCCAACAAAGGTCTATCTAGTCAAGGCTAAGGTTTTTCCAGTGGTCATGTATGGATATGAGATTTGGATTTTAAAGAAAGCTGAGCACTGAAGAACCGATGCTTTTGAACTGTGGTGCTGAAGAAGACTCTTGAGAGTCCCTTGGTCTGCAAGGAGATCCAACAAGTCCATCCTAAAGGAAATCAGTCTTGACTATTCATTGCAAGGACTGATGTTGAAGCTAAAAGTATAATGCTTTGGCCACCTGATATGAAGAGTTGACTTATTTGAAAAGACCCTGATGCTGGGAAAGATTGAAGGAGGGAGAAGACGGGGACAACAGAGGATGTGATAGTTGGATGGCATCACCAACTCAATGGACATGAGTTTGAGTAGGCTCTGGGAGATGATGATGGACAGGGAGGCCTTGTATGCTGTAGTCCATGGGGTTGCACAGAGTCGGACACAACTGAACAACTGAACTGAACTGATTTTGAATCTGAACCCTGATATTGCTATTTAATTCTTGAAAAATCTTGAGAAAATTCTTTGTTCCTCAGTATTCTCACTTATAATTTGGATAAAATGTTAATATCTGCCTCACAAATATTGAACCTAAAACAGTTAGGAAGTTATATGAAGAATAGAAAATGGTTTATGTCTTAGTGATTGTGATGGTTAATTTTGAGTGTTAAGTTGACTAGGCTGTAAGCATGGTCTAAGGAGATGTGTGTAAGTATGGAGTTGACTAAAGGACTCAGTTAATTTTCCTTGGTTTTTTTCCAAGTTAATTTTCCAAGGCTAAGGGATAACCAGACAACTGGTAAAATGTTATATGTGGGTGTGTCTGTGAGGATGGTTCTGTAAGAGATTGGCATTTGAATCAGTAGACCTAGTAAAAAAAGGTCCACCCTCACCAACATGAGTGAGCATCATCCAATCTTTGAGGGTTCAAATAGAACAAAATGGCAGAGGAATGGCAAATCTCTATCTATCTTCTTGAGTTGGAAGTCCACCTTTTCCTACCGTTAGACATTGCAACTTCTGTCTTCAGAATCTGAGACTTAAATTAATCACTCACCCTCATTTGGTCTTGAACTGGGACACCACTTGTTCCTCTGGTCCTTCAGCCTTTAGAGGACATGACTGAATTACACCACCACTTTCCTAGAGCTTGCAGATTACGTACAGCAGACAATGCAAATTTCTAGCGTTTTTAACCACATGAGCCAATTCCTGCAATGTCTCCTCCTATTTATATCTACTATATGTCTACCTATTTATATCTACTATAACTACATACATATAACACATTGTTTCTCTTTTTCTGGAGAACCCTGACTAATATGGGATTATTCTTCTTTAATTCAGTCTGAGTATCTGACCAAACTTCCATGGGTAATTATACATAATACTGTGTCATGCTGATGATGCAGAGTTCTGTGTATACCACAGAATAATGGAATGAGAAATAAACCTAGAGAAATAAGCTAGGGTCAGATTAAAGCTGTTTAGAATATTTAAAAATTAAATAGTCAAAAATTGAATATGTGATATATTTAAGTTGCTACATAGAAACGACAACTACAGCTGCTGCTGCTGCTAAGTCACTTCAGTCTTGTCTGACTCTGTGCGACCCTATAGACTGCAGCCCACCAGGCTACCTCGTCCCTGGGATTCTCCAGGCAGGAACACTGGAGTGGGTTACCATTTCCTTCTCCAAAGCATGAAAGTGAAAAGTGAAAGTGAAGTTGTTCAGTCATGTCTGACTCTTAGCTACCCCATGGACTGCAGCCTACCAGGCTCCTCCGTCCATGGGATTTTCCAGGCAAGACTACTGGAGTGGGTTGCCATTGCCTTCTCTCAAATATAGCTACTACTTAGCTATAGAAAAAAGGATAAATTAAAAATTCTTAGGGGCTTCCTTTGTGGCTCAGACAGTAAATAATCAGCTGAAATGAGGGAGACCTGGATTCAATCCTTGGGTTGGGAAAATCCACTGGAGGAGGGCATGGCAACCCACTCCAGTATTCTTGCCTGGAGACTCCCCACGGACAGAGAAGTCTGGCAAGCTATATTGCATGGGGTCACAAAGAATCTGACATGACTGAGCGACAAAGTATGTAAAGTATAACAATTTTTATAAGGAAAAACTTAGAAAAAAATAATTTGGCCATGGTATGAAGGTTTAAAGACTGAGAGCTAGAATCTAAAGTCACAGCTATTAAAATCATCTAGGCAAATGATAAGAATATGAGCAGGGCAAAGGACTGAAGTGATAGAAGTGGTGATAACAGAGACATTTCAAAAGAGTGTGGCTAGAGTATTTTATACTTTATTACATTTTCAGCCCTGAGCATAATGCATGTTCACATAATTTTAGTTGTCATGCTGAATTGTGAGCATTGACTATCAGAGATGAGAGAGAAAAAAAAAAAACCTTATAGATAGATCTGCAGTCTCTTCCTGGGCATCTAGGGGGCCAATGGTGTCATTGATATAGATTCTGAACACAGGCAGAAGAAAAGCCTTTTCGAGAGAAATAAGAAACAAAGCTTTTGAGTTTTAGGTAAGTTTAAAACCAAATAATTTGGTGTATCACATGTGATGTATGTACTGTAAGTAGCTCTGTTTAAATAGCTAATTTAATTTACTTCGATGAGCTAAATCAACTTAATTTAGCAATGTGTTGGTGATATAAGTCCTCTAATCTTTGCTCTTTTATGAGAAAAAATGGACATATTTATTAACTAATTTTAATTTGATGAGTACCTGTTTTAATGGAATATACTACAAAGTTCTATAAAAACCCACCCTGCTTCAGGCGCTAGTGATATAGAACCCACCTGCCAATGCAGAAGACATAAGAGAGGCGGATTTGATCCCTGGGTCTGGAAGATCCCCTGGAGGAGGGCATGGCAACCCACTCCAGTATTCTTTCCTGGAGAATCCTATGGACAGAGGAGCCTGGTGGGCTACAATCCGTAGGGTTGCAAAGAGTCTGACACAACTGAAGCGACTTAGCACACACTCACACTTGCGATGGGAGAAAAAAGTTGGAGAGCTGAGAACATCAGGAAGGACTTTTTTGTTTAAAACCATGCTTTTAAGAATGGCTTGAAGAGTACAAGGTCAGAAGTGGTGGAGGGGAAGAGGACCAGATGGATTTCAAGAAAGCTAAGTTTTAAACATAGTGTACACTAGGGTTATAATGAGAAGAGTAAAATTTTGTAGTGTCTGCATTTATTTTTGTGGTGTATTTTTCATTTCTATTTTCTTCTTAAATAAAAGGAAGAATTTCACTTTGATCCACTAAAAAGCTAGTTAATGATTATAATTTAGTTGCTAGTGCAGGGCAATAGCTATTTATACAAATTATTACCCTAAACACCTGCTCCAGTTTTTCATGTATTATGCTAACAGTGTTTTTTGTCTTAATTAAAAATGTTAATTAGTGGTGATATAAACAACAGAAGAAGAGCTGGTAACATATGCACAAGAATTTTACAATATGTGCATAACTTTTTTCAAACTGATGAACTAAGCATGAAAGCAATCTAAAACACTTATGAACAGTTGCAAATATTCAGGTGAATCTGAGAGTATTCTCTGAGCATCAGGCTAGGTTAACATATGATTGTTCTCTGCTTTCACATATTTTGCTTCTAACCTAATTGTTGTACATTTATGAAATTGAACACTACTGTCCCCATTTAAATGTTTATATTTAGATTCCTAAGTTGATTTCTCAGCATGTTTTTTTTTTTTTTTTTTGCATGTTCATTTTTACCAATCTTATCAATTCATCTGCACACCATTTCCTAGGATATTTAGAAATCTCACTTTAAAATTCTCCCACACAAACATTGGCAAATGCCTACTTTATTGATTAATTTAAAAATAGGAGATAGGGAAATGGGGGACTGATGGTTTCTAATGGCATAAATAATCTTTTGTTCTGTTCCTTGTCCTTTGAGGAAAGAAGTCACAGGTGGCAAGCATGATTTTCTATGCAATTCAACTACAGTTAGAATAATGCTAAATGAAGAAAATAAATTAAATTTCTGATATTCTTTTTCAAGTATCTTAACACAACTTTCCTCCAATAAGGCCACCCTATCAAAATATTTGTGATTGCTTTATAATCATCCCAAACCAAATAAACAAGCAAAACTTAAAACTGAACAGTTAAAAAAGAGTGGGGAATTAAGTTACAAATTTTGTCTTTCTTATCTACATAGTGACCAACGTATATATATTTGGTATGTCTTTCAACTGTACAAATTAAAATATTTTCCTTGTTTCTTTTAGAGAATTTGTATCCTATAGCATTTATTAAAGGATGAATAACTGAAATAATGAATATGGCAATTCCATATTTTTATTTCAGCAATCTCCCCTTTCACAACAATTTGAGGAACTACAAAATTAATGTATTTTGTAAATGTATTTTTTTTACATATTTCCAAATTATATTTGTTTTTCAGTTACTTAGTTGTGTCTGATGGAGAAGGCAATGGCACCCCACTCCAGTACTCTTGCGTGGAAAATCCCATGGACGGAGGAGCCTGGTAGGCTGCAGTCCATGGGGTCGCTGAGAGTTGAACACAATTGAGCAACTTCACTTTGACTTTTCACTTTCATGCATTGGAGAAGGAAATGGCAACCCACTCCAGTGTTTTTGCCTGGAGAATCCCAGGACAGGGGGAGCCTGGTGGGTTGCCGTCTATGCAGTCACACAGAGTCAGACAGGACTGAAGCGACTTAGCAGCAGCAGCAGCAGCAGCAGCAGTCGTGTCTGACTCTTTGTGACCCCATAGGCTGCAGCATGACAGGTTCCTCTGTCCTCCACTATCTCCTGGATTGCACTTAAATTCAAATTCGTATCAATTGAGTCAGTGATGCTATCTAACCATCTCATCCTCTACCATCCCCCTCTCCTTTTGTCTTCAATCTTTCCCAGCATCAGGGTCTTTTCCAATGAGTTAGCTCTTCACATCAGGAGGCCAAATTATTGGAGCTTGAGCATCAGTCCTCCCAATGAATATTCAGGATCGATTTCCTTTAAGATTGACTGGTTTGATCTCTATGTAGTCCAAGGGACTTTCAAGAGTCTTCTCCAGCACCACACTTCAAAAGCATCAATTCTTCTGCACCTAGCCTTCTTTATGGTCCATCTCACACAATTGTACATGACTAATGGAAAAACTATAGTTTTAACTTTATGGATCTTTATCAGCAAAATTATGTTTCTGCTTTTTTATACACTATCTAGGTTTGTCACAGACTTCCTTCCAAGGAGTAAGCATCTTTAAATTTTTTGGCTGCAGTCTGGGTCCACAGTGATTTTGAAGCTATGATCTATCCATCTTGGGTGGCCCCACACAGCATGGCTCATAGCCTCACTGAATCACACAAGCTGCTTCACCATGATAAGGCTGTGATCCTTGAAGGGGAAACTCCAAATACAATAAGTTAAATAAGTAAATTAATGTATGGGCTCTTTTTAAAACAGAAATATCCCATCTTATTGGAGACCGTGAACAGTGATAGAAAGCACAATGGAGTTTATGAGTTCAAGCCTCCGATCTCTTGTGGGTCTTCCTGTGGCTGGGTTTCCTTTTCCATTGGTTTCCACTCAAATATTACATTTGTACTGAGTCTTTCTTCATAACCCAGTTCCAAGTACTTCCCTCTTTGCTATGTATCCATACATAAGCCTCCATGTGCTTACTATCACATCACTCTGTGTCATTTTTCTCTGTAGCCCTTCCCAATTTATGAAATGGTTGTGTTTATTTGTTGGCTGGTTTATTAAAATGAAAGATCTATGAGAGCACAGACCTTCTCTATTCCCTTTATTCTAGATTTTCAGTTCATAGAACTGTGCTGGCTCCTAATTGAATGCTTTTTTTGAACAGGAGAACTGCCAATTACGTATTGATGAAGTAACAGAAGCTGATCTGATGGTGAAGTTGGATGGATTCATCTTGACCATATTTACCCACCCAGATTTAGATTTATGAAAAATTAAAAACAGAGCTCTAGAATCCTAAAGTCCTTTATTCTTAACTGCAAACTGTTTTTTTTCCAATTATAGATTAAGATATAAAATTCATATCATTCATATCATTGATTACAACAAAGTTGAGAGTAATATAGATTATTGGAATCATGAGTCCACAAAGCTTGAGCAGGTATATGAGGGAATGAGAACAACAGGGTAGCATGAAATGAAAAAGGGATGCAACTGGCTTTATGCTTAAGGCTCTAAAGTAGAAATAACTCATTTCTTATAACATTATATGTATATGTATATATGTAAATATAAATATAATTGGAAAATATATACATAATCTAAATTTCTGCATATAATTTCTACATAAAATTTTGGTGTATCTATGATGTTACCATTTGTCTTATTCTTAATTTTTACATATAGTACTTTATAATATATTTTATATTTTGTATTGTACATAAATCAAATTTAAATATGTATATATATATAATGTTCTTTCATACACAGAGAGAGGGAAATAAAAACATTTTAAATATAAGGATGCTATTTAGAAAACAGATATACCTAGATTATGGGAAAATATATACTGGCTTTCGTGAATGTTAACATGGTAACTCCGATAAATTACATGAACTAGAAAACTTGAAAATAAGTGAAGATGTCTTAGTTTTCCAATTTCTTCTGCCCTTTGACTCAAAAAGTCATATGTATCATGAAAATTTGGGAGATGATGTCTGTTTTCTTAATAATTCATTCAATGTTTTTCAATAACTCACAGTAATTATTCCTTCTCTTAACTCATCTGATTAAGAATCCAGACAAGGGTCCCTTAGTTTTCTACATTTTGTGAGAAATAGTAAGAAAAATATACATACTTTGTGGGAATTTGTGTATTCTTAGTTGTGTAGGACTTTCTAGGACATGTGACCAACTTGTAAAGGAAGTAGGCAATAGAACAGATTTTGAAAGCACAGCATACTTGGTATTGTACTTTCTGTTTATTACACTTTGGAGGGTACCAGAGGACAAGCAAATAGAGATACAAGAATGATAAAATGATAGTATGCAATTTGAACAGAAACAATGTACACTGTAGTTTATTCTAGCTATAGGTATAATAATGTGATTGGAAATATAAATGAGTAGGCAACTTAAATCCAAAGGAGGGAGTTGGCCAGGAAGATATAAATACATGACATTTACAAATGACATAGAACAAAATTTCCTACAAGAAAGGCATTTTGTGGATCACAATAAACTGTGGAAAATTCTTCAAGAGATGGGAATACCAGACCACCTGATCTGCCTCTTGAGAAATTTGTATGCAGGTCAGGAAGCAACAGTTAGGACTGGACATGGAACAACAGACTGGTTCCAAACAGGAAAAGGAGTTCGTCAGGCTGTATATTGTCACCCTGCTTATTTAACTTCTATGCAGAGTACATCATGAGAAACACTGGACTGGAAGAAACACAAGCTGGAATCAAGATTGCCAGGAGAAATATCAATAACCTCAGATATGCAGATGACACCACCCTTATGACAGAAAGTGAAGAGGAACTCAAAAGCCTCTTGATGAAAGTGAAAGCGGAGAGGGAAAAAGTTGGCTTAAAGCTCAACATTCAGAAAATGAACATCATGGCAGCTGGTCCCATCACTTCATGGGAAATATATGGGGAAACAGTGGAAACAGTGTCAGACTTTATTTTTCTGGGCTCCAAAATCACTACAGATGGTAACTGCAGCCATGAAATTAAAAGATGCTACTCCTTGGAAGGAAAGTTATGACCAACCTAGATAGCATATTGAAAAGCAGAGACATTACTTTGCTAACAAAGGTCCGTCTAGTCAAGCCTATGGCTTTTCCAGTGGTCATGTATGGATGTGAGAGTTGGACTGTGAAGAAGGCTGAGCCCCGAAGAATTGATGCTTTTAAACTGTGATGTTGGAGAAGACTCTTGAGAGTCCCTTGGACTGCAAGGAGATCCAACCAGTCCATTCTGAAGGAGATCAGCCCTGGGATTTCTTTGGAGGGAATGATGCTAAAGCTGAAACTCCAGTACTTTGGCCACCTCATGGGAAGAGTTAACTCATTGGAAAAGACTCTGATGCTGGGAGAGATTGGGGGCAAGAGGAGAAGGGGACGACAGAGGATGAGATGGCTGGATGGCATCACTGACTCGATGGACTTGAGTGTGAGTGAACTCCGGGTGTTGGTAATGGACAGGGAGGCCTGGCATGCTGCGATTCATGGGGTAGCAAAGAGTTGGACACGACTGAGCGACTGATCTGATCTGATGATGTAAGTTTCTGATTTAATAATTAAATATTATTATATTATTTCTCTCAACCCACTCCAGTACTCTTGCCTGGAAAATCCCATGGACGGAGGAGCCTGGAAGGCTGCCGTCCATAGGGTCTCTAAGAGTCAGGCACAACTGATTGACTTCACTTTCATTTTTCACTTTCATGCATTGGAGAAGGAAATGGCAACCCACTCCAGTATTCTTGCCTGGAGAATCCCAGGGACAGAGGAGCCAGGTGGGCTGCCCGTCTATGGTGTCACACAGAGTTGGACATGACTGACATGACTTAGCAGCAGCAGCAGCATGCCTTTTTTCTGTTTTTCAAAAAGCATTATATATCTATGATTTCTCCGTCATGCTTATGCATCTAAGTCACAACTTCTAACTTCTTTATAACATTCCATGGTGTCATCTGCCATATTTTACCCATCCAGTATCCAAAAGATGAGCAGTCAATTTGCTTCCAATTCTTATCCCTGGCAAAGAACTGCTTCAGTGAATAACCTTGCACATGTCTCTGTATGGAGCTTTGTAGACTGACTGCCAATGCCCACAGTCTTACCAGCAGTGAGAGTCACATCCCCACTAGTGCTTGACATTTTCCAGCTTTTTTATTATGGCCAGTCCAATAAGCAAAGCCATATTTTTCTGCTTTAATTTTCTTTCCTCTGCTTACTTATAATTATGAACATTTTCATATATTCATTAGCTCTGGCAGGTTTTTCTTCTGTATTTTTTTTTTTTACTTCTTTGCATTTTTAAAGTATTTTTATTTAGTCTTTTCTTTGTTGATTTGCAGAAGTTCTCTGTCTATTCTGGATGAGAATTTGTTGTCATTTATAGATAGCTAGAGCATATTTTCATATTTTCTTATATATCTTTTCACTTTCACCATTCTTCTATCCTATGAACAGAAAAATAAAAATCTGATGTAATCTATTAATCATCTTTGGCTTCAATTTTGTGTTTTGAAGTTTCTTTTAAAACAATCTGTTTCCAATCTAGGACAGAAAAGTAGTTTACATGTTTATTAATTATATAGTAAGTCTTTAATCCAACTAGAATCCACTTGCATGTAGAAAATAGAATCCAGTATCATTCAGAATTTTAGAAAATAATGCAGTGTTACTTTTCTTGGTATGCTAATCATTTTTCTAATACCATATGCTAAACTTTATAAAATTTCCCTAGTATACAGCATTGGTGCCCCTTTAGGATATTATAAATTTGCACTGTGCATCTGTCTACTGTTTGCTCTTTGTTTTTCCTATAGTTTTTTTTTTTTTTACTGGTTAAAACAGTTTATTATTGCTGTTGTCATTAATATTATCACTGTTCTGATTTGGAAGTATTTGTCACGTCTCCAGAAAAGTCACCGTCTTTATTTCCTTTTACAAAATTGACTTAGTTACCCACTGTTCTGTATTTCTATGTATATAAGTGTAAGTTTATAAAGGATCTTACAAATACAAATGTAATTGATTTTGGGATTGCTTTGTGGAGATAAATCATCTTTTTATACTATTAAGTTATCTTCTCTAAAAATATGAATAATCTCCTCATTCTTTTAGATCAGTGGCAGTCTTGTCCTTTTGGAGACATTTGGCAATTTCTGGAGATATTTAGTATTTTTGTTGTTACATCTGGAGAGATACTACTGAAACCTAGGCAAGGATGCATATCCTACAATGCACAGGGCTATTCTACCTGAAAAAGAATTATGCTACAAAGTGCCATTAATGCTAATATTGGGAAACCTTAATTTAAATCATTGTCTTTCCTTTATTAGATATTTAAAGGTTTTTCATGAAATGTCTATTAATTCTTACTAACATAGTTCCTAAATATTTTACATTTTTACTTGCTCTTTGTATATCTTACTCTCATTTGTATTTTCCAGCATATAATTGCTGCTGTAGAGAAACAGTACTGAGTTGAGCATGCTAAGTTTTTATTTCATTTCTGAAGTCTTGTTAAACTTTTAGTTAACTATAATAGCTCATTGATTCTATTGGCTTTTCTAGGTAAATTAGTCTATCATTTTCAAATAAATTAAACTTCTCTTTTGCTTCTTTATGGATAAGATTGGTTAGGATCTTTATTACAATGTAGTAGGAAAGTAACATTAGACATTCTTTTCTTTATTCCTGATGTTAAAAGAAATACATATAAAGTATACTTATTAAGTATAATGTAATATTTGTTACCAGGTTTTGGTAAATAAAGTCAACTTCTATATACTTAAGAAGTACCTATTCTTTTACTAAACATTTGTATCACAAATAAGTGAAGAACTTATTTGTGTTATTTTTCTGAAAGAATTTATTAGTGCACTCTCTTTGCTTCTAATAGTCTAATAGTCCATATTAGATTTTTTGCAATAGTCCAAAATAGATTTTCTTCCCTAATCTGTTAGATTATCAAACACACTAATCCATTTTTTTTCCTGCTATTGAAACATTTTCACATCTGTGGAATAAAGCTCTTTAACCATAAAGTATAACTATACTATTAGAATCAATTACTTAGTAATTTCCTTTGAATTTTAATATCTGTATTTCTCAGTGAAATGGGCCTGTACTTGTTTTTGTTTGTTTAGCCTTGATCTAGTTTTGGAAACATAATTGTAGGGCCTTTTAAATTAATTGATAAATGAACAATTTTTAATATTATTGGTACAATTTAATTAAAATTAATTGTACCTTGAAAATTTTATAACTCAAAATTATCTGTTTGAAATGACTGAATGAAATTTTGAGATATCTAATTTAATTTCTTTCACATTTACTTATTCATCTTCTATTATGCACTAATCAATATTATACTAACCATGATCCACAGATTTTGATAACAGTTTTATTATAATTCAGTTTTAAATAGTTCTAGATTTCATTTGTAACCCTAGTGTGCTTTTATATGTTATTTTGTTACCAACCACTGAGACCTAGCTGAAACACATAAAGTCAGGTTATGGACTATTAGAAGCAAAGAGAGTGCCTTGGCTTGAAAGCAAGGGGAAAGAGGCAACTCGAAATAGCACTCCTCAGTATTGGGAGTCAAGCAGTTCCCATAATAGAGCCGCTTTGCCAGATGAATTCTTAAAGAACTCAAGCAAGTGCATGTTAAGGCTTTAAAATATGCTAAATTGACTGACAAAGAACAGGGAAAGAAGGAAACTCCAGGTCAATTCCTAGATAGACTACAGGGCTTGGTGGCTCAGCTGGTAAAGAATCTGCCTTCAGTGCAGGAGATCTGGGTTCTATCCCTGGGTTGGAAAAATTCCTTGGAGAAGGGAAAGGCTACCCCCCAGTATTCTGGCCTGGAAAATTCCATGGACAGCATAGTCCATGGGGGTCCCACAGGGTTGGACACAACTGAACAACTTTAACACACAAAGGGAATGATTTTCATTAAGCTGGAAAGAGTAAATGTTCATTGAAGAATTCTAAGACTAAATATTGATTAGTGACTACAAAGGGGAAGAGAGGAAGGAGATAACATTGAGATGTTAGTAGATGCCATCTATTGTATTTTATGATACACTTGTAAGCACTAACTGCAGAAGACACCATTAAAGAGATATGTGTTAATAAAGATACAAATGCTTTATATTTTGAAAACTTTGATTTGACTCCTGTTTTGTAGTAGGCATGAGATATGGTGCTTAGATCACCCTTTAGGAAACAATTCTAGCTTCAAGGGTTAGTCAGCAAACAGCCTCCACTTATCAGCTCCTTCTGGATCTCCAGAGGGCCACTTCATTTGAAATGGTAACCTTTTTTGGGTAGTCCATAGCCCAGGGGCAGGAAGACCTAGATGTTTCAGCCAACAAAGGAGAAATTCTACATGCAGTATTCCTCTAGAACTCCTATGTCAAGTGCTTGTTCCTGCATCACAGTTGAACTTCTTCCTTGATGCAATCTTGCATCCTCCTACAGCTTTTCAGATGTACCAATTCCTTATAAACACCTTACATCCTTAACTCTGCCTGGGAAACCACCTAGAGGAAACAAACCTGCTCTGTGTTGGACAATGAATTATAGAGGACAACAGCATCTGTTAGGAGATCATTATAATAGGCTGCTGCTGCTGCTACTGCTAAGTCACTTCAGTCGTGTCCGACTCTGTGCGACCCCATAGACGACAGCCCACCAGGCTCCCCCGTCTCTGGGATTCTCCAGGCAAGAACACTGGAGTGGGTTGCCATTTCCTTCTCCAATGCATGAAAATGAAAAGTTAAAGTGAAGTCGCTCAGTCGTGTCCGACTCTTAGTGACCCCATGGACTGCAGCCTACCAGGCTCCTCCGTCCATGGGATTTTCCAGGCAAGAATACTGGAGTGGGGTGCCATTGCCTTCTCCGTATAATAGGCTAGATGGAGGCAAATACGTGGAAGGGATCTACTTTATTGAAATTTTCAGTTCTCAATTCTAAAAGTTGATATTTGCCAGAAGAAGAAAATCAAGTCATTAACCCATGTTTTAATCATATGACAATTTTTTTCTTTTTTTTTTTTTAATGTAGAATAGACTTTTATTTTCTGGTGATGATATTTTATTTTATTTTATTTATTTTTATTTTTTTAATTTTAATTTTATTTTTTAACTGTACAATATTGTATTGGTTTTGCCATATATCAAAATGAATCCGCCACAGGTATACATGTGTTCCCCATCCCGAACCCTCCTCCCTCCTCCATCCCCATACCATCCCTCTGGGTCATCCCAGTGCACCAGCCCCAAGCATCCAGTATCATGCATTGAACCTGGACTGGCGACTCATTTCATATATGATATTATACATGTTTCAACGTCATTCTCCCAAATCATCCCACCCTCTCCCTCTCCCTTGGACTTTGGACAATTTTTTTCTTGAGTTTTGGCTCAGAATTGGTGGCTCACATTTGCAAGATTCAAGTGTTCTGTTTTAGATAGAATTTTACTTATGTGATGCTTATGTCTTACGCTAGTTTGATCTCTTTAAAAATAAAAGTTGAATATCTTCAATGTTTGGTTTATGGCCAAAGTAGAGCTGGTTTCCTTTCATCCTCTGTTGTATGAAATACATCATATTGATAAACATCACTTGTTTATATTAATTTTTTATTACTCTACCAGGGAAAGGAAAGTTTTGTAAGTCATTGGCATGTTATTATTTTCCTTTACAAATAAGTAATATCTTTGTATAGTGACAAATTACTGTAAACAATTATACTTTTGTATCTGTTTCAGTTCAGTTGCTCATTCATGCCCTGACTCTTTGGGATCCAATGGATGCAGCATGCCAGGCTTCTCTGTCCGTCACCAACTCCTGGAGCTTGTTCAAATTCATGTCCATTGAGTCGGTGATGCGATCCAACCATCTCATCCTCTGGCATCCCCTTCTCCTCCTGCCTTCAATCTTTCCCAGCATCAGGGTCTTTTCCAGTGATTCAGTTCTTTGCATCATGTGGCCAAAGTATTGGAGTTTCAACTTCAGCATCAATCCTTCCAATGAATATTCAGGACTGATTTCCTTTAGGATGGAATGGTTGGATCTCCTTGCAGACCAAGGGACTCTCAAGAGCCTTCTCCAACACCACAGCTCAAAAGCATCAATTCTTCAGCATTCAGCTTTCTTTATAGTTCAACTCTCACATCCATACATGACTACTGGAAAAAACATAGCTTTGACTAGATAGACCATTGTTGGCAAAATAATGCCTCTGCTTTTTAATATACTATCTAGGTTGGTCATAGATTTTCTTCCAAGGAACAAGCATTTTTAAATTTCATGACTACAGTCACTATCTGCAGTGATTTTGGAGCCCAAAAAAATAAAGTCTGACACTGTTTCCATTGTTTCCCCGTCTAATTTCCATGAAGTGATGGGAAGGGATGCCATGACCTTCATTTTTAGAATGTTGAGATTTTAAGTCAACTTTTTCACTCTCTTTTTTCTCTTTTATCAAGGAGCCCTTTAGTTCTTCTTTGCTTACTACCACAAGGGTAGTGTCGTCTGCACATCTGAGGTTATTGATGTTTCTCCTGGCAATTTTGATTCCAGCTTGTGTTTCAGCCAGCCTGGGATTTTGCATGATGTACTCAGCTTATAAATTAAGTAAGGAGGGTGAGAATATACAGCCTTGACATACTAATTTCTATTTGGAAATAGTCTGTTCCATGTCTGGTTTAACTGTTGCTTCTTGAGCTGCATACAGATTTCTCAAGAGGCAGATCAGGTGGTCAGGTATTACTATCTCTTGAAGAATTTTCCACAGTTCGTTGTGATCCACAGAGTCAAAGGCTTTGGTGTATTCAGTGAAGTAGAAGTAGATGTTTTTCTGGCATTCTCTTGCTTTTCTGATGATCCAGTGGATGTTAGCAATCTGATTTCTGGTTCCTCTGCCTTTTTAAAATCTGGCTTAAACATCTGTAAGTTCATGGTTCACATACTGTTGAAGCCTGGCTTGGAGAATTTTGAGCTTTACTTTACTAGCGTGTGAGATGAGTGCAATTGTGTGATAGTTTGAGCATTCTTTGGCATTGCCTTTCTTTGGGTGATTGTCTGAGCATTCTTTGGCATTGCCTTTCTTTGGGATTGGAATGAAAACTGACCTTTTCCAGTCTTGCGGCCACAGCTGAATTTTCCAATATCGCTAGCATATTGAGTATAGCACTTTCACAGCATCGTCTTTTAGGATTTGAAATAGCTCCCCTGGAATTCCATCACCTCCACTAGTTTGGTTTGTAGTGATGCCTCCTAAGGCCCACTGAACTTTGCATTCTAGGTTGTCTGGCTCTAGTTGAGTGATCACCCCGTCGTGGTTATCTGGGTCATGAAGGTTTTCTTTGTATAATTCTTCTGTGTATTCTTGCCACCTTTTCTTAATATCTTCTGCTTCTGTTAGGTCCATATCATTTCTGTCCTTTATTGTGCCCATCTTTGCATGAATGTGCTTTTGGTATCTCTAATTTTAATACTTTTGCATAATTGATATATGTATTATTAATTATGCTACAAAAACAAGTAAGCAAAAGTGATCATATTTGTATTTACCAGAGGCAGAGGTTAAGGGGGTGGGGAATTGAATGAAGAAAGTCAAAAAGTACAAATTTCAGATTATAAGATAAATTAGGATTGTAATGTACATGATAAATATTATTAACAGTGCTAGTGTTGCTTAAGAAAGTTAAGAGAGTGGATTTTGGAAGTTCTTACCAAAAAGAAAAAGTATTTTTTTCTTTTATTTTTTATCCATATGATATGATGAATTTTCACTAAAATTATTGTGGTAATCACAACACGATGTATATAAGTCAAATTATTATGCTGGACACCTTAGATTTATGCAGTACTGTATGTCAATATCTCAACAAAACTGGGAGGAAAAATAATAAGCAGTATATTACTCAAATTACTTCCTTTCTTAATTTCACATTATTATATCATTTTATATACTTGCTCTCAGTATATTAAATCAATTAAAATAATATTTATGTTTCTAGCAATATATGTCCTTTTGGAATCCTGATGTCAACATCATACTTCTCTGGAATAGGTTCAAGTTTATGGCTACCTTGCTTGAAAATACTTTATGAAAAACAAAATCAATGCACTCGTAAGAGTCTTGTCAAGAGTCAGTTAAGTGGCCAGAAAAAAACTGCTTCTGAATATCAAAAGCTGAGTAAAAGTAAACCATGATCTCATGCCAGAGTAAGGCAGTAATAGCTTAATGATGCAATCTCCTAAGACATTCTTGATTATTTTACCATAATAGAGCATCATGTCCATAGCTTTCAAAAGTGACTTCCCAGAATTGCTATCAAGCTCACAAAATTTAGCTGATGTTAGTAATATGCAACAATCTTCAAGTTCTATAAATATAAGAATGTGTAGGGATTATGTCATAGAATGAGCCCGATAAACTTAACTCAAAATAAATAGATATCCATTGGGCCTAACCACTGAAACTAAAATAGTAGTGATCACCAGTTGAAACTAAAATAGTAGTGATCCTATAACTTTGAACAATCATGGATAATGTATATCCTTGAAGAAAACTTTTCAAAATGAACACAGAATTACTAACTTCAAGAATATACATTTCATTATGGAATATGAAATATATTTATAAACAATCATGGCATCAGATAGATGAATATAGATAATCTAAGAGGGATTCCAATAGCTGTAGGAAAACAAAGTCAACTGATGGTCCTTGGGATTATTCTTTGCTCCTTAAGATACAGCAACTTGTTAAACACGTGATATAGAGACAGCTCTACCAGAGACATCTGTTCTGTAGAGTAAAGAAAGATAGTAAAAGAAAGTGAAATTGCTCAGTCGTGTCCGACTCTTTGAGACCCCATGGACTGTAGCCTACCAGGCTCCTCCGTCTATGGGATTTTTCCAGGCAAGAATACTGGAGTAGGTTGCCGTTTCCTTCTCCAGGTGACGTCCTGACCCAGGGATCAAACCCTGGTCTCCCGCATTGTAGGCAGAGGCTTTACTGTCTGAGCCACCAGGGAAGTCTCTGTAGTGTAAAGGAATTGCTAAAAAGTGACTGCTTAGCCAGAAGCTATATTTGCAAACCATGTGGGACAGTGTTATGAGTTTTTTTTATAAAACCTCTATACTCTTAGCTGCTATTGACCAAATGTTAACACTGAAGATTTCCTTAGAAATCACAGTTTTGAGATGGCAGAAACATAGCCCCATTGAGTTCTTGAACCTCACTGAGTTCAGCACACTGCATCACAGGAACTTCAAAATTTAAAGATTATAATTAAGAATAAGGTTAAAATAAATTGTCAAGTGATTCTACCTGTTTATGAGTGTATATGTATACACAGAGAGATGAATGTATATGTATACATAGAGTGATGTATATCATAGCATAAATATGATTGAATATATATATATATATATATATGTTGAATACACACACACACACACAAAAGATCTGATTGCTTCTTCAGTATTTCCCAAACTAACATTTTTGTGTGTGAAGAATTCTTAAGCTTAAACTTCTTCAGAGATGTTTAATATACCTTGGAATGAGAACAAGCGATCCTTCCCACTTGCTTTTATCTTCCTCTTGTTCTCATCTACACTTTCATCCCCTTACCACACATCTTGTTAATGCAGAGAACTACATATGCTTCACAACAAAAGTCTTTTCATGCAACTCTGTATCCTCAACAGCTGGCATACCATGGTCCCTAGTAATTTAATGAATGTTTTGATTAAATGAATAAATTTGTGAATAAATAAATCATAAGATCAGTGAGATTCTAGTTGTTCCCATTTATCTCTATATGTTTCTTGACATTTTCTGCTCACTGGGATTGCAGATATTTTCCAAAAAGTTTGCTTGCACTGTTCATATTGGCAGAAGGGAGGCATGCCTTAAGTATAAACTTTTAAGGACACCTGATGAATTCACTCTTCATCTTGACTATTTCATGGCATCCTTTCTAAGAATCGTATCTTTCTTTCTTAGTATTCTTAAAAGCAAGAACATCTTTCTCTTAATGGTGTAGTCAGTTGAATAACTCAGCTTGTATTAATAGCATGAAAAACAGAAGAGGTTCTACAGTTCTCTGGTTTTTGAACTTGCTGAAAGAGGAAACAACTATTGTGTCTATTTAGTTTCATTTGTGGCTGGTCAATCTGAAACACTATTGCTGCCTCTCAACTAGTAACATTTCCTAATAGCACTCAGTCTATAATAACATCCTTACAATATTCTTCTATACCTTTTAATCAAGATAAGTTGTTTTATAGGGCATTTGTATAAAATGTTTATAATATAATTATGCAGGTGGATTACACAAATAATAAAATCTCAGTAGACCACTTCAGACTCAGGGGTCAGCAAAACTTTTCTGTAAAGGACAAAATACAAAGTATTTTAGACTTCATAGGTCATATTGTCCCTGTCACAATGACTCAACAATGTCATTACAGTTCAAAAATAGCCAAAGAAAATGAACAGGTTTGGTTATATATCAATGAAACTTTATTTCTAAAGATAGGCAATACATTAGATTTGGCTCATAGCCATGAATTGCCAATCCCTGCCCCAGACCATTTTATTAAACTAGGAAATGATTATTGTTAGATACAATTTATAAGTCGTAAAACATATCCGAGCCTAAGGTCCAAATAGATTAGGTTTAATTAGTAGAAGTAGATTTTGTTGCACCAGCAATTTAAGGAAAACATGTATAACTAACAAGATGTTCTGACAAATAGAAAGCAAATAAAACCTGTAGTGTTTTGACTCTGTCAAAACCATAGGAATGAGGTGATCAAATAACACATATGACATCCTATAAGAAGAAGCATGGAGTCTAGTTGAGAATACTGTTTTCCAGCCTCAATTCTCTTTGTCCTGATTACAAAGACTTTTATATATGTTAATGCTACTATAGTGAGGAAAGCTTCAGGCAAATTAATTAAACACTAATTAAAGAGAGAAAAATACATGGTATGACAAACTCTACCTCGGGGAAGCTTTGTGGGTTTGTTTGAAGAGGCCATTGGAGTGTAAAAAGTATATCATAAAAGATGATAAATTGAGTATAAAAGATAGTAAACTTAATATGTGAGTTTATGAGCATCTTAGACAGATCTGCCAGAGCCTCTATTGAAATGGTCTTCATATAGCCAGTTTAAGCCACGTATCAGTGCATTCACTTTGCTCAGCCGTTCAACACAGTACTAGTACTATATGAGAGGAATCTCCAGGAAAGGCCCATTCTCTTGTTTGGTGGCTTTGGTGAATTAGCTTGGAACATGCAAGAGTAGAAGTTTGTCACCTTGTTGTTTGTTCTATTGCTGCTATCAGGAAAGGTCAAAGCATCCTAATGAATAGAGTGAGTGAATGAGTGAGTGAGTGATAGTCGCTCAGTCGTGTCTGACTCTTTGGGACCCCAAGGACTATAGTCTGCCATGCTCCTCTGTCCATGGAATTCTCCAGGCAAGAATACTGGAGTGGGTTGCCTTTTCCTTCTCCAGGAATGAATAGAAGGCTGATTGAATAGAAAATCAACAATAAATAATTAGCTTCCCATTTAGAGTTCAAGATCTCTGCCTCTCATCTAGTTCCTCTGCATTAATAAAATGAGAAGTCACTGGGATAAAAATCTAGAGATTGAATTGCTAAAGGAGCTAGGTTTTTTATTAAAGGCCAAATATATGTGATTCAGGGAAAGTCCTCTTAATATAAGTCTTTTCAAGCGCCCATGCTACTTCTTCTTTCAAGAGACAGTAAAAAGTTCTTGCCCACTAAGTTTCATTTTTATGTAGTGATGATTGAATAAAGATTCATTTCAGGTCAGACAGAGTTCCTCCTTGATAACCTGTCATGAATCTTGGAGGCATGGATAACATTATTTCCCACTGAAATAATATGATCATGTCTCCTTTCAAAACTTCGTGTTGTACCAAAATCTCATTCAGGAAGTGGCATGCTACAGTATAAAGAGTACTGCATTGAGAATCATAAAAATGTCTTTTTCTCCCCTTACTGTGGAATCTTGTGAAAATTCAATCACTTTTCAAAATCCAAGTCTCTCATTGACTGATTAAGTCAGCCAACATTTTATAGTGCCCCTATGTCCTGGGTAATGTGCCTTAGTCACTGCCTTCAAGAAACTCAACATCCAGTAAAAGGCGTAAGTAGAAGTGATGATCTTAATTCAAATTATTATATATCCGTGAGTCTAGCAACATATTATTTTTTAAAGATTTTTTTTTTTGCAGTGAAAACAGCACCTGCATTTATTTTACAGATTTTAAAAGTGCTATCCTAAAAAGAAAATTCTGATGAGTTCATGTTACAAAGAAACATTATTTTGAAATCATGATGTAGCTAACCACATGAAAACAGAGGAAACTAAGGTGTTGCCTTTAACCACAGGAATGGTAAAAATATGGCAAAATTCAAAATTGAATGAACTGAAAACAGAACAAAACCCACCAAGAAAAGTAGGTTGAAAGGGATAAACTCATGTTTATAAAAATTAGAGGTTATGTTTTTATGGCACAAATATGCATGTAGAAGAAAATTATCAAAACTTTGCTAAGCTATTGTGCATTATTATTATTATTATTATGAAACATGTTTTCTAGCCGAAAATCATCCTTAAAAAATAGCATGCATAAACATCTGAAAAGCTTGGCTTTACCTCTGTTTATAAAGCCAGGCTTTTCAGATATTTATGCAGAGAAATTACTTTACCAACAAAGGTCCATCTAGTCAAAGCTATGGTTTCTCCAGTAGTCATGTATGGATGTGAGAGTTGGACTGTGAAGAAAGCTGAGCGCTGAAGAATTGATGCTTTTGAACTGTGGTATTGGAGAAGACTCTTGAGAGTCCTTTGGACTGCAAGGAGATCCAACCAGTCCATCCTAAAGGAAATTAGTCCTGAATATTCATTTAAAGGACTGATGCTGAAGCTGAAACTCCAATACTTTGTCCACCTGATGTGAAGAACCGACTCATTGGAAAAGACCCTGATGCTGGGAAAGATTGAAAGCAGGAGGAGAAGGGGACAACAGACGATAAGATGATTGGATGGCATGACTGACACAATGGACATGAGTTTGAGTAGGCTTCAGGAATTGGTGATGGACAGGGAAGCCCGGTATGCTGCAGTCCATGGGGTTGCAGAGAATTGGACACGACTGAGTGACTGAAAATCTGTTTACATTTTAATCCACCATTATAGTCTGGAAGATTTAGTGTTCTGTCAATTTTTTAGAGAAGGAAAAATGATATGAAATCTAAATGATTTTGTTAAAGAATCAAATACATAATTGCTAGGTATCCCCCAAAATAATTACATAATGTTCTTGGTTCAAACACTAAATGCATATCTCACATCCTCAAATAGTACACACCCTGAAGAACTAAAAACACACGAGATCTAAAAATTACTGGTTCCTCTTGCTGTAGGTTTCTTTTCTTTTAAGTAAGAGTTTCTATCCTGGCTTGAGACATCAAAAAGTCATATATATATATTACAGTCAGAGATATATTATAGAGGTATATATTATAGGAAGTATAATTGTAGTTAGAAACTTTGAGTTACTTCAGGGAAATTGTGTTGAAATGGGATTCTCTAGGTATTTCATTGCTTATGGGCTAACAGCATATACTGTATAGACTTGCATAGATATCATAAATACTAAAGTACTAATGTAATCTGCCTTGTGATGTTCTGTTATCAGGTCTAATAAGGAAGTGTGGAGATTCAGTGTGAAACACATGATTTTTCAATTTACAAAATTAGTGTAAAATACAATTACAAAATGTCATATTTTCCCTTCAAGTTCTCTATATATTTGTATCTGACTTTTTAAAAAGTTATATTGTGATAGAAAACCTGTGTGCATGAAGAGATATGGGTGGTCGAATGGAAAAGAATCTGTTGATCACTTTTAAACAGAAATAGAGACATTTTAGGAATAAATTCAATATTGGGCTATAATAATTGAGTGTGCATGCATGCATGCTAAGTTGCTTCTGTAGTGTCCAACTCTTTGCAACTCCATGGACTGTAGCCCATGAGGCTCTTTTGTTCATGGGATTCTCCAGGCAAGAATACTGGAGTGGGTTGCCATGCCCTTTTCCAAGAGATCTTCCTGACCCGGGGATGGAATTCCAGTCTCCTGCCAGTCATGTGTTGCAGGTGGATTCTTTACTGCTGAGCCACCAGGGAAGCCCTTATTAAGAGTAAGAGTTTGTTTAAATCTCCCTGGGCTTAAAATTAAAGAACATTTTGCACCTCAATTTATTCAGAGTTTCCAATGCCTAAGAATTCTGTTAGAATTCTTTATGTTTAATTAATACATAATATCTCTTAATCTTTAAATCATGGGATTAATTAATATTTATACCCATTTACAGACAAGTAAAATGAAGTTTTAAAGAGCTAAACAGCTCAATACTAGGCTTCACAGCCAATAAATTACAGAGTTGGAATTTTAACTTCAGGTGATCCTGACAATAAAGGTGATGCTCCCCAAAATATGACTATTCTCTCTCAGAAATTGGGGCAAATAAAGGAGGCTAAATATCTGGTGAAAACAATTTATGTCTTCCTGTTGCTTGTATGGGGTGGTGGTAACATGTATCTCCTACAATAGAACTTCCTCTGAGACAGATGCAGAGAAATAACTTGAGTCCCAGATTTTCTGTACAAAATTTAAGATCATCCTCTGAAAGAAGAAAATCTAAACTCAGATACAGGTGTGAGAGCCTCCCAACCTGTTTGATAAAGACACTTTCCTAATCAAGTGTTGAGGGAATGGTTAAAACACCAGCCAGTTGGAACAGTGACTGAACAGGTGCAGCAGCAAATAGCCTGAAAATGAGCAGGACTCATTTCAGAAGTTTTTGATTATCCTGAGTGCAGGTCATTTCCAAAGTTGATTTTTTTTTTCCCTCAAATTCCTTGTGTTGCTATAGTTTTCCATAGAGATAAACCTTGCAAATATGAAAGGTCAATTTAGTTGAATGGAAGTCATTTTACTTGCTTACCAATTATTTCAGATCAAATCCAGGAAAGATAAAAGAGTCTAATACATTTGGTCCCAATTCATCTTCATGATCTTTTCGGAATGATTTGTCCCCATGGTGTAATACGGCCAGTGTCTAAAAGTAAATATTTATTATATAAATATAATATATTTATATTTAAATATAATTATAAATATATATAATTTATAATTTATTATATATATTATATATATTATTTATTATATATTTAATATATAAAATATATTAAATTTATAGTCTATTTCAGTCTATTATCAATATGAATCAGGAAATTTGAGTCCTTGTTCAAGGCACTGCAATATTTGCTCTTGTAAAAGTAATAATGTTTTTACTGATGACAGCTGTATTCTCTGACTCTGGCAGTCTTAGAGTAGGATATCATTCATCCTATTTCCTGTCCATGATTTTAACAATGATAAGGATTCACCCAAACTGATCAAATACTGCAATGAAAAAAGATAGGAGAAAATTCTGACAAGGAGTTTTACCTCTCAAGCACACTTCAGACACACTGTACATTGAAGATTTACCTGGTCTGATTGATAACGTAGTATCACCTCACGCCTTAAATATTGCACCTCAGACAATCTACATTGTCTAAATTGCCATGTATACTAAGAGGAAGATTAAATAAATTGCCCACTCTTTGCAGTCCTATCTCAATTCTCAGTGTTAAAACACTCTGTGAGATGCTGGCAGTGTGTGTGTGCACACAAAAGAAAATGAATGCTGAACTAATGGAACAACAACAACAAAAACATGGAGCGGTGGATTTAAATTTTTATCCATTTTACATTTTGTTAACTTGAGCTTCCAAAGATCAATGAACTTCCTACCCTCCCCCAAAAGGACAAACAAATTACTGAACATAAATTTCTTTTAACCAAACAAAGGAAATACCTATAAATCTGTAGAAGTGTTTTAAAGTGTCTTTTTTTGAGGACTAAAAATATTGGGCTTCCCTTATAGCTCAGACAGCGAAGAATCTGCTTGCAATGCAGGAGACCTGGGTTAGATCCCTGGGTCCGGAAGATCCCCTGGAAAAGGGACTTGTAAGCCACTCCAGTATTATTGCCTAGAGAGTTCCATGGACAGACCATGGGGTCACAAAGAGTCGGACATGACTGAGCAACTAACACACAAAAATATTACACCATTTGAATTACGTTATTCCCTTGAAGGATCATTATTTTTTGCTCTGTTTCACATGACCATACTTTAACATTTTTTTAAATAATTTAACTGATTCCATAAACCCTACATGAGGAAACCTGAGCATATTAGCATGATATATAACTGTGCCCATCTCAATCTGGTTGAATGGATTAGTGGAAAGAGATTGAATCTTGAAGTCACACAGACTAAAGTTTAAATTTAGTGATGATATTTAATGAAAATTGACCTTGAAAAAATGACTTAAAATCCTTGGATCTCAGGCGTATTATTTATAACACAGACTGAAAATCCTCTGTGTAGGATTCTTGTAGAGAATACACCTCATGCAAATTTGATGTTCCTTAGAATTGTTCACTTTTCCTTACTACTGCTTCCCTCATTTTCTAATTTTTTTTCAGCTTCAACTCCTAGTCTCCAATGATTTTGCTCTACACTCTAAGAAATAATTACGTTTTCATGGACATGATAAATGTTTCTATATCTCTCTGAAGTTACTCTACTTTCTTCTTTGGATGAAATAGCCTTTAGTATCTAGTAACCTCTACTTTTTCCAATGTCAAGATGAAATGCCAGTCCTTCAGTGAAATCTTTCTTGAACCTGCAAATATAAGTAATCTTTTCCTTTTAATTGTTCCCATAGCATTTATATTTCTACTTTTAAAATTTTATTTTATTGAAGCATAGTTGATTTATAATGTTATATTAATTTCTGCTGTGTAGAAAAATGATTCAGTTTATATGTATGTATATATACATACACACACATATATATATGTGTGTATGTGTATATATATATGTCTATACATACACATATATATACATACATATACATATATATGTATATATGTGTGTGTATGTATATATATGTATATACATTCTTTTTCATATTCTTTTCAATGTCTCTGTGTTGCTTATGACAGCATATTGAATATAGCTCCTTGTGCTACACAGTAGGACCTTGCTGATTATCAATTCTATATATAATAGCTTGCATCTGTTAATCCCAATCTCTCAACCCAACCCTCTCCCACTCTTCCTCCTCCTTAGCAACCAAAAGTCTGTTCTTACCATAGTATTTTTAAATACCTCTATTACACCACTTATGGTACTACAAAAACAGTACTTTATTTTCGGTCCATAATGTCCAGTTATAAAGTAAATTTTAAACTATAGGAATAGGATTTTTATTGTATATTTACTTATACAAACAAAAATCCATTGTACTAAGAAGAAACTGTTTTTTAATGTTTGTTCACTCAGTAAAAAAGTTATTGAAAATAAGCAGACTGTTTAAAACTATTGATTGTCTATAATTTGTGTAGTTCTTCAATGTTAAAGTATTTTGAAAAATAATTTTTAAAATTAGACATGGTTTAAAATACACAAAAATATTAAACAATTATGTTTGCTTCTGAATTTTCTGATTTAATTGTGAAAATCTAATTCTTAGTTTTAATAAATAATTACTCTCTCTTTCTGTAACTATTATGAATACATAATTAATCATTTAAAAATTCAATTTTTATCTTCTTCTGAATTTTTCATAGGTTATTAATACCACTCTGTTTTTGTTTCTAACATTATAATACTTAGCATCCTCTGTATTGAAAGAAGACTCAGTCAGGTGTAATAGAATACCATCCTTGTTTGTAATAATTGAGAATGAACAGTTAATAAGAATTTTTCCATTGTTCTGTGTAGGTAATTATTCTCTGGGTAATTTTTAATCTCGGAAACAGATAAGATGTTTTGTGTCAAGTATGTGACTCTGCAATATTCAAATTAGATCAGATCAGTTGCTCAGTCGTGTCCGACTCTTTGCGACCCCGTGAATCGGAGCGCACCAGACCTCCCTGTCCATCACCAACTCCCGGAGTTCACTCAGACTCACGTCCATCGAGTCAGTGATGCCATTCAGCCATCTCATCCTCTGTCGTCCCCTTCTCCTCTTGCCCCCAATCCCTCCCAGCATCAGAGTCTTTTCCAATGAGTCAGCTCTTCACATGAGGTGGCCAAAGTACTGGAGCTTCAGCGTTAGTCAAAGTCAAAGGCTTTGGCATAGTCAATAAAGCAGAAATAGATGTTTTTCTGGAACTCTCTTGCTTTTTCCAGGATCCAGCAGATGTTGGCAATTTGGTCTCTGGTTCCTCTGCCTTTTCTAAAACCAGCTTGAACATCAGCAAGTTCACGGTTCACATATTGCTGAAGCCTGGCTTCAAGAATTTTAAGCATTACTTTACTAACGTGTGAGATGAGTGCAATTGTGTGGTAGTTTGAGCATTCTTTGGCATTGCCTTTCTTTGGGATTGGAATGAAAACTGACTTTTTCCAGTCCTGTGGCTACTGCTGAGTTTTCCAAATTTGCTGGCATATTGAGTGCAGCACTTTCACAGCATCATCTTTCAGGATTTGGAATAGCTCAACTGGAATTCCATCACCTCCACTAGCTTTATTCTTAGTGATGCTTTCTAAGGCCCACTTGACTTCACATTCCAGAATGTCTGGCTCTAGGTCAGTGATCACACTATTGTGATTATCCATGTCATGAAGATCTTTTTTGTACAGTTCTTCTGTGTATTCTTGCCATCTCTTCTTAATATCTTCTGCTTCTGTTAGGTCCATACCATTTCTGTCCTTTATCGAGCCCATCTTCTCATGAAATGTTCCTTTGGTATATCTGATTTTCTTGAAGAGATCTCTAGTCTTTCCCATTCTGTTGTTTTCCTCTATTTCTTTGCATTGATCGCTGAAGAAGGCTTTCTTATCTCTTCTTGCTATTCTTTGGAACTCTGCAATATTGCTTTAGTTAAAACAACATCTTTGTTGGGAAAACTATAAGCTCCTGGCAGAGGCTCCTTGTTTTGAATCTCTCTGAGAGTAGAGTCCTTTATAAGTGGGCACACACCTTTTAAATAGTTATATAAAATTAGAAGCTGTATCTACGGAAATGTTTCAAGACATATCACCCTTCATGGCACCTGAGGCTTTTAAGCCATAGTGGCTTCCATGCCCACCACTGGATTTTAACATTTTCATCTGGGTCAGAGCTTCTAAACAGGTGGCTCCCAGACAGCCCTATGCTCTCCTGTGGGATACTGCAAGGACTGCCATTCAGACATCATTTGATATTGCCTTGTTGACAAGATGTAGCTCCTATGATTCATACTTCTGAGTATACTGGTCCCAAGCATAGTCCTCTGATTTTTAAAGTCATTGTCGTGGCTCTAATGACTAACATACCACATAATAACATACATAATTATCAACTGGAATCAATGTACTTTTATCAAATGATTTAGCAAATTCTGAAACAAAAGTAGAGGTTTTATTTATATGATTCATTCCATATTCAAAATTTTCTTTTAGATTCTGTATTTTCTCTTGATTATAAGTGTTACTTTCATTTTTGAAGAAATTTAGCATCTTGACACTTTAAAAAATGTATCCTTAATTTAATGTCTATTACTTCAGTATCCAGTCAAGTTTCAGCATTCAAATTTCCAAAATATTTTCCAAATTTTGATTTTCAAATGACTATAAAAGGAAAACACAGTGATAGAAACAGCTATTATATTTTAATTATTATGTTTTCTTTTATTCATGAGTATAAAAATCACAGATCTTTTCATGGAGGAAAAAGAAAGTCCAACAAGTATCATAACAGAAAAAAGCCAAGGGTAATTCATTTCAAATGAAATTTCAGTGGTGAACAGAAGCAAGGAAACAGACATATAAAAGCCATGCTTATTAAGAAATGATGGTAATCAACTTGACATGGACTATGAGTTGTATAATAATGTAAAGGGAAGTAAAGACAAGGACTTACATACTTACATTGCAATAAATTAGCATTCAATATCAGACTAAAAAGTTTGCATATTATCTTTTGTAAATGTTTTCATCACTAAATCATATTTTGAAAGATTGAAGTAAGAAGCTTATAAGATTATAAATAATTTATTAATAATATTTATAGGATATTGAAGACAGATTTGACTATGTGGATCACAATAAACTGTGGACAATTCTGAAAGAGATGGGAATACCAGACCACCTGATCTGCCTCTTGAGAAATTTGTATGCAGGTCAGGAAGCAACAGTTAGAACTGGACATGGAACAACAGACTGGTTCTAAATAGGAAAAGGGGTATGTTAAGACTGTGTATTGTCACCCTGTTTATTTAACTTATATGCAGAGTGTATCATGAGAAACGCTGGACTGGAAGAAACACAAGCTGGAATCAAGATTGCCTGGAGAAATATCAATAACCTCAGATATGCAGATGACACCACCCTTATGGCAAAAAGTGAAGAGGAACTCAAAAGCCTCTTGATGAAAGTGAAAGTGGAGAGTGAAAACGTTGGCGTAAAGCTCAGCATTCAGAAATCAAAGATCGTGGCATCCGGTCCAATCACTTCATGGGAAATAGATGGGGAAACAGTGGAAACAGTGGCAGAATTTATTTTCTGGGCTCCAGAATCACTGCAGATGGTGACTGCAGCCATGAAATTAAAAGACGCTTACTTCTTGAAAGGCAAGTTATGACCAACCTAGATAGCATATTCAAAAGCAGAGACATTACTTTGCCAACAAAGGTTCGTCTAGTCAAGGCTATGGTTTTTCCTGCGGTCATGTATGGATGTGAGAGTTGGACTGTGAAGAAAGCTGAGCGCCAAAGAATTGATGCTTTTGAACTGTGGTGTTGGAGAAGACTCTTGAGAATCCCTTGAACTGCAAGGAGATCCAACCATTCCATTCTGAAGGAGATCAGCCCTGGGATTTCTTTGGAAGGAATGATGCTAAAGCTGAAACTCCAGTACTTTGGCCACCTCATGTGAAGAGCTGACTCATTGGAAAAGACTCTGATGCTAGGAGGGATTGGGGGCAGGAGGAGAAGGGGACGACAGAGGATGAGATGGCTGGATGGCATCACTGACTCAATGGACGTGAGTCTCAGTGAACTCCGGAAGTTGGTGATGGACAGGGAGGCCTGGCGTGCTGCGATTCATGGGGTCGGACATGACTAAGAGACTGAACTGAATTGAACTGAAGACAGATTTGTAGCTGGAATAATTTTAATAGTATAAATAGTAATACAAATTTGAAGAGTTGCAAATAGAAGGCATTTTCTTTCTCTCTCTCAAAAACTGAAGTACTAAATGGATATTCTGCTCTGAACTTTATGAGAAATCTTGCTGTTTCCATTTTGCTTTTTGGGTTCTATTAAAACTCTTAGGAAATTGATAGGTGGGCCTCGTATATTTAGATAAAAATATGAACTAGTGACAAATATGTTCCTTTGGACAAACTTAATCATGATTCCTCATTGTTGATTCTGCTGAAACAATTTTAATTGATTGGCTATTTCATTGAAATTATTACTTCCTAAAACAATTGTCCTGATCAGAAAACTTTGCACAGTGTCAGGCAGAAAGGAAATGTGGTTAAGTGTTAATTATCTATGTGTTGAACTTGCACAAACACTTTTTTTTTTTCTCATTAGAGACTTGACTAGGAATTTTCAAGTTTTGATGAGTTTTTGCAATATCTTTTTCTTATTTCTTGCATCTGTCATCTTCTTTATTCTCCAAACTTTATCAAACAAAACAGAGTATTTTTAAAATCAATATTCAAATGTCAATTAATGCATAAATTATAGGTATACAATCATGTTAAATTATTTTTGTTTTGAAGTTGTTTGTTAAATCTGATTTTTAATATGACTGAGTTAATATAAATATATTTTTAAATTGTGTACTTAGAATATTTTAAATGGGTAGGTTTCATTTATAAATTTTTCTATAGTCCTCCATTGGACTATATGGGGGCTTCCCAACTGGCACCAATGGTAGACAATCTGCCTGCCAACGCAGAAGATGCAAGAGATGCAAGTTCAGTCTCTGGGTTGCAAGATCCCTGGAGAAGGAAATGGTGACCCACTCCAGTATTCTTGCCTGGGAAATTCCATGGACAGAGGAGCCTGGTGGGCTACAGTCCATGGGGGTCACAAAAGTTGGACATGAATGAACTACTGAGCATGCACATACACATTGGACTATATAGTTTTCTCATATATGTTATAAATATAATCTAGACATCAATACATCGCCACTCTCAAAGAATAACATTTGGTATGTTAATAACTTTTGCAAAGAGTATCATCTTGATGAATTAAATATATGAGACACTGAATATTTAGCAGGATAAAAAATAAAATGCAGAATCTGCTAATTTAAAAATTTTTTTTCAAGACCATCATCATTTGTCAGAATACTAAAAGTAGAGATGGAACTCAGTACTAAATAATAATCACATATTCAGTACCTTCATTTGGGTGGTGGTATTGTAATCACATTAATGAATTTCCACCATAGAAAAAATGAAAAGTATTTAAATGTCAAGCTAAAATCGTGACTTTAGTTGGAATTTGGTGAAAATCTTAATCAAATTTAAGAAACTTTAATGATTTCTACTTGTTTAACTGAGGTTGTCTTAGTCAAACGTAGTTCTGTGAGATGTAGAATTCTAAATAAAACTTCAAAACATAATTACCTCTGTATCTTTCCTTAAAATAACTTATTAATTAGTTTTTAATATGGTATTTATTTTTAATTTAAATTTATTTATTTTAATTGGAGGCTAATTACTTTACAATATTGTATTGGTTTTGCCATACATCAATCAAAGTCAAATGAAGATTTAAAATTGCAAAATGTAATTTCTGTTCAAAATGGAAATATCATTAAGTTCATTCTACCTAAAAGTAGAATAATTTATTGTTTCAGTTTTAGCTTATATTTTATTAACTGGTCCTACAAGTTTCCTACTGGATTTTATTTATTATTGAAACTTGCTTATCTACTCCCATTACAGCATTCATGAACTCATAAAATTCTAGGGGCTACCCAATATAGACAAATTTCCAAAGTGAATGAATGCATCTGAAAGGTACATAATGGAGGTGTCATGGAGAAGTCCACAAGAAGTTCATTCCTAGTCATTCTTTAGCTTTCCTTTTAATCGTGCTTTCCAACAGAGAGGGGAGCCAATCTTTTATTCCTCATGCTTTTCCTCACAACTTCCACTGGCCCTTTTGTTCTGGCATGTTCACCTCTCCAGACATGTTGATAAACACTGGTCTCTCATGTGCCTGATACAGTATGACTTAGACCTCAGATTTCCTATTTTATAGCAAAATAGAACTGCTTGCATTCCAAATAATATAGGATTATATTGTATCAGTTCAGTTCAGTTGCTCAGTTGTGTCCGACTATTTGCAACCCCAAGAATCGCAGCACGCCAGGCCTCCCTGTCCATCACCAACTCTCGGAGTTCACTGAGACTCATGTCCATCGAGTCAGTGATGCCATCCAGCCATCTCATCCTCTGTCGTCCCCTTCTCCTCCTGCCCCCAATCCCTCTCAGCATCAGAGTCTTTTCCAATGAGTCAACTCTTCGCATGAGGTGGCCAAAGTACTGGAGTTTCAGCTTTAGCATCATCCCTTCCAAAGAAATCCCAGGGCTGATCTCCTTCAGAATGGACTGGTTGGATCTCCTTGCAGTCCAAGGAACTCTCAAGAGTCTTCTCCAACACCGCAGTTCAAAAGCATCAATTTTTCGGCGCTCAGCCTTCTTCACAGTCCAACTCTCACATCCATACATGACCACTGGAAAAACCATAGCCTTGACTAGATGAACCTTTGTTGGCAAAGTAGTGTCTCTGCTTTTGAATATGCTATCTAAGTTGGTCATAACTTGCCTTCCAAGGAGTAAGCGTCCTTTAATTTCATGGCTGCAGTCACCATCTGCAGTGATTTTGGAGCCCCAAAACATAAAGTCTGACACTGTTTCCACTCTTTCCCCATCTATTTCCCATGAAGTGATGGGACCGGATGCCATGATCTTCATTTTCTGAATGTTGAGCTTTAAGCCAACTTTTTCACTCTCCATTTTCACTTTCATGAAGAGGCTTTTGAGTTCCTCTTCACTTTCTGCCATAAGGGCGGTGTCATCTGCATATCTGAGATTATTGATATTTCTCCCGGCAATCTTGATCCCAGCTTGTGCTTCTTCCAGCCCAGAATTTCTCATGATGTACTCTGCATATAAGTTAAATAAGCAGGGTGACAATACACGGTCTTGATGTACTCCCTTCCTGATTTGGAACCAGTCTGTTGTTCCATGTCCAGTTCTAACTGTTGCTTCTGGACCTGCATACAGATTTCTCAAGAGGCAGATCAGGTAGTCTGGTATTCCCATCTCTTTCAGAATTGTCCACAGTTTAGTGTGATCCACACAGTCAAAGGCTTTGGCATAGTCAATAAAGCAGAAATAGATATTTTTCTGGAACTCTCCTGCTTTTTCGATGATCCAGCGGATGTTGGCAATTTGATCTCTGCTTCCTCTGCCTTTTCTAAAACCAGCTTGAACAATAGGAAGTTCACGGTTCACATATTGATGAAGCCTGGCTTGGAGAATTTTGAGCATTACTTTACTAGCGTGTGAGATGGGTCCAATTGTGTGGTAGTTTGAGCATTCTTTGGCATTGCCTTTAGCTGAGGCTAAATTTTGTTACTTGTCTCTGACCCAGAGACTGGGAAAATGATTGTCTTCATTTGGAAAGCAAATCACTAGGTTCATTTCACGTGGTGGAAAAGGTGCAGGAGGCAGAATTCTAGATAGTAATACACCTAGATTTCAGTCTCCAAACCCATAAAACAGGTTTTTAGAAAATCATAATATTTATTGAAACTTTATGTGTCATCCTAAATTATTTCTATAATCAAGGATGATATAATTAATTTTAACATAATTAATAATATATGTGTATGGTAAGCTAAGTAAGGATGCTCTGCTAGTGGTGGTATAATTTCCCTCTTTAGTTCTGTATTTAAGGTTGAGGATGATGCTTGTTTCCCATGGAAAAGAACACCTAAATTATATCCTGCTGTAAGAACAGTTAAACATCCCTAAGAAGAAGTGATCAAAATCTAAGGCCATGTATAATAATTATGCATTAGTTATGTACTTAAAAATAAAATGTCATATTGAACTTTGTTAATTTAAACTCCAAAACTTTACTATCACTAAAAGTTTTACTTCTTTTCAACATATAGAAACACTAAAATTAATTAGCTATTTCAAATGACAACAAATATAAAATTGTGTCTACAACTAATTATTTACTTTTCTTACTATAAATTTGCTGTCATTTGTTGCTTTCTACTTTATACATATCTCACGGACACTTTTGAAAACCTTTCATTATAAAAAAAAATTCAAACATATACAAAAATAGTATTTTTTTAATTTTATTGAAATACAATTAATTTACAATCTTGTGAGTGGAGAGCATTATAAATGAACTTCCATATGCACATCACCCATCAGTTGCCAATTCAAGGTTAATTTTGTTCCATTTCTATCTTTACTGGATTTACTTAAAGCAAATTCTCAGACATTGTATCTTTTTATCCATAAATGTTGTAAAACACTTTTTTACAACCAATAAACTTATTAAAAACATAATAATAGTATCATTATTAAACTTTCAGTAGACTAAGAATTTTTTCATATTATCAAATATGATAGCGGTCAACTTTTTTCATTACCCTAAAAGTGCTTTTTGAAAAAACAACAATTTGCTGGGATCAGGAAGGATATACAGATTGGATAAATCAATACAGCACGTTGAATTTTGTTAATATATCAAGAAAATCTCTAAATATATAAATAACTCCTCATCCCCTTTTGGTTTTCCTTGCAATCTATTTACTAAGGAAACTGGGTCATTTTTCCTGAGGAGTTAGTATATTCTGAATTTCACAAATTGTTTCCCCATAATATCATTTAACATGTTCTCTTGGCTACCATATTTCTGTGAAATGGTCAAGGTCTAAAAACTTGATCTATTCGGTTGGATTTTTTCTTTCTTGGTGTGTGTGTTGGGTAGGGGTGATATTGTGTCCTTCCATCATAAGGATACATGGCACAGTTGTCTGTCTCTGTATTGGTCACCACTACGACCACTGCCGACATGCACTATTTCTCTAGGAGTTTGAAAATGTCACATTCTAATTTCATGAAATTTTCCCTTACTATATAAGTTGAAATATACTGAAGAGTGAGTTTTTTTATCATAAAGTATTCAGTTATGGTGACATACAGGTTGTGGAGGAAATGCAGTGAAATGCCTGATTTTCCCATTTTCCCTTACTTATCATCTTAGAATAATGATTTACTGTTTTCATCTCTTTAAGGTGAAAGGTTGTTTTAACTTGGAATTGTCATTGTGAAATCATGGATTTTTATATGCTTTATAGGTTTTAGTTACGATTCTTATTGATGCTTTGTGGAATGTATTATTTGTTTGTAATTATCCATTCATTCCCTTTCATTGGTATCTTTGTTATTCCTGCCTGGGCTTCCCTCATGGCTCAGCTGGTAAAGAATCCGCCTGCAATGTGGGAAACCTGGGTTTGATCCCTGGGCTGGAAAGACCCCTTGGTGAAGGAAATAGCTACCAACTCCAGTATTCTGGCCTGGAGAATTCCAAGGACTGTATATCCATGGGGTCGCAAGGAGTGGGACACAACAGAACGACTTTCACTTTCACTTTCTCTGTCTCACTGACTTTAAGTTTTGCCTCCTAGCTTACTCTGGCCAGTGGAATGTGAATAGATTTGAGTTTTGCCATGTTTTACCGTATCTTTTAGAAGCAATGGAAGCTTCTGCCATCTGTTATTTTCTGTTCTCAGTCTTGAAGGACTAGAACAAACATGGATTCATTTCTAATTTTCTGGACTTATAAGTCAGTGCCATCCCCAATGGATTTCCTGGACTTTGTTATCAAAAATAACACAACAGTTGCCTTTTGTCTATGAATACATACTATATCTATCTCTATATAGTATGAACATTTAACAATTGAAGTATCAAAATTTATCTACAAAAAATGCTTATTTTATATTTATATATGTGTGTGTGTATATATATATATACATTCAGCAATAAAATATGACATCGTCTTTCCTCCTAAATAATCTTCAACAATGCTATAACCACACTTTTTAGCTTAATCAATTTAATAAGTGAAAGATAGTCTCTTCTTATCATTTTAACTTGTATATTTCTAACTACAGGCAAGTTTGTAATAAGTCATTTTTAAAGCATGTAGGATGTGTGTATTTGTTTTTAAGCAATCATCTTCTGTACTAGAATATTTTATTTCACAATAAAATTTACTTTGGTGTGCTTTGCAAAAAAACTTTTCCGTGTTCATAAAGAAAAATAAATAAATGACATAATTTTAATAAAGAGGAAAGTATCAAGGGACTCATACTACTAGATATTAACATGTTTCATGAAACTACAGTAATGAAAATTTTCAGCATCTAGAGAGAAATAGAAACAATAAAATAATATAAGATCAGATACAGGAAAAAAGTATAGTTCAAAATTTCACACATTGACAATGCCTTCTAAAATAGTGGGGAAAAAATGGAACTTTTAAATTAATATTGAAAGTGATGCACCTAAAAATACAAAGAAAAAAAATTAAATAGATAAAACATAGTGAATATAGAATTAAATGTAGGTAAGTATAAATAACCTGGAGGAGGACATGGCAACCCACTCCAGTATTCTTGCCTAGAGAAGCCCCATGGACAGAAGAGCCTGGAAAGCTATAGTCCATGGGGTCGCAAAGAGTTAGACACAACTGACCAACTAAACAAATATAGGTAAACTAATAAATTTATTAAATATTCAGTTTAAGTTTGGGGACTATCTAAGTTTAAAATTAAGAAATCCTAAAAGGAAAAATGGTTCAATCTACTGATTTTTCCCCAGCAGTGTATAATTATAATTTATTACTTTCTATTATAATAAACTAATATAGCATCATTGACTTTTCACTATCTTTCATCTTTCATAAACTCCCTCATCCTTCTTCCCTCCACAGGAAAAGATTTTTCAGTTACTTTCACTTTCAGTCTCTAGGTCCCTTCTCTTCCCTCAACTATTTATCTATTCTCATTGATGTTTTAATAACACCACTGTCCTGAAAGTGTTCTTTACAAAATTTCCAATGATATCTATCTGACAAGCGCAAAGGACACTTTTCTGTTCTAAAACTTTGCTTTAGTTTCACTGACACCATACTCACCAGAATTATTCCCTAAGTTTATAGTCAGTCCTTTTGAGTTTCATTTCTTTGCTCTCCCTCTTCTACCTGAGCTCCAAATATTGAAATATCTTAGGAATCAGTATTGGTCCTCTTATCTAACCAACTATCATGGAGGTAGTCTATTCTTTTTCCGTACTTTTACACATCATCTATATGCTAAAGACTCCCTAATTCGTAACTCTACACTTGGCCTCTTCCTTGAGTTCAATAATTTTATATCCAACTTCTCATTTGACATATTAATCTACATGTCTAGAAGGGATTTCAAAACTTATACCTAAATTAGAAGCCCTGATTTATGCTTCCAAGTCTGCTGTAATCTAACCCATTTCAGGGACAAAAATAATCAGTATTCCAAATAGCTCAAGACACAAACTGATTTCCGGCTTTGATTCTTTACTTTCCCTCATTTTATATATGAAATACATTTTCAAAACTATTATTTCTACATGGAAAATACATTTTATATTTTTTTCCTGTTTTTCTCTATCCCCACTGTCAACGTCATTCCATATCTAAACAATTGTTGCTAAAATTCCTCAATCTTTATGCTTTCATGGAGAATTGTCCTTTCATTAATGGAGACAATTTTATAAAAGATGCCAGTAGCTCTATAGGATGGTATGGCCCCATGCTTCAGGATAATACAAACATCATGGTGCCGTTTACAGCCATAGCTATCTCTGGAATTAGAAAGACTCTAATCTATACTTGGAAACACCTCTTTACCTGTTGTCTTCCCTGTCCTGTCTGGTTTCACAAGTGTTTTTTACAGTTTTCTCCAAAATGTACTCCGCTAAGAAGTCACTTGTCTAATAATCATCTATAATCCCTGGCTCTGTTTCTAAGCAAACTGGCTTGGACCTCATCCTTAACAGTGTAATTAGATAAAGTTCAAAGTGACAAAGCAGCATGAAATTGGAAATGGTTTTTGACCCTTTGCTTTTTATCATTTTTTTAAATTAATTAATTAATTGTTGGCTGTGCTTGGTCCTTGTTGCCACATGGGCTTTTCTCTAGCTGCTATGAGCTGGGGCTACTCACTAGTTGCAGTGTGTGGGTTTCTCGTTTCCATGGGTTCTCGTTGTGGAGCACCGACTCTAGGGACCACGGGCTTCAATAGTTGTAGTTCCTGGGCTCTAGAGCACAGGCTCAATTGTTGTGGCTGGGCTCTTCCTAGATCAGGGATCAAACCTGTGTCTCCTTCATTGGCAGGTGAATTCTTTACCACTGAGCCTCCAAGGAAGCCCTTGTTTTGTTTTTAATAAAGGCTCCAGATATATGACTGTTCTTCATTTAGCCAAATGAAAATTATTACCTAAAAGAAATAATATTTTAAAAGTTATAGAGGCAACAAAAATATTACATTTGGGGAAAATTAATGTTTAGTGGATCAGGAAATACCATGGTAAGAAATAGCAGGAAGAGGTGGCACTAGAGTGGAAATTAAGGGAAAGCTAGGTAAGCTGTATGGAGCAGAGACTTAGCAATTGCTTAAATTGTTATTGACATGATTAAAATTTTAAATTAGAATGCTATTTCCATTGTTCCTTTCTGTTCTGGTAGAAATTCTTCAGAAATATTGACATCCTGAATCAGAAACAACCTTGCCTTGCCCCGAAGCTGCCTTTGACAATATCATTAAAACTCTTGCTTTCAACATTTCTATTTCTTGTTTAATCTGGATTTATTTACTTTATGCTCTACCTTACCCCATAATTATCATACTGTCTTTGAGGAAGAGAACTTGCTATCTAAGTTTTTATTTTGTATGTTTAAATAGTATTCCCAGTGTCTGAGATCTCATACACTGCATACTAAACAATCAGTAGAAACATATGGGTTTTGTAACTATTTTGAGCACTTGAAATTATAACACATTATTAATAGAATGCAATTAAGTATTTCTTATCCAGCAATCTATTTAAAAATAAAACAATATTGGAACAAGAATTAAAGATATAAATTAATTAGAGTTTTCTGACAGAATTATAACTATCACCAAAAGAGTCATTTTTTTCCTACCCCTTAAAATATATGCTTATGTATTTTTTTACATTGATTTTGCACTAGAGACTTCAAGTTTCAGAGTGTATTCTGTTCTCCAGAATGGAAATTAAAAGTCCCTAAGAGGCTTGTCTTGATAGCTGAGAACTTTAGAGAGGTTTGAATTTTGTTTAATCCTGAAGAAGCCAGAGGTTATTTTCATCTTTCAACTGTATGATCTTTCTGAGCAGTAGGGCCTTTTTGTCTTATTTTTATTAAAAAAAAACAAAGATGATATTTAAATTTTCTGTGAATTTCCTGGTGACTCTAAATACTCTTAATTACTTCTATTTTTATTAGTAATTACTTGAAATACATAAGTTGTCTGTGTTTAGACTACTTTGGATATAGTCTAACAGTCATCCCAAGACAAGACATAACAGTAGAAAAAGTGGCTTTTAAAAATCAAATAGAAAGTATATAGAGAAGTTTTGCATACCATCTGCCTTGCAGAAAAAATATAAGAAAATGATGGACAAATTAGAATTTAAATTAGGTAAAATTCCAAAGAAAAATGTTCTTATTTATGATAACTTTTGCCTTTTCTTTCCCAAGCTTATTAACTTTCACTCAGCTCACTGTCTGTGCACATATCTCAAGTCTGGTCTGTTCAAATGTGAGCAATGAAAAATATGTATCATCTTAATATGTTTACTTATTCCAGATTTATTATAAAAGCAAATGCACACAACATTCAGACAGGAAATGTATATTCCAGAGCATGTTGGAAGAACTGGGGAGTTTTCTTTAGATTAGCACATTGACAATGAAAGAATAATAGGAACACAGAAATGTAGAAGCCTGTCATCTTTTTAATGGAATAAAAAGAGGTTTACAAACATCAGTAATTGCCCTCAAAATTTGCTATTCTTTTTAACAGTATCTGTTGATTACACTAAACCTAAATCATCATGAAAAGATATATTCATATGGATTTTAATATATTTTATGGAATTTCTTTGCAAATTATTTATGTCATCCTGTGGAATAAGAACAATTTATTTACAAGTTAAAAAAAACAAGAATACTTCATCTTTTTTAGAAAGTTATAATCTATGTATTATTAACATTAATTTTTATGGCCCCATAATTTATTTTTCAATGAAACAAAACTACAAAAAAATTAAAAGCACTCAAGAAATGGAAAATATATGTGGTAATATATAAAATTATATCAGAAGTTATACTTTTAAAGTAGCATTTTTTTCTGACATTGTAAACTTGTTTGAATTATATAGTTTCAAAGTTTCCCCAAAGATTATAGGTGGTAATTAATTCAATTTAGCTTGCTAGAGTTACACACAAAGCACCACAAACTGAATGGCTTAAACAACAAAATGTATGGTCTCGCGGTTCTGAAGGCTAGGTGTCTAAGACCAAGTTATTGACAGGACTAGTTCCTTCTGAAGACTTGAGGGAAGGGTCTGTCCCAGGCTCCTCTCCTTGGTTTCTAGATCACTGTTAGGCTTTGTATCCAATTCAAGTTAGGCTTTGTCTAAGTGTATCTGTCCCCAGTTTCCTTTTTATAAACAGAGTAGACATATTGGTTTGGGACCACCTCCTCCTTTTGTCACTTCAGTCATGTCTGACTCTTTAAGACTCTATGGACTGTAGCCTGCCAGGCTCCTCTGTCCACGGGATTCTCCAGGCAAGAGTATTGGAGTGGGTTTCCATGTCCTCCTCCAGGGGATCTTCCCGGCCCAAGGATCAAATCCACATCTCTTGACTCCTTTGCATTGGAAAGCAGATTCCTTACCACTGAGCCACTGGGGAAGCCCAACTAATGATTTAATTTTAACTTGGTTACCTATATAAAGACCTTATCTATAAATAAGGTAAATTCTGAGGTATTGAGAGTTAGGACATCAACATATAAACTGGGGAGATGAGATCAGATCAGTCCCTCAGTCGTGTCTGACTCTTTGCGACCCGATGAATCACAGCATGCCAGGCCTCCCTGTCCATCACCAACTCCCGGAGTTCACTGAGACTCACGTCCATCGAGTCAGTGATGCCATCCAGCCATCTCATCCTCTGTCGTCCCCTTCTTCTCTTGCCCCCAATCCCTCCCAGCATCAGAGTCTTTTCCAATGAGTCAACTCTTCACATGAGGTGGCCAAAGTACTGGAGTTTCAGCTTTAGCATCATTCCTTCCAAAGAAATCCCAGGACTGATCTCCTTCAGAATGGACTGGTTGGATCTCCTTGCAGTCCCAGGGACTCTCAAGAGTCTTCTCCAACACCACAGTTCAAAAGCATCAATTCTTTGGCGCTCAGCCTTCTTCACAGTCCAACTCTCACATCCATACATGACCAAAGGAAAAACCATAGCCTTGACTAGATGAACCTTTGTTGGCAAAGTAATGTCTCTGCTTTTGAACATGCTACTAGGTTGGTCATAACTTTCCTTCCAAGGAGTAAGCGTCTTTTAATTTCATGGCTGCAGTCACCATCTGCAGTGATTCTGGAGCCCAGAAAAATAAATTCTGCCACTGTTTGCACAGTTTCCCCATCTATTTCCCATGAAGTGGTGGGACCGGATGCCATGATGTTCGTTTTCTGAATGTTGAGCTTTAAGCCAACTTTTTCACTCTCCACTTTCACTTTCATCAAGAGGCTTTTGAGTTCCTCTTCCCTTTCTGCCATAAGGGTGGTATCATCTGCATATCTGAGGTTATTGATATTTCTCCCGGCAATCTTGATTCCAGCTTGTGTTTCTTCCAGTCCAGCATTTCTCATGATGTACTCTGCATATAAGGTAAATAAACAGGGTGACAATATACAGCCTTCACGTACTCCTTTTCCTATTTAGAACCAGTCAGTTGTTCCATGTCCAGTTCTAACTGTTGATTCCTGACCTGCATACAAATTTCTCGGGAAGCAGATCAGGTGGTCTGGTATTCCCTTCTCTTTCAGAATTGTCCACAGTTTATTGTGATCCACACAGTCAAAGGCTCTGGCATAGTCAATACAACAGAAATAGATGTTTTTCTGGAACTCTCTTGCTTTTTCCATGATCCAGTGGATGTTGGCAATTTGATCTCTGGTTCCTCTGCCTTTTCTAAAACCAGCTTGCACATCAGGAAGTTCATGGTTCACATATTGCTGAAGCCTGGCTTGGAGGATTTTGAGCATTACTTTACTAGCGTGTGAGATGAGTGCAATTGTGTGGTAGTTTGAGCATTCTTTGGCATTGCCTTTCTTTGGGATTGGAATGAAAACTGACCTTTTCCAGTCCTGTGGCCACTGCTGAGTTTTCCAAATTTGCTGGCATATTGAGTGCAGCATTTTCACAGCATCATCTTTCAGGATTTGGAATAGCTCCACTGGAAATCCATCACCTCCACTAGCTTTGTTCATAGTGATGCTTTCTAAGGCCCACTTGACTTCACATTCCAGGATGTCTGGCTCTAGGTCAGAGCACCCGATTAAATTCATAGCATTTAATCTTTTCTGTAACTAAAGGAATGCGTGGTATAAGTCATTCTTTATTTTAAAGAAATTTTATTTTTAGCAGCTGAAATAAATAATAGTCTTTGGTCTTATATGGCAGAGTGGTCAAAATGTACCTAAGAGAAAGGAGAGAAACCAGACAAAATTGAGAAATCTAAGAGATAAAACACTGCTGCATAAACTTACAATTTGTTCTTTAAAAATCCCATTTTTAGTGGCCAAAGAAATTTTACTTTCTGTGCATAAATTAATTCAAGTAAGAAAAACAATAATTAAAACAATTCAGTATTGGAATACCCATTTTGAGTTGGTTTAGTAGGTAATTTTTTAATGGTCAAGCATAATTTTTAAAAAAATGCACTTTTACCATATATATGTCACAATAAAGGCATGTTATTAATATTTAATCTTGACAACTGATTTGTATTTGGATAAATCATTGCATGTAGCATATTTTATCACAATAATTCTGACGGTAGAATCAGAGTTAATTTTTAAATCTGTTTATAATTAAATGTTTTTATAATAAAGTCCAAGTAACACTAACAGTTTTGGTGTTTTACTATAAATATCACACATTCAAAGTCATAGGTTTTTATAGCAATAGATTATGCATTCCCTAGTCTTATCATGCATGTTTAATTGTACATTGCAAACATGCTTTTTGTACTGTCAGTGAAATTCACTTCATATCTTACCAATCAAATGTTTAGTCAAAGAAAAATAATACTTGACAAGGAATGTCACATAGATATGCTGTTAAATGAGACATTATGTAATTCAACCTTGATGAAGGGCTTTATGCAAAATTCATAACCTCCATTTGAGTCAAGCACTTGTATATTCATTCATCAGATAAGTACCACCTTAAGCAGTCTATTTTTTATAGCTATGATCTCTGACTTACTTCTCATCTTTTTAAATAGTGATGATAGAAAATGCCTCCCAAATACTTAGAGCATTTTATCCTTGGTGACATTGTATCACCAATTCACTATTGAACAGTAGCTAAGTAGACTGTAAGAGAGAGGGATATAAGAAACTAAAAGTAGTGAAATCTAGGATCAGATTTGCATGTAGGTTAGTCAAATTCAACTACAGCAGCACCACCTATTGGTGATATTTATCAGTGTAAATTCTAAATAATTCTGCGTGTGTTAAAATGTATTTTCAATTAATATACATATATTTTCTTATACTTATTGCATGGATTACTGGCTAAACAATAATTGTCAAGTGTGTTACTTTTTATGAAGAGGTATACCTAAATATTTCTCTCTCCGTATGACCTTCAGTTTTGTATTCTGAAAGAAGTATTCAATGTGCATTCTTACACATTAAATATTGTTGGATGAACATTTCATTGTGGATTCCAGCATGAATTTTTTCCTTAATATAATATCGTTTTTCCATTGCTTTATTTTTTTAGGAACTAATGAATTTCATTTAGAATTAGAGTTTTCTTATCTTTTTTATTTTTCAAAAATCTTTTTTTCCTTTTCAGGTCTAAAATCATTGTAAACTCACAGGATAAGTCTGTTGTATTAAGAAACATTCTGACTATAAACAGCAGAAGCTGAACTGAATGTAATTGTTCCTGTTAACATAGGAAATAATACAAATGGCCCTTACTTGTGAGAACATAGTTAAAATAAATACAAGGCTTGAGACTCTTTTTTGGATGTCCATATATGATAAACTATAGTACAAAATATTATTTAATATTAAAGAAGGAAGTTTCAGTTGTATAAGACACCTAGAGTCTGCTAGACATTTTTGAAGCACAGGAAATATGGGAGTTGCAGGGAATAAAGTGGGACAAAATCTTTGATAACATTTGTGAGAAAACTCAAAAATGACCATTAATGATTTTAGGCTATATAATGGAGCCCCTAACACTTTTTCACACAATCTAAGCTGAGCAAATTAGGTTTAATTTAGTAATCACAAGTTGATTTCATAAACCCTCATTATAGTAATGTGCAAGTTTAAAACAAAGTACCTTTTTTTGTATGGTTGAAAGTCATATAAAATATAAACATTTTCTTCCATAATTAGAAAATAAAGGTCCAATATGTAAAAATGGACTCCCCAGGTTTCTCAGTGGTTAGAATTTGCCTGCCAAAGCAGGAGATGCAAGAGACACAGGTTTAATCTCTGGGTCAGGAATATCCCCTGGAGAAGGAAATGACATCCTGCTCCAGTATTCTTCCTGGAAAATCCTGTGGACAGAAGAGCCTGGTGGGCTACAGTCCCTGGGGTTGCAGAGTGGGACATAACTGAGCTACTAAACAACAAAACAACAATATGTAACAAAGCTCTTAGTATTCAATACTTAGAATTTTAGCTGAAGCATAATTAGAAAACAAGTACAGATAATTGTTTTTAGGATCATTTTTCTTTTGGTAAGAATACAGAATTAGTAAAATGGCTATAAAGTTTGTCTAAAGTAAGAGGCATAAATTTGCATAGAAAAGATTTAAAAATTGTTGAGTGAAATGACTAATATGAAAGTCTTTAGTCCAAGAGCGAGAAAAACCCCAAAATTATTTTTTTTTCATTTGCTGCAAATGCAGGGTGCTACACTTGACATGGCTTGCATGATCTGAATGTTTTATTCACATATATTTGTTTATACACAAAATCTCTGTTTGCTAAGGAACAAAAGCCTGCAACATTGATTATTTTTCAACAAAAGAGAAAAATAAAATGATATTGTTATGAAATGAATTTGTGTTCCCTAAAATTCACATGTTGAAATCTTAACCCTCAATGTGACTATATCTGGAGACGGAGCTTTTAAACTTTAATGTATCCTTTTATTTTCATGTTTGGTTATCATGAAGTCTGTTAAACTGAGTCCTTGTCTCTAATTACACATCCTGTAAAATTCAGATATATTCCGAACATGTAATTCATTAGATATTCTTCCACAAAATGGACAAGACCAAGGATTTTTGAGACAAATCAGTTTGGAGGTATGAAAAGGTATTAACACACACACATACAGAAATTTAGCCTCATAATTAAAAGAATTAGTTGGATGATTTGGGAGAATGGCGTTGAAACATGTATAATATCATATATGAAATGAGTTGCCAGTCCAGGTTTGATGCACGATACTGGATGCTTGGGGCTGGTGCACTGGGATGACCCAGAGGGATGGTATGGGGAGGGAGGAGGGTTCAGGATGGGGAACACATGTATGCCTGTGGAGGATTCATGTTGATACATGGCAAAACCAATACAATATTGTAAAGTTAAAAAATAAACAAAAAACAAACAAACAAAAAACTAGTTGGGATTAAAGATTAGGAATGTTTTGCTGTTATCTTGTTTGTTTTTTTTTAAGTATAGTTGACATAATTCTTGTTAGTTTCAGATGTACAGCAAAGTGATTCAGTTCTATACCTATGCACATACACATATATAATTTTCAGGTTGTTTTCCATTATAGGTCGTTAAAAGACATAGATATAGCTCCCATGCTACATAGTAGGTCCTTGTTCATCTAGTTTTAATTAATTTTATTGGAGTATATTTGATTCATAATGTTGTGTTAGTTTCTGCTATACAGGAAAATGAACAAGTAAAGACTGAGCTTTTGGTTAATAGTAAAAGTTGAAAGTCTGATACTTCTCACGGGGTGATCATGGGGCACATTTTCAAGTTTGAGTCTCATTTTTTATCAGAAAAAAAATGGCTTTTCTTGATACATTTCTTTCTTTTTTTAATTTTGGGGAAGAAAAATGATATGGCAAGGAATATTTTTGAGTCTTTCGTTCAAGAATGAGAATAAATGGCTCCAGGCTGCCTCTTACTTCATTCTCTAGCACTTTCAGAATTGGATATTTCTAAAAAAGAATCAGACATACTATTTTTTGAACCAAACATTTCCTCATAACGTAAAAATTTCTATCATGATATTTTGATCCTGATTATACAATTTATTTGACTCATAGTATGTAAGTCTCATAGATATCACGTTATGCTAACTATAAGTTTAGTATATCGTGCCTATATTTGTATCAAACAGAACACAGATGTTGACAGCCTTAACCCTAGATTGTGGCCATTCATTTATTCCTGAAAAATATTTGTGCTTTTAATTTTACGTCTTTAATTCTTGAGTAGTCATTAATCTGAGAACGAAAATGTCTCTCTCTTCAGAGAAATTAATGTGAGAGGGTACTTTATTTCTGTAACCTGTGCATTTTAGCTCCAATTGCATTCAATGTATTTTCGTTCTCAAATAAGGATCCTCTGGTTTTCAGTGTTTCTTGGTATTAGAGTCACATTGATGTTTTTTGAGACTAAGTCAAATTTTTCCAAGCATTTAATATTTGGGTAACTTTGAATCTATCATCCTCTTTTAGTGAGTAAATATGTTTCAACCAGTCTTTGCTCTCAAAATTCTAATTCAAGTCATTTTCATGAGTACATTTCACCAAGCACCCCATATAATAAGCATGAACTGCCAATTCCCTGTAATTTTCAGACAATTTCCATATGTTATACCATTATTGGAGAAGGCAATGGCACCCCACTCCAGTACTCTTGCCTGGAAAATCCCATGGGCGGAGGAGCCTGGTGGGCTGCAGTCCATGGGGCCGCTAAGAGTCGGACACGACTGAGCGACTTCACTTTCATTTTTCATTTTCATGCATTGGAGAAGGAAATGGCAACCCACTCCAGTGTTCTTGCCTGGAGAATCCCAGGGACGGTGAAGCCTGGTGGGCTGCCATCTATGGAGTCACACAGAGTTGGACAAGACTGAAGTGACTTAGCAATACCGTTATGTTCTTGTAGGCTAATTGGTAATTATACCCAAATTAGGGTACTTGGAAAAGTTGCTCTTAAGAAAAATTATGTTTAATTTTTCTTGATAACCTTTTTTCCATTAGATATTTTATAATTCATTTACATCATATGCAAGACCAGTTAGTCTCTTTAATAATGTATTCAGGACACAATAACTAAAATTCTTAGTGATATTGATATTACATGGATCTAAAAAACATGACCAGTCTGGAAAAGATTCTCATTTCCTCCCCTTCCCCAGATAAAAGTTGTAAAAATAATTCAAAATATGTATTACCAAGAAAGTACATCAGCAAATAAAATCCTTGTCTACTCTTGGGTTTATATTCTGTGTAAGAAATGGATGTAGTTGTATAAATGCCCTCCAGTGAAAGACCACTGGGAATAAACTGGTAGTTGAACACTTTGGGTTTATTACGCATTACATATATGGGAGCGAAGACTTAGAACTAGGGTTTCTTTGCTCCTAAGTGATGTCAATCAGAAAGTGTTCCCCTCCCCTACTCAGCTCTGCCAGGAATTGAAGGTCTCATGAAAGGGGCAGTATAAGGAGATTCTCACCAGCCGTGTGACTGTAGAGAGCCTCGGTTTCCTCATTTAAACATGAATCTTCTTCCCAGGTGATGCTAGTGGTAAAGAACCTGCCTGCCAATGCAGGAGATGTAAGAGATGCAGGTTCAATCCCTGGATCTGGAAGATCCCCTGGAGGAGGACACAGCAACCCACTCAAGTATTCTTGCCTGAAAAATCCCATGGACAAAGGAGACTGGCAGACTACTGTCCACAAGGTCCCAGAGAGTCCTAAACACAAAAACACAACTGAGGTGACTTAGCACACACTCCCAAGGTGAATCTAAATGTGGACTACCCACAGTTTGTAAATACCCACTTTACATAGTGAAAGACCCATAGTTTATGCGTTCAATAAAAGATATTAATCACTGTTAGAGGCAGCACCTGCTTCTCAATGAAGCCCACATCCCACCTCTACCATCCTTAAGCCCCATATGAGAGTATCTTCCTAGATCCCCAAATCTCACACCAGAAAGACAAATAAAAGCTTGAAGACTGTGACAGAAGAGTGAAACATTTGAGGGCTGGGATCAACTTCATTCTATTTGCACATTTGGTTTGGCTGTGGCTTATGGGTCTCAGGAAAAGAGGCTTGCTGCCTTGGGAGGTACTGAACTCTGCATTGAACTAAATGATGGTCACAGTGTGACTTGCATGGGAAAGTTTGGGATATCTCAGTAAGTGGATGTTACAAAAGACTTACTAGATTTTGCTTTGTGTTAGGTTATTTGGGAGAAAATATTAGGATAGATCTCTGTTCTGGCTTTGATGGTGTTGCGAAGCAGGGATCATACTTCAGTTTGGTATCATAACAAATATTACCTAGAAGATAGAAAAGTTAAAGTTGTAACTGGAAAAGAAGCTGCAGTCACTCAAATAAATTGGGATAAAGGGATGTTTGGTCTTCTTGTCTGTGTTCACGAGCAATAGTGGAGAAGTTTTATTTTTATCTTGATCCACCAGGGCTAGAGAATGGCCTAGCTTGATGTTGATGTTGTGTGAAATTGTGTACGTTCAACAGGTAGACGCCAAGATCTAACCATGAGTACCAGGCCAGCTCACAGCAGCACTATGGTCTAGCAAGCAGTACCAAGCCAGCACCAGGTGTCAGGGAGTTTTCTCTTTCTCAGTAACTACAATGGCAATAAGTTTTCAGCCTTTTGTACAATAAGCTCAAACACGTTCGTCAGAACCTAGAGACAAAATAAAGAGAAAGTTCTCATTTAGTAAACCACTGTTCCCAAAAATTTTAGAGCAGTCATACTGACTTTTTTCTGTCTCTCTGTAATGCTCAGCCATTTCCCAAACTTAGGACATTTTTATTATCTCTACCATAATTCTCAAATTCTATGCTTGTATTTATTACTCATGTTTTGCTTAAATATCTCAACAATATTTCTTTCATATACAATCAAAAATACACTATTGATGTATGTATGTGAATGTGTTAATCACTCAGTAATGTCCAACGCCTACGACTCCATGGACTGTAGCTCACCAGGCTCCTCTGTCCACAGGGATTCTCCAGGCAAGAATACTGGAGTGGGTTGCCTTCTCCACACTGTTGATACTATGTATAACATACATAATTAATGAGAACATACTGTATAGTTCAGGAACTCTATCCAATGTTCTGTGGTGACCTAAATGGAAAGGAAATCTAAAGAGGGGATATACATATAAGTATGGGCTTCCCTGGTGTCTCAGGCAGTAAAGAATCTGCCTGCAGTGCAGAAGATCCAGGTTCAATCCCTGGGTCAGGAAGATCCCCTGGAGAAAGGAATGACAATCTATTCCAGTATTCTTGCCTGGAGAATTCCATGGACAGAGGAGCCTGCTGAGCTACAGTCCATGGGGTCACAAAGAGTCAGACTTGACTGAGTGACTTTCACTTTTCATGTACATGGATAGCTGATTCACTTTGCTGTATAGCAGAAACTAACACAACATTGTAAAGGAACTATACCTCAATAAAAAGTAATTTAAAAAGGAAAAAAAAAAAAATAGCCCCAACTTTCATTTCCTATCCATTACACTTTCTTTTCATTATCTTAATAATCTCAGAAAATGTCTCATTTATTTAGTTTTTACTTATTTTGGGAAGGTCACATTTTCCCCAAAGGATAAGTTTCATGCATTCAGAATTCATGTAAATTGTGTTTACTATGCTTTCCTCTTGCACATTACAGGTTCTCATTAGACATTTGATGAGTAAATCAATACAAAAAGCAGATTTAATTGTTAAGTGTATACTTTTCTGAAGAAGAAACTTTTCTGAATTAAAAGGAAAGTTTTCTGTGTAGCAAATGAGTATATAAATTCCACCATCCTAACCTGAGTTTTTAGAGTCAAATATTTTCTAGGAAATAGAGTGCAAGGAGAGAGAATCATTGAAGCTGAACCATGTGAGAGTAATTTTGAACACTAACCTATATTCTCTTATTTCTCTTCCAGGGTTATGTATCAGAAGCAATTAAAGTTAATTTATATTTAAAGGAAAGAGTTAATCTCATGGCACTCTCACAATTACAGGCTACAGATTTCCACCTAGGGGTATTCACAAGCAAACCTGAGAAAGTAATTCAGTTGATTATGTATAATACATCCAACAAATGACATTCTAGGACAATCTGACCTAATCCCGCTGCAGGCAGCTCAGACTTAACGTAAGGAGAGATAACAAGACTAAAGGGCATTTTCTTTCCTATTTGCCATAAGAGCCTACTGTGAGCTTTCATCCCAGTGCCAAAATCAAGCAGGCTCTTACAGTCCTTAGAAGTCTATAGGCACAACCTAATATTTCTCTGATTATTTAGCTGGAGAGTTGACTACGATCATGATATTGTAGTCATGTGATGGACATTAGACTTACTTAGAATTACTTAGACTCTCACATTAGGACCTAATCTCATCCATAGTTTGCAGCTCCCTTGAAGACCTTGTTGCAACAGAATTCTGTTAAACGACATTTTTCTATGACATTTGTGCATGGTCAGCTCTTGTTTGTAACTATCTTCCCAAGATTGTTTATATAACAAGCATTCTTAGAAGGTACAAATACAGTCTCCCTCTGAGGAGTAGGACAGATTTGATTTCTGACTAAAATGATAAAGATAACGTCTTCCTCTGGGGTAATGGTTGGACAGGTTTGCTGGTAATTCTTTTTAAAGAGTCGGGATTCTCTGTTTAGCATTCAGTGACTGATGATACACACTCATTGTACCTGTGCCTGCCTCCACATCATCCCTGTGGGACCTGGTGAAAGGGTGCAAGGAAAACCACTGCAAACAGGAAGTTCATGCACTTTATTGTGCCATGAGTAATAAAGCCCTTTGTCTCATATTTAGTACATCCATGCCTTCTGTCACTACCTAAGAAACTGTAGGAAGATCATACAGGGTAGATAAAAACAAATATGAAACAATTAGTCAGAGAAATATATTTCAGCTGTGCCTTAGGCTTCCTTCTTATTCTGTCTGGATTTTTTCATTATAAATATTTGTTAATATTTAATAAACATTATAAATGTATAATATATAATAAATATTTGTATAAAATATTATTATTCATTATATAAAAGTGAACATGTGCTTGTGCACAGTCGTGTCTGACTCTTTGCAACGCCATGGACTGTAGCTCACCAGACTCCTGGGTCTATGGAGTTTTCCAAGTAAGAATATTGGAGTGGGTTGCCATTTCCTGCTCCAGGTGATCTTCCTCACCCAGGGATCAAACCTGTGTCTCTTGCATCTCCTGAATTGGCAGGAGGATTAGTTACCACTGTGCCATAAAATGCTGGTCATATATATTGCCTCAGTATAGGTAAGATCATTTGGTGACTGTTTATATTTCTAGACAATTTTAGCTATAACTGCATTGGTTTTTTTCCTCATTCAGGTAAATAAGGAGATATAGATGATGAAGTGAGATAAGATATTATTGACAATCTTGAATTATTTCTAGTCATATAATGAAAAAGTAATTGAATTAACATTCAAAACTTTGATGACTTCTAGGTACAGATTATTTGTTGTTAATCTTGCAACTAGGTACGACACATGCTACAAAAGTTCAATTGAAAAAATATGGACCAGGCAATATCTAATGTTTCTCCCAATACTATAATTACTCGGTGCACTAGTTTCTAGTAGAAATGTACAGTCTTATTATTTCCAAAGTGCAGAAGCAAATGCATCTTTTCTACTTAGTTATCTACTTAATTTGGGACATAGCTTGCTTATTTTTGTAGCTAATGTCAAACACCTTATTTAAGTCATCACATTTGTCTTTGTTAAAATATACATGGAAGAGTCCTATACCTAGCCATAAAAATGAGCCTCCTTATTATTCCATATATTTTCACAAATATTCATTTCTTATAGATGTTATAAGTGGGACCTCCACTTGTCACTTCAACAATTATTCATGGAATCCTGAGCTCCTCCTCTAAGACTGGGGATTAAATATAACTTTAATATTGGACAAAAGAGTATTGATGCACAGTAAGAAGTGCACAAAAAAAGTCATTGAAGATGGTTTAATTGCTGCTGTATGGCCATGTACCACAATTCTTATTTTAATGTAGGAGTCACTATGTGTTATATTTTTGAAATAATGGAATTTTGAAAGAAAAAAGAAAAACTGAAAGCTGAGGTTTGAAAAAACCCATACCTCAGTTTTAAATATTGTCTCTATATGATTAATCATTGAGAAGTGGTTATAAGTTAAAAAAAAAAAAGTTAGCCATGGCCATCTGCTTACAGAATGAATGTCAAACTATGAAGACTACAAATTTTGTTTCTTTTAAAAGAACTTGTAACTCTATGCTATGCTGTTAACATAAAGTTCCTAACAATGAATTATGTCTGCTAAAATATCAAATATATTTATATATTCAACATCATCATAATAGGAAATTTAGCTCTCAGTTTGATGTGTCTGACACCAAAATGGAACTTGTGATGACCTAGAACATATATAAGAAAATATCAATAGCTTCTTTGCAAATAAACACAAGTCATCATATTTTAAGCCATTAAAATTTATAATGCATCAAATGTACCTTAATATGATTACTTATAGCTGAAATAAATGACAATTTGCAACCACATTTGTGTGTGTGTGTATAAAGATGAAGTACAGAAAGAAAAATTCTATTAAAATTCTGTAAATGTGAAATACAATAATTTTTCATCAATATAGAAATTTGCATTTAATTATTATTTAAGAAGAGTGCTTAGAATATACTAGAAGCAACCGTTTCCTGTGTTGTCTTTGTCACTAACTGGAAGATATGGAGAACTAGAAATTACACTTGGTTCTACATAATACAAGTCTGGAAAGAAAAAACATAAGCTTCATTTCATTTTCTGCAAATCTCTTTTAAGTGATTAGTTGTTACTTACTTCATGGATACCTTCTGGAGATTTTTGATAATAATATCTTTAAAATATCTCAGTTCAGTCGCTCAGTTGTGACTAACTCTTTGCGACCCAATGGACTGCAGTATGGCAGGCTTCCCTATCTGTCACTAACTCTTGGAGCTTTCTCATACTCATGTCCATTGAGTCAGTGATATCATCCAACCATCTCATCCTCTGTTGTCCCCTTCTCCACCTGTCTTCAATCTTAACCAGCTTCAGCATCTTTTCAAATGAGTCAGTTCTTTGCATCAGGTGGCCAAAGTATTGGAGTTTCAGCTTCAGCATCAGTTCTTCCAATGAATATTCAGGACTGATTTCTTCTAGGATGGACTGGTTTGATCTTCTTGCAGTCCAAGGGACTCAAGAGTCTTCTCCAACACCACAATTCAAAAGCATCAATTCTTCTGTGCTCAACTTCCTTTATAGTCCAACTCTCACATCCGTACATGAGTACTGAAAAAAACCATAGCTTTGACTAGTCATCAAAATAATGTCTCTGCTTTTTAATATGCTGTCTAGGTTGGTCAAAGCTTTTCTTCCAAGGAGCAAGTGTCTTTTAATTTCATGGCTGCAGTCACCATCTGCAGTGATTTTGGTGCCGGGAGCCACCACGGGAGTCCCCACCCATGACAAGGTCATGTGGGAGAAATTGTTAGAACTAGTAGATGATTTCATTGTTGAGCCAATGCTTGCTGCCGAGTTTCCACATCCCCTGTATTGTATCCTGGGAAGGGTATTAATTAATATAGTTGGTACATAGAAAAAATAAGTAGTGTGGCCTTGGTGCTAACAACTTTAGACCCTTAAGGTAATAAATTCTTTCCTTGCTGTAAACCCACTGCACCTCTGCCCTATAGGAATGCAACTTTATCTAACACCTTCGGAGTATGGCGCCACTTTAAAATAACTACTCTTAGAGAAAATAAGTCTTATGGTTGACAAACCTTTATCAGAGTCATAAAATGTTAACAGGCCTTCTGGCCAGAAGATGATGTAAATCACCTAAACCATTTGTATACGATAAGTTTGCAGAAAAGAAAGCCTGGTCTCCATAAGGATCAAAGATTGCTGACTTTGCATGATTTCACACCCCCTATTATCCTCTATGCACAACTTAAGGTATATAAGCTCCCTTTGAAAATAAAGTTACTGGCCTTGCTCAAAGCTTGGTCTCCCCGTGTTGTTCTTTCTCTTTCCTTTTCCTTTTCAGGCTGATTTCCCTGGAGCGCAGGGGCCCTCTGTGTTCACTTTCCTGCCTGGGCTTCTAAGACCCACTCAAGAAGGTGCCTAAGGTGGGGCACCTTATGCAATTCAAGAGGGCGCCTGCGGCCTACGTGAACAGAGCAAGTCCCGTGCTGGGGCTTTATTGGCTTTCTGCGTAAATCAAGGAATATAAGCCTCTTTTCTCTCCTCTATTTTCTTAATTCTTTCCCTGTCTCTTTCTCCTTTTATCTATTATTTATCTTTTAATCACCAACGCCATCCTCCCAAGGGAATCCCTGGATCTAACCGGGGCTGGACCCCGGAATTTCGGAGCCCAAGAAAAGAAACTCTGTCACTGTTTTCACTGTTTCCCCATCTATTTGCTATGAAGTGATGGGACCAGATGCCATGATCTTACTTTTCTGAATGTTGAGCTTTAAGCCAACTTTTTCACTCTCCTCTTTAACCTTCATCAAGAGGCTCTTTAGTTCTTCTTCACTTTCTGCCATAATAATAATGTCATCTGCATATCTGAGGTTATTGATATTTCTCCTGGCAATCTTGATTCCAGCTTGTGCTTCATGCAGCCCAGCATTTCTCTCCATATAAGTTAAATAAGCAGGGTGACAATATACAGCCTTGATGTACTCCTTTCCCAATTCGGAACCAGTCCTTTTTTCCATGTGCGCTCCTGCTGCTGCTAAGTCACTTCAGTTGTGTCCGACTCTGTGCGACCCCATAGATGGCAGCCCATCAGGCTCCCCCGTCCCTGGGATTCTCCAGGCAAGAACACTGGAGTGGGTTGCCATTTCCTTCTCCAATGCATGAAAAGTGAAAGTGCAGTCGCTCAGTCGTGTCCGACTCTTAGTGACCCCATGGACTGAAGCCTACCAGGCTCCTCCATCCATGGGATTTTCCAGGCAAGAGTACTGGAGTGGGGTGTCATTGCCTTCTTCAATGTGTGCTCCTAAACAGGGTCAAAGTTTGAAGTAAGAAGGGGTTCAGTAAGTTATGTACCAGGTATGAAACGGTTCCCTCGTACTTGTATTTTTCTCTTCTTCTCTAAGAAGCCAATGCTCAGCTGATACCACTAACTCTATTCTCAGTTTCCAAGTGGTCTCACTTTTATGGAAGCCACCTATCCAGTCTATATGTTTTTATATTCATTAACCTAAATTTATCATTGTTGCTATCATCCGTTTTTGTTTTCTTTTCTTTTAAGCTTCCTTTTAAATCAATTTCCATATGGATAAAGAAAAGTGTGCATGTGTGTTCAGTTGTTTGGGACTCTTTGTGACCCCATGGACTGTAGCCCACCAGGCTCCTCTGTCATGGAATTTTCTAAGCAAGAAGACTGGAGTAGGTTGCTATTCCTTTCTCCAGGGGAATCTTCCTACTAGTGTCATTAGCAATTCCTCCTAAGATTCCATTGAGGAAGAGGGTACTAGTAACCTTAGATGAGAAGTAAGCAAGTAAATGAATGATCCAAATCATCAAGGGCTTCCCTGGTGGCACAGGCAGTAAAGAATCTGCCTGTAATGTGGAAACTCCACCAGGGTATCTTCCCTACCTCTTCTGCCAAGGGATCTTCCCAACCCAGGGATCTAACCCACATCTCCTGCATTGGAAACTGGATTTTTTTTTTTTTTTTTTTACCACTGCACCACCAAGGAATCAAAGAAAAGTTAAAAGAAACTAATTCCCAGAAGGTTTGTAATCCTTTAGTTCAATTATAGGGATATTAAAGCCAATCATAAATGAAGAAAAAAGGAACTGATATTAAAAAAAAAAATTGAACAATAGTGAAGTACCACTTCATCACAATATGGCAAAGTAATCATTCATGTCTAAATTCTGTCTTTGATGGGTCATTCATGGGCCCTCCATGAAGGAAACAGACTTTAATTAGTATTGTTCTAGGTCCATGAAATAGATCCAACCACTGAAACATGTAAACAGAGGAGTGTCTTCCTAAATGAGCTGAAAGCGAAAGTCACTCTGTCATGTGGGACTCTTTGCGACCCCATGGACTGTACAGTCCATGGAATTCTCTAGGCCAGAATACTGGAGTGGGTAGCCTATTCCTTCTCCAGAAGATCTTCCTGACCCAGGAATTGAATCAGGGTTTCCTGCATTGCAAGTATATTCATTACGAACTGAGCCATCAGGGAAGTCCGAAATTCACTGGCAGCCTTTCAAAGAGTTTAAAGCCATGTTGGACACTCACCTTAATGTCCAAAGGCCTATGATGGATCCTATTACTAAGTACAACTCTGTGTGTGTGTGTGTGTGTGTGTGTGTGTGTGTGACTCAGTTGTGTCTTACTCTGCAACCCTGTGACCCGTAGCTTTCCAGGTTCCTCTGTCCATGGAATTTTTCAGATAAGGATACTGGAGTGGGCTGCTATCCCCTTCTCCAGGGGATCTTCCCAACGCATGGATTGAACCTGAGTCTCTCACAGTACAGACAGATTCTTTATCATCTGAGCCACCGGGAAAGCCCACAATACTTTGGATCATTCATTTACTTGCTTGCTTCTCATTCCAGGTTGCTAGTACCCTTTTCTCGAATGGGATCTTAGGAGGAATTGCTAATGGCACTCGTAGGCCACAGGTTATAGAGTGTTCTCCAATAGCATCTAATAGCAATGTGGACCTCTTATCAGGCACTAGGCCTTTGTACAAATATGAAGATTCACTGGTCAGAGATATTTTGTTTTTATTTTGTTTATTATGCTGTGTTCATCTTGAATGGATACTGAATTTGAATGGAAAAAATAATTCTCATTAAGGAAAATCTTATCTTTCAATTTAAACAATATTTTCCCCCAAAACAATAATTATGTGTTCTCTTTTCATATACCAACTGTATTAATATGAGAGCCCTATTTTGAATACTTCAATGAAATGGATTTTAATATCTTACCAACCAAGTTTTTCTGTGACTCCCAAGGTGATAAATGTAAATCATAAAATACTTTTTTTATGCCTTATCTTGTTCCAAGAAAAATATATTATCACAAAGGTATAAGCAATTGACAATGTGAAAAACATTTTACAAAATTAAAAAATGATGAAACACTAGAAGCCCAAAAGTAGGAAAAAAAATGTTCATTGGAGGTTATCTACAAATTGTATGTTATGGACCATTATGCTCCTATATGGAAGATAGGCCAAATTTTCTAATAGTCTTAAGGAAGGAGAAAACCCAGTAAATGATAGAATTGACAGGATTCATGAGGTAAAACAAAAGTTCATGAAAAGTCTAATTGTTCATGAGTGTGAGAAAAGGCATAAATGATTCCCAAGAATTCTTATAGGTAGGTATTTCATAAGTTAATCATATAAAACTTATATGATTTATTTATAATTTAGTATTAAAAATTCTTAACAGATAAGGGAGATCCTAGCTCAGCTTTTCCTGCCAAAACTTAAGTAGTATTAATTTAAATATGATGGTTCTAAAACTGATGATTTCAGATTAGTTAGGCTATAGATGAATTGAGTTATAGTCAAAGCTATGGTTTTTCCAGTAGTCATGTATGGATGTGAGTGTTGGACCATAAAAAATGCTGAGGACCAAAGAATTGATGCCTTTGGACTATGGTGCTGGAGAAGACTCTTGAGAGTCTATTGGACTGCAAAGAGATCACATCAGTCAGTTCTAAAGGAAATCAACCCTGAATATTCATTGGAAGGACTGATATTCAAGTTGAAATTCCAGTACTTTGGCCACCTGATGTGAAGAGTTGATTCATTGGAAAATACCCTGATTCTGGGAAATATTGAGGACAGGAGAAGGGGACAAAAGAGGATGAGATGGTTGGATGGCATCACTGACTCAATAAATACGAATTTGAGCCAACTCAAAGAGATATTAAAGGACAGGCAAGCATGATGTGCTGCAGTCCATGGGGTCACAAAGAGTCAGACACGATTGAATGACTGAACTGAACTGAGATGTATTGAGTTAATATCTATATGTAGAAACAAGGAATGCAACTGTCTGTATTTTTATCATTTTTCACCAAGGATAAATTTTTTTTTAATTTATTAACTTTTAATTGAGGACTTCTCTGGTGGCTCAGACTATAAAGAATCTGCCTGAAATGGAGGAGACTCAGGTTTGATCCCTGGGTTGGGAAGATCCCCTGGAGAGGGGAATGGTAACCCACTCCAGTATTCTTGCCTGGAAAATTCCATGGACAGAGGAACCTGGTGGGTTACATTCCATACAGTCACAGAGAGTCTGACATGACTGAATGACTAATACACACACACACACTTTTAACTGAAGGAACATTGCTTTACAAAATTATGATGGTTTCTGCCATATGTCAACATAAATCAGTCATAGGTATACATATCTCCCCTCCCTTTTGAACTTCCCTCCCACCTCCCACCCAATGCCACCTCTCTGGGTTGTCACAGAGCACCAGTTTGAGCTCTCAGAGTCACACAGCAAATTCCCACTGGCTATCCCACTGTATCTATTAAAATAGTGTTCTATCACCATCTTCTCATTGTTTTACTTAGGATGACAAATTCCAGTTTTTCTAGGACTTTCCTGTTTTATTCTTGCAAACTCTCTACATTTGGACAAGTAAGGATGTTGCCACATTGGCAGTGACCCTTAACAAACTGTGCTCTTTGCCTGGAATATTTTTTCTAAACTTTTTTTTTTTCTTTTATCATGCACCATAAAACCACTGCTGTGCAGATATTTACTAAAATCCAAGAACTATTTCTTTATACTCCCACACCTGTATTTCATAGATATAGCTTATAAATCTCTTGAACACTTGTTTCTTTTTTTTCTCTTTTTTTAAATTTTATTTTATTTAACTTTACAATATTGTATTGGTTTTGCCATATATCAAAATTAATCTGCCACAGGTATACATGTGTTCCCCATCCTGAACCCTCCTCCCTCCTCCCTCCCCATACCATCCCTCTGGGTCGTCCCAGTGCACCAGCCCCAAGCATCCAGTATCGTGCATCGAACCTGGACTGGCGACTCGTTTCATATATGATATTATACATACTTCAATGCCATTCTCCCAAATCATCCCACCCTCTCCCTCTCCCACAGAGTCCAAAAGACTGTTCTATACATCAGTGTCTCTTTTGCTGTCTCGTATGCAGGGTTACTGTTACCATCTTTCTAAATTCCATATATATGCATTAGTATACTGTATTGGTGTTTTCTTTCTGGCTTACTTCACTCAGTTTCATCCACCTCATTAAAACTGATTCAAATGTATTCTTTTTAATGGCTGAGTAATACTCCATTGTGTATCTTCCTTGTGTTTCTATATCTAACTTTCCATCTGGCTGAGTTCAAGTACTATGACTTACCTTGAGAACTCCAGGGAGTGTTTCACAGAGAAAAATTATTTCACAAATGAATTTTATAAGCAATGTAATTCATCAATTCATTCTAGAATGTATTCATATTTTAAATGTATTAAAAACTGTTTTGAAGCAATTTGGGGAGAGCAGGCTGATCTAGTCATATAATCTATGTGAAAAGCTCTAGACTTGCAAGCATGTATGCAGATGTATGATGAACTAAGAATCCATAAATAGTACTGTATGGGATGAAAACCACTGTGTTTGATAACACATACTGCATAGATGGGATAGTGAGGAATTACATCAAGAAATAGTTAGACAGTGACTTTTCCTAGGTGGCCCTAGTGGTAAACCTCCTGTTAATGCAGGAGACATAAGAGACATGGATTAGATCCCTGGGTTTGGAAGATCTCCTGGAGAAGAGCATGGCAATCCACTCTAGTATTCTTGTCTGAAAAATCCCATAGACAGAGGAGTCTGGCAGACTACAATTCATAGGGTCACAAAGAATAGGATATGACTGAAGTGACTTAGCACACATGACTTGTAGAAAAGAAGTTACAGCTACCTTTAGGGAGAAAAACAAACAAACAAAAAAAGATCTATCTGAACAAATCACCCATGCATTCTTTTCTCCCAAACAGGACCAGAGACTACACCTGAAAATGTGTAGATTCCCTATAAAGCACATAAAAATATTAGGGAGCAATGAATCACTCTCATGGCCTGGCTGTACTGTACTTAGTCACTCAGTCGTGTCCAACTCTTTGCGACCCTATGGACTGCAGTCCATTAGTCTCCTCTGTCCATGGGATTCTCCAGGCAAGCATACTTCACCTTATAATTCATGTAATGTAAAAATATATAAATTAGCAACCAAATTAATAATTGGAGTGTAGGGGACTGTATTGAGTCAGATGGGAACCATTCTTTATTTTTTAGTTATAAATTTGTCATAATTTACATTAGAAAAATATTTCCTGTAGCTCTGACTTGTTTTTGCATTTATCAAATTGATTCAGTAAGCTTTGAGTATCACATATCTGCCAGACAAATTACTGAGTACTGTAAAAACAAAGATAATAAGAAAATATCCTATTTAAATGAACAGAGGCATAATAAAAATACACACTTATGAAGTGCATCCATAGTACTCAAGGATGATACACATGATGACATAGTTCTGTATGCATAAATAGTTTTTGAGATATTTATCACTGTTGTACTTTTCATATTGTTGAAGAAACTAGAACATTGAAATTTAAACAACAATAAAATGTTTAGATAGCTATTAATTGGTAGAGCCAAAATTTAACCCAGATATTTATGTTTCAAAGTCTGCCTACACACTTAATTACAAAAATGGTATGTATAATAATGACTCTGAGCCTCTCAGCTGTGGGACTAAATCAGCTCCTAAGTCTGTACTCAGTAGCTTAATTGTGTCCAACTCTTTGCTGCCCCATGGACTGTAGCCCACCAGGCTTCTCTGTCCATATAATTTTCTAGGCAAGAATACTGGAGTAGGGTGCCATTTCCTATTCTAAGAGCTCTTCCCCATTCAGGGATCAAACTGGTGTCTCTGTGTCTCTTGCATTGGCAGACAGATTCTTTACAACTAGTGCCACCCGAGAAGCCCCATATATAATAATCAGATCAGATCAGATCAGTCACTCAGTTGTGTCTGACTCTTTGCGACCCCAGGAATCGCATCATGCCAGGCCTCCCTGTCCATCACCAACTCCCGGAGTTCACTTAAACTCACATCCATCGAGTCGGTGATGCCATCCAGCCATCTCATCCTCTGTTGTCCCCTTCTCCTCCTGCCCCCAATCCCTCCCAGCATCAGAGTCTTTTCCAGTGAGTCAACTCTTCACATGAGGTGGCCAAAGTACTGGAGTTTCAGCTTTAGCATCATTCCTTCCAAAGAAATCCCAGGGCTGATCTCCTTCTGAATGGACTGGTTGGATCTCCTTGCAGTCCAAGGGACTCTCAAGAGTCTTCTCCAACACCACAGTTCAAAAGCATCAATTCTTCGGCGCTCAGCCTTCTTCACAGTCCAACTCTCACATCCATACATGACTACTGGAAAAACCATAGCCTTAACTAGATGAAACTTTGTTGGCAAAGTAATGTCTCTGCTTTTCAATATGCTATCTAGGTTGGTCATAACTTTCCTTCCAAGGAGTAAGTGTCTTTTAATTTCACGGCTGCAGTCACCGTCTGTAGTGATTTTGGAGCCCAGAAAAATAAATTCTGCCACTGTTTCCCCATCTATTTCCCAGGAAGTGATGGGACCAGATGCCATGATCTTCATTTTCTGAATGTTGAGCTTTAAGCCAACTTTTTCACTCTCCACTTTCACTTTCATCAAGAGGCTTTTGAGTTCCTCTTCACTTTCTGCCATAAGGATGGTGTCGTCTGCATATCTGAGGTTACTGATATTTCTCCTGGCAATCTTGATTCCAGCTTGTGTTTCTTCCAGTCCAGCGTTTCTCATGATGTACTCTGCATATAAGTTAAATAAACAGGGTGACAATATACAGCCTTGACATACAGGTATGTATAATAAAATATTATTATTTTCAAGTGAGAAGCATATAAAATAGAAACAACTATGGAATACATTGAGGCATCAGTCAGGTAATCTAAATGAGTGAAATGAACTGGCTATGAATCAACAAATTATAATAGTACTAGACCTCACTCAAGAGGATTCAAGTGATTGTGGATTCAGTTCAGTTCAGTTCAGTCGCTCAGTCATGTCCGACTCTTTGCGACCCCATGAATTGCAGCATGCCAGGCCTTCCTGTCCAACACCAATTCCCAGAGTTCACCAAACTCATGTCCATCGAGTCAGTAATGCCATCCAGCCATCTCATCCTCTGTTGCCCCCCTTTCCTCCTGCCCCCAAACCCTCCCAGCATTAGAGGCTTTCCAATGAGTCATCTCTTCGCATCAGGTGGCCAAAGGTTTAGACAATGACAATTAAAGGAATACAGGCCTAGTCTTATCAGAACTTCTAATTTTTCAAGACAAGTCAGAAATTCAGATTTTTATATCAGCTCCCTTTATGTTTAACTGTAGGAAATTAATTAAAATTAATATGTCTCAAACAATATTAGAGAATGCATCTGTGATCCAGAGATAGTTCACAAATAACCAGATTGTTTCCTTTGAGATAAAAGGCACAGGCTTATGTGTATGTATGTACTTGCAGGAGGCATAGAGGTCAGAGAGTTTGGTCACATCTACTGAACTTAAGAAGTTATGGAATATCTGGAGTGATACTTTCAGGGAGGAGTGAAAAAAAATGTTAGAAAGGCCACCAGAGGTAATTTTATGCAGATATTTTCTTTCCTGGAGAATATCTAATACTGTCTAAGATGGAATATAAGAGGAGGAATAAGAAAGGATTGGACATAATTTTTTAAGTTCTTTAGTAATCCCTAAATATATTAAAAAAAGTGTATTTTCATAGTCTTCTGAATATTTCCCTAAGACTGCTGTTTTGTTTTGATTTCAAATTTATAACTCCTGGCAACCTTTATCAAAGCAAAGCTATATGATATTTTTATTATTCTTAGAGTTAGTCACAACATGTGCCACCATCATTTAAATTACTTGGGATAAATAGAATTTTGGAAATGTCATTTCTAAAAAAGAGACTCTAACAAAATTTCCAATAATCTAATTCATGATTTTTGAGTATTTGCAATAGTAAAATATTTCACTCAACTTTAAAAAGCTTAAGTTGTAAGTTAAATGAAGCTGTAGTTTGACTCATATTTCTTCAGAAGTACCCTGATATTACAGCCTTTCTGTTTCAACATTTAATTCCAGTGCTACTGCTTGAAGTCTTGTTGAAATCACCTTCAATTGTTTGTCCTCTTCCTCCCCTTCAGATGAATATAGAAACGGTTATGAGCTTTCTCTTGAGATTTTTCATGAAAAGGATCTAGAGATAAAAAGGCTCTTGTTGTCCCATATATCTTCTTCTTTAGCAAAGTTTTATAATTGTTAAAGTAAAACTTTCAATGTATTTATGTGATAGGCCAGTGAAATTAATAATTTTTCCCTTCCCCTTGGTGGTTATACATTTTCCAGTGACATATGGAAGGTGATTTAAATTGTCTTTAAAGATATTTAACTTTAATATATCAGGCTTTACTTTAATGAAAAGGTATCTTATAAGTTGAAAGAAAATTCTAGGGAGAACAAAAATAATTGAGGCACTAGATAATTTTTAAACATAATTTCAAAAATGAGGACGGTTATTCAGACATTAGTGGATAATTAATTTGGAATGTAGCACTTAAATGGAATAATTTCCTTTCCACAAAACACCTAAGTGCTATTCAGAAGATGTACAGTTAGCAGAACAGGTAGCAGAAATAAACTGAACACAAATCAGAAAAGAAGATATTTTCTGAAATAAATGAGCTTGCTCTTGACTTATGTTAATAGACCTATGTCTATTGCCAATATATCCTAAATAAACTGCATTTTCCACATTAGTTTTTCTTCAGACCAAGTGATATAGAATTAAAATATTGATAAGGCATATTTCAAGTGTAGTTAAAGAAAATAATCCAGAAAAGTATGGATGATTTCCCTTGGTATAGCAACCCTTATTTGCAATCTATGTGATCCAGCACAATTTCTCATGTGTATGTTTGAGGCTGCAGTACAATACTCAGGGTAGCCTGTAAGTAGCTACAATAAGTGGCATAAGGTTGGGAGTTAATTCCATATGTGTTGAAGTCAAATAACCCTGGTCTAAATTTGATAGCTATGTGATCTGGGACAAGTTGTTGGTCTCCCTTCTTCATATCCTTATATCTAAAATACTGATAATAATTTTATCTTCTCTTTAGATTTTGCAGAATGGGATAGCACAATGCTTACACAATAATATTTATTTACTATGCACTGGAGAAGGAAATGGCAACCCACTCCAGTGTTCTTGCCTGGAGAATCCCAGGGACGGGGCATCCTGGTGGGCTGCCGTCTATGGGGTCGCACAGAGTTGGACACTACTGAAGTGACTCAGCAGCAGCAGCAGTGGTTACTTCAGTTAGTTTTAATAGAAATATTGACTTCCCTGATGACTCAGCAGCAGAGAATCCTCCTATCAACGCAGGAGAGGTGAGTTAGATCCTTGAGTTGGGAAGATCCCGAGAAGGAAATGGCAATCCACTCCAGTATTCTTGCCTGGAAAAATCTCATGGACAGAGAAGCCTGGTGGGCACAGTTTATGGGGTAACAAAGAGTTGGACATGATTTAGCAATTAGACAACAATAAGTATTATGTATGCACATGTTTTATAATAGTTAATATAATCAGTTCACACCTATTAGAATGTTATCATCAAGAAGACAAGAAGCAGTAAATGCTGACAAGGATGTGGTAAAAAGGTAATCATTATACCCTATTGCTGAGAATGTAAGATAGTCCAGCCTTCATAAAAAACAACATGGAGGTGCTTCGAAAATTGAAAATTGAGCTACCATATGATCCAGAAATTCTGTTCCTGGGTACATAGCTGAAGGACATGAAAACAGGATTTTTATAAAATATATATACACCATGTTTATCACAGCATTATTCATAATACCCAAAATATGTGAATAACCCATATCTGAAGACCTATCAATCAATAAGAAATGTAAATATGCATAATAAAATATTCAGCTATGAGAAAGGAGGATATCCTCTCATTTACAATGACATTAATGTATATTAAGCACATTGTGCGAAGTGAGACAGAAAAAAGCAAATACTATATGATATTACTTATAAGTGAAATCTAAAAACATCAAACCTCTAAGAAAGCAGTGTAAAGTGGTGGCTACGAGAGGATGGGAAATGAAGGGAGAAGATTGATGAGGTTTATGGGTACAAACTTGTAACAAGTAAGAAAAAAACCATAAAGATCTACTGTACAGTATAATGAATATAGACAATAAGATTATAATGATATAATATGATAGATATTACTTCAATGACAATCATTACAGTACACAAATGTATCAAAGTAACATGTTGTACACTTTAAAAAATGTTAACATTTCAAATTTGTCAAATTAAAAAATGAGTAATGTTATGATTATGTCATCAGTATTCCTCTCAGAGTAATCCCCCACATTCTCACAGGATCATATTTCTAAACTTTTGGAATCCATATTTTTTGTACAATTTGATCAATTATGACAAAATTCTGTATGATAAAAATATTTTAGTAGGAGAGATAAAGGGGGAGAGATGCTACAAACTCCAAGGAATATTGAAAGATTAAGAATGACACTCTAAACTATGAAGCAGGACCATGAGCTATTTTATTTTAAAATACTGTAATACAATTTTAGCAATAACTTATAATTTTAACTTTATGTTGAAGTACAATAAAAATAGAAAAAAGAGCAAAGACCCTACATCAACACCTTAGTAAATTTTTACCAATTAGATCAAGGAACAAAATATTGCTGCATCCTAGAAGTCACTATTTTTTCTCCCAGATTACCTTTAACAGAAGTTATAATAATAGCACAATGTCTAACATAATAGCTTAGATTAACTTGCCTTTTTTAAATGTTAGATAAATAAAATCACACAGTTTGTGTTTTGTGTGTTGGTTGATCTGGTTGCTTTTCACTCAACATTACGCTTGTTTATGATATATGATCTTGCCTGGAGAATCCCAGGGACATGGGAGCCTGGTGGGCTGCCATCTACAGGGTCACACAGAGTCAGACACAATTGAAATGACTTAGCAGAGACTTAGCAGATGAAGCTTTGAGTTGTTCATTTCAATTGTTATAGTATTTCATTATGTGAATATATTACAAGTTATTTTTTCATTTAACTTTTTATGGGGCTTTTGGGTTATTAAAAAGATGTGATATTACACATAGTACATCAATGTACATCTTTGTTCATGGTTTTGAATGAACACATGTGTATATTACTATTGGACAAATACCTAGAAGTATTGTCTAGGACAAATACCCTAGAAGAGTCTCTGGGATGATAGTGTCTAAATTTCTGTACAGAGATTTTTTTCTCTTTCTTCATTAGACCTCTTCTGATATACCATCAAAGTAGGATATAGTTCTGAAAGCATAGATTAGGGAGTTAACAAAACTATTCAATTTGTGTATTCATTTATTCATTCAAATGTTCATTTAAATAGTTAACAAATAATGAATATTTTCTAGGTCTGATTCATATCTCTTAATACCAGGAATATGAAGCTAAATGCATGTAGAACTAGACTTTGATGGTCCCATTGTCCTGTTAAACAAAGAGAAAAATTCAGATATTATTGTAGCTCAGGGAGATAAGTATAATATTAAAAGTATAAGTAACATGAAATGAAGGTAAAGAATATTCACTTTCAGTTTAAGGGAGTCAAAGAAGGCATAGTATAGAAATCAACTTTCAGTTGACAAGGTTGTCTTTGGAGTGAGACAAACAAAGAAAGGGGATCAAGGGCATTTAGCTGAGAGGAATAGTACATAAAAATTGCATCTATATAGAGGCCCTGTTGAAATAGTGATAAAATTTAAAATGATTATTTTGTACATTCTAAGAGAATAGTGCTAGATAGAGCAAAACAGGCAAATTATAAAGGATTTAGATATTGTCCCATGAGCAAAGGAAAGACAAGATTTTTATTTCTTAGTAATTGAGGGACGTGATTAGATTTAATTTTCAGAGACAATAATTCAAACAAGCAAGTTCGTGGGAAATGACTTTTCTGAATATGTATTATTACCTATAGATGCATTCAGGCATTCAAAATATCACATTATTATGAAATCATATTCCGTTATATGTATTTCTTATAGAACAATTATCAAAAGAATATCTTAAATTGATCTCAGAATCATCTTTTATAGAATCTTCAAACTATTCAAAACATCAGCCAAGAAATAATGTATTTGAAATTCCTCCTCCTGCTGCTGCTGCTGCTGCTAAGTCGCTTCAGTCGTGTCTGACTCTGTGAGACCCCATAGACGGCAGCCCACCAGGCTCCCCCATCCCTGGGATTCTCCAGGCAAGAACACTGGAGTGGGTTGCCATTTCCTTCTCCAATGCATGAAAGTGAAAAGTGAAAGTGCAGTCGCTCAGTCGTGTCCGACTCTTCGAGACCCCATGGACTGCAGCCTACCAGGCTCCTCCGTCCATGGGATTTTCCAGGCAAGAGTACTGGAGTGGGGTGCCATTGCCTTCTCCACTGAGGTCTTATTTTAACTAATAAAAGTACTTTAGTAAAACTTTGTCATTCAAAAATCTTAAGAATAAATTCATCATCAATACATTGAGGTTATCATACTGATTCAAACCATAGCATCGGGCCTGATGAATACCTGAATGCAATAACCAATAAAATAACATTTGGGAAATCAGAAAGTTCTATAAAAATGGAAGATTTGAATCTATTACTGTAATGGATAATTAGATAGGTATTTACACATAACAATTGTCTACTGAAATAGTGACATAAGCCAGAATATTTAGAATCAAAAACTTTCTGAATAAAAAAAAAGAAAGTAAAAATGTTCAACTGTGTTACAAAATATGGATTCTTCTAAGTTCTTGTAATTAAGTGTGTGTGTATGTGCTCAGTTGCTTCAGTCCTCTCCTATTCTTTAGGAAGCTATGGACTATAGCCCACCAGGCTTCTCTGTCCACAGGATTCTCCAAGCAAGAATAAAGGAGAGGGTTGTAATGCCATCCTCCATATCTTCCTAACCCAGGGATCAAAGTCTCATCTCCTGTGTTGCTGGTGGAATCTGTACTGCTGAGCCAATGGGGAAGCCTGTAATTAAGTATAACTAAGTTCTTTTAGTATCACATGACAGAAAAAAACTCCAATTAATTTAAACTAAATGATAAATTGGTTTCTACTATCATAATATATAGAGGCTTCCCTGGTAGCTCAGCTGGCAAAGAATCTGCCTGCAATGCAGGAGACCCCAGTTTGATTCCTGGGTGGGGAAGATGCACTGGAGAAGAGATAGGCTACCCATTCCAGTATTCTTGGGCTTCCCTCATAGCTCAGACAGTAAAGAAAGTGCCTGTAATGCAGGAAACCTGGGTTTGATCCCTGGGTTTAGAAGATCCCCTGGAGGAGGGAATGCCTACCCACTCCAGTATTCTGCCCTGGAGAATTTCACAGACAGAGGAGTCTGGCAGGCTACAGTACATGGGGTCACAAAGAGTCAGACATGATGGCAACTTTCACTTTCACCAGAATATATAGTATCAGAAAACTAAATGTAGTTAAATCACTGTAAAATCTCCAGCGATTCATTAATGTTGTCTCTCTCTTCTGCTTTCTTCTTTGTATATTTTGTCTTCTGCAGCTCAGGACCTATATGAGCATCTACATTGTCCTCAATGAAAATAATTTTAGAAGGAAATCTCTTTTTTCTTTAGAGATCCAGGAAGGTTTTAACTGGCCTTGCTTTGTCTGAGAACTTCACTAAACCAATCACTGTGATGTGAACAATACCTTGTCATAACTGGACAAATTTGAAGCATGTGCTTTCTCCTAATCCAGGGGATGATAGGGGCCTGACCAGAGCCACACTGATTGGATATGGTGGATGGATGGTAGACCAGAGTGACGTCAAAAATGTATACACACACACACACACACACACACACACACACACACTACACACACTACAGTAGGATAAGCACATAATAAAGTATAAAATAGAACAGCATAATTTGAGTTTATATTATCCCCAGAATTATACAGATCTCAAGATTTACAATTAGAAAACCCTTGCTTTAAATTCCACTCTGTCATGGTATGAAGCAGGTTTCTTTTTCTCTCCCCATCTATCAAGAGTTTAAGAAATTGGCTCATGATGGTTGTAGAGCCTGGCAAGTTCAAAACTCTGCAGAGCAGGCTGGCAGGATGGAAGTTGGGAGAAGAGCAGCAGTTCAAGACTGGAGGGAGTCTGCTGGCAGGCTTCCTTCTTCCTCAGGGGATGACAATCTTTCTCTAAAGACCTTCAACTGATTGAATGAGGCTTACCCACATTATGGAGAATAATCTGCTTTACTAAAGTCTACCGATTTACATACTAATCCCATCCAAAATAGAACTTCACAGAAACTTCTAAAATAGTGTTTTACCAAATAGTCAGGTACTGTGGTTTAGTCAAGTTCACATAAAATTAATCAATTTAGTCACTATATAGAATATAGGGAAAATTTATTTCACTTAGCTTCAGTTTCATTTCTTTTGTAATGTGCTTGATATAACTTACTTGTAGGACTATTAGAAAACTAAACAGAGGTATAAGTCCTATTAGCACAGTGCAACCAATAAATTTTTGCTATTGCTGCATTTGAATTTAGTTAACATACTTTTTACTAGCTAATCTAATGCCATACATTTTTGTGTGCACTAGGTAATCTATGGTTTCTATGGTTTTTATTTCAATACAGAAGTCAAAAAAAAAAAAAAAACTATTGATGACAAAGACACAAAGTGATAGTATTTGTTTATCAACTTAAAGGGCCATTAATTGTGAGAAAACCATTTATAATACATTCCCAGTTGCAATCCATGGTGATGTATTGTAAACAGACACCAACATAGTTTACTGGCTTTAGTATCCATGACTGTGTACAGGCTAGTAAAAATCAATGAAGAAGAAAGGGAAAAAAGACCTGATTAATAACAACTATGACATGTATTGATTATAATGACAAACGCTGTAAAGAACTTTTCAAAGGAGATAATTTTAAAAATAAGTAAAATTGCATAATAATAATGTAATATTTACTTAGCTGACACATTTTCTAGCACATCTACTCTATCACAGTATTTTCTTAGGCCATTATAGTATATGTATTCAGTTAGCAGATATTTATTGAACAGCTACTTTATATTAAACCTACAAGCTTCCCCAAAACAAAAATTAAGCCACAAAGCATCTTGTCCTTAATACTCCCAGAATTCTATGATATACACTTGGTGATTTATCAGACTTTTTTTTTTTTTCTAATGTAATAAGACTTGTGAAGTAACACATAAACAAATCCCCAGTGCTTTTCTTTACATGATAAGACAGGCAAACTTTCTATAAGTTATAGCAACTTAGAGGCTATCTTTTCCTCTTAACACAGCCTAGAGGCAAGGTTATGAAAGCAGAGAACAACTAAAGGCATTTCTGTCCTTAGGCAGTTTTTAACTATTGGGGTTAAAGACCAAACTTTCCAGAAGCCCCAAGGAAAGAATGCTTGCAAAACAGACCTTCAGAAAAAATTCAGTACTTATTTTGACACTCTAAATGTTAGAAAATGTCTTCTCCTTCATGGAATGGAGATCTGCTAGTTTTATGAAGTTTGGTGATCTATTAATAATTTTCAGTATTTGGAAACATAAATTATCTGCAGATAAATAGAAAAAGACCACAGATGAAAATTTGTGTAGTAAGTCTTATACTTGTTCTTTTATTCAGCATAGTTTCTGAACATTTATTCTGTATGAAGCCAGTACCTCTGCTTTAAGGATTCTTCTTCTCTTTGTTTATGAGTTAGGGATCCTCCCTCCTCCAGGGTTGTAGGGATAGCTGAATGTAAGACTCATGACCCCGGACAGGTGAGATAGACAGCAGTTTATTTGTTACATGTAATAATGAAATGGGAAGCTGAGCTCTTTGTCCACAAAGCTGAAGAATGGAATCCACACACACACTCACACAGGCAGTTTTGTTTTAGAGACTAGAAGTACAAAATTCTCAGCATAGACACTGAGAGTGGGAACAGTGTCCTGAAACAGTGGGAATCACAATTTATAACTTTGTCAACTACTGCACAATTGCAATCATCTCATACGTTAGTAAAGTAATGCTCAAAATTCTCCAAGCCAGGCTTGAGCAATATGTGAACCGTGAACTTCCAGACATTTAAGCTCGTTTTAGAAAAGGCAGAGCAGCCAGAGATCAAATTGCCAACATTTGCTGGATCATGGAAAAAGCAAGAGAGTTCCAGAAAAACATCTATTTCTGTTCCATTGACTATGCCAAAACCTTTGACTGTGTGGATCACAATAAACTGTGGAAAATTCTGAAAGAGATGGGAATACCAGACCACCTGACCTGCCTTTTGAGAAATCTGTATGCAGGTCAGGAAGCAACAGTTAGAACTGGACATGGAACAACAGACTGGTTCCAAATAAGAAAAGGAGTACGTCAAGGCTGTATATTGTCACCCTGCTTATTTGACTTATATGCAGAGTACATAGTGAGAAATGCTGGACTGGAAGAAGCACAAGCTGGAATCAAGAATGCCAGGAGAAATATCAATAACCTCAGATATGCAGATGACACCACCCTTATGGCAGAAAGTTAAGCGGAACTAAAAAGCCTCTTGATGAAAGTGAAAGAGGAGAGTGAAAAAGTTGGCTTAAAGCTCAACATTCAGAAAACGAAGGTCACAGCATCTGGTCCAATCACTTCATGGGAAATAGATGGGGAAACAGTGGAAACAGTGTCAGACTTTATTTTTTTTGGCCTCCTAAATCACTGCAGATGGTGACTGCAGCCATGAAATTAAAAGACGCTTACTCCTTGGAAGGAAAGTTATGACCAACCTAGATAGCATATTGAAAAGCAGAGACATTACTTTGCCAACAAAGGTCTGTCTAGTCAAGGCTATGGTTTTTCCAGTAGTCATGTATGGATGTGAGAGTTGGACTGTGAAGAAAGCTGAGTGCCGAAGAATTGATGCTTGTGAACTGTGGTGTTGGAGAAGACTCTTGAGAGTCCCTTGGACTGCAAGGAGATCCAACCAGTCCATTCTAAAGGACATCAGTCCTGGGTGTTCTTTGGAAGGAATGATGCTAAAGCTGAAACTCCAGTACTTTGGCCACCTCATGTGAAGAGTTGACTCATTGGAAAAGACTCTGATGCTGGGAGGGATTGGGGGCAGGAGGAGAAGGGGACAACAGAGGGTGAGATGGCTGGATGGCATCACCGACTCGATGGATGTGAGTTTGAGTGAACTCCGGGAGTTGGTGATAGACAGGGAGGCCTGGCGTGCTGCAATTCATGGGGTCGCAAAGAGTCGGACATGACTGAGCAACTGAATTGAACTGAAGGTAATGTGTTGGAATGTATCTATATGTTTCCCTGGGTTATCTGTATAGCTTCCCACATCTTGTTTGATCCATCTTAGTTCTAAGAGGGAGAAGGGCTTATGGACGGGCTTGGTCCAAATTCTCTTCCAGTTTCTACTAAGGGACATATTCAAGTTGGCTTTTGTGGAGGGGTGCTCGCAGATATGGGGGCAAGTTTGAATACAAGTAAGTGAGAGGGTAACAGGCAGAAAGGCCAGGGGTCTCCAAACGGAGGAAATAGGCTGCAAGTGTCAGATATTTTTATCTCTCTTAAACGGCTGCTGCTGCTAAGTCACTTCAGTTGTTTCTGATTCTGTGCCACCCCATAAACTGCAGCCCACCAGGCTCCGCCATCCCTTTGATTCTCCAGGTAAGAACACTGTAGTGGGTTGCCATTTCCTTCTCCAATGCATGCAAGTGAAAAGTGAAAGTGAAGTTGCTCAGTTGTGTCCAACCCTCAGCGACACCATGGACTGCAGTATTCCAGGCTCCTCCGTCCATGGGATTTTCCAGGTAAGAGTTCTGGAGTGGGGTGCCATTGCCTTCTCCACTCTTAAACAGCAGGAGGAAACAAACTAGGGATATTTGGATAATTTTTTTTTTCCCTTCTCTATACAAATTTAAAAGGAGGTTTCTCTTAAAATACTGTGTTGCCTTAATGACACATGGTTTCACCAGAAGTTAACTATTCTCAATCCTTGAATTAACCAATGCATTTTTCATATGGAAATGTTTGTCTTAAGCTATTTTAATGTACTATGCATTTACCTCAGACTCTATCTTCAAGTCAGTTCCACCTAATGGTTCAGAACCTACTTGACAAACCATTATGTTATACTCAGACATTGTTTCCCTAATCTATGTAAATGAACCTATTTGTATAGTAATCTGCCTTTCTACAAGATTCAAGTCAATTGTTTTATGGCCCGAGATGAATCATCTGGTGCCAAGATTATCCTAAAATACATTTTATGGATGAGGGGCCTGGTAACATTCTGAGTTTTAAGATATTCCTTTCTTTCATTAACAGACTGCTAGTGACTATATAACATCCAGCTGAAGACTAGCAGGGGGGTACTCTTTCTGCCTGCTTCTGATGCCTATGTCAGAAGCTTTCTCTATTTCTTTTACACTTTAATAAATCTTTATTACACAAAAGGTCTGAGCGATCAAGCCTCATCTCTGGCCCCGGATTGAATTCTTCTGTTCCAGAGGCCAAGAACCCCAGCATCTTTTCATGGGTCAGCAACAACCTTTCAGAAGGAGCACCAGGAGAGCCATGGGAGGTGAGCCTTCATGGGCAGCTTCCTTCTCTTGGTTGTCTGTGCCTAACACCATTTGGCTAGTAGGCTCACTTTTAGGGCATACAACAATCCTGTACTTAAGACAGAGTTCTTTTATATTTCTTAGTCGGAAGAAAATCTGGACATAGGGGATCTCTGTCCATTTCTCTTGTCTTTTGCAGAATAAGTCTAGCTGCAGGATGGTATTGTAGTTTAAATTCCCATCCTCAGGTGAGTGTTCCTTGTCCTCCAGAGGATATGGTGACCATGCAGTGGCAAACAATAATTTTAAGTCACTTCTCCTTAGGGTTAAAGAATCAAATAACTTCCAGTTATGAAGGATGCATCTCAAGGACATCTGTTGGAAAGTGGATTGGTTATTTCCCATCTGAAAGACAGTGATGACAGGGAGGAAAAGAAAAATACTAATAGGCCTCCTTCTATTTCCATGGGTGGACTTCCTTAGGGGAAAGTTTTTTGAAGCTTATCCTATCCAGTACTGTTGCAACCTGAGAGCCAGGAGTCCTCAGGTCAGGATGTAGATCCCCAAGCATGAGAGCCTCCTGGAGAGTGAATCCCCAGGCAGGTTGAGGCAGGTCAGCCTCCTGAAAATTGTGTACCCGGGCAGTTGAGGCATGTTGACGTCCTGGGACCCCTGGATTGGAGGATCCCTGAGCAGGCTGAGGCATGATAACCTTTTGAGGACCAGATTTCTAGGCAGATTGATCTACTGGGACCTCAAGACTGGAGTTGGGAATCCCCAAGGTCTCCAGCATGATCAGTGCTGGGGGCAGGGAGGCAGAGGGATTAAGGGGTTGCAAACTTAACTCAATACTGGTTTGTGCACAGCAGATGGGAAGAGCTAACATGATGTAAAACAATCCAAGCCTGTGCTCTGAGACTGGGAACCTGGGGAAATAGCCATAAGCCTTATCCTCTTATTTCTCTGAGGGAATGTAAGTTACTGATTTCCTCCCTTAGTCCTCCATAAAACAGCTTAGGGTATTTCCAATGGTAAACATCTCATTGTCATAAATCTGCTTTAGGAAATAACAGAAGTAATGACAAAGGAGAGGGTTATCTGGTCCTGTGTAGAGTCTTCCCTTGTGCTATTGGAAGAGGGTGTTTGCTATGACCAGTGCATTCTCTTGGCAGAACTCTATTAGCCTTTGCCCTGCTTCATTCTGTACTCCAAGGCCAAATTTTCCTGTTGCTCCAGGTGTTTCTTGAATTCCTACTTCTGCATTCCAGTCCCTTATAATGAAAAGGACATCTTTTTTGAGTGTTAGTTCTAAAAGGTCTTGTAGGTCTTCGTAGAACCGTTCAACTTCAGCTTCTTCAGCATTACTGGTTGGGGCATAGACTTGGATTATTGTGATATTGAATGGTTTGTCTTGGACCGAACAGAGACCATTCTGTCATTTTTGAGACTGCATCCAAGTACTGCATTTCAGACTCTTTTGTTCACCATGATGGCTACTCTATTTCTTCTAAGGAATTCTTGCCCACAGTAGTAGATATAATGGTCATCTGAGTTAAATTCACCCATTCCAGTCCATTTTAGCTTACTGATTCTTAAAATGTTGACGTTCCTCTTGCCATCTCCTGTTTGACGACTTGATTTGCCTTGATTCATGGACCTAACATTCCAGGTTCCAATCCTCTATACAGCATAGAACCTTGCTTCCATCACAGTCACATCCACAACTGGGTATTATTTTTGCTTTGGCTCCCTCTCTTCATTCCTTCTGGAGTAATTTCTCCAGTGATATCCAGTAGCATGTTGGGCACTTATCGACATTGGGAGTTCATCTTTCAGTGTGCTGTCTTTTTGCCTTTTCATACTATTTGTGGGGGTCTCAAGGCAAGAATACTGAAGGGGGTTGCCATTCCCTTCTCCAGTGGGCCACATTTTTTCAGAAGTCTCTGCCATGATCCATGCGTCTTGGGACATCACCAGATGGTCAACACTGAAAGCAGATTGATTATGTTATTTGCAGCCAAAGATGGAGAAGTTCTATACAGTCAGCAAAAACAAGACTGGGAGCTGTCTGTGGCTCAAATCATGAACTCCTTATTGCCAAATTCAGACTTAAGTTGAAGAAAGTAGAGAAAACCACTAGACCATTCAGGTATGAACTAAATCAAATCCCTAACGATTACAGTGGAAGTGAGAAATAGATTTAAGGGATTAGATCTGATAGACAGAGTACCTGATGAACTATGGCAGAGGTTCTTGACATTGTACAGAAGACAGGGAACAAGACCATCCCCAAGAAAACGAAATGCAGAAAAGCAAAATGGCTGTGTGAGGAGGCCTTACAAATAGCTGTGAAAAGAAGAGAAGTGAAAATGAAAGGAGAAAAGGAAAGATATACCCATTTGAATGCAGAGTTCCAGAAGAATAGCAAGGAGAGATAAGAAAGACTTCTTCAGTGATCAGCGCAAAGAAATAGAGGAAAACAATAGAATGGAAAAGGCTAGAGATCTCTTCAAGATGATTAGAGATACCAAGGGAATATTTCATGCAAAGATGGGCACAATAAAGGACAAAAATGGTATGGACCTAAAAGAAGCAGAAGATATTAAGAATAGATGGCAAGAATACACAGAAGAAGTGTAGAAAAAAGATCTTCATGACTTATATAATCACGATGGTGTGATCACTCACCTAGGGCCAGACATCCTGGAATGGGAAGTCAAGTGTGCCTTAGGAAACATCATTGTGAACAAAGCTAGTGGAGGTGATGGAATTCCAGCTGAGCTATTTCAAATTCTAAAGTATGACGCTGTGAAAGTGCTGCACTCAATATGCCAACAAATTTGGAAAACTCAAGTGGCCACAGGACTGGAATTCCTTCCAATTCCTTCCAGGCCACAGGAATTCATTCCAATTCCAAAGAAAGACAATGTCAAAGAATGCTCAAACTATGGCACAATTACACTCATCTCACATGCTGGTAAAGAAATGCTCAAAATTCTCCAATCCAGGCTTCAACAATATATGAACCGTGAACTTCCAGATGTTCAAGCTGATTTTAGAAAAGGCAGAAGAACCAGAGATCAAATTGCCAATATCAGCTGAATCATCAAAAAAGCAAGACAGTTCCAGAAAAACATCTACTTTTGCTTGATTGACTATGCCAGAGCCTTTGACAGTGTAGATCACAATAAACTGTGGAAAATTCTGAAAGAGATCAAATACCAGACCACCTGACCTACCTCTTGAGAAACCTGTATGCAGGTCAGGGAGCAACAGTTAGAACTGGACTTGGAACAACAGACCAGTTCCAAATAGGAAAAGGAATATGTCAAGGCTGTATATTGTCACCCTACTTATTTAATTTATGTGCAGGGTATATCATGAGAAATGCTGGGCTGGATGAAGCTCAAGCTGGAATCAAGATTTCTGGGAGAAATATCAATAACCTCAGATATGCAGATGTAACCACACTTATTGCATAAAGTGAAGAGGAACTAAAGAGCCTCTTGATGAAAGTGAAAAAGGAGAATGAAAAAAGTTGGCTTAAAGCTCAACATTCAGAAAACAAATATGATGGCATCTAGTCCTATGACTTCATGGTAAAAGATGGAGAAACAGTGGAAACAGTGACAGACTTTATTTTGGGGGTCTCTAAAATTACTGCAGATGGTGACTGCAGCCATGAAGCAAAAACCACTTATTCCTTGGAAGAAAAGTTATGAACAACCTTGGCAACATATTAAAAAGCAGAGGCATTACTTTGCCAATAAAGGTCCATCTAGTCAAGGTGATGGTTTTCCCAGTAGTCATGTATGAATGTAAGAGTTGGACTATAAAGAAAACTGGGCACCGAACAACTGATGCTTGTGATATGTGGTGTTGGAGAAGACTCTTGAGAGTCCCTTGAACTGCAAGGAGATCCAACCAGTCCATCCTAAAGGAAATCAGTTCTGAATATTCTTTGGAAGGACTGATGTTGAAGCTGAAACTCCAATACTTTGGCCACCTGATGCAAAGAGCTGACTCATTTGGAAAGACCCTGATACTGGGAAAGATTGAAGGTTAGAGGAGAAGGAAACGAAGGAGGATGAGATGGTTGGGTGAGATCACCGACTAACTAAACATGAATTTGAATGAACTCTGGGAGTTGGTGATGGGCAGGGAGGCCTATTGTGCTGCATGCAGTCCATGGGGTCACAAAGTCGGAAACGACTGAGCGACTAACCTGAACTGAACTGATCTGGTCCTGTTAGGGGTGTTAGGAATAGAGTAATAATAAGTGGGGTGGACCGATGTTGCCTAGAAGGGGCAGGGTCCTGCTTGTAGTAGTTAGTAAGTGGCTTAAGAACAAATTGTTAAGAGGAAACAGATTTTCCTTAATAGTACAGTGGAGATTTATTCCAGGGGCCTGCAGGGCTAACACCCACATTGGCAAACATTATCCTTGGAAGCCCAATTGCCCTTGAAGGGATGGACCAACAGATGGACTTCTAGCAGGCATTGTGTGCCTGTCACCTGCCTTAGCATGTTCACTGAGAGATGGTTTTGTTGCACTTGTTGTAGGAAACATGGAAGATGAAGGCCTGAATGTCTAGAAGGATTGGATATTATATAGTATTTCCCTCCCAAGGGCCAGCTATTTTCTGGTTGTCCTTCCAGAAGATTGTAGAGGTAACATTGTGGACAGGAAGGAGCTTAGAAAAAGAGCATGAAATAGTAGGGGCAGTGGGCGGGGGGCACAACTTTTGAAAGAATCAATTGCCCAAGTCTACAACATAAACCAATTAAAATCAAATGGGTCCCAGATGACAAGTCAAATTCAACTAAACTTTGATCCTCAATCTGCAAGCTAAATGATATACCCAGAGGTGCCAGGACTGTTCCAAGGCACTGTCAAAAGACCAAGGAGTGGATGATTCCCTAATTGTTGGAATGATCCTCCCGCTCATTAGCATATGAAATCACCTAGCTAGCAAAATCTAACCACACCACCTTCCATGACTGCTGTGTAAAACTTGGCCCTTAGAAATATAATAAGTGACTCCACTTAGGGTTTTTACTTTGGATGATAATCTCAATTTTAAGATCCAGGGTCTTTATCTTCTAAGGGCCTCTGTGATGGCCCACACTCTTGGAGTGAGTTTTTCTCTGAACCCAAACAAATCTACCTCTTACTTATCCTTGTGTATCTCACTGAATTTTTGCAATGAGCCATCAAGAACTTGAGCTTCATTAGGTCCTGAAGTCAAGCACTGAGGGTTTTGGCTGGGCTCAAGTCCCATGAGAGAGGAACTGAAAAATGGAAGGAAAAAGCAGTAGGAAAAACGTGCTGAGGAATCACCTTCATAACCTACCAGAAAATCTGCTAAATACATGAACTGTGCTCACAGTTGTCATTGGCCTGATCCTTGATGCAAAGATGATTAAAGACAGAAGAACCCCCATCTGCTTGGACAACAGCTACTAAGTAGCCCCTGCCAGAGCCCCTCAATTGCACCTACTGCTGCTCACCTGTTCATGGGGGATTCAAGAAAACAAGAAACAGGAGATTGTAAAGGAATTGAGATTTTGTTAGCCATACGTCCTTCTAGCGATAGGAGTGAGGACCTCCTACCTTAACTTGAGATCTGGAATCTGAAACCGAGCTGCATGAGCTTTCTGCTGAGTTTGTTTTTGCTGTCCCAGTTTCCACCATGCTGGGCTTCTTGTTGCTCCTTGTCGCTTCCCCTGCACTGGGTTTTCCTTGTGTTCAGCTTCCATGGCTGGAGCTTTTGCAGAGTTTGTCTTCTGCTGTGCTTGGCTTCTGCCTCACCAGGGCTGAGCTCACCAGGTTATTTCAGGCAGGTTAAATCCGAGTCATGGCACCATATATGTCTACAGAATGTGTGATTTACTCGGTTCTTTCTGGCCACAGGAAAAATTTGAAGCAACGGATGGACCAGTGTTATAGCTCAGTTTTGTTTGGCAAACAAAGGAAAATATATCCTCAAGGCATGAGGGTGGGCCGACCCAAAAGATGCAAAGAGAAGCGAAACCCCCAGCTCAATTTTGGCTCCTCTTTTTATATGTTTTTTCTCTTCCTCCTGAGCCTGCCCTATGTAAATTGCGCTAGCCGGCAGGGCTGTTTGCTTTACCTGAGGTTCTCACTCTGGTCTTCTGACTTTCCTTTGTTCTATTTTTGCAGACTTTTCCCTTCTTGTCTTTTAGTCACCGCCAAAGGCAGTTGACTGGACTCCTTTTTCCGATTCCAACTACCTAATGGGCCTACCCTCGTTTTAAAGAGCTTCCCAGGTGGTGCAGTGGTAAAGAATCCTCCTACAAGCTGGAGACCTGGGTTCAGTCCCTGGATCTTCTTGCCTGGAGAATCCCATGGACAGAGGAGCCTGGTAGCTTCCAATCCATGGGGTTGCAGAGTCTAATACAATTTAGTGACTGAACATGCATGCATCTTTTAAAAATCTACCTAGTTCTTGTGCCTATTATTCTTCTGTGTCCTTTTACAAACTACTTAGCAATGACCCCTGAAGAATTCAGAATTCTTTATTTCCAAGGAATTAGCAACAATGTTGAACTTTCTAAGAGACTGGCAGGAGATCACACAGAATAACGAAATTTTGAATCCTTCTTAGAAGCGGAAGAAAAAACCCTGCATTAACTTAAAAGTTAATGGTGAGGGTGGCTTTTGGTGTTTAATAATTATTTTAATTGGTTTGTGTTAGGAGCTGTTTTTAATGCTCTCAGAGGTAAATGAAGGTCTTAGAGGCTCTCAGATTCTTAGGAGAGTCAAAGGTAAGAAAAAGAAAAATAGAGGAAACAAAAGAACAAAGAAAAGGCAAAAATAAAAAGAATAATCATGTGAAAACTAAAGAATCACAGTGTAAGAAAGCACAGAATAAATAAAGTTTCAATACCTTTTCCCTGCTTTACAACTGAGGAATTAAATGAAAATCTTTCAAATGCAAATGTTACTTTGTTCCCATCACTTTACATCCCAAATCAAGTCCTGAGGAAATATAAGGTGTTCCTTTTTTCTAAGAGTACATTTAAAAGACACTATAAACTCTCCTAAAATATTTTATGGAATTCAAGGTGTACATCCTTCATATTAAACATACATGAAATCCAGGACATTTTTACAATTACAATCATCCAGGCCAAAGTTGTTGATGCTACTGTCATTGACCAAGCAGATGCTTGCAAATCCAAATTTGCAAGGTAGATTTTATCAGTTTGGAAGAACATCTCGAAGAAAATGGTGGAATACTCATTTAAGACATGAGTATTCTACTTTGTAGATGCTTTGATGGCACAGAGAATGATGCTACATGGAAAAACTTACATTGATGACTCTGAAACTTAATGTAATTCAGTAATATCAAACTCTGAAAAAGAAGATATTTTTGGAATGCTTTAACCACTTTATTTCACTTATGTGTGTGTTTGTGTGCTCAGTCCTTCAATAGTGTACGACTCTTTGTGAACCCTTGGACTGTAGCTTGCCAGGCTCCTCTGCCCATGGAATTTTCCAGGTAGGGATATTGGAGTGGGTATTTCTGCTTCAGTGATTCTTCCCAACGCAGAGATTGAACTCAAGTCTCTTGTGTTTCCTGAACTGGCAGGTAGATTCTTTACCACTGAGCCATTGTATTTGTTTTATATGTACTCAAGTTTGGTATATGATAAATGCAAACATAAAAATGAGTCTAAAAATAGAAAATAAAAATTCTAAATAATAAGAAAACATTGTGTTCTATTTTGATTGGCCCTATTTTTTTCTTAACACCACTTAAAATAATGCTTGGTCACAAAATTAACCTTATATTTGACGAGAGCTGGTTTTTTGAACCTTCATTTTGTAACTACCGTCCTTCTTTTCAGATCAAGCATAAGATATTGTCATGCTATATGTATGACAAGAGAACAATAAAATATCTACCATTTTTGAAACATACATTTTTATATGAGGCATAAACATGAGTAAGTATTTTCAAAACATGCTGTGTTTAGTTACTCAGTTGTATCCAACTCTGTGACCCCATGGACTGTAGCCTGCCAGGCTCCTCTGTCCATGGGATTCTCCAGGCAAGAATACTGGAGTGGATTGCCATGTCCTACTCAGAGGATCTTCCCAACCCAGGGATCAAACCCAGGTCTCCCAAATTGTGGGCACTTTCTTTATCGTTTGAACCACCAAGGAAGAAGAATACTTGTCCTTACTATATATATAGCAATTATCCTATCTGTAAATAACCAGAAAACTCCCATTTTGTTATCAGTACTTGGGGTGGGGGTGGGGGAACTCATTATTTTAAATATTTGCAAACAGATAGAGATGCCTTAAGGGAAGGCAATGGCACCCAACTCCAGTACTCTTGCTTGGAAAATCCCATGGATGGAGGAGCCTGGAAGGCTGCAGTCCATGGGGTCACTGAGGGTGGGACACGACTGAGCGACTTCACTTTCACTTTTCACTTTCATGCATTGGAGAAGGAAATGGCAACCCATTCCACTATTCTTGCCTGGAGAACCCCAGGGACGGCGGAGCCTGGTGGGTTGCTGTCTATGGGGTCGCAGGAGTCGGACACGACTGAAGTGAATTGGCAGCAGAGATGCCTTGCATATTTGTTACTTTTTCTTTTTTTTTCTGGTTTTCACTTAAATGCTATGCTAAGTTACTTCAGTCGTGTCCGACTCTGTGCGACCCCATAGACGCCAGCCCACCAGGCTCCCCCATCCCTGGGATTCTCCAGGCAAGAACACTGGAGTGGGCTGCCATTTCCTTCTCCAATGCATGAAAGTGAAACGTGAAAGTGAAGTTGCTCAGTCGCGTCTGACTCTTAGCGACCCCATGGATTGCAGCCTAACAGGCTCCTCCGTCCATGGGATTTTCCAAGCAAGAGTACTGGAGTGGGGTGTCATTGCCTTCTCCTTGGCCAATTATTAAATATTATCTTTAAAATGTGCTTTTTGTTATGTTTGTTTGTTTTAGGATGATTTAAGAAATGTGGTTGAAAAGTAGAGATCATAATCACAAGTGTTGGGGAAGAAAGGCACTTTCTCTAGCCTTCTGGATTCTTTGGCTGATGTAAATAATTAAATTAATATAAGACAGATGAACAGAGAAAAACTAACTAAATTTTGTACATACAGGATACCTAAAATATAAGACCCAAAGGCAAGTCAGGCACCTGAGGCTTAAATGCTGTCTTGAGCTAAGTACTAGCATATGGCCTAAAGCTTCAAAGGAGAGGAGGGTAATTCAAGGGATGGTAGGAAAAACAGATATTAAGAAATTAGATGTTTGCCCTGTGGCACAGATAGGTCATACAGATAAAAGTTATCTTTGGTAATCTCTCTCTCTCTTTCTGAGTCAGGCCACCATCAGTTCAGTTCAGTCACTCAGTCGTGTCAGATTCTTTGTGACCCCATGGACTGCAGCACGATAGGCCTCCCTGCCCATCAACAACCCCTGGAGTTTGCTCAAACTTATGTCCATTTAGTCAGTGATGCCATCCAACCATCTTGTCCTCTGTCATCCCCTTCTCCTCCTGCCTTCAGTCTTTCCCAGCATCAAGATCTTTCCAAATGAGTCAGCTCTTCACATCAGGTGGCCAAAATATTGGAGTTTCAGCTTCAAATCAGTCCTTCTGATGAACATTCAGGACTGATTTCTTTTAGGATGGACTGGTTGGATCTCCTTGCAGTCCAAGGGACTCTCAAGAGTCTTCTTCAACACCACAGTTCAAAAGCATCAATTCTTCGGCACTCAGCTTTTTTCATAGTCCAACTCTCACATCCATACTTGAGCACTGGAAAAACCATCGCCTTGACTAGACAGACCTTTGTTGACAAAGTAATGTCTCTGCTTTTTAACATGTTGTGTAAGTTGTTCATAATTTTCCTTCCAAGGAGTACACGTCTTTTAATTTCATGGCTGCAGTCACCATCTGCAGTGATTTTAGAGCCCCAAAAATAAAGTCTGTCACTGTTTCCACTGTTTTTCCATCTATTTGCCATGAAGTAATGAAACTAGATGCCATGATATTTGTTTTCTGAATGTTGAGCTTTAAGCCAACTTTTTTACTTTCAGGCCAACTTATCTACATTATTTTAGGTAACTGAGGGCTAGGTGAAAAACTCTTCCTGCAGTCTTCTCATCCTTGATGAACTGTCTTCAGCCCAAGATAATCTCCAAATCAAAGTGGAATGTTTTAGGGAAGCTCATTCTGAATCCCTTCACAGGATATGTCTTCAACACTTCTAACATATTTTCCAAGTCTGTAGAGGTCAAACTGGAAGTAATTCTTCATCCTTTCAAATGTATGTTTTATTTTCCTAGCTGACATCTGTTTCCTTCTTCCAGTCCCACTCAACTCCACTCCTACTCCTCCAGTCCCTGGCATGTTTTCATAGCTTTCCTGATTACCACAGATAAAAGGTTTATCTTTTTGCCTGATACAAATTTCAGTCCAGAAGTATAAAATCTTCACAGTCTCATCTGTATACTTATCCCTTGTGTACCTTGAGCCAATTTCACCCCAAGAAACCTACAGTTGGAAGAAAGCAAAGTTGTCACCTCCCTTACTCTATTTCCCAGTTCATCTCCTCTTTTTCCCCCTTAACAGCAGTTTGATGCAGTGTTTCTACAGAAGGGAAAGAAAAAGGAGATAAATGTTTTTAATGAACTTCTACAGTTGTAATCTGGGAGTGCCTGATACCAAATATTTATTGAAGGTTTTATTCAAGGGGAGCTTGTGCTATTTCACTCATGCGTGCATCCATGCCCACAAACACACACACATACATACATACATATTCACTCTTGGGGATCTCTTGCCTGCAGTTCTTTGGCATTTGGAGTACCATCCAGCTGGCACCAAACAACCCATCAGCTCTGTACTGATTGTTCCACCTCAAGTCACTTTTTGAAGAATTCATGAAGCATCATGAAAATGTTATGGATAGACCTACTTTTTTTTCTTCCCAAAGTCAGTTCAGTTCAGTTCAGTCACTCAGTCGTGTCTGACTCTTTGCGACCCCATGAATCGCAGCACACCAGGCCTCCCTGTCCATCACCAACTCCGGGAGTTCACTCAGACTCACATCCATCGAGTCAGTGATGCCATCCAGCCATCTCATCCTCTGTCGTCCCCTTCTCCTCCTGCCCCCAATCCCTCCCAGCATCAGAGTCTTTTCCAATGAGTCAACTCTTCACATGAGGTGGCCAAAGTACTGGAGTTTCAGCTTTAGCATAATTCCTTCCAAAGAAATCCTAGGGCTGATCTCCTTCAGAATGGACTGGTTGGATCTCCTTGCAGTCCAAGGGACTCTCAAGAGTCTTCTCCAACACCACAGTTCAAAAGCATCAATTCTTCAGCGCTCAGCCTTCTTCACAGTCCAACTCTCACATCCATACATGACCACAGGAAAAAACATAGCCTTGACTAGACAGACCTTTGTTGGCAAAGTAATTTCTCTGCTTTTGAATACGCTATCTAGGTTGGACATAACTTTCCTTCCAAGGAGTAAGCGTCTTTTAATTTCATGGCTGCAGTCACCATCTGCATCTTCCCAAAATAACCCACAGTAAATTCTGTCTCAGACAATGTTGTTTAACCTGGTAGAATCTGTAAGTGCAGCCTTTTACTAATGCAGTTAATGTTTCTCTTTGTTCTTTTGTCCCAGGCTGAGCTAATCAATCTACCCAATTGAGAATTTTACTTGGCATATTCCAAATACCACTTCTTGCTTCCTCAAACTCTACAAAGGGGTCATGATGGACTTCCATATCTCTAATGAAATTTTTGCTATCAGTTTATTCAACACTCCAGTGAATTTTTCAAATTAAGTAGCCTGCTGCTGCTGCTGCTGCTAAGTCACTTCAGTTGTGTCTAAGTCTGTGCAACCCCATGGACGGCAGCCCACCAGGCTCCCCTGTCCCTTGGATTCTCCAGGCAAGAACACTGGAGTGGGTTGCCATTTCCTTCTCCAATGCATGAAAGTGAAAAGTGAAAGTGAAATCTCTCCGTCGTGTCTGACTGGTAGCGACCCCATGGACTGCAGCCTACCAGGCTCCTCCGTCCATGGGATTTTCCAGGCAAGAGTACTGGAGTGGGGTGCCATCGCCTTCTCCTTTAAGTAGCCTGCTGCTGCTGCTGCTGCTGCTGCTGCTAAGTCACGTCAGTTGTGTCGGACTCTGTGCGACCCCATAGACGGCAGCCCCCTAGACTCCCCCCGATCCCTGGGATTCTCCAGGCAAGAACACTGGAGTGGGTTGCCATTTCCTTCTCCAATGCAGGAAAGTGAAAAGTGAAAGTGAAGTCGCTCAGTTATGTCCGACTCTTCGCGACTCTGTGGACTGCAGCCCACCAGGTTCCTCCCCCCGTGGGATTTTCCAGGCAAGAGTACTGGAGTGGGTCACCAGTGCCTTCTCCAGTTGTAGCCTAAGTTATTGTAAAAAATATTCTTAGCGAAACCATTCACTATCTGTATTCTGTTCTTTGTAACATCCATTCAAGTACCTAGTTTTAGAACGTGTGATCATTTATCATCTAACCAATTATTCTGATCTTTGTAGGTTTCTCCAGAATTAATGAAACACCCCAGAATACTCTGATTTACATGTCTATCTTCATTTACCTATCTCTATCCATCCATTTATAATCTATCAATCAATTTTCATATCTCTATGGAGATTTATAGATGTGCATGTATGTTTGGTTATAAATAAGCAATTAGAAATAGAAAGATGAAAAAAGAGGAGAAAGAGGAAAGGCACAGTAGGGGATTAATGAGAAGAAAAGAAGAAAAATGTAGAGAAAGTGTTGGGGGCCAGCGTGAGGCACTCCGCCCGTGGCAACGGTCATGAGGAAGGAGGCTCGACATATGCAAAGGTGGGATCGAGCCTCAGGAGTCCCCCTGAAAATCCTCAAACATCTACCCCCATAACCAGAGCCTGCCTACTTTACTACTTTGTGCTCTCACCTACACCTCTGACTTTACGGGGGGCTGTCCCCCACCACCTCTTTCGGAGAAGGAGTTAACCTAGAGCTCCAGTTAATAAAAACTCCTGGGTATGACAAGAGTGCTTTAACCTACAAACTCCTCTGAAGGTTCTCTGGTCTGCCTGACAGGCTTGTCTGGCCACATGTGATTGCTCACAGCCTCCCAACCGTGAGAGGCACAAGATGCTTTAAACTGTCTAAAAACAGGTTCCTTAGAAAAGTTAGAAAACCATTAGTATAAGTATAGTGGGCTGATTAGAAATTGTATTGGTGAAGGGTTTTTCATTTGTTGAGCCAATGTTTGTTGCTAAGTCTCCACATCCCCTGCCCTTACACACGTTAATGAATATATAGAAAAAATAAGTATTAACCTTTGATATTAATCACGTTAGACCTTAGCCTAAGTAAATTCTTTCCTTAATTAAAACCCACTACACCCTCACCCTATAGGAACGTGACTTTATCTGGTACCTTCGGAAGGTGGAGTCTTTTTTAAGAATAATCACCCCTGGAGAAATAAGTGTCCTGGTTGACTGACCACTGTCACAAGGAGAGGGTCATAAATTGTCAGCAGGCCCCCTGGCCAGAAGATGATGTAACACCCCTAAGACCTCTGTATACATTTGTATGAAGCACCTGACTTTGATAAAAATCAGGACTGCTGACCCTGCATAACATCTCAGTGTATAAAAGTAGACCATGGAAAATAAAGAATTGGGATCAGTTTCTCAAAATACTGGTCTCCCCATGTCGCTCTCTCTCTCAAACTCTGGCTGAGTCTCCATCTGGAGCGTGGAACCCACCAAGCTTATTAATTTTGCCTGGGCTTCTAAGATCCGACCAGGGAGGCCTCAGTGTCTCCTCTCCTTTGGGAGAATGGAAGGACTCCTGAGGCCTACATAAGTGATGCAAACTTCTTGCCTTGAAGTTTTATTGGTCTCCCACGTAAACCAAGCTACTCAGACTCTTTGCTCCACTGAATTTTCCTACTGAGCTGTCCTCATTCTATTAATCTTTACATCCCTAATTAATATCTAATTGAAGCTATTATATCCTGATCCTCGCTAATGCTGTTCCCGCTTCGAACTCCCTGGATCAGCTGGGGCTGGACCTCGGCAAGAAAGTGCTGTTGTTTAGCTGCTAAGTTGGGTCAGACTCTTTTGCTACCCAATGGACTGTAGCTCATCAGGCTCCTTTGTCCACGGGATTTCCCAGGCAAGAATACTGAAGTGGGTTGCCATTTCCTTCTCCAGGGAATCTTCCCTATCCTGGGATCAAACTTGAGACTCCTACTTGCACACAGATTCTTTACTGCTGAGCCACCAAAGAATGTCATAGAAGGGTGATTTTTCAGCTTCCCTCTAGTGAATGCTTTTTACACCCTCTTGACTCTGAGTTTTATTCTTTTCTCAAGAAACATGGAAAATATTTGTTCCATTGCCAATAGGTTAAAAACTAAATTCTGCTTCACAAGCATAAAGTTATTAAACAGTAATCACAGGAAATCTAAATTCTGCTTCACAGTTGTAACATGATTAAACAGTAATCCAGGGAATCTGAAAAAGTGGCAAAATAAGCTCCCTGAATTTCTGGAGCCCTCACTGGGCTTCAAGATACTTCAGTTTCTTTTGCTCCACTATGAGATCTAGAGTCTCTCTTCAGCTAGGAATTAGGAATTTCATGATCAAACTAAAGGAAAAGACAGTGTCCTGGCTGACAAAGCTAACCAGCCAATGAGAAACTGCAGGATCCAGGAGAAAACGCCACCACCTTGTGGTAAAAGGCCTGGTAAAATGAGACAAAATTAGCAGCAGAACAGATTACTGCTGAAGGACTGAAACACCTTCACAACTGATCACTGAGAGATAATCAGAGGTCATTGTAAAGCAAATCATTGAAAATGCATAACCGTTGAGGAAAAAATGTTGAAAACTCCCACCAATAGATTATTATGAACTATGAATTTTACAAAGCATTCATTATTAAGTATGCTGTGCTGTGTTGAGCTTAATTGTTCAGTTGTCCAGCTCTTTGCAACTCCATGGACTGTAGCCTACCAGGCGCCTCTGTCCATGGGATTTCCCAGACAAGCATACTTTTCTTCCCCAGGGGATCTCCCTAACCCAGGGATCGAACCCAAGTCTCCTGCATTGCAGGCAGATTCTTTACCCTCTGATCCACCAGGGAAGCCCAGTATTAAGTATGTTAAAGATAAATAAGATTTAGTCCTTCACTCTAGGAGTTATAGTAAAAGTGTTTTAAAAAACCCTTGTTTTGCAGTAGTAGCTGTTTTAAGTTTGGACTGTGAAGAAAACTGGGTGCCGAAGAATTGATGCTTTTGAACTGTGGTGTTGCAGAAGACTCTTGAGAGTCCCTTGGAGTGCAAGGAGGTCCAACCAGTCCATTCTAAAGGACATCAGTCCTGGGTGTTCTTTGGAAGGAATGATGCTAAAGCTGAAACTCCAGTACTTTGGCTACCTCATGTGAAGAGTTGACTCATTGGAAAAGACTCTGATGCTGGGAGGGATTGGGGCAGGAGGAGAAGGGGACGACAGAGGGTGAGATGGCTGGATGGCATCACCGATTCAATGGATGTGAGTTTGAGTAAACTCAGGGAGTTGGTGATGGACAGAGAGGCCTGTCGTGCTGCGATTCATGGGGTTGCAAAGAGCCGGACACGACTGAGCGACTGAACTGAACTGAACTCCTAACACTGGCTAACCTGATTAATTTTGGAATCCTTATTTGGAACCGCTTCAGACTCATGAGACTTATCCTTGTGAGAAATTTGTCAAGACATTGCATCATATTTCTAAGAGTTTATTTCTCCAAATCAAATGAAGAATATTACCTATTCTATAAACAATTTAGATCTTTCAATCTGCTTTATATGTATTTTTTTCAATGTCAGAATCTTATCTATTTTGCCATTATACTAAATTCAAAATAATGAAGTGCATATACACAAGAAAATAAATTGAACTAGATTATAAGAGGATCAATCTACACACATTTACTTTTCCCTTTAAATTAAACATTCTAATGTTTCTTAGCAGTTACCAAAATTGATATGAGTCATCCTAATGGTTTTGCATTTAAAGCATGTTCACCAATATTCAACTGACATAGGTGATTAGCTTACCTGAGGAATACGAATAATAATATGCTATGGAACTTGAGAAGGTGAAGAAAAAGTGTATTTCTTATAAATAAATTACTTAATTATGTATTATTTATGTTACACAAATTTAAACAATGTATAATACATGAGAAATTTACTATATTTGGAGCAAAAATAACTGAACAGTCTCTTAGGACCTTTATTAATATTTCAATATCAGTATTATTCTCCTGTATAATTGATTTTTGGGAGAGAATTTTGCATATGTTTTCTGAAATCTAGGACAGAAGCTCAAAATCCTTAGAGTATGCATGAGTTTGATATCACTTGCTTTGGGACAATTTTCTGAGTCTCAGACCAAGATAAGTGAAGTTGCTCAGTCATGTATGACTCTTTTTGACCTCATGGACTGTAGCCTGCCAGGCTTCTCTGTCCCTGGAATTTTCCCAGCAAGAATACTGGAGTGGATTGCCATTTCCTTTTCCAAGGGATCTTCCTGACCCAAGGATCGAACACTGGTCTCCTGCACTGCAGGCAGAATCTTTACCATCTGAGCCACTAGGGGAGCCCTTAGCTATTGTTAAACTGGGAGACACTTTCAACAACTTTCAAAATGACCTTTTCTAAGAGTCTTTATACAGGTTCATATCCTTTACTTCATATACAGACATATGAAAAGAGAAAAGGATCAAAGCCTGCTGCTTTCCCTTATATTCCAGGTCTCATGGCTTTTCCATTTCTTGTTTGAGGGGAGGAAGAAAGAGGGGTTAATTCCAATTTCTATTATAGGAGACTCTTGGATAATTACTTTTAAAATGAAAGAAATCCCAAATAATAATGCTTTGATTAATGATCTGGAGCACTGAATTTATAAGCAATCCCAAGAAACATTTTTCTGCTTAAACCAGTATTTTGATCTCTTTTTTGAAAAAGCAGGAAATGAGTGACAAAGATTTGCAAAGCTAAGATGAAATGCTTTGTGGGCAAAAATGCGTTTAGTAAATACTTGTGAAAAGAATGTTGAATTACAATAATTTATTGGATTTCTACGAATGAGAGGCATAGGTATTTAACAGATATAAAAGAAAACAACTAGGATACCAATTCAGTACTATAAAACAGTAAGTGGATCAAGAATTGTAACCCAACTCTATTCTACTTCCCTGACCATTCCTTACTTCATTGGCATAATTGTAAGGGCATTAGAGATAAGGTAAACTGCTCTTCTAGTGTATCCTAAAATTTTCAATCTTAAAATTGTAAGTGATAAATCTAATTCTCTAATTATAGAAATAATTATGTTACCGAGTTCAAGCTCATACTGTGCTCCACCAAAAAATCAAGTGCCAATAGACCAATTAATCAAGAGATGAGCTGTTGAGGCAATAGTGACTTTATTCAGAAAGTCAGCAGCTTGGGAAGATGGTGGACTAGTGTCCAAAAGAACCATGTTGCCTGACCTTGGATGCTAGTATTTATAGAACAAAGAAGGGGAGGTGAAAAGGTCAAGTAAAAAGGGGACATATTGCAAATATTTCCTGTTTCTGGCCAGGTTCTGGAAGGCATGTGTCAATTTCTCCTCTCCTGTGGCCATTCACAATGCATTCATAGGTGGGCCTCATCAGGATGTTTCTTATGAGCTAAACAAAGATATTTTGGCTTAAGGCTCAGGCACGGGAGCTAGAGTTCGTGAAGATGGGCAGTCACGTATAATTTAAGCCATAGACAACATCTCTTTAGTGATTCAGTTCAGTTCAGTTCAGTTCAGTCGCTCAGTCATGTCTGACTCAGTCTGTGCGACCCCATGGACCACAGCACTCCAGGCCTCCCTGTCCATCACCAACTCCCAGAGTTTACTCAAACTCATGTCCATTAAGTCAGCGATGCTATCCAACTATCTCATCCTCTGTTGTCACCTTCTCTTACTGCCCTCATCTTTCCCAGCATCAGGGTCTTTTCAAACGAGTCAGATCTTCACATGAGGTGGCCAAAGTATTGCAGTTTCAGCTTCAGCACCAGTCCTTGCAATGAATATTCAGGACTGATTTCCTAAATATGAGGTTTAACCTCCTGTCCATCACCAACTCCCAGAGTTTACCCAAACTCATGTCCATTAAGTCGGTGATGCCATCCAACATCTCATCCTCTGTTGTCACATTCTCTTACTGCCATTATCTTTCCCAGCATCAGGGTATTTTCAAATGAGTCAGATCTTCACATCAGGTGGCCAAAGTATTGGAGTTTCACTTCAATATCAGTCCTACCAATGAACACCCAGGACTAATCTTCTTTAGGATGGACTGGTTGGATCTCCTTGCAGTCCAAGGGACTCTCAAGAGTCTTCTCCAACACCACAGTTCACAAGCATCAATTCTTAGGCACCCAGCTTTCTGTATAGTCCAACTTTCACATCCATACATGACTACTGGAAAAAAAAAATAGCTTTGACTAGATGGACCTTTGTTGGCAAAGTAATGTCTCTGCTTTTGAATATGTTGTCTAGGTTGGTCATAACTTTCCTTCCAAGGAGTAAGCATCTTTTAATTTCATGGCTGCAATCACGATCTGCAGTGATTTTTGGAGCCTCCCCCCCAAAATAAACTTAGCCACTGTTTCCATTTTTTCCCCATCTATTTGGCATGAAGTGATGGGACCAGATGCCATGATCTTCGTTTTCTGAATGTTGAGCTTTAAGCCAACTTTTTCACTCTCCACTTTCACTTTCATCAAGAGGCTTTTTAGTTCCTCTTCAATTTCTGCCATAAGGGTGGTGTCATCTGTATATCTGAGGTGATTGATATTTCTCCCGGAAATCTTGATTCCAGCTTGTGCTTCATCCAGTCCAGCGTTTCTCATGATGTACTCTGCATATAAGTTAAATAAACAGGATGACAATATACAGCCTTGATGTACTCCTTTTCCTGTTTGGAACCAGTCTGTTGTTCCATGTCCAGTTCTAACTGTTGCTTCCTGACCTGCATACAGATTTCCCAAGAGGCAGGTCAGGTGGTCTGGTATTCCCATCTCTTCAGAATTTTCTACAGTTTATTGTGATCCACACAGTCAAAGGCTTCGGCATAGTCAATAAAGCAGAAATAGATGTTTTTTATGAAACTTTATTGCTTTTTCGACCACCCAGCAGATGTTGGCAATTTGATCTCTGGTTCCTCTGCCTTTTCTAAAACAAGCTTGAACATCAGGAAGTTCACGGTTCACATATTGCTGAAGCCTGGCTTCGAGAATTTTGAGCATTACTTCACTAGCATGTGAGATGAGTGCAATTGTGTGGTAGTCTGAGCATTCTTTGGCATTGCCTTTCTTTGGGATTGGAATGAAAACTGACTTTTTCCAGTCCTGTGGCCACTGTTGAGTTTTGCACATTTGCTGGCATATTGAGTGCAGCACTTTCATAGCATCATCTTTCAGGATTTGAAATAGCTAAACTGGAATTCCATCACTTCCACTAGCTTTGTTCATAGTCATGCTTTCTAAGGCCCACTTGACTTCACATTCCAGGATGTCTGGCTCTAGGTCAGTGATCACCCATCATGATTATCTGGGTTGTGAAGATCTTTTTTGTACAGTTCTTCTGTGTATTCTTGGCACCTCTTCTTAATATCTTCTGCTTCTGTTAGGTCCATACCATTTCTGTCCTTTATCGAGACCATCTTTGCATGAAATGTTCCCTTGGTATCTCTAATTTTCTCAAAGAGATCTCTAGTCTTTCCCATTCTGTTGTTTTCCTCTATTTCTTTGCATTGATTGCTGAGGAAGGCTTTCTTATCTCTCCTTGCTATTCTTTGGAACTCTGCATTCAGATGCTTATATCTTTCCTTTTCTCCTTTGCTTTTTGCTTCTCTTCTTTTCACAGCTATTTGTAAGGCCTCCTCACACAGCCATTTTGCTTTTTTGCCTTTCTTTTTTGAGGGGATGGTCTTGATCCCTGCCTCCTGTACAAGGTCATGAACCTCCTTCCATAGTTCATTAGGCATTTTGTCTATCCTAGTCACCTATATCTATTTCTCACTTCCACTGTATTATCATAAGTGATTTAAGTCATACCTAAATGGTCTAGTGGTTTTCCTTATTTTCTTCAATTAACTCTGAATTTGGCAATAAGGAGTTCATGATCCGAGCCACAGTCAGCACCTGTTTTGTTTTTGTTGACTGTATAGAGCTTCTCCATCTTTGGCTGCAAAGAATATAATCAATTTGATTTCAGTCTTGGCCATCTGGTGATGTCTGTATGTAGAGTCCTGTCTTGTGTTGTTGGAAGAGGGTGTTTGCTATGACCAGTGCATTCTCTTGGTAAAACTCTACTTAGCCTTTGCCCTGCTTCATTCCGTATTCCAAGGCCAAATTTGCCTGTTACTCCAGGTGTTTTTGGACTTCCTACTTTTGCATTTCAGTCCCCTATAATGAAAAGACATCTTTTTTGGGGGGTTAGGTCTAAAAGATCTTGGAGGTCTTCATAGAACCGTTCTACTTCAGCTTCTTCAGCATTACTGGTTGGGACATAGATTTGGATATAGTGATATTGAATGGTTTGCCTTGGAAATGAACAGAGATCATTCTGTTGTTTTTGAGACTGCATCCAAGTACTGCATTTTGTACTCTTTTGTTGACTATGATGGCTACTCCATTTCTTCTAAGGGATTCCTGCCCTCAGTAGTAGATATAATGATCGTCTGAGTTAAATTCCCCCATTCCAGTCCATCTTAGTTCGCTGATTCCTAAAATGTCAACGTTTGCTCTTGCCATCTCCTGTTTGACCACTTCCAATTTGCCTTGATTCATGGACCTAACATTCCAGGTTCCTATGCAATATTGTTCTTTACAGCATCGGACCTTGCTTCTATCACCTGTCACATCCACACCTGGGTGTTGTTTTTGCTTTGCCTCCATCCCTTCATTCTTCCTGAACTTATTTTTCCACTGACCACCAGTAGCATATTGGTTACCTACCCACCTGGGGAGTTCATCTTTCAATGTCCTATTTTTTTGCCTTTTCATAATGTTCATGGGGTTCTCAAGGCAGGACTACTGAAGTGGTTTGCCATTCCCTTCTCCAGTGGACCACATTTTTTTCAGAATTCTCCACCATTACCTGACTGTCTTGGGTGTCCCTATACCACATGGCTTAATTTTTTGCATTAGACAAAGCTGTGGTCCTTGTGATCAGATTGGCTAGTTTTCTGTGATGTAGTTTCAGTATGTCTACCCTCTGATGCCCTCTGTCAGTGCCTACTGTCTTAGTGGGGTTTCTCTTACTTTGGATGTGGGATGTCTCTTCACTGCTGCTCCTTACCTTGGATGTGGGATATCTCCTCACAGTTCCCGCTCCTAACCTGGGACATGGGGTTTCTCCTTTCTGCTGCTGCTCCTGACCTTGGACGTGGGGTATCTCCTCACAGTTGCTGCTCCTGACCTTGGACGTGGGGTATCTCCTCACAGCCCCCACTCCTGACCTTGGACATGGGGTTTCTCCTCGCTGCTGCCACTCCTGACCTTGGATGTGGGGTATATCCTCTTGGTCACTCATCTCTTGAGTGCTACGCAGCCACCACTGGCTGCTCCAGCAGCAGGCAGACACCACGTGCCACTCCAGCACCAGGTCTAGTGATTAACTTGTTGGAAAACTTCCCTGGTGGATCAGATGATAAAGAATCTGCCAGAAGACCTGAATTCCATTCCTGAGTTGGGACAATCCCCTGGAGAAGGGAATGGCTACCTTCTTCAGTATCTTTCCTGGAGAATTCCATGGACAGTGGAGCCTGGCAGGCCCCATTCCATGGGGCTGTGAATAGTCAGACATGACTGAGCAACTAACACTTGTAGAAAAAGGAATAAGGATTGAAGTATAAGAAACTGATCCAATGTGGAGTCAGATTTGTTCTTCCCTATTACAATTTCATTTCTCTGAGGAAATATTTTGGCATTTATAAATCACATCACTGAGTATGCAGGTTTTATATATATATATATATATATATATATATATATATATATATATATACTTATAAGTTTATGTCTGAATACATTGCTTCAACTGGGATATATAAGTAGAAATAAACCCACAAAACAGTACAGAATAAATACCTAAACATGCTTAAGAGTGCAAAGAATTTTGTCATAATTTTTTTCATGAGTTTTGAAGAATAACTGTCTGTAGATTCAGAAGTACCCAAATTGTAGCTTTTCCTTTTTCATTTTCTTCCACCATTATTTATCTTGGTATAATTCATTTATTAATTCATATATTCAACAGATATTTATTGAGCACCTACTCTCAGCTAAGCTTTCAAGTGAGTGTTGGGAAAGTCAAGAATTAACCCTACAGAAATTTCATTTCTGCTAGAGATACAAATAAATCTTGTTAGATGTGAGAATAGAGCTAGAATAGGTTCAAGTTCAGAAGTACAGAAATTAATTGGGTACATGGGCAAAGAACCCAGAGCTTACGTATGTGAACAATAATTTGGATCAAGAAATGAATAGTTATCCTAAACCTATCTTGGATACAGAATATGAAACTTTGTAATGAGAATATGTCTATGGTGACAAAAGCAATAATGGCATGTCAGTTTATAAATGACTGAGAACATAAATGAATTTCAAAAACCAGGAATTTCTAATAAAATATTGCTTTTCATTAAACTTTTTTTAAATTTAACATGGCCAATAGTTTTCTTAACTCTATTATGAATCCTAGATGAAATCTGAAAGAAGAATAAAGCTATAACTTATTTTAAAAATCACAAACACCATTTCTTTCAATCTTTTATATTATCTCCTGAGATCTCATTCAAGGACTAAGAGGAACTGACCCTACTCAGCTGCTAAGAATTGACAAGCTCACAGCTCAAGATGGTATGTCTTTAGAAAAATGATACTTTATTACCTTTATATTCTTAGTACAAATGTCTCAATAATGTTCTCCAAGTTTCCATCCTTCTCTTTGAAACTCCTCAGTTCTCCACATAATTTTGAAGAATGGTTGTGTTAGATAGGCAGGCCAAAAGTCAAAATGTAAGAAAAAAAATGTTCCACACTTCAGTATGTCATTCTTACCAGCTTATGATCCTGGTGTTTAAGTGTTTTTGCTCTAGATTGTTAGCTAGAATTTAAACAATAGATAAAGGGGAAAATGTTGAATAAATAGTATTACAGATATTGCATAGTATAAAATACTTTTGTGTTAGCAATAATTTCCAATACCAGATGTAGTAACATATTTATGGGATTTCTATGATCTGTCCAAGTGGGTTTCTGTTGGACAGGGATTAGGATGGGGGCTGGGAACTAGAAAGTTCCCCAGATGCATTAGAAAATATTGGGCAAACACAATCTATTTTAAAAACATAGTTAAGTGAGACACCTTTACATCAAGGCCCCATTCCAGATTTTTTCAATGTTGAGTCTATAGCTTAACATTGATTACAGACTCACCTTTTTGTTGGAATTGCACTTCATTTATCCACAAGCAAAGTTTTATTGATCTAAGAAAATATATAGGAAATAAAATTATAACAAGAAAACTCCAACCATTTATATTTGCTTTTTAAAATATAAATTTATTTATTTTAATTGGAGGCTAATTACTTTACAATATTGTATTGTTTTTGCCGTACATTGACATGAATACACCATGGGTGTACATGTGTTCCCCATCCTGAACCCCCCTCCCACCTCCCTTACCATGTGTGTTACCTTCTTGCCCTTCTATTCCATCAGGTCATTTGCTTAGAAAATCAATTTTTTAAAAACAAAATTTCTGGATTGAGAGAGGTGCTCCTCTTATGATTATGCGTTATATTTAGGTTATAAGTTCAGAAATCTTGGACACTTTGAAAGCAAAAAAAAAAAAAAAAAGTACAATTCCATAGATTCTGTGCTTATTGGTAAAGGTTTGAATTCATCCTCGTGGGCCTGAAAGTTCTCTTATACAGAAAAATGCATTAGGGATCCCTTTGGCCTTTTTAATGTGAAATAAGCTATTTTTATGACACAGATCAATGAGATGTTAAATATATTTTATATAAGTGTGACAAGTTGTTTTCATTGTGAGCATATTTGCATCTCTACAGAAAACTATATTATCTGAAACAAGGCCTAAGAAATGGAATATGAAGAAGTCTTGTATGATCACCATCTTGAGATATGAAGCATGAACATGGGTCATCCTGTTAATGAAGGCAATTTCCACAGACTTTGTCATTATTTTCCTGTGTCTGAGTGCATGAGAATTAAAATAAAACACCATATTTTGTCTATACTGAATGAAAATATACAATGACTGAAACGAAGCTAGTACTGGTCAACATCATCTGCCATATATATTTAATTTCTAAATATTACCAAATGTGTCCATCTGTAATGTTTCAACAATATGAGGCAATTATGACTAGGCATCTTTCATTTTTGAGTGATTATTAGAGTAAAAAGCAAATGAAAAATAAATTCCCATTCTGCTTTAATAGCTTTGTGGAAAATGGCCAGAGGGAATCTACTAAGATTTGTTATATGGGAACAAAGTACATAGGCAGAAGTCAATGAGTATGCAATAAAAAGTTAATCCCAGAACAGAGAGGAGGAATAGGTATTGGGTTGCTCATCAACTTCATGAGCGTACTGCAGCCAACATCAAAACCTCAGACTTTCTGTAGGCAAGAGCCTTCCCAGGTTCACAATGATACCAAGCCACAATCCAAGGGTGTCACTAATATTATGTCCGTTGTTAGCTCTGGAACTGGAAGATATTATGACTTGTGACCAGCAGTAAGTATAAAGAAGGGTAATTAATGTCTATCTATAGTTTCTGTTTATATCACATGACAAATTGGTCTAAAACTGACTTCTAAGTAATAGAAGCAAAACTATCTAAAGTGGATGTCATTTTGTAATGAGCTGAAGAGTGAGAATATTGCCATTGCTATTTCTTCTTATTCTCCTTGAATTTCATAAATAGTTATGTATGTGTCTAAAAAGAAGGTCAGCACTGGCAGTGAAAGTGTCTATCACCTTTAGATGAAATTAGTGTTTTGATCAGATCAGTCTTGTTGGAGATGAACATATGTAGCTCATGGACAGATATTTAGGTGAGAGGTGGATGAAAACTATAAAAGACAATCAGGAACATTTAGGGCTTAATATTTAGTACCTATTTTAAATCATTGTTACATAATACAAAATTAATTCAAGTATGTTATGAGGCACAAACCATAAGAGTTTTGCATATCAAATTCTTATGTCAATTTTTACAAATGAATATATTACATGCTTTTGAATCTTTATTAGGTCAATATTAAAGTATTCCAAGCATTTTTTTCCTGATAAAATACTAATAATGCAGTGTGAATAATGGCTTACACAATTATTTATATGAATTCTACCCAAATCATCCTCAGATTTCACTGGAATTGTGCATACATTAAAACATACATTTTAAAAAGTGGGAGGAAGTCCCATGTATTGGGTGGTAGGACCAAAACACTGAAGTTTCCAATCATCAAATCATCATTTGTCCCCATATTCTCCCTCTTCAGATTAACCAAAATTTTTGTTAATGGCTCCTTGTGAATAGGTATTCTACTTCAGTTTTCAAGTTTCCTCATTGGAAAGTTTGAAGGACACTGGGTTTCATAATACCAAAAGGAAAGAAAATTGAATATACCCATCACTGCCATCTGAGATTAGGTTTAATATCCACTATCTGGCTCCCTCCCAATCTAGCTCCTATTCTTCAGAGTGGAGTCAGCTGGCCCAATCAATTTATTTGAGAAGTGCTTTATTATGTTATTTAAAAATAAATCAATAAATATAGTTAGGAGAATTTGACTTGTTTTTTAAAGATTTCTTAGATTACTTAAATATTCTGATACAGATCATAAATATATAAAAGGGAAAAAAATTGTCAGTGTTATCTCCCCAAATTATTTCCTTGTTAGACTCTGTTTTCCCATTTTTAACAATTTTTCTAAAAATATCCTTAAGGTTAGTGATCTGTGAAACAAACTTCTGAATGCCATGCCATAGGTAAATATCGAGTCTGTAGTAAGTTATCTCTCTTTCTTTCTCTCCTTCCTCTCTATTTATCTGATATCATGTCCAGTAATTTGATAATTTGAATCCAGATAATGATCAAGATCATAATATTATGGACATCAGCTCCCTGTGAACTGCAAAGTGTTCACACAATGACTTTTACCCCATCTCCAGAAAGGATGTTACAAGATGACATCATTTAGTCATATTGCTTTGGAAGAGCCCCAGCATTTAAAAACTTTGTAGGGACTGTATGTCATCCAACTTCCCAGTAAGGATTCCCCATGTTTCAAATTTATGATTTATTAGGGAAATTAATGTGGACATAATTCAATGGATTCCTGGAAATTCTGCAGAGAAGTTTAAGCATATCCCCAGGTCAGTAGGTGCCCAATATGCTACTGGAGATCAGTGGAGAAATAACTCCAGAAAGAATGAATGGACGGAACCAAAGCAAACACAACACCTAGTTGTGGATGAGACTGGTGTTAGAAGCAAGGTCTGATGCTATAAAGAGCAATATTGTATAAGAACCTGGAATGTTAGGTCCATGAATCAAGGCAAATTGGAAATGGTCAAACGGGAGATGGCAAGAGTGAATGTCAACATTCTAGGAATCAGCGAACTAAGATGGACTGGAAAGGGGAAATTTAATTCAGATGACCATTATATCTACTACTGTGGGCAGGAATCCCTTAAAAGAAATGGAGTAGCCATCATAGTCAACAAAGAGTCCAAAATGCAGTACTTGGATGCGATCTCAAAAAAGACAGAATGAGCTCTGTTCATTTCCAAGGTAAACCCATTCAAAATCACAGTAATCCAAGTATATGCCTCAACCAGTAACATGGAAGAAGCTGAAGTTGAATGGTTCTAAAGAAGACCTACAAACTTTTTAGAACTAACACCCCGCAAAAATTTCCTTTTCATTTTAGGGGACTGGAATGCAAAAATAGGAAGTCAAGAAACACCTGGAGTAACACGCAAATTTGGCCTTGGAGTACAGAATGAAGCAGGGCAAAGGCTAATGGAGTTCTGCCAAGAGAACACACTGGTGATAGCAAACACCCTCTTCCAACAACACAAGAGAAGACTACACATAGACATCTCTAGATGGCCAAGACTGAAATCAGATTGATCATACTCTTTGCAGCCAAAGAAGAAGAAACTCTATACAGTCAACAAAAATAAGACTGGGAGATGACTGCAGCTCAGATCATGAACTCCTTATTGCCAAATTCAGACTTAAATTGAAGAAAATGGGGAAAACCACTAGACCATTAAGGTATGAACTAAATCAAATCCCTTATGATTTTACAGTGGAAGTGAGAAATACATATAAGGGACTAGATCTGATAGACAGACTGCCTGATGAACTACGGAGGTAGGTTCATGACCTTGTACAGGAGACAGGGATCAAAACCATCCCTAGGAAAAAGAAAGGCAAAAAAGCAAAATGGCTGTATGAGGAGGCCTTACAAATAACTGTGAAAAGAAGAGAAACTAAAAGCAAAGGAGAAAAGGAAAGAATTACCCATTTGAATGCAAAGTTCCAAAGAATAGCAAGGAGAGATAAGAAAGCCTTCCTCAGTGATAAATGCAAAAAAATAGAGGAAAAAAATAGAATGGGAAAGACTAGAGATCTCTTTAAGAAAATTAGAGATACCAAGGGAACATTTCATGCAAAATGGGCAAAATAAAGGACAAAAATGGTATGGACCTAACAGAAGCAGAAGATATTAAGAAGTGGTGGCAAGAATACACAGAAAAAGTATACAAAAAAGATCTTCACACCCCAGGTAATCATGATGGTGTGATCACTCACCTAGAGCCAGACATCCTGGAATGTGAAGTCAAGTGGGTCTTAGGAAGCATCACTATGAACAAAGCTAATGGAGGTGATGGAATTCCAGTTGAGGTATTTCAAATCCTAAAAGATGATGCTGTTAAAGTGTTGTACTCAATATGCCAGGAAATTTGAAAAACTCAGCAGTGGCCACAGGACTGAAAAATGTCAGTTTTTCCAAAGAAAGGCAATGCCAAAGAGTGCTCAAACTACCACACAATTGCACTCATCTCACACACTAGCAAAGCAATGCTCAAAATTCTCCAAGCAAGGCTACAACAGTATATAAACTGTGAACTTCCAGATGTTCCAGCAGGTTTTAGAAAAGGCAGAGGAACCAGAGGTCAAATTGCCAACATCCACTGGATCATCAAAAAAGCAAGAGAGTTTGAGAAAAACATCTCTTTCTGTTTTATTGACTATGCCAACGCCTTTGACCATGTGGATCACAATAAACTGTGGAAAATTCTGAAAGAGATGGGAATACCACACCACTTGACCTGCCTCTTGAGAAATCTGTATGCAGGTCAGGAAGCAACAGTTAGAACTGGACATGGAACAGCCGACTGGTTCCAAATAGGAAAAGGAGTACATCAAGGCTGTATATTGCCACCCTGGTTATTTAACTTATATGCAGAGTACATCATGAGAAATGGTGGGCTGGAGGAAGCACAAGCTGGAATCAAGATTGCTGGGATAAATATCAATAACCTCAGATATGCAGATGATACCACCTTTATGGCAGAAAGTGAAGAGGAACTAAAAAACCTCTTGATGAAAGTGAAAGTGGAGAGTGAAAAAGTTGTCTTAAAGCTTAACATTCAGAAAACTTAGATCATGGCATCTGGTCCCATCACTTCATGGCAGATAGGTGAGGAAACAGTGGAAACATGGCTGACTTTATTTTTTGGGGCTCTAGAATCACTGCAGATGGTGATTGCAGCCATGAAATTAAAAGACACTTACTCTTTGGAAGACAAGTTATTACCAACCTAGACAGCGTATTAAAAAGCACAGATGTTACCAACTTTGCCAACAAAGGTCCTTCTAGTTAAGGCTATTTTTCAGTAGTCATGTACGGATGTAAGAGTTGGACTATAAAGAAAGTGAGTGCTGAAGAATTGATGCTTTTGAACTGTGTTGTTGGAGAAGACTCTTGAGAGTCCCTTGGACTGCAAGGAGATCCAACCATCCCATCCTAAAGGAGATCAGTCCTGGGTGTTTTTTGGAAGGACTGATATTGAAGCTGAAACTCCAGTACTTTGGCCACCTGATGCCAAGTACTGACTCATTTGAAAGACCCTGATGCTGGGAAAGATTGAGGGCAGGAGGAGAAGGGGATGACAGAGGATGAGACTGTTGGATGGTATCACTGACTCAATGGACAATAGTTTGGGTAAACTCTGGGAGCTGGTGATGGACAGTGAGGCTGACATGCTGCAGTTGATGGGGTCTCATAGAGTCGGACATGACTGAGCGACTGAACTGACTGACAATGCATAAATACATCAAGAAGAAAGAAATGAGAATACTGGTATGCATTCTTCAACTCTCACATACCATAAGATACTTTCCCTTTCCAAAAATAAATATCATTTTTCAAATCTTTTTACTGTATTTAACTGAAAGATGTGTTTAGACTAAGAAGATATTATAGAATTACTAAGCCGAATAGATTGTCCCCCCCTAATCAGTAGTTTAAAAAAATACACAAATAATAGAGTAGCGTGAGACAAGAGCATTTCATCTCTAGGTAGAAACTGTGAAGATAAGACTGTGCTCTGAGAGCTGCAAGAGAAAGGCAGAAAAGTAGGAGAGTGACCATCAGAGATTTTCTTTTTTTTTTTTTTTTTAATTATTTCTTTTATTTTATTTTTTTTTCTCTAATTTTATTTTATTTTTAAACTTTACATAATTGTATTAGTTTTGCCAAATATCAAAATGAATCCGCCACAGGTATACATGTGCTCCCCATCCCGAACCCTCCTCCCTCCTCCCTCCCCATACCATCCCTCTGGGCCGTCCCAGTGCACCAGCCCCCAGCATCCAGCATCATGCATCGAACCTGGACTGGCAACTCGTTTCCTACATGATATTTTACATGTTTCATTGAACCCAAAGCACAATAGTTTCACTTCACTAGCATACAGTGCAGGCTACAAAAAATGGTCAAAAAAATTTACCTTCCATATATACATGTCCTTTTGCAAAGTAATTTTAAAGCTGTTCCAATCAAGAGATAAAGATTATTTCTTCACTTTTTATATCTGGATGTTTCCACATATCTTGTCTTGCCTCATGGATAATAGCAAATGTGATACAGCAAAGGTTTGAAAAGAGTTCGGAGCTCATTTTGTCTATGCTTAAACTGCCATGTAGGGAAGGAAATGGCAACCCACTCCAGTATTCTTGCCTAGAAAGGGACAGCAGAGCCCAGCGGCCTATAGTCAATGGGGTCATAAAGAGTTGGACACAAATAACCGACTAAAGGGGCTTTCCAGGTGGTGCTAGTGGCAAAGATCCTGCCTGCCAATGAAGGTAGACCTAAGAGATGCAGGTTCGATCCCTGGGTTGGGAAGATCCCCTGGAGTAGGAAATGGCAACCCACTCCAGTGTTCTTGCCTGAGGAATTTCATGGACAGAAGATTCTGGCAGGTGGCAGTCTATAGGGTGGCACAGAATCAGACACGACTGAAGTGACTTAGCACACATGCGAGTGACTAAAAGCAAAACGGTCATGTAACCAAAGCAGACTTGGTTCATTGGAGGTTGAGACACCACCGGTAGTTTAGATGAACGATCCCACCTGCAGATCCACTATTCCTGGCTTGTCAGTCATGTGACTGAAGTGCTATGAGATCTAACAACCAGCCAACCTGACAGCTGACCACGTGTATGTGAGAGAGACCAACATGACCAGCAGAACTGGCTTAGATCATGAGAATATCAAGACAATCCTTGAAAGCATGAGCTAAATAACACTGTTACTATTTTAAATCATTATATTGGAGGGGGGTAGTTTGTTATATATCCAAAGCTAACTGCAATGCTTGTTTAGTTAATACAGCAATGACAGTGGCTGTGTTTACTAAATCCTGTTTTATTTTTGTTTTCCATAATTCACAGGGAGAGTAAATTGCTCACCTGCTCTTGTTGTTAGTTTGGTGCTAGATGAGAGATTCTGGCAAATATCTTCCACTGCTGCTCAATTTTGAGAAGGCGATGGCACCACACTCCAGTACTCTTGCCTGGAAAATCCCATGGATGAAGGAGCCTGGTAGGCTGCAATCCATGGAGTCGCTAAGAGTCAGACACGACTGAGTGACTTCCCTTTCACTTTTCACTTTCACGAATTCGAAAAGGAAATGGCAACCCACTCCAGTGTTCTTGCCTGGAGAATCCCAGGGACGGGGAGCCTGGCGGGCTGCCGTCTATGGGGTCGCACAGAGTCGGACACGACTGTAGTGACTTAGCAGCAGCAGCTGCTCAATTAAATTAAAAGTTACATTTTTATGGTTAGATTTCAAATTAAAAACCTCTGTTTGTAAGGAGGGTAAAGTTAGATACCTTTTAGGCTATTGGCTACAAAATGTAAAATATACTTAAGAATAGATTTTAATATGATAATTGATCCTTCCAAGGCAGTACCTGCTAAAATGACATGTAATTACTACCTAGAGACTTAGCTCCAAGCTTTACTGCAAGACCCAGAAATTTTTGTTGAATATATTAGGAGAATAATTTACTCAACTAATAATAATCCTTAATGGTTAAGAAATAAATCAGGACACATGATATATTTTCTTTACTTCTCCTAAATTCAAAGATGAGTATGTTTACTTCAGCACTAAGTTGCAAAGAGTCAGACACGACTGAGTATGTGTGCTCACACACACACAGACACATACAGCATAGTAGATCAACCAAATTACTAAAAGTAATCTCAAGGATTGATGCTTTTGAACTGTGGTGTTGGAGAAGACTCTTGAGAGTCCCTTGGACTGCAAGGAGATCCAACCAGTCCATCCTAAAGGAGATCAGTCCTGAATATTCATTGGAAGGACTGATGCTAAAGCTGAACCTCCAATACTTTGGCCACCTGATGTGAAGAACTGACTCATTTGAAAAGATCCTCATGCTGGGAAAGATTGAAGGTGGGAGGAGAAATGGATGACAGAGGATGAGATGGCTGCATGGCATCACCAACTCAATGGACATGAGTTTGAGTAGGCTCCTAGAGTTGGTGATGGACAGGGAGGCCTGGCGTGCTGTGGTCCATGGGGTCGCAAGGAATTGGACATGACTGAGCCACTGAACTGAGCTGAACTGAAGTGAATCATAAGGAATCTGGCTGGAATAACGCAGAGGATGCTGTTCTATTCCAGACTAATATTCTTCTTGGAGGGTGAATCTAAAGGGGCCAAAGAAGAGTTTTGATTTCCCCTATTTTCCACTGAAGTCTAACTTAGAATGACCCCTTAAGAAATTTAAACTTGTTCCCTAATAATCATTAAAAACATTCATTTAATTCCTTTTTAGAATCCAAAGGAAGGGGGAAAGACTTGGATATGTGGAAAACAAGAATTTAGAAAAATAATGGGACTATAAAAATTGGAAAGTTGAACACTCGTGGGGAAATAAAAATTGATTTTGAGAAAGATAGAGTTTCTATTCCTTTAATTCAAATAAAAAATGTGCAGGCTAGATATTGGCAGTGGTAGGAGTTTATGGGAATGAGCGGGTTTTAATTGCTAGGAAATACAGCCTTCCTAATTCCAGGGTTTCTTGCACACTAGGTAAAGTATTGCATTTGGGACTTGGTCAAGTACAAACAGCCTGCTCTTGTCTCCTCTTTTATCAAAAAGTATTAGTTTCTCATCATTTCTTAAAAGGTTAAATTCTAACTTCTTTTCCAGTTTTTAGATTGCTTTAGATTTGTATTTCATTTTCTAAATAGCTGTCCAGAGATGAATGTTCCCTGAGTTTTTAATAAGTATCTGGAACAACCATTGAAACATTCACTTTAAAACAATAATAGAGATGTTTAAAAAACAGTAATTGGGTGCTCGTCTTTCAGAATATTTTTTTTTAAGAGTTTTATTCAGGGCCTCAGGGGGCAGCTTGAGTACAACTTGGGATATACACGTTACAGTTTACAATTTTTTTAATTAAAGAAATTCCCATTTTATTATTTTTATAGATTGATGTTTAGTGAAGTCTATTAGGAACAAATCCAAATAAAATGTATTCCATATGAAAATTCTATATTTAGTATAAGATTTACACTAATGGTAATAAAGATTAATTTTCTGGGCCTCTCACTTGTACAAGCCATTTGCGAGACTCTGAACTTCACTTTGTAGTTTTAATTCTTTATTCATTTGTTAAAGGAGGATACTAAGAATTGCATCACCCTGCAGAGGCTTGATCTGCTGGGGTAAATAATCACTAATTATCAGTGAGTTATCAGTGTTCTTATCCATTCCACAGCTAATATTCCTAACACCTCTGTATAGATCCCTTTGTCACTACTAACTTTAGAAATATATATATACATATATATATATATGTATATATATATACTTTGAGGTCCAAAGTCTGGACACCATTACCCTTTTTTTATTTCTATATGATGCCCCCTTGTCTCCTCAGTCTACAATTCTTGTTCCCCATTCCTTAGATCCTACATTTTTTTTGGTAGAATATTATCCTTACGGATGGTACCCATACTACAGAAAGAATAATTCATTGAAAATCATGGCTGTAAAACTTCTCAAAAATCAAGTTTAAATTCAGCTATCATTGAAAAACCTCTTACCATGTGACCCATACTCTGCTACCTGTTTTCATTGCCCACAGAGTTAATCTGCACAACTGCAGGAGCAACAGTAATTGGGAGGGTGCTCAGTTATGGCCAACTCTTTGTGACCCCTTGGATTGTAGCCCACCAGGCTCTTCTGTCCATGGAATTTTCCAGGCAAGAAATATTGGAGTGGGTTGCCATTTCCTATTCCAGGGTATCTTCCCAACTCAGGGATTGAACCAGCATCTCCTGTCTCTTGCATTGGCAGGCAGATTATTTAACACTGTGCCACCTGGGAAGCCCCAAATTTGTGTGTGGGGGTATTGATAATGTCACAGTAAGTAACTCTCAGCCTTACCATGGGCTTGTATTCAGAGTCTAATTTGTCACCCTGTTTATCTGACCTAAGGCACTGTTAGGGAGAAGGCAATGGCACCCCACTCCAGTACTCTTGCCTGGAAAATCCCACAGATGGAGGAGCCTGGTGGGCTGCAGTCCATGGGTCGATAGGAGTCAGATAGGACTGACCGACTTCACTTTCACTTTTCACTTTCATGCATTGGAGAAGGAAATGGCAACCCACTCCAGTGTTCTTGCCTGGAGAATCCCAGGGACGGGGGAGCCTGGTGGGCTGCCATCTATGGGGTCGCACAGAGTCAGACACGACTGAGCGACTGAACTGAACTGAACTGAAGACACTATTAAGTCTTTTCAGGAATTTTGCCCTAGTCCACTAGCATCCCTGCTTCTGCCCTTGACCTTCCACAGTCTCTTTCCCACCCAACACTGGGAAGTGATACAGATATAAATTGAATTAGTTTGTGTCCCTCTTATGTTAACAATCATTCAAAGGTTAGTTGTCTGATCCAAGTGAGACCCCTCAAGTCCCTAAAATGGCCTACAGACCCCTGCCTCTGTATGACATTACCCTCATGCCCTGTTCCCTTCCACCAAGAGTTTCCTTGGTGGTTCAGCGGTAAAGAATTTGCCCAGAATCTGCCTGCCAGTGTAAGAAATGGGTGTTCCCTGGAGAAGGAAATGGCTACCCTTTCCAGTATTCCTGCCTAAAGAATACCATGCAAAGAGGAGCCCAGTGGCCTGTAGTCCTTGGGGGTCACAAAAAAGTCAGATACTACTTAGCACTTAACAACCGCCCAACCACATGCACTTCTTCTAAACATCAGAAATATGCACCTGCTCCAGAGCTTTGTAGGAGAAGGCAATGGCACCCCACTCCAGTACTCTTGCCTGGAAAATCCCATGGATGGAGGAGCCTGGTAGGCTGCAGTCCATGGGGTCGCTAAGAGTCAGACGCGACTGAGCGACTTCACTTTCACTTTTCACTTTCATGCATCGGAGAAGGAAATGGCAACCCACTCCAGTGTTCTTGCCTGGAGAATCCCAGGGACGGGGGAGCCTGGTGGGCTGCCATCTCTGGGGTCGCACAGAGTCGGACACGACTGAAGCAACTTAGCAGCAGCCAAAGCTTTGTACTTCCCATCCCCCCCTTACCGGAATTCTCTTTCCCTGGTTTTCTGTATGCTTTCTGTTCAGTTCTTCGCCAAAATGTCATCATCTTGCTGAGGATTTTCCTGGTTCACACATAGGTTTAACAATGTACATCACTTCCTCTCTCTCTCTTTCTCTCTCACACACTCACATATTCCCTAACACCTTTTCCCTATAAACTTTTTCCACAGTACTTATCAGTATCTGACTCAGTTTTAGTTAATATTTTTGTTTAAAGTACTAGAATAAAAGCTCCCATCCATCCTTCACCATTTTATCTCTATCACATAGAACATAACCTGACTCACAGTAGGGACAAAATCAATCTTTTACGATTAGATGAATGTTACAGCTAAGTATTTCTGTACAGAGTGGAATAGTTTTTCATGTTTAATCATTTGAAAATTAATTTTTTTTCTGATGAGTTTTATTAATAAGTTACTGTACATTAATTTTTAAAAGAGAGCCAGCACTAGAGATAAAAATAAGGGGGAGAGAGAGAAAGAAGAAGAAAAAAAAAAAAAAGGAAGAGGAGGAGGAGGAGAAAGACTGAGGAAGAGAGAAAGATTTTCACTAGGAGGCAAGAAAAGATATGTGAGGATTAAGAACATGGATTCCAAATGTATGAGTTCAAATCCTGCCTCTGATCATATTGCTTGACTTGGAACAAGTCATTCACCTTTTTATATTTCAGTTTCCATAAACTTAAAATGAGGATGATCTGGGTACTTCTGTTTTAGTTATGTATTTATTTGTTTCATAATTCAAGTCATTAATACACTGACATATGGTAACTACAAAACAAATGTTAAACTATTATCTTCAGAATAACATCTTGAAGAATATATAATGAAGAAGGACCCAATCTCTCAAAGGTCAGAATCCTAAATAAGTGTGTGTATTAGCAATAAATCAAATACAACTCCCTCGAGTATTGTTGAATACAGATCTCCAGAATGATAGTTCTTTACTAACACTTGCAGTAAGATGATCCTTGTGTGTGTTATCATTAGCACACGCTCAATTCTATAATGAGGACAAGTACTAATTTGCTTTATCCCTACAAAAAAACCTAAGGGGTAACTGCTATCATTTTCCCTCTTTTTACAAATGAAGTAATTGGAACATAAAAGGTACTTAACTTGTCTGAGTCAGGATTGAAACTCATGTATTATATGTAACTTTTTAAAATCTACTACATTCTCAATTATATTATATTTGATTCTTTGGACAATTACAGAGCAGTGATTTAAAATTGGTTGCATCTGTTTATATGTGATACACCTACTCTTTTACAGACATTGCATATTCATTCTGCCCTTATCTGATGATAGCAGAGTTTTAAGTGGAATTTTCAAAAACCACCTTTAGAAACTTCTGCAAAAAGATATAAAGACATCTTAAGAAATTCTATTTGGATACTTTCCATTTCTTATCATTTTCCTACTTTTCTTTTGGTATAATTTTCAATATTAATTGGCACAATGTCAATGCATTGAACATACTCTTCTGACTACTTTATACTGTAAACACATGCACATTTATTTTGTTATTGCATTATTGTTATCTAAGATTAAGGATATAATTCTGTCATCTTTCATTACATGGTCCAGAAAAGTTTGACCTCTGTGTATATTTTTCAAATACAGATCTGCTACCATTATTCATACCAGAAAAACATCAACTTGATACTTTTTTTGATTATTCTCACCTCACTCTTTCTTGTGGCTCCCCACTGGTTAGGCTTACAAACTGTAGAGTAGTATAGATACCTGGGAAAAATAATTTCTACCTACATAACTTCACCAAAGATGTGTGTATGATCCTAATAACCTCAAACTCTATGTAAGTTCTAAAGAAACTATTTAAAATGCCTCGTCTTTCTGTATATTCACTTGCAGGGCAAAAGTAGACATGTATTTCCTTATTTTGAGGGCATTATAGAACCCCCGTGTTCTTCATTCAAAATGCAATTGGGTAAATGGATCTATTAAAGAAAACTAAATTGACAGTCCCTGAATTTAAAATACTAGGGGATTTTGGTTTTAGTGATTTATTTATCCAGTCATTTTATCTATATTATTATGAACCCCACGCTACACATAGATGCTTCCAGATTATTAGAGGTTAAAGAAGTGAATCTTAAAAGATAGAAAAGTATGATTACTGTGAAATACATAGAAAAGTCAACTATTCAATTCGGAGAGAATGAAAATAAAGCTTTCTGCAGCTAGAAGATGAATAGGAATTTACCAGATAAAGGCATTTTGGGATGGGAGTGAGACGTTATAACCAAGCAGAATATGAAAGAACCTGCATAAGAGAAAGAACAAAGTAGAGGCAGCTGAGAAAGAGAATGTCAAGGTCAAAAACCAGTTTATTAAATCCTACAGTGTAAAAATAATTCATCTACTCTATCAGTTCCTGAAATAATTCTGGCTAAAGTGGGAAAGATATTGAGAGGCCAGTGTTAACCAGGGCGGATGTGGTCTAGTATACATTTTGTTGCCCTAAATCCAGTTCCTAATGTTTCTAACGTAAAGTAATAACATTCACATGCCACCAAGTTTCCTACCACAAACACATGTGTCCAGTTTTCACATTTCATCCATTGATTCTCTACCTGCTTTTTTTTTATTTTTTAACTTTACAATATTGTATTGGTTTTGCCATATATCAACATGAATCCGCCACAGGTATACACGTGTTCCCCATCCTGAACCCTCCTCCCTCCTTCCTCCCCGTACCATCGCTCTGGGTCGTTCCAGTGCACCAGCTCCAAGCATCCAGTATCGTGCATCAAACCTGGACTGGCGGCTCATTTCATATATGATATTATACATGTTTCAATTCCATTCTCCCAAATCATCCCACCCTCTCCCTCTCCCACAGAATCCAAAAGACTGTTCTACACATCAGTGTCTCTTTTGCTGTCTCGTATACAGGGTTATTCTTACCATCTTTCTAAATTCCATATATATGTGTTAGTATACTGTATTGGTGTTTCTCTTTCTGGCTTACTTCACTCTCTATAATAGGCTCCAGTTTCATCCACCTCATTCTACCTGCTCTTTGCATTCAGTTATCAACTCATCTTATGAGTAAACAAAGCAAATACCCAGTGAATTCATGCTATGAGCCACAGAAGAGATAAAAATCCTGGCTATGGTGGAATATTTTAGTTATAAAGACTAACATAAGCAGGTATACAAATTATATGCATATGAGTATATGATATCATTATAAACATGTACATATAAATATATAAATTTTACTGTCCCATTTCCCATTGATAGAGGACTGTCTTGAATCCCTGGAGCCAGAATAAGACATTTTCTGTTCCCAGGATAATTTTTTTTTAGAATATTGAGCTTCTGGAGTAAACAGACACCACAAAGGGACATTCTAAAAACACAATTTCCAATTGGTAGAAACGTTTCCTAGTTTGTTCTTCCTTGCTTATTGACATGGATTTGGTTTAGCTTCTGGTGATTCCAATACTAATCACACCCCTCTGGGAACCAACTGACTTTAAAATATGTCATTTTAACCACTTCTACTACAATTTCCTGCTACCTATCTAGTCAGTTCTTGTGTTCCTTGAAGTTCAAGCATGCTTAATATCCACATTTGGTCAGGTTACTTCCACATGATTTCCCTCTGGCCAATCAAATCCAAGAGCTTTTTCCCTGGTATTAAGGATGGTATTGCTCAGGAAAGTTCAGTTATTATGCTGCAAAGCCAAATTAACTTCTAAATTTCTATTTTTTTAGTTCAATCTTTCATCATTAAGTAAATTAACTGTAGGGTTGTTTTAATATAATTTTATTTATCCATTTATTATTTTTGACTGTGCTGGGCCTTCACTGCACAGGCTTTTCTCCATTTATGATGCTCACACTTCTCATTGTGATGACTTTTCTTGTTGTGGAGCACAGGCTCTAGGGCTCATGGGCTTCAGTACTTGCAGCATGTGGGCTCAGGAGTTGTGGCTTCTGGGCTCTAGTGAAGTCAACTGGAGTGAAAGTCACTCAGTTGTGTCTGATTCTTTGCAACCCCATGGACTACAGAGTCCATGCAATTCTCCAGGCCAGAGCATTGGAGTGGGTAGCCTTTCCCTTCTCCAGGGGATCTTCCATGTCCAGGGTTTGAACCCAGGTCTCCTGCATTGCAGGCAGATTTTTTACCAACTGAACTCTGGGCTCTAAAGCACAGGCTCAATGGTTGTAGCACATGGGCTTGGTTGTTCCACAGTATGTGGGATCTTCCTTGATCAGGAATTGAACCCATGCCTCCTGCATTGACAGGTAGTTTCCTTACCACTGAACCAACAGGGAAGACCCTAACTTCCAAATTCCTGTGGCATAATAGTCATAGAAAGATTTACTTCTCACTACTTTACCAATCTAATTCAGGTTGCTGAGGACATTGTTAGTCAGTCAGGGTCTCAGGATAACAGAGGATCCACCATCTTTTAATGTTAATACCTTAACACACAACAATATCCCTGACAGTGGAAGAGAAAGCAAGAAAAAGTCATGTCTGTTCTTCATTGCCTGGAACTAAATGTATGTATTCTGTTTTTAAAAAATTAAAAGGTCTAAATTTAGGCAACCCAATTTAATTTGAGACCCAGTATGACCAATATTATATATAGCTGCCCATTTCTTACATTTATATAGTCTTCAGAAAGTGTGTCTCTATGTTTTCTTCCATTTTTTTTCTTTAATAAAATAATTTTCAACCAATAATTTTATGCCTATTTTGAAGAAAAGACTTAGCATACACACATATACCTCAAAACCAGGACTATTTTCTGTTGAAATAAATTTACTTCTTTTTCCATTATACTATATCTACTGTACTTTGAGTCTGATCATTAAACATATGTAGAGCCATAGATTTTATGAAGCTTGATGAGACCTTTCAAGTAATCTAGTCACCCTCATTTTACAGATGAAAATACCAAAGGCGAGAAAGGTTAAGTGACTTACCTATTGTACTCACGTGCTGACTTCCACTCATCTAACTTCAAAATCCGTGCTCGTCCCACTACTCCACAATAACAGTAGGTTAAGTGCTATGAGGTATAAGACACTCAGTATATATATATATATATATATATAGTCAAAAGAGGTTTTATAACTGATGTATTATCTAACATCCTCACTAGCTTGGTTGGAGACCTTCATTCACACTTTATGGGATTTCCATTATTACTTTAGTGTCAAGGTTACGGACCAAATTAACGTGAAAACATGCTGTTCTTCTCTTCTATCCTTATACACCTCAGAAGCCTCTGCCCTAAAGTTAGCAGCTTGCATGCCCATTTCTGTTTCAAATTGGCTCCTCAGCAAGAAGTGATTCATCAATGGTGATATTTCCAGGATTTGAGCTTGCTAAGAAATTGGCAGCCCAGTCTTTTTATAAGGCAGCTTTCCTAAAGAGCTTATACCATGGAAGGCAGGAATAAGTGTTTACACAAGGCACATTTTGAAAAATATCTACTTGTTCACTCTTACATTCCTGTACCAAAGTCTTCTCAAGTTCAGGCTCATTGCAAACTCTTGGCTCCTGCTATATACAGAGTTATATTAAGAAAGTTAAAATCCTCTACCTGAAAATTCAAATGCTCTGAATTCTAGTATTCTTCAAGTGTAACTTTGTTTCAATTAAGGGTGCTGAGGATGACATATCCAGAATGAAGACTCATTTTCTCACTTTCTCTTTTTTCACTTTTCCGTGATTAACTCCTTCTTACTTAAATCTATTAAAGTCTTACCTTTGGGCAAAAATTGATGCATAATTTGCAATTTTTCTCATGAAATTGTTCAGTTATAACAAGCTAATACTTACAGTGTATTGAAAAAATAATAAGAAATTTCTACATAAGTTTTTAAGGATATCAGTGGTACACATAAGAGGCACAGAAAACAACACTTTTTTTTTCAGAGAAAGCAGAGAAACAATTATACAAGTAAGAAATTTGAAAGCAATTAGTGATATCTGTTGAAAATTTAATGTACCAAATATTTGCTATGGGTAAAATTTGATATTTAGTCTTCAGTGAGGATTTTAGTAGCTTTATAATCTACCTTAGTTCTACTGGATGTTACTTCATAGAAGTAATATATTATTATCCTTACGAGGATAATAATGCAAATCCATTATTTGCATTATATAAAAGTCACTTTTCTAGAATTAATGTTACTTACTATTGGGAGGTCTTCTCCACATCTTTAGAAACCATATCTTAATTATATTTAGGAAAGTTCAGTAAACTTAAGTAGAGTACAAGACAGTGTTCCCTAAAGGATGACTATGTATACAATTAGCAATGGCTCAGACAGTAACGAATCTGCCTGCAGTTCAGGAGATCCAAGTTCAATCCTTGGGTTGGGAAGATCCCCTGGAGAAGAGAATGGCTACCCACTAAAGTATGCTTGCCTAAAGAATTCCAAGGACAGAGGAGCTGGGCAGACTACAATCCATGGGGTTGCAAACAATCATACTTGACTGAGGGACTAACACTTTCACTAAACTTTTTGAGATTTTTGTAGGTGTTACACATGAATATTTTAAATTATTAATTATCATTCTGAATTGATTTTATGTGTATTTGAAAAAATAGTAATATGCAGTGTTCAGGTTGTGACAGGTGATTACCAGGTTTTTAAAAAAACTGTTTAATAAAAGAAATATAAAGATTGTGGACGGAGTTCTAAAAATGGAATGATGAAACACACAGGGTTAAGCAGGAGAGAGAAAGTCATTCCTACCCTGAGGCTGAAGAGGCAAGTGAAAGGAAAGACAGACAGATCAGTGGCTGTAGAAGGGAGCTGTGGCCTTGGGTGTAGAGAACTGGCCACTGACTTCTTGAGAACCAGTAAAGCAAACCAGGACAATAAGTATTCAGACCTTGCCTTTTTCCCACTTCTGCTCTCCCAAAGCTGAAGTCATACAAAAACTGGACAAAGAGGGGGTTTGACGGATGTGGTCCATGACTGTATAGAGAAATGTATAAAAGAGTAGAGAGCTAATTAATATTATCTCAGTTTGCCTCTTGAGCAAATATTCTTAGTTGGCTCTCTACACATATAAAGGAATCTTTATTAGTATAGTCAGAAAGAAATTTTATTATATAAAATTATAGTCAGAACTAACTATTATAGTAGTTATAGTTAGAAAGTAAACTTTTTTCTAAACATTTCATTGAAAACTCTGAATGTGAAATCACACACACAAAAAAAATGTGTGTGTTAGATGGGGAAACAGAGGAAACAGTGTCAGACTTTATTTTTGGGGCTCCTAAATCACTGCAGATGGTGACTGCAGCCATGAAATTAAAAGACGCTTACTCCTTGGAAGGAAAGTTATGACCAACCTAGATAGCATATTCAAAAGCAGAGACATTGCTTTGCCAACAAAGGTCTGTATAGTCAAGGCTATGGTTTTTCCTGTGGTCATGTATGGATGTGAGAGTTGGACTGTGAAGAAGGCTGAGCACCGAAGAATTGATGCTTTTGAACTGTGGTGTTGGAGAAGACTCTTGAGAGTCCCTGGGACTGCAAGGAGATCCCACCAGACCATGCTGAAGGAGATCAGCCCTGGGATTTCTTTGGAAGGAATGATGCTAAAGCTGAAACTCTAGTACTTTGGCCACCTCATGCGAAGAGTTGACTCACTGGAAAAGACTCTGATGCTGGGAGGTATTGGGGGCAGGAGGAGAAGGGGACGACAGAGGATGAGATGGCTGGATGGCATCACAGACTCGATGGACGTGAGTCTGAGTGAACTCGGGAGTTGGTGATGGGAAGCCTGGCGTGCTGCAATTCATGGGGTCGCAAAGAGTCGGACATGACTGAGCGACTGAACTGAACTGAAGTGATGAGTTATTTTATATGTGATGGTGGGGATATTTTTATAATTCCTTTTTAAATTGTCAAATAACACATGGAAAATCTTAAACAGGGTGTAGATCTTTGACTTTATTACATCTTTGCTTCCTTATAACCCTTTTTCCCCCTGAAATTTACTAATTTATATATAGGACACTTTGCACAACAACTATAGAAAATATATAATTTTCCAGCACCCATGGGAAAGTTATAAAGATGCAGTACATGTTTTGGATAACTATAGAGCCTGATTTGCTCAAACTGCTTTCTGGAGGGTTGGCTGGTTAGTATCTCTTTCACAATCAAAAGTGTAACCAATCAGAAATTAAGTAATATTATCACCTTATAGTTACTGAAACGTGTAGTAGGTTTAATTTCTTTTTCTTTTTTTCAAGTATCTAGGCCACACTCTCTAACCATGATTCAGGGAATGCAGAAATTGATAAACAAAAGATAATTTAAAATTTTCTTGTAAATAATCCATACTCTAATAAAATTTTTAAAATAATAAAAAATAAAATCCAAAATTCTGAAAATTAGTGAACACTTCTAAATTACAGATAGTTTGAAGAAAAAAAAATAACAGTGCAAGTTAGCAAGTATTTTGGAATAAATGATAAAAATATCATATGTCAAAACATCTATTGATTGTTTTTAGTGACTAAGCATGATCAACTCTTTCATTACCCTAGGGACTGTAGCCTGCCAGGCTTCTCTGTCCATAGGATTCTCCAGGCAAGAATACTGGAATGCATTGCCATTTCTGTCTCCAGGGAATCTTCTCAACCTGGGGATCTAACCTGCATCTCCTGTAGTGGCAGGTGGATTCTTTACCACAGGGCCACCAGGGAGACTTAGAAATAAGGCAGAATTTAAGAGGAATACATAGTCATAAAGCTTATACAGGTAACTATAAAAGTAAAATTATAGATTAAACATTCATTCAAGAAATTAGAAAAAACTATTATAGAAAATGTTATAAAAGCAAGAAAAATTAAGAAGAGAGTGCAAAGAAATAACAGAGGATAAAAGAGTTGGCACAGAATTTAGTACAGGAATAAAAAGGAAAAATACCTCAGATATTTCAAACATTAAAAGTGTGTTAAAATAGAAAATTTTAGAAATTATAAAGCATTTTGAATATTTAAATTAATATACAAAAACAATTGAAATTTTAAGATTTAAAATATATCAAATTTATCATTAAATCAGTGGACTCATGTGTTTGCATGAAATAATTTATAGCTGATAAGATTTCACCAATAAGGTTTTCCAAACTTGCAACAACAATTTATTTCCAATGTTATAAAAACAATTTAAAATTAAAACATTAAGAGGCCTTTTCAAACTAATTTTAGGCTACCTTGATATCAAAAGTTGATGCAAAGGCCTCAAATAGTGTATCAATAAATGGTTGTAGCAATACATAAAAGGATATTATATCATAATTAAATTTATCTGATGAGGGAAAAGTTAATTTAACATTAGAAAATTAAAGTTTAACCATATTAAAGACTAGTGTTAAAAAAAATGAAATAGCCTTTTGAATTGATGCCATAAAAATATTTAAAAATTAAGTAAGCATTCATGCTTGTTCTTTTTAAAAAGTGAAAACCTGAGAGACTTTTTCAAAAAGTGATAGAAAGTATCCTCAAAAGTTATAACAAATAATATTTAATGATAAAATGTTCAAACCTTTCTTTTTTATATCCAGTTTAAAGCCCAAATATCTGCTGTTACCATTTTTATTTGACATTTTACTTCAAAATATAGCCAGCACATTAAATGTAAGTAATTAAAATAAATGTTATAGAAGTTTGAAAGGAAGAAATAGTCCTTTAATATTCACAGATGATATTAATTCATACATACAAATTCCCAAAGCAACGAATAGATAATATTAGAATTAATGACTGAACTCAAAAGTATTGCTCGGCATAAAAGAGTAAAGAATCTCCCAAAAGAATATTATTTTCCAGCATCAAGTGGTCAGAAAATAAATGGCTAAAAAATAAAATTTTTATAATGACACCATTACCATTGTTGCAAAATGATTGAGTATCCAGGAAAAAACTTATGGCCTTTATGAGAAAATTATAAAAATATTTATGCAGTATACAGGAAGCTTGGGGCTGGTGCACTGGGATGATCCAGAGAGATGGTATGGAGAGGGAGGTGGGAGGGGGGTTCAGGATTGGGAACACATGTACACCCACGGCAGATTCATGTTGATGTATGGCAAAACCAATACAATATTGTAGAGTAATTAGCCTGTAATTAAAATAAATAAATTTAGATAAAGAAAAATTCTAAAAATAAAAAGAAATTTATGAATTAGAATATTCATTAAATGTGTTATTTGAAAAATTGTCATAGTTCAACATATAACCTGATTGTACTATACATTAAAATAAATATACCAGTATTTTGTGTGCCTTGGAATGCTGATTTTAAGTTTTATTTCAAGTATAAAAGAGCAAGAATAGCCCAAGATATGCCTAAAGAAGATCAAGTGAAAAGACCTGTCCTATCAAGATACACTGAGTAACTAAGTTTGTGAGACAGAGCTATAAAGATTTTCAGAGATAATAAAATATACAAAGATATTTTCATAACCTCATTCTGAAAAAAAGACTTCTTAAGCAGGGCAAAAAACATCAACCATACATCAAAGAATTATGATGTATGTAACAAAATCTGATTATGTTACAAGTAAGTACTTTTGGTAAAAATCATTATAAAGGAAGTTAAAAGACCTAATAATACATATGGTGGGAGAAGACAAATATTGAAATATAAAATGACTCTCACGATAAGACAAAGAATCCTTTTTAAAAAGAGGGGCAGAAAACTTGACCAATCACTTCACACAAAGGGGACATATAAAAGGCCAATGAAGGTATAAAAATATGTCCATTCTCATTTATGATCTGATAAATACATACTGAGCCTTCCAAGATAGCCCTAGTGGTAAAGAACTCACTTGCGAATGCAATAGATAAAAGGGACCTGTGTTCAAACCCTGGGTTGGAAGATCCTCTGGAGATGAAACAGCAACCCAGTCCAGTATTCTTGCCTGGAGATTCCCATGGACTGAGGAGCCTGGCGAACTATATAATCCATAAAGTCACAAAGAATCGGACACAACTGAAGCAACTTAAACACAAATACATGTTGCAACCACAATGTAAAACCTCTACAAACAATTTTAAGAAGTTTGAAAATACCAAGTGTTGATGTGAATGCAAAGGTACCATAAATTACAGGTCCCAGTTCTTTGCTCCTCCCTATATACATGTCTTTGCCATAACCAAACAGTATTTCCCACCAAAGGTGAACTATCTTTCCCCACTTCTGATTTTTGATTAGCCTGATGCCTTGCTTTGGTCAGCGAGATGTTAGTAAAAGTTATGTTAGCAGAAGTTTGAAAGTGTGTGTGCTATTGCCTTGCTCTCTCATGCATCTGCCATCACTATTGGAAATTGAAATGAAGAACACATGAAATAGATTTAGACCCACAAAACTACAGTGGGAAGCAGAGATAATGCACTGAATATAATAGAATAAATGATTGCTGGGTTCAGTCACTGTGTTTGAGGTGGCTTGTTTAGAGCATCCTTGTGGCAATAATGAACCAATGTAGGTGCAAGGGGATCTCGCACAAAATTATTGTGGCATTATGAAGTGGTATAAATATTTAGAAAATAATTTTTTACTACTTATCAAATATAAATACATAAGTATTCCTCTAAAACCCAGAAATTTCACCCCTTTCGTGAATACTCTGGAGAAAGTCAGAATACATTGAAAAAAATGTTCAAAACATTATCTGTAGTAATTAAAACTGGAAAAATTCTAGATAAAATAAATAAATATATACCTTGAAATACATTATAAAATGAAATACAATATCATTCAGGAAAAAAAACTCTTTGCTATGCATATAACTATGTACCCTATAAACATAATATTAAATAAAAGAATGTTACTCTACAGAACATTTTGATTCAATTTTATAAAATAAAAAAACACATAAAACCATAATTCTCAGGAATGCATATATAATGCATGTATATAAATAATATTCATCATTTTATTGGCTCTTCTGCATCTTGGATGCCTTCTCTTCAAGGAATGGAACTTCCACATTAAGAATTTCTAAGTACCCGACTCTCAGTTGAGAATGTACTTCTCAACTATCTATCTCTATCCTGACTTCGAGGTCATGAGTATCTAATCTAGGCTCAACCAGCATGACACTCTGCCTGGAACTTCCAGTTTCAAGTTTCATGGGTGTGTGCTAACTCAGTCACGTCTGCCTCTTTGCGACCCTAAGGATGGTAGCCTGCCAGGCTCCTTTGTCTTTGGGATTCTCCAGGCAAGAATATTGGAATGTCTTGCCATTTTCTCCTCCAGGCGATCATCCTGCCCCAGGGATTGAACTGATGTTTCCTGCCTCTCCTGCATTGGCAGGCAGATTCTTTTTACAACTGAGCCACCTGGGAAATCCAAAGTAAAAACAGGGCAGTGAAAAATGTATGCTGTTACAAAACCAGTATTTCCAGTGACAGTAGTTTCCATGACAGTGTCTTTCTTTGGCAAGGTTTTGGCTGGCATTCTAGTAATCTAAAGTCCTTTGAACTTTGTAATTTTGTTTGTTTTGCTTTGTTTGTCACCATAAGTCATCAGTCTCCTAGAACTTTTCTGTGTAAAACACTACACTTCCAATAAAGTCTTCTTTTACAATGAGCCTGGGGTGATTGCTAGGGACTGCCACTAAGAAACCCATGAGCTATTATCTTACAAGACTTTAGGATGGGAAAAGACTGCTTGGGATCTTTCTTTCAAGTTTGGGTCAACAAGGTACTTAGAAAAGAATATGTCCAGCTAAATATATGCCACCTCACTACCAGGTATCTGAAGCCCTGGATAAACCTAGGTCAGTGATTCAATTTTTCTTTATTAGACACTATTCTCTATATTAGTTTGAAACTGTAATCCGAAGTGAGCAAAAAGGCCTTTGTTTTTCTGTTAGAATGTGCCATGAGGTTTGCTCTGAGCCATCTTCCACATCACAAGGAATTGCCTCATTAACTTCGATGACATTATAAGAGCAACTGTATTACCTCATGATGCTGGAAAATATACTCAATAATCATTCTACTGCTTTACTTTAGCATCTGTGATTTCTGAAAGGAAATGTGTCCCTTTGAAACTGCTATATCCTTCTATTTCTCATGTTTAGTAATACAAAACCCTTTGAAAGGCCTGGAAGGGTTTATAAACCATGATAATTTGTAACAAACACAAACATAAAAGAAACATGTGTTGTAGAACAAAGTAAATTCACATGAGACACTGGTTTCACATCTATTTTGACTATAGCAGCAAAACAAGAGCATCAGAGAATCAACAAAGGGAAAACAAACGGCAGGGGAAAAAATACAAGCTGACAAACAAGTCTGAACATGGAATAAATGCAGCAACACAGAAAAAAGCAAACTGAAGTAAGACAAATGAGGTCTAAAATAAACAAAGGTAGCCCATCATGAAAACAATTGATAAAAACAAAAACTAAATAATCTAGCCAAGCTGAATAATACAAAGGAAAAAAAGAAAGAAAATTTAAATTTCAGATTTAATTTTCTCAAGCAAGAAAGGACACACTAGAAGAAGAGGGGAAAAGAGACACTAGGAAAAGAAAAGGGATATTATATTGTGTGCAAGTTCTACCCCATAAATCTTAAGATACCTGAGAGACTTGAAATATTCTCACTCTTTAATAAACACATATAGAAACATATTTTGCTGTTCTCAAACTGTACTTTCTCACTATTACTGCCTTTGGGAATAAGGGGCTCAAAGTAGAAAGAATTTCAGGTTTAGTTTTCAGGGTTAAGTTTCCATAAGTACTTACATACATAAAACAGGTCAAAGAAGAAGGGCATGGCATGGTAGCACATTCTGAAAATAAACGACCCCCATAATGAATAAATATTTTCAATAATAAATTTGGTCATATATTTAATTGGTGAACACTTTCCTTTAAAGTAGTGGAGGCTACTCTAACCATAGGTAATTTCTAAGAGGTCTAATAAACAACAATAAACATGAGTATTTATATTCAATGCTTGAGAATTTTCAAAGCAATCTCACAGATGCTAATAGTAACCTTATTATTACAGGTTCTCACATTGTTTCCACATAGCTGATAGAAACAGATAAGTGGTATTTCACATAAATACTGTGACATTTTTGGCAAACTTTCTCAAGTGAAATTTATGAGAAATTAAGTCACAGAGGAACCAGAGATCAAATTGCTAACATAGGCTGGATTATTGAAAAAGCAAGAGAGTTACAGAAAAACATTTGCTTCTGCTTTACCGACTATGCCAAAGCCTTTGACTGTGTGGATCACAATAAACTGTGGAAAATTCTGAAAGAGATGGGAATACCACATCACCTGACCTGCCTCTTGAGAAACTTGTATGCAAGTCAGGAAGCAACAGTTAGAACTGGACATGGAACAACAGACTGGTTCCAAATAGGAAAAGGAGTACGTCAAGGCTGTATATTGTCACCCTGGTTATTTAACTTATATGCAGAATACATCATGTAAAATGCCAGGCTGGATGAAGCACAAGCTGGAATCAAGATTGCCGGGAGAAATAGCAATAACCTCAGATATGCAGATGACCCCACCCTTATGGCAGAAAGTGAAGAAGAACTAAAGAGCCTCTTGATGAAAGTGAAAGACGAGAGTGAAAAAGTTGGCTTAAAGCTCAACATTCAGAAAACTAAAATCATGGCATCCAGTCCAGTCACTTCATGGCAAATAGATGGGGAAACAATGGAAAAAGTGGTTGACTTTATTTTTCTGGGCTCCAAAATCAGTGCAGATGGTGACTGCAGCCATGAAATTAAAAGATGCTTACTCCTTGGAAGGAAATTATGACCAACCTAGATAGCATATTCAAAAGCAGAGACATTACTTTGCCAACAAAGGTCCATCTAATCAAGGCTGTGGTTTTTCCAGTAGTCATGTATGGATGTGAGAGATGGACTATAAAGAAAGCTGAGTGCCTAAGAATTGATGCTTTTGAACTGTGGTGTTGGAGAAGACTCTTGAGAGTCCCTGGGACTGCAAGGAGATCCAACCAGTCCATCCTAAAGGAGATCAGTCCTGGGTGTTCATTGGAAGGACTGGTGTTGAAGCTGAAACTCCAATACTTTGGCCACCTGATGTAAAGAGTTGACTTATTGGAAAAGACTCTGATGCTGGGAGGGATTGGGGGCAGGAGGAGAAGGGGACGACAGAGGATGAGATGGCTGGATGGCATCACTGACTCGATGGACGTGAGTCTGAGTGAATTCCGGGAGTTGGTGATGGACAGGGAGTCCTGGCATGCTGCGATTCATGGGGTTGCGAAGAGTCAGACATGACTGAGCGACTGATTTAATCTGATCTGATTATGAGAGATGCCTAGTCATTCCTTCTATATAAATGAGGTCGGTCTGGTAAGTGCATGCGTGCTAAGCTGCATCCATCATGTCTAACTCTGTGCAACCCCGTGGACTGTAGCCGACCAGCTCCTCTGTCCATGGTACAGTCGTGTGCAAATCTGTATGAACTGCATAAAGATGAGTATATCTCTCTCAGTTGTGTCTGATTTTTCACAACCCCATGGACTGTAGTTTGCCAGGCTCCTCTGTCCATGGAATCCTCTAGGCAAGAATACTGGAGTAGGTATCTATACTTTTCTGCATGGGATCTTCCCAACCCAGAGATCAAACCTAGGTGTCTCGTATTGCAGACAGACTCTTTACTGTCTGAGCCACCAGGGAAGACCATATCTCACCTTAGAAATACTGATTTCTATTCCTCATATCAACATGGTTGATACTGAGTGGAAGTCATACTACAGTGCTGAAAAAATTCAGAGGATTAAGTTGTATTGGGGGACCAATCCCGGGCATCCAATATGTAAACATCGAGAGTAGGATTTGCTGTCAAGTCTGTTGAACCATGGGGTTTCCCAGGTGGCTCAGTCGTAAGAACCCACCTGCCAACGCAAGGAGACATGAGAAATGCTGTTTCAATCCCTTGGTCAGGAAGATCCCCTGGAGAAGGGCACGACAACCCACTCCAGTATTCTTGCTGGGGAATCCCATGGATAGAGGAATCTGGTAGGCTACAGTCCATGGGGTCACAGAGTTGGGCATGACTGAAGCAACTTAGGATGTGTGCATGCACTGTTGAAAAACATGGGAGGAAAACTTTTTTTTTTTTTTGAGACCACTTAATTTAATTTTATTTATTTATTTTTCATTAGACTTAACTCTATTCTTTATTTTTATTATTTTAATATAAATTTATTTATTTTAATTGGAGGCTAATTACAATATTGTATTGGTTTTACCATACATCATCATGAATCCACCACAGGCGTACATGTGTTCCCCACTTTAATTTGGGTGGAATACCAAGTGGATTAATGGGAGAAAAATATTTAAAAGGGAATAAAGAAAAAAAAAGAGAATGTTTCAAAGCTAGAATTCATAAAAATGCAGGCAACCTTTCAGTTCAGTTCAGTACAGTTGAGTCGCTCAGTTATGTCCAACTCTTTGCAACCCCATGAATCGCAGCACGCCAGGCCTCCCTGTCCATCACCAACTCCCAGAGATCACTCAAACTCACGTCCATCGAGTCAGTGATGCCATCCAGCCATCTCATCCTCTGTCGTCCCCTTCTCCTCCTGCCCCCAATCCCTCCCAGCATCAGAGTCTTTTCCAATGAGTCAACTCTTTGCATGAGGTGGCCAAAGTACTGGAGTTTCAGCTTTAGCATCATTCCTTCCAAAAAACACCCGGGACTGATCTCCTTCAGAATGGACTGGTTGGATCTCCTTGCAGTCCAAGGGACTCTCAAGAGTCTTCTCCAACACCACAGTTCAAAAGCATCAATTCTTCGGCTCTCAGCTTTCTTCACAGTCCAACTCTCACATCCATACATGACTACTGGAAAAACCATAGCCTTGACTAGACAGACCTTTGTTGGCAAAGTAATGTCTCTGCTTTTGAATATGCTATCTAGGTTGGTCATAACTTTCCTTCCAAGGAGTAAGCGTCTTTTAATTTCATGGCTGCAATCACCATCTGCAATGATTTTGGAGCCCCCCAAAATAAAGTCTGACACTGTTTCCACTGTTTTCCCATTTCCCATGAAGTGATGGGACCAGATGCTATGATCTGGTCAAATTATTTAAGTTTGCATTTTATGGGAAATGTGAAGCTATCCAACTTTAGAGTAGGTTGAAAAAGCTGAGAAGTTTTCACAGTAAATAAATCACAAAAACTGGCTTTAAAAAGAAGAAAACTGAAGATAGAAAATTCTGTTGGGGGAATGGCACATTTATAGTAGAAGTAGTAGATAAAGTAATACGTAAATGTGAATCATGTTTAAGGCAACATCTGTCTACTTCCCTAATTTAGCTATAGACAATGTTTGAAAACAGCCAGGGCACCCAAAATCTATACCTCACTGGAAGTTACCTTGAATTCCACATTTGACTGTAGACTGAAAAATATATTCTAGAATTTTAGATGCACTGCAAAATTTACCTTATTCTTACTAAATTATTTTTTGGAGGGAAGAAGTTATTCATTTTATTCCTTTCTTTGCCTGAGATTGGAAAATACCAATTAATCAATCTGAAGTTCAGATCCTCTTTGAACAGTTATTTTGAGAGTATGCAGTATACTGGGAAAAAGAGAGCTCACTGTCTGCTCACTTACTCACCAGAAGTTTAACATGTTGAGAAGCATCTTGTAGTATTTGGAATTTATCCATCATTAAACATAAATGAGAAAGAGACTGTGATACACAAATGTGCCAGTGCCAAATGGATGCATGTATTAAAGACACTGTAACCATCTGGACTCAATATGGGACCCAGAATGTTCCCATTTATCAAATTATAATTCCCATACAATATTTTATATCTGTAATTCAATGTTGATGAAAACAGAATTATTTTCAATTTGTCCAAGTGGTTTTCAGGAGTAGTGTAGAAACTTAGGGCTTTGCTGGTTTCTCAGATGGTGAAGAACACACTTTTCAGCATGGGAAAAGATTTGTGACCCATAAAGAACTTTACAAAAATGCCTTTGACTCTGTGGAATGAAGAAACATAGGGACAAATGTTAGTCACCATCAGAGAAGCATGCAAAACATTTAAGAATTTACATATTTGATGATTATTTTTACCTTCAGCCATCTGAATTCATTCTCCCAACCTTTAAAATGCTTCCCCTTATTAATTATTTGAATATGAAGTAGATTTCAAAGTTGAATTCAATTTTTCCATATCCATACAAATTTATCACTTTCTCAGTGTCAATCATGTGTTTCATATCACATGTGTTTTATTATCACTGCAATCCCATTAATAAAATATTATTTATCCACTTTTAACAAAAATGAAAACTATGTCAAAGAAGTTAAATATCATCCTTAAGATAACACATCTTTTTTTAATAGAACAGTTGGAATTTATTTCTAATTTAGGATTTTCCAAATTTTATATCCATTTTACTGCATTTACCCTCCAGATTATGTCATTTAATTTGGTGTCAGTTAGAAGTGAGGCAAAGCTTACTAAAAACAATGAGCTTTTACCAAGAAAAGGCTCTTCTTTCAAGCAATGAGATGAAAGGGTAGGATCAGAGACCTTGTTGAGGAAGTAGTCATCACTCTCCTTTGCTTTTTCCTTTTTGCCAGCACTTTAACTTTTGTAACAGAGAACAAACCTGACTCCTTTATCTCCAAACCTTGTGCTCCTTTACCTGTGCCTAGTCATGCTGACTCTACGATGTTTCCCATCATGCTGATTCTCCAATGGTTTCCCATCACAGGTAGAAAAATACTCAGATTTTCTCTTGAGCTAACAGGTTCTGACATGAGGTGTTCTCTGATTGCTCCCCTACTCACGTCTTACTTCTTTCCTTATTGAGTTCTCGCCAAAAATTTAACATACCAAAAAAGCATACTTTGGGGTCATGGTGCTTACTTATATCCATCCTCTTCTAGCTAGCTCCATGACTGATTCTTCTTTCATATACATGTCAGATCAAATTTGTTATCATGAGAAAAGACTTTTCTGGGGGCTCAAATTAAAGAGAAATTCTCCATACATGAATAACTTCTAACCCCATGTCCAAGGAGCAGTGGCTGTACGGGCGCAAGAGGGCCTAGAGAAGCTATCCCATGTTGAAGGTCAGGAAAGGTGGCGGTGAGGAGATACCCCTCGTCCAAGGTAAGGAGCAGTGGCTGCGCTTTGCTGGAGCAGCCATGAAGAGATACTCCACGCCCAAGGTAAGAGAAACCCAAGTACGATGGTAGATGTTGCAAGAGGGCATCAAAGGGCAGACACACTGAAACCATACTCACAGAAAACTAGTCAATCTAATCACACTAGGACCACAGCCTTTTCTAACTCAATGAAACTAAGCCATGCCCATGGGGTACCCAAGATGGGCAGGTCATGGTAGAGAGATCTGACAGAATGTGGTCCACTGGAGAAGGGAATGGCAAACCACTTCAGTATTCCTGTCTTGAGAACCCCACGAACAGTATGAAAAGGCAAAATGATAGGATACTGAAAGAGGAACTCCCCAGGTCAGTAGGTGCCCAGTATGCTACTGGAGATCAGTGGAGAAATAACTCCAGAAAGAATGAAGGGATGGAGCCAAAGCAAAAAGAATACCCAGCTGTGGATGTGACTGGTGATAGAAGCAAGGTCCGATGCTCTAAAGAGCAATATTGCATAGGAACCTGGAATGTCAGGTCCATGAATCAAGGCAAATTGGAAGTGGTCAAAGAAGAGATGGCAAGAGTGATGTCAACATTCTAGGAATCAGCGAACTGAAATGGACTAGAATAGGTGAATTTAACTCAGATGACCATTATACATACTACTGAGGGCAGGATGCCTCAGAAGAAACGGAGTAGCCATCATAGTCAACAAAAGAGTCTGTAATGCAGTACTTGGAGGCAATCTCAAAAACGACAGAATGATCTCTGTTTGTTTCCAAGGCAAACCATTCAATATCACAGTAATCCAAGTCTATGCCCCAACCAGTAATGCTGAAAAAGCTGAAATTGAATGGTTCTATGAAGACCTACAAGACCTTTTAGAACTAACACCCAAAAAAGATGTCCTTTTCATTATAGGGGACTAGAATGCAAAAGTAGGAAGTCAATAAACACCTGGAGTAACAGGCAAATTTGGCCTTGGAATACGGAACGAAGCAGGGCAAAGACTAATAGAGTTTTGCCAAGAAAATGCACTGGTCATAGCAAACACCCTCTTCCAACAACACAAGAGAAGACTTTACACATGGACATCACCAGATGGTAAACACTGAAATCAGATTGATTCTATTCTTTGCAATCAAAGATGGAGAAGCTCTATACAGTCAACAAAACCAAGACCAGGAGCTGACTGTGGCTCAGATCATGAACTCCTTATGCCAAATTCAGACTTAAATTGAAGAAAGTAGGGAAAACCACTAGACCATTCAGGTATGACCTAAATCAAATCCCTTATGATTATACAGTGGAAGTGAGACATAGATTTAAGGGCCTAGATTTGATAGATAGAGTGCCTGATGAACTATGCAATGAGGTTCGTGACATTGTACAGGAGACAGGAATCAAGACCATCCCCATGGAAAAGAAATGCAAAAAAGCAAAATGGCTGTCTGGGGAGGCCTTACAAATAGCTGTGAAAAGAAGAGAAGCAAAAAGCAAAGGAGAAAAGGAAAGATATAAGCATCTGAATGCAGAGTTCCAAAGAATAGCAAGGAGAGATAAGAAAGCCTTCCTCAGCAATCAATGCAAAGAAATAGAGGAAAACAACAGAATGGGAAAGACTAGAGATCTCCTTGAGAAAATTAGAGATACCAAAGGAACATTTAATGCAAAGATGGGCTCGATAAAGGACAGAAATGGTATGGACCTAACAGAAGCAGAAGATATTAAGAAGAGGTGCCAAGAATACACAGAAGAACTGTACAAAAAAGATCTTCACAACCCAGATAATCATGATGGGTGATCACTGACCTAGAGCCAGACATCCTGCAATGTGAAGTCAAGTGGGCCTTAGAAAGCATCACTATGAACAAAGCTAGTGGAAGTGATGGAATTCCAGTTTAGCTATTTCAAATTCTGAAAGATGATGCTATGAAAGTGCCACACTCAATATGCCAGCAAATGTGCAAAACTCAGCAGTGGCCACAGGACTGGAAAAAGTCAGTTTTCATTCCAATCCCAAGAAAGGCAATGCCAAAGAATGCTCAAACTACCACACAATTGCACTCATCTCACATGCTAGTGAAGTAATGCTCAAAATTCTCAAAGCCAGGCTTCAGCAATATGTGAACCATGAACTTCCTGATGTTCAAGCTTGTTTTAGAAAAGGCAGAGGAACCAGAGATCAAATTGCTAACATCTGCTGGATCATGGAAAAGTCAAGAGAGTTCCAAAAAACACCTATTTCTGCTTTATTGACCATGCCAAAGCCTTTGACTGTGTGGATCACCATAAACTGTGGAAAATTCTTCAAGAGATGGGAATACAAGACCACCTGACCTGCCTCTTGAGAAATCTGTATGCAGGTCAGGAAGCAACAGTTGGAACTGGACATGGTACAACAGACTGGTTCCAAATAGGAAAAAGAGTACATCAAGGTTGTATATTGTCACCCTGCTTATTTAACTTATATGCAGACTACATCATGAGAAACGCTGGGCTGGAAGAAGCACAAGCTGGAATCAAGATTGCCAGGAGAAATATCAATAACCTCAGATATGCAGATGACACCACCCTTATGGCAGAAAGTGAAGAGGAACTCAAAAGCCTCCTGATGAAAGTGAAAGCGGAGAGTGAAAAAGTTGGCTTAGAACTCAACATTCAGAAAACGAAGATCATGGCAGCTGGTCCCATCACTTCATGGCAAATAGATGGGGAAACAATGTCAGACTTTATTTCTGGGGGCTCCAAAATCACTGCAGATGGTGATTGCAGCCATGAAATTAAAAGACGCTTACTCCTTGGAAGGAAAGTTATGACCAACCTAGATAGCATATTCAAAAGCAGAGACATTACTTTGCCAACAAAGGTTCGTCTAGTCAAGGCTATGGTTTTTCCTGTGGTCAGGTATGGATGTGAGAGTTGGGCTGTGAAAAGGCTGAGAGCCGAAGAATTGATGCTTTTGAATTGTGTTGTTGGAGAAGACTCTTGAGAGTCCCTTGGACTGCAAGGAGATCCAACCAGTCCATCCTGAAGGAGATCAGCCCTGGGATTTCATTGGAGGGAATGATGCTGAATCTGAAACTCCAGTACTTTGGCCACCTCATGCAAAGAGGTGACTCACTGGAAAAGACTCTGATAATGGGAGGGATTGGGAGCAGGAGGCAAAGGGGATGACAGAGGATGAGATGGCTGGATCGCATCACTGACTCGATGGACGTGAGTCTGAGTGAACTCCGGGAGTTGGTGATGGACAGGGAGGCCTGGCATGCTGTGATTCATGGGGTTGCAAAGAGTTGGACATGACTGAGCGACTGAACTGAACTGAATCAATAAACTATTAGTACCTTGGGAGCAAGTATATTATTTATACTGACGATGGTACCTGACATGTAAGAGATGCATAATAAAGTTTTCAACAAATACACAATTAATAGTGAATATAAAAGCTCTATGGGCTGCCTAGGTGGTGCAGTGGTAAAGAATCTGCCTGTTAATGCAAGAAGAGGCAATAGACCAGGGTCCAGTCATCTAATTCCTGGGATGGAAAGATTCCCTGGAGGAGGAAATGGCAGTCCAATCTAGGATTCTTGCCTGGAGAGTCCCAGGAGAGAGGAGTCTGGCAGGCTACAGTCCACAGCATCTCAAAGACTTGGACACAACTGAGTAACTGAGCACAAACACACATAAAAGTTCTATATAGCAAAAAAAAGGAAAGAAAAATGAAAAAAATCCATTATGAGTCGCCAGTCCAGGTTCGATGCACGATACTGGATTCTTGAGGCTGGTGCACTGGGACAACCCAGAGGGATGGTATGGAGAGGGAGGAAGGAGGAGGGTTCAGGATGAGGAACACATGTATACCTGTGGCGGATTCATTTTGATATATGGCAAAACCAATACAATATTGTAAAGTTAAAAAATAAAATAAAATTTAAAAATTTTTTTAAAATAAATAAATAAAACAAAAACATTCAATTTAGTTCAGTATCTCAGTTGTGTTCAACTCTTTGAAACCCCATGGACTGCAGCATGTCAGGCTTCCCTGTCCATCACCAACTCCTGGAGATGGCTCAAACTCATGTCCATCGAGTTGGTGATGCCATCCAACCATCTCATCCTCTGTCATCCCCTTCTCCTCCTGCCTTCAATCTTTCTCAGCATCAGGGTCTTTTCCAAAGAGTCAGTTCTTCACATCAGGTAGCCAAATTATTGGAGTTTCAGCTTCAGCATCAGTCTTCCAAGGAATATTCAGGACTGATTTCTTTTAGGATTGACTGGTTGTAACTCCTTGCAGTCCAAGGTATTCTCAAGAGTCTTCTCCAGCACCACAGTTCAAAAGCATCAATTCTTTGGCACTCAGCTTTCTTTATAGTCCAACTCTCACATCCATACATGACTACTGGAAAAACCATAGCTTTGACCAGATGAAACTTTGTTGGCAACGTAATGTCTCTGCTTTTTAATATGCTGTCAGGGTTAGTCATAACTTTTCTTCTGAGGAGTAAGCATCTTTAAATTTCATGGCTGCAATCAGCATCTGCAGTATTTTGGAGCCCAAAGAAATAAAGTCTCTCTCTGTTTCCACTGTTTCCCCATCTATTTACCATGAAGTGATGAGACCAGATGCCATGATCTTAGTTTTTTTGATTTGTGGTAAAGGTGTAAAAACAACAACCAAAAAGATACTATCATTCACAGAAACTAAAAGAGGAATTTAGAATTCAGATATTTTCTGGATTCTTTCCCACATGATTCCTTCTTGAAAGGAAGGTATTACAATATTTTTGTTCATAGTCTAGGACAAATATTTAATCATGATTGTGATTTGATGTGCTTATCTTATGGTAAAATGTCATGAAGGGGATAGAACCTTTTCTGATGTCTCTATTTCCACTGCACCAATTCTTCAGAAAAAGTCATCTGACCTATGCTCTTTGCAGCAGATTTGCTAATTTCTACTCCTTTTTTTCCCTCCATTGCACCAAAGCGGTAAAGGGCTAGTTGTACCCTGTTTGTTTTGGGCCTTGCAGTTTCCCATGACAGGTCTTTGTTAAATTCCAAAGTTTATTTTGGAGGTTGGGAGTGGTAAAATAGATAAACAACCTTATGTTTATTCAATGTGGGGTGCATATGTGGCCCAGTGTTCAATGCAGTCCAATCTAGCTCACCAGGAAGACTGTGCATTGATATTCCAAATACATATGTAGAAAGGATAAAATATTATTGTCTTAATGCTGTCATTTTCTCTTATTTTTTCATTTGTTTCCTTACTGGGGGAGCTATGGTTGAAAATAGCATTCCAGTATTTCAAAGTTTTCCTCAAACAGTATATAATAGAATTATGAACTCTCCTATCAAACCCAAGCTCTCTGTGTGTGTTTGTTCCCTGTGTGTGCTTGTCTGTTTGTATACTCAAGAGAAAAAAAAAAAAAGATCTTGTGACATAAAATTTTTGGTATATTAACTGATTGAAAAGTTGAAAATTACTTTGAAAGTTATATGTATTAGATATACAACTAAGAAATGAATATTGAGAAAGAAAGAAGCACAAAAAAAGGAAAAAAAAAAAAAGACTGGTAATACCAAGGGTATCTTTATCAGACTAATTTGTACCATTCATAATGGCACCTAGCCATACTCTGCTGCTGCTAAGTCGCTTCAGTCATGTCAGACTCTGTGCGACCCCAGACACAGCAGCCCACCAGGCTTTCCCGTCCCTGGGATTCTCAAGGCAAGAACATTGGAGTGGGTTGCCATTTCCTTCTCCAATACATCAAAGTGAAAAGTGAAAGTGAAGTCGCTCAGTCGTTCCTGACTCTTAGCGACCCCATGGACTGCAGCCTACCAGGCTCCTCTGTCCATGGATTTTCCAGCAAGAGTACTGGAGTGGGGTGCCATTGCCTTCTCCGTGCCATACTCTACTCTCCAAGAATTCAGTTTATCCTTTAAGTCCTGACTCAGTTACTCTAAAACTGTCTCTAATTTCTCCAAAAGTATGTGCATCATACAAAATAATTCCAATACTCCCTATATTGCATCTGACTTTGATCCTTCCTTTTAAAGTTAATTTAAATTTTTCTTATGTAACCAAATTAACTGGCAATTTTGGGGCCATTTAGTCTACAGATAGATTATAAACATCAATATCTATATAGATATGTTAATAGATACAATTTACCCTCAAACAACATGGAGGATTAGGAACATGAAGAGAGTCAAAAAACCCACCTATAACTTTAGAGTTGGCCTTCATATTCCCAGTTCAGCATCCATAGATTCCACTAACTGCCAATCATGTTAGTTAGCTGCTATGCTATGTATTTAGTGAAAAAAAATACATGTGTAAGTGCACCCACAGTTCAAAACCATATTGTTCAAGAGTCCACTGTATAATCAATTATTTTCGCATTACCAAGTCATTCCTCATAATTGCTATCTTAAAATTTTAATCAGTCACTTAAATTTATCACACTCACTGTTTGTGAGGTTATTGAGAGTTAATGGAACAATTTGGTTTTGTCACATTTATGCCCATTAAAACTGCTTTCAACACAGGTGACACTCAATAAACGTTCTTTGAATAAGTAAACAAATTATATATCTGCTTCTTTGCCCATACTCTTAGCAGAAGCCTTATCATCATTCCTTTCCAAGGAGTTCACATTCCACACAACACATATATATATATATATATATATATATATATATAAATCCCCAGTAATAGCTATCTGAAAGCTTCCATATACCATTAATTCCCTCAAGATCTTCCCATACCAACTCACTGACAAGTATGATATTATCTGTCTATAAATGCATAATACCCTTGAAAGAAAACATTTGCAAATTTCCTGTAGTTTCAAGTATTGTAGTCTCAAACACTGTTACAGAATTAGAGAAGATTTATATATCTTTTTTAATCCACATGTCATTTGACATCCATTTATGATGGATCATAGCAAAGAGTCTACTTGGTCTAGAGCTATGTAAAATTGAATCACTTATTTGATAAGGAAATTTCAGGAACACATGAAATACCTAGATACTGCTCTCAGCCATGAATAAAATAGTCAACATAAACTGAAAAGAAAAAGTGAAGTAGTGTTTAAAGGATAAAAAATAATACTGTGAATATTTCATTAATAAAATTGTCTGTATGTCAAGTACTTCTCTGACAGTAGTTGAAATGAAAAAATTGTCCATGAGAAAGAGATCACTGAAAGTATCAGTGACTGTGGCAGAGGATAATGATGAGGAAATGTGGATATACATGCAGAAAAATATAATAAAGTGAAAAGAAAGTAAGAACTCAATTAGCTCTTGGTAGGAATTAAATGGCTTCTCTCATGGCTCAGACGGCAGAGAATCCATCTGCAATGCAGGAGACCCAGGTTCAATCCTAGGATCAGAAAGATCCCCTGAAGAAGAGAATGCCAATGCACTCCAGGATTCTCACCTGGAGAATCCCATGGACAGAGGAGTCTGGTGGGCTACAGTCAACAGGGTTGCAAAGAGTCAGACAAGACTGAGCAACTAACACTTTCACTTTCAGGAATTAAATATGGGGCTTCCCAGATGGCGCTAGTGTTAAAGAACCCGCCTGTCAATGCAGGAAACATGAGACATGGGTTCAATCCCTGGTTCAGGAAGATACCCTGGAGGAGGGCATGGCAACCCACTCCAATTTTCTTGCCTGGAGAATCCCATGGACAGAAGAACCTGGCGGGGTACAGTCCAGGGTCGCAAAGAGTTAATAAGACTGAAGTTACTTAGCACACAGCAGTAATTAAATCCATGAAAGAAATGACTAGAGAGCTAACCTCTTAGCTCATTTTAAATATGCAATACAGTATTATTAACTATCATCACTATACTGTCTGTCAGATGTCCAGAACTCATTCATCTTGCATAACTAAAACATTGTACCCTTTGACAACTATTTCTCATTTCCCTCTCCTTGCATCCAAACCTGGCAACCACTATTCTACTTTACTTCTAGGAATTTGACTATTTACATCCTCCGTATAAGTGAGATCATGCAGTGTTTGTCTTTCTGTATATGGCTTATGTTAAATCTTCTACACACACACACACGATATATCACACAGGAATAAAAGAACAATTATGACTCTGTGAACAGATGGCTATTGTGACATAAAAACGAAAAATAAACTCATTTTGAAGGAGATGGGAAACATCCTAAAGCTAACATTATTCAAGGAGTTCTTAGAAACTACTGAAAACACAACATTATTGGGCTTCATTGAGAAAGTATCTGTTCACATGTGCTGTATGTAACATTGCTATATGAAACAATTGCAGTTCAGTGATTAAGTAGCTTCTCATTTTTATTTTATGGGGAAGACTTTGGATGTAATTCTAAATCTGATTCCCAAACTTTGCAAATAAGTTCATTATTTTGATTTTTCTTCAAAGAATACAATTACATCATTCCATAATTGTAAAATTACTTATTGTTTTAAAACCATTTTTCTATGTAACATGGCAGATAGTGGAAATCACATAGAATTTAATATCAGAGACCTAGATTTAAAGCTGAGTTTTGATGTATGATAGCTGTGGATCTTAGAATATTAGCCTCTCAAAGCTTTTGTTTCTTCATGTGTAAGTGGATTTAACAAGGTGTAGTCACAAAATTATTTGGATAATGAGGAGTGATAGGTTTAAGAAGCATTTTTAAACTAAATGTTACAAGATATATTTCCTACTATATTTACATAAGAAAATGAAAGACTTGGTAAAATTTCCATAAAATGCCTGATTAAAAAAAAAATCAAACAGAATAAACAGTTACTCTGCTTAACAGAATGATATGGCCATTTCAAAAGAATCACTTTTCTAAATCATGCTGCTAAAGCAGAGTTGTACTTCTTCGGGTGAGTTTCCATAAGAGCTACTTTATGCAAGATGCTTTATACATATTTGCGTCCCTTTCCTAACTACCATAAAGACATAGAGAGGCTGGCATCCTTAAAACACTTCTTATTTCTCTCTCTCCTTCCTTATGACTCTTTACATTGGATGAGATGCTAATCAAAATGTAGGACATGGTGGGTATTTTTCTTTTGCCGTGGAAAAAAAAAAATAAAAAACACAGTGTCAGTCATTGACAGTCTTTAAAGAGTGTCTTCTGTTGACTGACAACTTTTAAGCCAATTCTATTTTGCCTGAGAATGCCTGAGATATCAGACTTCATAGTTAAGGATGCTATTTAGGAACTCTAGGAGTTTGTGATGTTCTTACTGCTCAACAAGTGTAAGTAAGAGCTCCCACAAGGCTGCTGTAAAAAGAAAATCCCTTTTTCTTTCCACTTAATCCCCCATTTCCTCTCCTGAGCCTTTGCTTCATGACCACTTTAATTCTTTGAAGATTGTTTTTCTGCCTGCACCCCCACCCCCACCCCATCCATGTGAATCACAGCAAGCCAAATTCTGCTCTTGCAAGTACATGAAAGTCAAGGGGAGCTGCCAGCCTGTATCTAAAGGATGAATTTAGCACTGTCGGTGGTGGCTGTTCTCTAACAAGTGTAAACAAAACCATCAGCAAAGTTAAGCTAGGCAAGTGTTCAAGAGTTATATTTTAGCAGAGTAACCAAACAAAGATTTTTATATGGCATTACAGACATGATTGTATTTTTTTTTCTTTTTATTTTTGCACTTCCAATTCTACTGTGATTTTTATAAACTATAGATTGCTTAAAACATTGAAGACTTCTTGAAAAATATCATTATCTTATAACAATATTCTTACTGTGAAGTGAAGTGAAATGAAGTCTCTCAGTAGTGTCTGACTCTTTGTGACCCCATGGACTGTAGCCTACCAGGCTCCTCCATCCATGGAATTGTCCAGGCAAGAGTACTCTAATGGATTGCCATTTTCTTCTCCACAGGATCTTCCTGACCCAAGGATCAAACCCAGATCTCCCACTTTGCAGGCAGATGCTTTACCGTTTGAGCCACCAGGGAAGCCCATTCTTACCGTAGAACTTCATATTTGAAAGTACTTTCAAAAAGCCTTTTTCTGGACTTGAATCAAGATGGCAGAGAAGGAGGATATGAAGATCACCACTCTCCATGAACATATTAAAAATACATCTACATGTGGAACAACTCTCACTGAAAACTAACTGGAGGCTGTCAGAAAGGCTGTAAGAAAGCTACTTGCAGAATCAGGTAGGAAATGAAGAGAAGCAATCGAGGGTTCCTGGGAGGAGACTCAGAGGAAAAGGGAGATTATATGGGCAAAGACTATCCCTGGGGAGTAAGTGGTTCAAGCCACATATTGGGTGCCGTAGGCTGGGGTTCCACAAAGGAAAAATGAGCCCCCTTGCCTGGTTGGAAGCCTGATGAGACTAATATGAGGGCTGTAGGAAGCCTGGACTCTGCTCCTGAGGAGTCCATAGATAACTGATTGTGCCTAAATTGAGGAGGAGAGGAAGACTTGAGACCATGCAGCTGGCTTACTGCTTTTCCACAAGCTCCCTGGCATATGCCCAAGCATGAGCCTAGTGAATGCTGTAGTGCCGCTTGCTTTACATTGCAGTTCAACACTGGATCGACCCCGCTAGTACAGGCAAATACACAGTAAAGGCTGAGAATAAACCACTTAAATAAGTATAAAGATTAAAAGACAAAAATTATAAAATCAACTGTAACCACAATAAAGGGATAAATATGAAAACTTAAAATATGATAGCAAAAACACAATGTGAGGGTTAAGGGAAAAAAAAAATGTAGATCTTTTGGAATGTGATTGAACTTAAAGGATTACCTGTTTAAAATAAATAGATATAGGTCAACATATAGGAACCCCATGGCAGCCACAAATCAAATTTTGGGACACAAAATTTAGAGAGAAAATAAGACAAGCCAACAAGCATACCACTAAAGCATATCATCAAACTGAAGGGAAGAAATTGAAAGAAGAATAAAATAGGGAAGGCCTACAAAAACAACCAGAAAACAAGTCTAAAAATGACAATAAGCACATATCTATCATTAATTACTTTAAATGTCAGTGGACTAAATGTTCCAATTAAAAGGCATAGAGTAACTGATTGGATTAAAAAAAAAAAAAGACTCCCCACTTTAGCAGGAAAGAGTTAGCTACTCTAAGAAATGCAGCCTTTTCTGAATGTCTGGCTATCTCACAGTAAGTGCAATTTTTCATCTTTGTCTTCTATAATTGTCTGAATAAATTATTGTAAGTTTGGCTGCTGACACCTTTTAAACTTAACCTCTCCATCTTTCCTTTTCTGCCCTACATCTCAGAAATCTGGTAAGACAACCTGGATCCCCCCTTATTTGATACTGATGGGATTCAAACCACATGACTGATACCAACACCTAACTATCATAAAACTCTCATTTCAATATCCTTTCTCTGTTCTCTCAATACATTTTACACTTACTAATAAGCTGCCCTGTTCTCTCTAGAAAGCCCAATTATTGAATATTACATATTTCATAGTATCCTGGTGTGTGTATGGCACCATCATCAGCCTCAACAAGCAAATCACATTTTGGGTAGAGTTATGGTGGTTCAGAAAGTAAAGAATCTGCTTCCAATGCAAGAAACCTGGGTTCAATCCCTAGACTGGGAAGATCTCTTAGAGAAGGGAGTGGCTACCCATTCCAGTATTCTTGCTTGGAGAATTCCATAGACAGAGTCTGATGGGCTACTGTCCAGGGACGTACAAAGAGTTAGACACAACTGAGTGACTAACACTCTTACTTCACACCTATTTCTGTGAGGTGGCTGCAAAATCTTCCCTCCAGCTTTAGGAAATTAAGATATCTTTGCATCCTCTCAAAGAGGCCCCTTGACTCTCACATTTTTGTTATGTTTTGTGAATAATGGACACAAATCCATGGCCTTAATAGTATCCATCCAATTCCACAGGCCATATGGGTATTATTTCCTTCAGATTTATCAAATATCAGAGAGATTGTACAAGGCAAAACATTTCTTGTACTTCTATCTTGACCTAGTTTACATAAGAGGAGTTTCACCAGTCACACTGCAGGAGCTTGCCAGGGACCATCAGTGTTTCACAAAGCACCTGTCATAGGTCATCATTGCCATCCAGCAAATAAATTATACCAACTTAGCAACCCATCCTTAAAGTGCACTTTCTTGCACTATATCTGATATCAACTGTCTTAAGTTACATTTTCCAAGCCTCAGATGAGGATTCTTGTACAAAACTTTTTTTCAAGGATGTGATTTGGGTAAAACATAGAAGGGAAGGTGGGAATCAGAATTGGTCAAGATAAGGAGCTAGGTGAAATGTGTGCTCCCAGCCTGATCCCACGGGAAGATCTGGAGCATGAATTGCACCACAGGGTTGTTACTCTCGTGAAACCAGGAGGATGAAATTTATGCCCTCATACCACCACTCATTGGTTGTCAGCTATCCTTCCTGCAAGGGGTAATTTACCTTCTGGTCATATCTGAGCCAGGTGACATATACCACTGAGGGCAGTTTTCCAGGATGAACAGCTAAACTCCATAGTGGCAGGTGGATGGATGCATCAGCTGATAAAGGAGGACCTGTGTGTGACATCAAGAACATGTCTTACATTACTAGACAAATGTAAGGTAGAAGAATACTCCAGTGAGGTAGTGTAAAAACACTCACTTAGCCTCTTCCAAGAATAACAAAGACAGTTCTGCTGTAGCCAAGCAGAGATGAGGAGAGCAATCTGACATGAAGCGGAAGAGGTAGACAGAGGCTATATACAGTAAGTTTTTGAATAGGCTGGGGAAAGAGTTTGATTTATATCTAAACTATGTAGAGAAGGCTTCAAAAGATTTAAGACAAAGAATGGAACATTATCTTTTTTATTTTTTTTAACTTGGAAATTTTTTTTAACGTTTATTTACTTTTTTAAATTTAATTTTATTTTTTAACTTTACAATATTGTATTGGTTTTGCCATACATCAACCTGAATCTGCCACAGGTATACAGGTGTTCCCCATCCTGAATGCTCCTCCCTCCTCCCTCCCCATACCATCCCTCTGGATCATCCCAGTGCACCAGCCACAAGTATCCAGTATCGTGCATCAAACCTGGACTGGCGACTCATTTCATATATGATATTATACATGCTTCATTGCCATTCTCCCAAATCATCCCACCCTCTCCCTCTCCCACAGAGTCCAAAAGACTGTTCTATACATCAGTGTCTCTTTTGCTGTCTCGTATACAGGGTTATTGCTACCATCTTTCTAAATTCCATATATATGAATTAGTATACTGTATTGGCATTCTCTTTAATAATTGATCCTTATAAGAGAGTTAATAAGCCTTTGTTACTGAAGCTCTTTTCTAAATGGAAAGGACTAAAAGATTTTTCAAAGGGGGAAGCTGCAGAAGAGGAGGAGAAAGGACATAACCTTTTTAAACTTTTAATGTATCTTTATCAAGATGAAACAGAAAATAAGAAATGAAAAAAATTGTTAAAAAAAGAATAAATTGACAATACATTTCTTAATCAACATGGTGAAGCAAGATCAGAAAAATAACTGACTTGGAATAGGACGTTAAAGAAAAATTGACATTCTTTGCACATAGTCAGTTGGGCAAATCACACTTATTACATATGCAAAAACATATCTAAATATATCTCAGTCTTGAAGGGCATGTATTATATCATTTGAACCATCAACAGAAGCTTTTTTGGCATTGAACTGTGACAGAAAGTTACATACTTTATATAGTACAAAATCTCACACACAATGAAATTTCAATATATATGCAAAATTTGTTCATGAGCTTTATTTCACAAAAGACAGGAAAAAATAAGAAGCATATTCCAAAGTGCTTCTATTAGTTCATTTTGTGACTATCATTACCATACTATGTCTTTATTAAATTGAATATTACTTTGAAAAAATATATTTTTAAGAAGAACTAATATTTAAGTGATGCTATGTCCAACTAATATAAATTTTTCATTTTAATTGAAAATGATAGTTTTCATAAATTTTTCTCATTTTAGCCTAATCATTTAGAATATGTCAGTAGTTTTACTTTAGAGAGAAAGAGAATATTCTAATAGTGGAGATAACAAAGTATTAGTTTGCCCCTTGGACAAAAAGCTATGACAAAACTAGACACCGTATTAAAAAGCAGAGACATCACTTTGCTGACAAAGATGCATATAGTCAAATCAATGGTTTTTCCAGTAGTCATGTATGGATGTGAGAAGTGGACCATAAAGAAGGCTGAGGGAATAAGAATTGATGCTTTCAAATTGTGGTGCTGGAGAAGACTATTGACAGTCTCAGACAGTAAAGAGAGCAAATGCATCAGTTCTAAACGAAATCAATTCTGAATATTCATTGGAAGGAACAATGCTGAAGCTGAAGCTCTGATACTTTGGCCACCTGATGCAAAGACTCAACTCATTGGAAAAGACCTGGATGGCAGAAAAGATTGAGGGCATAAGGAGAAGGGGACAACAGAGGATGAGATGGTTGGATGACATCATCGACTCAATGGACATGAGTTGGAGCCAACTCCAGGAGATAGTGAAAGACAGGGAAGCCTGGCATGCTGCAGTCCATGGGTCATAAAGAATCAGACACAACTGAGCAACTGGACAAAGACCACAACAGGAGCAGGTACTGATGGTATGTAACGTATAACAAGTTAACTACTGAATAAAATACAAAAGAATAAAATTTTGAGAATTTACCTAGACAAATTTATGAGTTTAATGTTACTTGATAGCAAATCAATTTCCTGTTTAATGATAGACTTATAGTAGAGAACAAAATGAATATATGAGAAGTATGCCACACTATTAACTTCAAACAAAATATACAACTTTTTTACTTTTTTGTGTAGCAATCTACATATATTTTGTATATATTAATACATTGGATATCACTTTAATGACTGCAGTGTTATTTATTTAATTGAAATTATCATGTTTTTAATTACTTGCAATCACTCTTTATTATGTTTCAGTCTATTAAAACCTAGGTCATAAAGATAAAAGAGAAATAAGAAGCTTTTTCTCCCCTTAGAATATTGATATTCTAAAATTAATGATTCTAAAGGGGATGTTGGCATCCCAGGCTGGAAACAGATCAATGATCATGAATGTGAAATCTAAGCTATAGTATTTTGAACTGAACTGTGAAAAAAGTGAAGTTTCACAGATAATGAAAAGAAAAAATATATTTGGAACCACATTTTTCCTGCGCTTCCTCCTTACAAAATACTTACTGACTCTTTTGCATTATATACTTGCTTTAGGAAAGAACTGAGATTTTGCTATGTAAAGAAATGGCCAAGATTTTTAATCAAGCTAAAATTTTATGTAGCTCAGCATTACAGAAAGAAACTTATTTGTAAGCTGATTTTTTTAGAACACATTTTTTCTATAGACAATAACCCAGCCTTCCATCTCTGAGTTTAATTATGTACATTTTATGTAATTCTAGGAGACAATTTAAAAAGATAGATGCAATATTCTGATTTATGTTAATTGAGTTTTAGAAGGCAAAAATACAGTAGATATTTTATTATAGTAAAAAAAAATCCAAATATTATGGAGTAAACTCAGTCCTTCTTTAGGACTCATTTATAAGGAGTCATTTATACTTCTTTATGGAGAAGGAAATGGAAACCCACTCCAGTATTCTTGCCTGGAGAACTCCATGGACAGAAGAGCCTGGTGGGCTACAGTCCATGGGGTCGCAAAGAGTTGGACACAACTGAGTGACTAACTTTATATACTTATATATAGGGAGTGAGTGCTTTCCAGGTAGCTCAAAGTGTAAAGAATCTGCCTGCAATGCAGGACCGGGGTTCAATCCCTGGGTCAGGAAGATGCCCTGGAGAAGTGTATGGCAACTCACTACAGTATTCTTGCCTGGAGAATCCTATGAACAGAGGAGCCTGGCAGGCTACAGTCCATAGGGTCACAAAGAGTCGGACACCACTGAGAGACTAACACACGTACATTAGGACTGAAGTCCTTAAAAAATGAGAAATTCCGATCAATAAACACAGAGTGAAGATAATGAGAAGAGACAAATGGGAAACACCATGTGAATTTGGAGGCCAAAGAGAGTTGTGCTAATACAAACCAAGAAACATCTGGGCCTATCGGAAGGTGGAAGACATAAAGAGAAATTCATTCTGAAGGAGATCAGCCCTGGGATTTCTTTGGAAGGAATGATGCTAAAGCTGAAACTCCAGTACTTTGGCCACCTCATGTGAAGAGTTGACTCATTGGAAAAGACTCTGATGCTGGGATGGATTGGGGGCAGGAGGAGAAGGGGACGACAGAGGATGAGATGGCTGGATGGCATCACTGACTCAATGGACGTGAGTCTGAGTGAACTCCAGGAGTTGGTGATGGACAGGGAGGCCTGGCGTGCTGCGATTCATGGGGTCGCAAAGAGTCGAACACGACTGAGTGACTGAACTGAACTGATACATTTTGGAGAGAGTAGGGCCTGCCACCCCTTGATTTCTGGTTTATAACCTCCAGGAAGTGTTAATTGCTCAGTCATGTCTTTGCAACTCCATGGACTATAGCCTTCTAGGTTCCTCTGTCATCAAATTCTCCAGACAAGAATACTGGAGTGGGTAAGCATTCCCTTCCCCAGCATATCTTCCTGACTCAGGGATTGAACATAGGTCTCCTGCATTGCATGCCAATTCCTTACTGTCTGAGCCACCAGGGAAGCCCATAACCTCCAGATTTGTGAGACAAATTTCTATTGTTACACCACTCAGTTCATGGTGCTTATAAACTACTGCTGCTGCGGTTGCTAAGTCGCTTCAGTCATGTCCGACTCTCTGCGACCCCATGGACAGCAGCCCACCAGGCTCCTCTGTCCACGGGATTCTCTAGGCAAGAATACTGGAGTGGGTTGCCATTTCCTTCTCTGGCTTATAAACTAAGAGTAGGAATATAATTCTGATAATGAAATTATGATTTTATAGTACAATCCAGGAAAATAATACACACACACAAGTCAATTCATATTTTGTCTCAGTTAAAACTCTGAATAAGCTAGTTGAGAAATCATGTGTATTTTCAAAGGAACCAAATACCTGGGTAATTTTCTATGATATTTCAACCAATCTCACCCATATTCGTAAAAATTAATATAAAATATTGTTTGAAATGTTAACATTATTAATTTTCACTTAAGTGTTTATATATTATGCTGTTGGAAAAATTCACTAAAATTCCTAAGCATTGAACCTGAAAGACTTGGCTAGGATTGTAGTACAATCTCCCACTTAGTAAGTGTGTGGCCTAACTAATGTATATTATTCCTACATGCAAAATTAGCACTCTGGTGAAGAAAGTATCCCTTAGTATAATCTTTTCTCCTTATTTCACATTCTAGTACTAGACCAGGAAACCTAAACTACAATTCACAATTAGTCAGAGGCTCGGTGTGGAAAAGTCTGAGTGTTAAAATATTTCAGAGAGACCCAGTCATATGAGGAGGCTGTATGTTAGTGAATTTTACCTACAGGAGCCCTGCCAGGTTCAAACAGTGAATATTAGAGGGAAACACACCAATGCTTCTGGCAGTGGGAGAGGAAAAGTAACCATTTGAAGCTGTCAGATTATTATGTTTTGCCTAATAAGACCAGACCACAAAAAAACAAAACAAAACAAAACAAAAACTGTTTTACTAAAGACTAACCTGTACATGCCTGGGTGCTAAATCTCTTCAATTGTGTCCCACTCTTTTTGACCCTGGACTTCCCTGGTGGCTCACATGGTAAAATCCACCTGCAATTAGGGAGACCTGGGTTCAATCCCTGGGTTGGGAAGATCCTCTGGAGGAGGACATGGTAACCCACTCCAGTATTCTTGCCTGGGAGAATCACCATGGACAGAGGAGACTGGTGGGCTACAATCCTTGGGGTTGCAAAGAGTCAGACACAACTGAGTAACTAAAGCACTTTTCAACCCTATGGATTATAGCCTGCCAGGCTCCTCTGTTCATGAGATTCTCCAGGCAAGAACACTGGAGTGGGTTGCCATGCCCTCCTCCAAGGGATCTGTCCAACTCAGGGATTGAATCTATGTCTCTTAAGTCTCTTGCATTGGCAGATGGTTCTTTACCATTAACACCACCTGAGAAGCCCAAAGGCTAACCTATTGGGATTTTTTTATATCTCAACGACCCAGGGGAAGGGAAATATCCAATTCCAGGCTCCTAGGCCACTACATGTGGAGAAGGAAATGGCAACCCACTCCAGTGTTCTTGCCTGGAGAATCTCAGGGATGGAGGAGCCTGATAGGCTGCAATCCATGAGATTGCTAAGAGTCAGACACGACTGAGTGACTTCACTTTCACTTTTAGTTTTCATGCATTAGAGAAGGAAATGGCATCCCACTCCAGTATTCTTGCCTGAAGAATCCCAGGGCTGGAGGAGCCTGGTGGGCTGCCATCTATGCAGTCGCACAGAGTTGGACACTACTGAAGCAACTTAGCAGCAGCAGCAGCAGGCCACCACATGAAGAGGAAATTCTGAATTTCCACCCCTTCTGTCCTTCCCATAGAGGAGCACTTACCTGTAGAAGCACAGAGTCAATAGAAGACAAATCTAATCATTGAACTATAAAAACACTTCCCCTTGCCCTATACTTTACCTCCACATTACTAAAGATCTATTTACTGAAGCTCTTTTACCATTTCAGGCTTTCACAAAAAATTAACAAGGTGTAATAAAGGATAAAAATCATAGTTTGAAAGAACAATCACCAGAACCAGACTCAGACATGACAGCGATGTTGGAATTGTCCAGTCTATAAATTAAAACAACTATGATTAATAAATTAAGGGTTCTAATGGAAAAAAAAAATAAGACGTGTAAAAATAGATGGGCAATTGCAAGCAGAGAGGTGGACAGGAGTGAGTAAATAGGGGGAGAGAAAGGGAAAAGTTTCAAATGATATATATTCTATGTGTCCAGATTTTATAAGCAGTTTTCTGTTAGTCTGTTGCTATTTTTTGTTTTTATATGCATTATTTCATATTATTGTTTTATATGCATGAGTGCTTAGTCACTCAGTCATGTATGACTCTGAAACCCATGGACTCCTCTGTCCTTGGAGATTCTCCAGGCAAGAATACTGTAGTGGGTTGCCATTTCTTCCTCCAGGGGATCTTCCTGACCCAGGAATCAAACTGGTATCTCCTGCATTTTCTGCATTTTCTTGCAGATTCTTTACCACTGAGCCACCTGGGAAGAACCATTGTTTTATATATATGTATTCATAAACATTCATTAATTTATTACTTATTCATATTATTTCTATATAGTATTTATATACTTTATATACTATCAATATTTCTTTTATATTGTACATATTTCATATTTTACATTAGCTCTGTATTTAATAGCCCTTAAAGTATTTTAGAAATGTGTGTGTGTGTGCTTAGTCCCTCGGTCATGTCCAACTCTTTGTGACCACATGGACTCTAGCCCATGAGCCTCCTCTGTCCATGCAGATTCTCCAGGCAAGAATACTTGAGTGGGTTGCCATGCCCTCCTCCAGCGGATCTTCCCAAGCCAAGGATTGAACCCAGGTCTCCCGAATTGCAAGCAGATACTTCACCATCTGGGCCACCAGGGAAGCCCTGGTGAAATAATATTAAAAAAAAAAAAAAAAAGCTCTTTTGAAATAATTCGGTATTTAACTTGGCATAAAATGCCATTTAAAGAAGGCTATTTAACTAAGAGTCTTCTGTGTAAAAAAGTGTTGGATATAATGATCACTGTGAGCATTTTCAGTTTTAAAATGACTTTAGCTATGCTTTGCTTTGTATCCTTTCAACTTTTAGTAATTATGATACAATTCTACAAAGTGTCTTCCAATGTGGAATTTATATCCTCATTTTAAAGATGAAGAAACTAAGAACTTTCTAAGTTCATGACAGTGAATGTTTGTAGTGGGGCTCAAACCTTGCAACTTGAATATCAGTGATCTGCTATGTGATATATAGTACAATGACAAGGAACACAGAAATTTAGGTCATGTAGATGTGACTCCAAACACTGTTTTTTCTACCCCTTAACTAGATGTGTCCTTAATCAATTTTTTGAATCTCCCTAAGTCTCAATTCCCTCATTCTTATAAGCAGACATTTGCAGAACAAACCATTGTTTTTTGCTTCCTCCCTAAATAAGTTAAAACTCAGAGTTTACTATTTGCATAGGAATCTAGGAGGATTTATTCAGCTGCAAAATAAATAACCAGTTCTCTTTATTTTATACCATGTGATTGGATTTTATTGGCTTCAAATCATTATGGTTTTAAATGCATGAGGTTTTTTTGCATTTAATTATTTTTAAATTGCTAGAATATGGATTTTTTTTCCAGTTTATGCTCAGGTTAATAATGCCATGTGCAATGTTTGTCATGTTAATGGCTTTTAATTGTCCTTTGGTCAATGTAAGCATATGTTAAATGTGACTTTCTTGTAGCTTGCCCACATGCAGCTATCGTAATTGGAACTTTCAAATATGCAGAGAAAGTTGGATAGCAAAATTATAATTAACTACTTTCTACTTGTGTTTTACTCTTGGTTAATTGTCACAGGTAACTTAAGATATGCTGCTGCTGCTAAGTCACTTCAGTCGTGTCCGACTCTGTGCGACCCCATAGATAGCAGCCCACCAGGCTCCCCCGTCCCTGGGATTCTCCAGGCCAGAACACTGGAGTGGGTTGCCATTTCCTTCTCCAATGCATGAAAGTGAAAAGTGAAAGTGAAGTCACTCAGTCGTGTCCAACTCTTAGCGACCCCATGGACTGCAGCCCACCAGGCTCCTCCGTCCATGGGATTTTCCAGGCAAGAGTACTGGAGTGGGGTGCCATTGTCTTCTCTAAATGTAAGACATAGATTTCTAGAAATAAATAGTCTCATAGAGACCACTAACTCTTCATCATACAGAAAATACATTAAACATTAAATTTAAGATATATTTATGGATTGGAGAGAAAAATATAGAATAGTTCATTTGTGGGTCTGTACCAACTTCCAGCACTTCATTTATTATACATCTCGTATCTCACCAATTAAATCACAGTCTACCACAAAAGCTTTTGTGAATTTCACATGTGACTTTGGTATTTTCCTACCAATGAAAAATATAGTGAACAAAAGCATAACGTATTTTATATGTAAGACTGAGGTCTCCCAGTACTCTAAGTTTATACTTCATATTTCCTTGAAAGATACAAATGCTCTTCAGTTTTAACCCAAATTTTGTTAAAATCAACCATGTCAATCAATGCAGGATCAGATTTGTCATATTTATAAAACTTCTTTTAAATGCTTGTTGTTGTTTATTCACTCAGTTGTGTCAGCTCCTTTGTGACCCAAAGACTATAGCCTGAAGGATCCTCTGTCTATGGATTTCCCAGGCAAGAGTACTGGAGTGGGTTGCCATTCCCTTCTCCAAGAGATCTTTCTAACTGAATCTGAGTATTTAGTTCTAATTCCACCACAAGTGGAGTACCAGTGGTAACGTCCTTGTATATGCAGCTAACTCTTCTTCGTTCTTTTTCTTCTGACTGTGTGTGCTTAGTTGCTTAGTTGTGTCTGACTCTTTGTGACTCTCTGGACTGTAAACCACCAGGCTCCTCTTTCAGTGGGATTTTTCAGGCAAGAATACTGGAGTGGGTTGCTGTTTCCTCCTCCAGGGGATCTTCCTGACCTGGAGATCTTCCTGATACAGGGATTGAACCAATATCTCCTGGTCTCCTGAATTGCAGGCAGACTCTTTACCCTCTGAGCCATCAGAAAGCCATATGGCTAAACATAAAGATTTGACATTTAAAATTGAATTAATTATTCCAAAAATTCTTTTCATAATAAGACAGTATTATAGCATATGAGGATTTACCTGGAAATAATATGAATTAAACTTTAAATCTCCATTATAATAACATTAGTGGTAAATGCTTTTATGAAATGGATAATTTGAGTTGATAAGCAGTTCTTGCAGACCATCATATTTGATTTTTTTTTATCCCAAAACCTCCCTGGGTGAAATTTTATACAGATAGCCTCTTGCAATCTTGAAAATACTAGCTCTTATGAAAGGTTCGCTTCACTGCCTTTGTTTTACAGTCATTTATATCTTGTGCTGCACCTTCCTTAATTTTTAAAAAATATGATAATCAAATTAATGAATTTCCTAAAGACCTACAAAATCTGGCATTTAAAATAAGTCAGTATAGAGACATTCTGAGCTTTAAAATGACCATAATAACTCACATTTGTATAATGCTTTACAATTTTAAAAGTCCTTTAACATTTTATATAATTTAATTCTCAACTCAAAGCTGAGAAATGAATACAAAACCTCTCAATCATCTCAAATTTAAATATAAAAAGTTGAAGCACATCTTAGGAACATCTTAAGCCCTAGTTCACAAAATATTTACGTAAAATTTGTTTGACTAAATTTTCTCCCAAACTCCTCTTTCCCTCACATTGCCAGACTGCCTTAGGTCTAATATTACTTCTTAACTTTATGATTAAAATTAAATTATTTCACCTGTTTTTAATATGTGAGATGAGACCTTTATGAAGGCGCTGCTGCTGCTGCTGCTGCTGCTGCTGCTGCTGCTAAGTCGCTTCAGTTGTGTCCGACTCTGTGCGACCCCAGAGACAGCAGCCCAACCAGGCTTCCCTGTCCCTGGCATTCTCAAGGCAAGAACACTGGAGTGGGTTGCCATCTCCTTCTCCAATGCAGGAAAGTGAAAAGTGAAAGTGAAGTCGCTCAGTCGTGTCCGACTCTTAGCGACCCCATGGACTGCAGCCCACCAGGCTGCTCTATCCACAGGATTTTCCAGGCAAGAGTGCTAGAGTGGGGTGCCATTGCCTTCTCCTATGAAGGCACAGGTTAATAATAATAACTCTTGCCATGTAAGTTTTCAGCAAGAACTTTTAAGTGCTTTTTTCGCATTGTCTCATTTAATACACACAACATTCCATTGAGGTTAGTATTTTTAGTGAGAAAAGTGAGTTTTGGAGAAATTAAGCATATTACCCAAAATCACATAAACAGCAAATTGAGTTGGAAATTGAACATGGTCAAGTCATCTCTATATTTCTAGTTACATGTATCAACAACTGCAATAAGCTGCAAATACCATTTAATTTCATTAAAAGATCAAAATTATAAATTTCCTGACTAAAATAAATGAAGCATGGCCATTTCTCTCCCATCTGATAAAAGTTCAACATTTTTTTCTCTGGGAAAATTTATAGAATACGAAGAGGTTTTTTTTTTATCTTAAAATAGTAACAAAAAGAAACAGTAACTTAGAGAGTTAACCATTAATCTAGAAAGAATCTTAAAAGAAATCTAAGATACATTTGTAGGGGGGAGACTCAAAAATGAGCTGATGTCAGAAGTTAAACATTTTGATACTAGTATATGGAGCTCTTGGGCTTACTGGGTGATGCTAGTGGTAATGAACCTGACTGCCAGTGCAGGAGAGGAAAGAGACATAGGTTTGATCCCTGGGTTGAGAAGTTCCCTGGAGTAGGACATGACACTTCAATTGTATTCTTGCTGGAAAATTCCATGGAGAGAGGAGACCAGTGGGTTACAGTCTATGGAGCCATAAAGTCAGATCTACAAATGGAGCTCAGTCCTAAATTTCAGTGCACAGAATGAGGAATTCAAGTTACTTAATTTCCACAGTTACATATGAACTGACATTGGAATTTTTTTCCTGTAACCTATCTTGTTGGTTTTTTTTTTTTTTTCTAGAAAGTCCATGGAAATGATATGTTCCATTCACCTATCAATTAGATACTTCATTGCCTCCAACCTGGACTGGAAACAATTGAGTTTCATTATCCTTGATTGAATACTTGGACAGTTACCATCATAGCCCTCCACCTTTGACGGTATCATATCATCTCATTTGATTGTGTTTTATTTTATTGTTGCTAAATTTTAGTCATATACCCATTACACTGGGCCTCAGGTCACTTTTCTACTTTGTTTTATCTCTCAAGATTTCTCAGGATACCTTATGACTATATATATCTATACACTTTCCTTTATCATCATTGTTTCTTTCACAGTTTTTCAGTATCTTCCTTCCTAACTAACCACAAAAAACAAATTGTTACTGAAAGACTCCCCTTTATACCCTTGACACAAATATAATCAACGGATACAGTTCTAAATAATTTTAATTATTACATAATATTCAAAATGCATATATATTTATTTATTTTGCATATATATTTAGTATATATAATTTAATATTTATGGGTTTCCCTGGATAGCTCAGTTGGTAAAGCATCTGCTTGCAACGCAGGAAATGCTGGTTTGATTCTTGGGCCTGGAAGATTCACTGGAGAAAGATAGGCTACCCACTCCAGTTTTCTTGGGCTTTCCTTGTGGCTCAGCTGGTAAAGGATTTGCTCTAATGCGAGAGACCTGGGTTTGATCCCTTGGTTAGGAAGATCCCCTGGAGAGGGGAAAAGCTACCCATTCCAGAATTCTGGCCTGGAGAATTCCATGGACTGTATAGCCCATTATCTAAATATAAATAATTTAATATCTATATTTTATATTATATATAAATGAAACATAACAACTATTCCCATATTGATAAGAATTTGTTTTGTTTCTAACATTTCACTAATTTAAAAAATGACAGTTGCTTATATGTGTATATCTATATATTACTATCTCTATTTTTCAGTCTATACATATTTCTATCCCTCTCTATCTATCCACATACACACACACACATATATCTACATAAATGTATGTGTGTATAATCCTGAGTGCTGATTTTAAAAAAGTGACTTGCTTAAACACTATATTTCTGCATTGTAAAAGGTGTACTTCTGAAAAAGCCAAGTAATTCTACAAACAATTCTCTTCACAATCCTTTTCCCCAGCTCTCTCTCAGCTAAATGGATTTGTGGAGTACTTGTGATAGTCTACTCTCATATTTTGGATTTTTCAGGGTAAATTCTTAAATAAATTATTGAGCATTTGTTTGGTTCTGAAGCTGTGCATTAGCTGAGCTGTGAAAGTAACATGCACTGAAAAGGTCCTTATAACAACAGAGAATTTTAGGTTACAAATAATTTCCTTCTGCATTATTCATTTGATTTTCACCATAAACCTGTGCCATAAGCAAAGCAACATAATGATGTCCATTTTATAGTGGAAGACACTGAGTGGTGAAGAAATAAATTCCCTGCACAAGGTCAGAGGAATTGAGACTAGGAGTCAAACATTTTTTTCTTTCTTTCTTTTTTTTTTTTTAATAACTTACAGCTACATATTCTACAAACACAAGGAGAACAACTTTACTAATTGCTAAAAATAGAAAATGTCTCAACTAAAAGTTATTTTATTCACAATCTATTAGGTGCTTTATTTTTTAGCCTATAGAATATATGATTAGAAAAATGTGTCTTTTGAACTATCCACAGAATATTAATTCCAACAGGAACATAAGAGATCTAGTCTCCCCCTTTAAGTCTACATATGGGAGCAAGAGGCAAGTGGATTTTTTTTCCTTTTTTTTTTTTTTAGCTAGTCAGTATCCAGCATTAGAAAATCGATTTCCTCAAATCCAATGTTTTTGAATCTACTCCCCCACTGAGTTTTAGTTCTTTAAAAAGTAAGTTGCTCCCATTCAGACAGGACTTACTGATTACCCCTTCAGAAAAAGCTATTTTTATGTCTAAAACATAATGATAAGTTTCGATTGGTAACGTAAGGAAGAATGGACCACAATTTATTATTAATCTAATGAATTATCCTTCACTATATTAGCCAATTTTTATCATCTTTTAATGCAAGTAAGTCACTGTTCAGTACTTCTGCTTAGTTTGTATCTCATAGAATTATCCAGATGACTGAATCATTACATAAAAATGAATATTTCATTTTCATAATATGAAAAAACACGCTTTTCTTGGAATGTTTGCTGTCCCTTTTAATGAAAATTGTCAATATTCTGTAAGCTATAGCTTTGATTTTTTATTTCTCTCTATAAGACAAATTTACAAAAAATGACTTATATAGTTCTACGTTATTACTCTAAAAGGAGTTGTTAAAATTACCCACCTCTTTAACCACTTACGAGAAATAGCTATTCTGGCCTTCTACATAGCTGATGTGCAGGAAAGTGATTCTTGGTTTTTGCCTGTCAGATGCTCTCATGGGGAGAATAAGTCTTTCCAGTGCTTTTCTGACAAAAGGGACAGGAAGGGTCTATTTTTTTAGAAGCAGCAGTGACCAAGGTCTAGTGGTAACTTTTGTGATGCTGTGATTCTAGGTGTCTGTAAGAGACAATAGCATTTCACTGGGCCCCACAGGAGTCATCTAATGGTATGATTTGGCCATTATTTCTGGCTGCATGACCCCAAAGCCTATTTCTCTGTCTTTTGGGAGATTCTGTGAGCTATCAAACATTCTTTATTATATTCACATTCTCAAAGAACCAGCTGTAGGGGATTTATACTTTTTTATTTATTTTTTTTTCAACTAAGACCCCAACTGATATAAGAGTAACAAATCAATATTCAATGGCCCTCAAAGCTGTCATCATCTACTAGATTTTCAAGCAAGCTGTGGCAACTGGGTTTGTTAAACTCATAAGCAACAATATTTTTTAGCTATATTCTGTGTTTGATGTGAAAAAAAATAATGAGAATTTTGAAAGATCTTAGCTTTGAAGTTGTTAGTCTAGAAAAATAGACAAAAATATGTTTCATTGCTATATAGCATGGTATGTTCTATGTTAATGCAAACTTCAGTGCATTCTGGAAGCATAGAAAACACCCAAAACAATCTGGATTTGGGGGAAAAAAAGGTATAGTATTTCTCTAGATGCAAAACCCTTAGAAAAAGCATTTTAAGAAGACAAAAGAGCATGAAGAAACTCATATAGATTGAAAGTGAATAAGGTATTGACAATTCAATATATAGTCCTATAATGTAAAAATCAAGGATATAATTAGAATATCAGGATATGACAGGAAAGCAGTGAAAGGCAGTTTGAGAACAGATAAAGAAGATGATGAAGGTCCTTAAAAATTTTGATAAGCATTTTGAATATATACTATGGTAGACTTCAATGCGGAGAAGGCAATGGCACCCCACTCCAGTACTCCTGCCCGGGAAATCCCATGGACAGAGGAGCCTGGTGGGCTACAGTCCATGGAATCGCTGAGGGTTGGACACGACTCAGTGACTTCACTTTCACTTTTCACTTTCGTGCATTGGAGAAGGAAATGGCAACCCACTCCAGTGTTCTTGCCTGGAGAATCCCAGGGACGGGGGAGCCTGGTGGGCTGCCGTCTATGGGGTCACACAGAGTCAAACACGACTGAAGTGACTTAGCAGCAGCAGTAGCAGACTTCAATGACCCCTCTCAAGATACCCACACCCTAATCCTTAGAATCTAGGAATATTCTACTTAACATGGTAAAGAGAATTTTACATATGTAATTAAATTAAGGTTCTAGAGATAAGGAGATTTCTTTTGCTAATCGGGGTATATATATATATAATATATTAATATATAATATTAACATATTAGCCTACACTATTAAATATATTAACTGTAATCAAAGGGATATTTTTAAGGGGACAGCAGACATGTGACTGTTAGTAACAAGAGGTCAGAGTAATGCTAGGAAGGGTCCAAGAATCAAGGAATAAAAGAAGTCTCTAGAATCTGAGAAAAATAAGGAAAGGGATTTTCTCTTAATGTCTCTGAAGTGAATACAGCCCTGTCACCACCTTGATTTTAGATTTCTGACTTCCAGAATTATAAAAAGAATAAATTTGGGTTGATTTAAGCTGCTAAATTTGTGAAATTTTGTTACAGCAGCCATAGGAAATTATCATATGCCCCTTACAAGATAAAGGTACATTATTAACATTTGTAATTCAAGTAAGAAATATGCCAGATCCTCATTTTATAAAGTTGAGTTGAATAAAGTATGGATGCTTAATTAGAGGGACATTTAAAGTTAGGAAAGATAGATGACATTTGCCATAATTAGTTGAAATTCTCTGTAGATGATAAAAGAAAGGAAGGGACAATTGTGAAAAATATTATAGTGGTAGAATTTACTGACATAAAAAATATAACAGGCTAAATAAGAAGGAGATATCCAGGATAAAAAAAAATGTTATATGAACTATAATGAACATTTATAGTATGGGACATACTCTATAAGAACTTCACAAGCATTGCTGTATTTGCTTCTTATTTTGGCTCTATGAATTTGATATTATTATCATCATTCCATTTTATAATAAGAAAATTCTGGTTTAGCTAGACAGAATAACTTGTCACAAATCATAGAGCATCCGAACTGTCATATTAATAAGAATGATAGGAATTCTGATAGAAATGAAAAAAGCGTGACTGGGACAATGGTTCTACTGAGTACATAAACACAGACTTGTTTACTTCAGGAAAGAAATGGGACATCCAAACACTCTAAGGAGCTGGCTTTGCATAATGCTTCCCTTGCTAATACTAGTACTTACAAATGTATAACTTTGGGGGAAATATCAGTCTCCTGAAACAGGGCCCAAGGGACTGCCAAGCATTTGTGAAGCCAGCATTCATTCCTTATGCCTAGACAAGTTGTACAGAAAGTGTCTAGAAAGTGACATAAATACCAAAAAGTTTCCTCAGGTTCCATTATGTTACATACTTGTTAATCCATACTTAAATTTGTCTTCAGTTACAAAATCATACTAGGCAAGGGGCCATAAACAATGCCACATATAATTTTACATTCAGCTTATATATTTTCTGGTGATGAAAGGTATTAGCAAACAATCAAGTAGTGAGGAAATCTGTTCATCTCTGGAAAATCAAGGTGGTGTCAAGGTTAAAGATTTAATAGAGGAAAGGATATACATACATATAATTGTGACTAACTTTGATTTGATAGAAATTTGTCTAGAAATCTTCTATAGGTGTATTCTCTGAGCCTAGAAAGAGACTGAAATTTTAAGTAATAAAAAACCTTTGAAAGCATTTTTTAAAACTGTACAGATGTTTTTAGTAGACTTAATGTTTCAAGTGAAAGATGGCTATATTTTAAATATATTATGTTAAAACATTATGGAGAAAACCATCTTATAATTTGTGACCTAAATGGAGAGTACTTATGAATAAATTTCAGAATGTTTGACCTAGAAATTTTCTTTCTGACTTCCAATCTATTCTAAAGACAAATTTGGGCCAATAAGTCTATGTGATCACTTTGTGCTTTCACTGAAGGTTTGTTTGTGATAAAATCAGGGCATATTCTTTGGTCGTTGCATGGACATAAGTTTTAAATGGCACAAAATATTGAAAGAAGATATTACTCTGATGAATCACCCAATAAAATCCTTAGATAATGTAATGGAAGTATTTTCACTAAATACGTGAAAGAGTGATTTGGGAAAAAATAATATTCTGACTAAAATGCCTTGAACATTGTGGCGGATTAAATGTGACTGTAAATTCTCCCATTGAAGGATGGAATTTTTCTCTATCTCCTTAAAAGTGGTAAAGAGATACTTTTCACGCATTGAGTTATGACTCCTTTGACCAATAGAGCACAGTGGAAATGAAAATCTAGTTCCAGCCCATTTACAGTTTCTTTCTTGCTCATGATACCAAATGAAAGTTTGTCTGCCAAACTTTGTGAAGCCAATGAAGCCAAACAATCCAAAACAATGAAGTCTGTAGTAGAGTAAGGTTTATTTCAGGGCAAAGCTAGAAGAATGGGTTACTCATGCTCATAAAACCTCAAACTTCCTGATGGTTTTTTGGGAATAAATTTTTATAGGCAAAATTGGGGGTGAGGGCTTCCTAGTGTGTGACTTTCTTCTGATTGGTAGACCGTGAAGTAAGAGGGCAGTGTTCCAGGAAGCTTGTGCTCAGTCTGAATTCAGCATCCTCCACCTGGGTGGGAGCCTTAGTTCCTCCAGAGAAACTCATATCCCTTATGGAAGAAACAGGATCCTGCTTGAATCTCTGTACTACAGTTTCTCTACTTAAAAAAAAAAAAAATGGAATATAGTTGATCTACAATGCTGTGTTTGGAGAAGGCAATGGCACCCCACTCCAGTACTCTTGCCTGGAAAATCCCATGGATGGAGGAGCCTGGAAGGCTGCAGTCCATAGGGTCGCTGAGGGTCAGATGCGACTGAGTGACTTCACTTTCACTTTTCACTTTCATGCATTGGAGAAGGAAATGGCAACCCACTCCAGTGTTCTTGCCTGGAGAATCCCAGGACAGGGGAGCCTGGTGGGCTGCCGTCCATGGGGTCGCACAGAGTCAGACACGACTGAAGTGACTTAGCAGCACAATGCTGTTAGTTTCTACTGTACATCAAAGTGAATCAGTTATATGTATACACATATCCACTCTTTTTTTAGATTCTTTTCCCATATAGGACATTACAGAATATTGAGTAAAATTCCCTGTGCTAATACTGTAAGTCCTTATACTTATCTATTTTATATATAGTAATGTGTATATGTCAATCCCAATATCCCAATTCATTCTTCCCCCTCTTTCACCCCCAGAAACTATAAGTTTGTTTATGACTTTATTTATGTTTTGTAAATGAATTCATTTGCATCTTTTTTTTATATATTCCACATATAAATAAAATCATGTGTTGTCTTTCTCTGACTTACTTCACTCAGTATGACAATCTCTAGGTCCCAAATAGGAAAAGGAGTACGTCAAGGCTGTATGTTGTCACCCTGCTTATTTAACTTATATGCAGAGTACATCATGAGAAATGCTGGGCTGGAGGAAGCACAAACTGGAATCAAGATTGCTGGGAGAAATATCAATAACCTCAGATATGCAGATATGCACCCTTATGGCAGAAAGTGAAGAAGAAAAAAAGAGCCTCTTGATGAAAGTGAAAGAGGAGAGTGAAAAAGTTGGCTTGAAGCTTAACATTCAGAAAACGAAGATCATGGCATCTGGTCCCATCACTTCATGGGAAATAGATGGGAAAACAGTGGAAAGAGTGGCACACTTTACTTTTTTGGGCTCCAAAATCACTGCAGATGATGAGTGCAGCCATGAAATTAAAAGGCACTTACTCCTTGGAAGGAAAGTTATGACCAACATTGACAGCATATTATAAAGCAGAGACATTACTTTGTCAACAAAGGTCCATCTTGTCAAGGCTATGGTTTTTCCAGTGGTCATGTATGGATGTGAGAGTTGGACTCTGAAGAAGTCTGAGCACCGAAGAATTGATGCTTTTGAACTGTGGTGTTGGAGAAGACTCTTGAGAGTCCCTTGGACTGCAAGGAGTTCCAACCAGTCCATTCTGAAGGAGATCAGTCCTGAGTGTTCATGGGAAGGACTGATGTTGAAGGTGAAACTCCAACTTTGGCCCCTGATGCAAAGAGCTGACTCATTTGAAAAGACCCTGATGCTGGGAAAGATTGAAGGCAGGAGGAGAAGGGCATGACAGAGGATGAGATGGTTGGATGGCATCACCGACTCAATGAACATGGGTTTGTTTAAACTCCAGGAGTTGGTGATGGACAGGGAGGCCTAGCGTGCTGCATGCAGTTGCAAAGAGTCAGACATGACTGAGAGACTGAAGTGAACTGAACTGAGGTCCATCCATTTTGCTGCAAATAGCATTTTTTCATTTTTTATTATGGCCAAAAAAAAGAACAAACTTATGCCCTGTAGTTTCTTGATTTTTCCTCCTTTGCTTCTGAATTCCCTTACCTCCCTGACTGACAACATTTTGAATCTACTCTTTAGTATTCAGGAAGGTCTAGAAACCTTTTGCCTGGATGTACAAAAGGGGGCACAGAAAGACTTTATTGCCCAGGAGGACACTATAAGGAGCTGCTTAGTTACACACTTGAAGCTCTGAGTCATTGCATATGGAGCTCGAATCCCCTGATGATGAGGCCATGAAAAAAAGATATGAAACTACACGAAGAGAAGAGTTGCTTCTTTGATTCCTATCTGTCAGTAGTTCACTTTAGGCCCTAGACCTATTGAATGAAGGCTTCTTAAACACCCAGGCCAGAGGAGCTACCATCTAAATGCCACCTAATGCCCCTGATGATGCAACATGGAACACAAGAAATACCATCTGATCCCTGCTGACTTTCATGATCTAAAGCATTGTGAGACATAATAAAATGATAGTTGTTTCATGCCAATAATTTTTGAGATGCTTATGTACAATTTGCATAGCTTCACTGTTTCTCCCTTTCAGCTATAAAATAGACAAGAATCCAAAAAGTTTCTCATGAAACTTAATTGAATTAGTGCAGTGTAAAAGTTTAGATTGTCATCTATCAATTTTTACCATAGTAACTGACACTTAGCAATAATAACTAACTTTGGAACAATTCCTAGTTGCTAGGCACTGTGGAGACTCAGTAAATAGCTGTCCCTCATGAAGAAAAATTACACTGCTAAATCTCTGAGGTTGAATAAGCACTTTAATTTTTCTCCACTTGTAGGAGTAAGTTTACATTGACTCTTCTTAGTTCAATCATCTTGTTTTGTTAAAATGCAACCCCTTTTTCAAAGCAGTTAATCATCTATAGGAAAGCTCACCATCTACTTTTATGAGTGAATGTACCACTTTGACTACATAAACCAAAACACTTAACATTTGTAAGACAAAATTTATAAATACTTTCTAAGCATGTCATATATTTTTCATCTAATAAATAAATCTTATGCAGCATACAGGGAAGAATTATCCCATTTTGCAGATGAAAATCATGAGCCAGGGATGGATGTGATATGTGAAGATCAATATTAACTGTATGAGCTGAGAAAAGTTAAGACCTGTTTCAGCATATTTTGCAGTATTCCCTCTTTGCTCTAGCATAACAATTTGAGCTAAACAAATTGTGTTGTGCCTTTTCAAATTATTTTCCTCATTTTTTCAACATATGGATTATTTTCTTCTGAAAGATGGATTTTTATTGTCGGTTAGTCACTAAGTCAAGTCTGACTCTCTGCAATACTACAGACTCTAGGCTGCCAGGCTCCTTTGTCCATGGGATTTTCTAGGCAAGAATACTGGAGTGAGTTACCACTTCCTTCTCTGGGGGATCTTCCTGACCCAGGGATCGAACCCAAGTTTCCTGCGTTGGCAGGCAGATTCTTTACCACTGAGCCACGAGGAAAGTCCATAAATATGCATATCAATATAAAATATGAATTTCAGAAATGCAATGTTGCATTATTTTAGAAATCTCTAAACAAGTATTGCATTTGGATACATGAATTCAAATGTGAAATTCCAAAAACAATACCCAGAGAAAAACCTGAGTAAACAATGCCAGCCTTTTTTGGACAAGTGTGGTTCAAAGTTCTTTGTTCTAAGAGGAAAAAACAGTCCCACTTAAAGTGCCTTAACATGGATGCTTAATGTGAAACAAGTGTCGTTTCCAGGCAACCTCTGAGCAGGTGTTTAAAATTGTTCTGGCCCCAGAATAAGTGTTCCTGCTGTGGTATCACAGTCTTGAAAGGCTCCAGTGGAGTTTGTGGCTAGAATTATATCAAAAACACGTAAAAATGTGTTTCTCAGTAATGCAGGAGACTAAACAAAGTAGCCAGTTTTTTGAAAATCCTGGTGTAAAATTTAAGATTAAAGTAACTTTCATTTTATCAAATCCTACACTAATATGCACTAAGTGTAAATTAATGGGATCAAAAAGAAAATATGAAATAACTAAATGACTAGAAAGAACATACTCAGTATAAAAGTATTTCTTTAACACCTCCAAGTTTTTATTTTTAATTTTAAAATTTATAGTAGGGGAGAATGAGGCAGTGCCTATGAGTGAAAGTGAATGTGAAGTTGCTCAGTCCTGTCTGACTCTACGAGTGCCCACTGCCAAAATAAATTTGCCGATCTGATGACCACGTGATTCAAAAAAGTATGCCAAAACTAATCAACATGTCTAAGGATTTTGTGCCCACAGAACATGATACATATTATTTAATCCTTTGCAATTTATGGGGCTTTCCTGATAGTTCAGTTGGTAAAGAATCCCCCTGAAATGTAGGAGATCTCAGTTCAGATTCCTGGGTTGGAAAGATCCCCTGGAAAAGGGATAGGCTACCCACTCCAGTAATCTTGGGTTTTCCTTGGGGTCGAGCTGGTAAAGAATCCACCTGCAATATGGGAGATCTGGGTTCAATTCCTGGCTTGGGAAGATTGCCTGGAGAAGGGAAAAGCTACCCACAGCAGTATTCTGGCCTAGAGAATTCCACGGACTGTATAGTCTATGCGGTCGCAAAGAATTGGACACAACTAAATGACTTTCACTTACAATATATTTGCAGCTCTACAAATAATAACTACAGTATTTGGGCAGTTAGTTTTCCATATAAATGAGACTAAAAATAGAGCCTACTTCAGAAGTCAGTAATAAGTATTAGTAAAATATCCTTGTAAATTTGCAGCATACTGTTCAACACAAAACACAAAGAGAGCTAGTCTAAACAAGTAGAAAGGCTGTGTAGACAAGATTGAAGAACATGGAGTTAAACAGACTAGATCAAAATCCAGGTTCAACACCTTAAGAATTATAAGTGAAAGTAAGAAAGCGTTAGTCCTCAGTCACGTCCAACTCTTTTGTGACCCCATGTACCATAACCCTCAAGGCTCCTCAGTCCATGGAATTCTCCAGGCAAGAATACTGGAGAACAATGGCAATTCCTTCTCCAAATAATTATAACTACAAGTAAATCAAGTACTTTTTCTGATTTATTTTCCTCATTTGAGGAAAAGACAGTTTATCTCATAAGTTTGTATTAAAAATTAAGTGATGTTGGGACACATGGAAAAATTCTTGGAGCATGGTAAAATCTTAATATGTGTAAGTAACTGTTATTTTAAGTGAAACAGCTATTTTTTTTACTCCAATCCAAAGTTACCATTTAATTCAATTTTTACATTAAATTAAGCAATTCATAAAAATACTGTCTTTTTGAATCATGTAGAGAAAATACTTTTTTTTCCTCATTTTTGGACCCTGGGTGACACTTAACCCTTTGGAATATATCATACACAACCTGAATTAAGTATGTATTCTGGCAATGGTGATAGTATGAACCCTGTGGTAATGTTCAATTTTAGATTATAATTAAATACTCCATTTTGTTTTGCTATTCACAGACCTATTTTGTTTCCTACCTAAGGTTCCGTAGGTTCCATATGTGCTCAGTCACTCAGCTATGTCCCACTCTTTTCAACCTGTTGGATTACAGCCTGCCAGGCACCTCTATCCATGGGATTTTTCAGTCAAGGATACTGGAGTAGGTTGCCATTCCCTTCTCCATGGGATCTTCCCTACCCCATACAACCTGCATTTCCTGCACCTCATGCATTGCAGGTGATTCTTTACTGCTGAGCCATCGAGGAATCCTATAACATTTACTTATGACTAAAGTAATATTCACAATGCCGTCTATGGGGTTGCACGGAGTCGGACACGACTGAAGCGACTTAGCAGCAGTAGCAGCAGCAGCAACAAATTTAAACATTAATACTGTCTTGTTCTGTTATTATTTTACTAAATCAAAATTACTTAACAGACACTGCTTATAAACCAGAGACTGGAATATATGCTATGAATACAATGGAGGGGAAAAAAAAAATCTTCCCTCTCCTGTTTATTAATGTTTTCCAAGGGCCCAAGAGGCACAAGAGCTCTCTCCCCTATGAAACAAGCAGTCAGTGTGGGCACAATACTAATTCATTTTAACTGTCCCTACTCAAAATACAAACTAGGATTTTATAGTACCTGAAATTGAAACCATAGACTCCTCTGGGCTGATTAACTTTTTCCAAAAATTCATTTGTAACACTATTAGATTATATTCTTAGAGAAGATACTATATATAGTGATATGAGCAACAGCTATGCTTGTAAATGCAATACATTAATTCATATGAGATCTCCATGTAGCCCAGGTGGCTCAGTGGTAAAGAATCCACCTACAATGCAGCAGACAAAATGACGCAGGTTCAATCCTGGGGTCTGGAAGATTCACCTAGAGGAGGGCATGGAAACGCACTCCAGCATTCTTGCCTAGAAAATTCCATGGACAGAGGGGCCCCATGGTCTACAGTCCATGGGGTTGCAAAGAGTTGGACATGACTGAGTTCACCCATGCACACTCCATGTAACAAAGAGCCCAGTGGATAGTAGATGTTTAAAACAATGTTGATGGAGTGGGGAAATTGATGAATGTTTCTAGTAAAAGCAACAACAACCATCCTAACAATTTTCTATTCAGTGATTACGCTTCACACATTCTATTCCTAAACTTTACTGTAGCCTTGATATTTAGTTATTATCTGAATTTTATATAAAATTGAAATGAAGGCCAGAAAGTTTTAGAATATGTCAAATCAATGATAATAATAAGAAACCAATTGTTTCATCTTGAAATTAAGGAAAATATGCATAGTGAGCATTCAGGATATTCTGTAAAGATACATGCTTTGAATGTACAGCTATGAACTAGGTAATAGGCAAGATGAAAATAGGATGTAGGATGCTCTATTACAGGTATCCCTGTATCAATGTGGAGAGATCTTCATTCGAAGACTCTAGATATCAGATGGCTCAGAAAGCCACAGGGTTGACCTCTGCCTGAGTCCCTTCTTTACTCTTGGATATAACCTCACTGATGTCAAGTTCTATTTAGGTATCAAAAGAGCTGAATGCCTGGAAAAATTAAAAGGCAAAAATAAGTTTTTGAGATTGAACAGATTACTCTGTCACCCAGAACTACATATCTGGAAGCCAAATCTTTTCTCGCTGAGACATTTTTTTGTTTTGCTTTGTGTTGTTTCTATGGCTAAACAAATATTCATCTTACAGAGAAAGCCTGCATGGATTCCTGTAACAATAAGCAACCTATATGAAATATTCACGAAAGTGCATGGAATGTTAGGTAGTAAGTGTTTTGGACAGTTCATGAAACTGATGAAAACTGATGTAAATTTGGTTATATTAATATTTTTTCCTTTCAGCATTTTTAAGAAAATATTCTTATATTAATCAGAAGCTCAAAAGATTTTGTAAACTAAGTACACTCTCTTGGGAGACTTAAAGTGATAAATGCTTTTATGTATGGTGTATGATAGAAGCACACATAGGTTGCCATGGAATTTGAAATTAGAGTCATCTGGTTTAGACATAGACATCACAGAACAATTCTAGCAAAAGGTAACACTTAAAATTACCTTTAAATGATGAGTGGGAGTTAACTGGTTGCTTAAAGATGTCACGAACACTTTGTGAGAGAAAAAGCAAGTGCAAAGAGATAATTGCCAAAGAGTCTGATTCTTTCTGTAAATGGCAAGCTGTCCATTATGGTTAGAATTAACTGTGGAAAGAGAATCATTGCAAAAATAAAAGCCAATTTCTTCGTTTATCCTGATTATTGTAAGCCCCTTTAAGAAACAGAACCTCATAATCTGATAGCCTATGGCTTAAGCTATTTAAATATCAATGATAAAATCCATTTGGAGTGGGCAAGGAATCAAGATACTCATTTTGCTTTAGGGGAAATATATTAAGTTTGAGTAAGAATTTCATAATTCAAAAATAAAAAAAAAATTAATGTTCAGATTATAAAATGAGTCTTTGAAGCCAAAGATAGAAAATCAGGCACTCAAAATAAAGCAATAAAACTACTTTTGGAAAAGGTTTTGCTATCAAAAATGGAAATTAATATAGAGAGCTTCTGGTTTGTGCTCCTAAAAGAAATAAATGAAATTTATGAAACAACAACAACAAAAAAATATAGACAAGAAGACAAGACCAAAGATTTGATTGAAATTATAAAATTGGGGAAAATACTAAAAACTTATAAGATAAAGTGACAATACAAGTGAAAAATAGTAAAATTAATTTTAAATGTTTTGTAACTTGCTAGCAAGAGAATCAATTATGTAAAAACTCAGGTGATATAGAAAACAAATCAGAATTGTTAGTTGAGAATTCATGTTGGGAAGTTGAAAGGTTAATGATCATCTGAAGGAAGAAGATGAAACCTAGGTGAGTTAGGGTTAGCATTAGAATTAGAATAGGACTTACTTAGTGCGAGGATTAAGATAGTGTTAGCTTTGGAACTGTATCAAAATCACTAAAATTACCTGAAGAGTCAAGAGTAAGCAGAGAAAATTAAAATACTCAAATTATTATAAAGACAATATTTTCTGAATTGAAAGCAATGACTCTACGGATGAAACCATTCCTTGATTTACATGACTAATTAAATAATGAAATCAAAACCACACTGTGAATATCTTAGTGAAATGCTTGATTTTTAAGGAAAACAAAGAAAATCTAACACCCAACAAACACATACATAGAAGAAAAAAAGTTTGTAAATATTAAAACTAAATCACTAGGCTCTGAGGTATGATTTTTCATAGAATCAGTTAATTTTCACCTAATGGAATTATTTTTCTTAATTGGGGGATTTGTGGAAAACATTCCAGTTTGTTTTCTGAAATAAGCATAATCCTGATATCAAAAGTGGCTAACAATAAGTACTTTATAATGAACTTGACTGGATTCAGTCTGGCTTCACTCTTTATTCACTTTTCAAATTTTATTTGCTTTGTAACATTACAAATGTACTAGTCCTTTCAGATTGCCATAAATATAATAAAAATTGAAAAAATAAACTGAGTGGTATAGACAACAGAGATGTATTTTCTCACAATTCTTGCACCTGGAAGTCTGAGATAATGGCAGCACAATGAGGCTCTGGTGAGATCCCTCTTTCTCACTTGCATATGAGGCAGAGAGAGATCTCTGGTGTCTCTTCCTCTTCTTATAACTCTAATTTTATCAAAAGGGCCTCAACTTCATGACCGCATCTAAACCCAATTATCTCCCAAAGGCCTCATTTCCAAATATCATCACTGTGGGTATTACAGTTTCAACATACGAATTTTTCAGACAAATTTCAGTCCACTGCATTCACCTTCCTCATATATAAACATGAAATATAAATAGAGCATCTTCTTTAGAGGGCTGTTGTGAAGAACAAATGAGGTAATAGATGCCATGGAATTAGAAGAGATGTTAACACACAGTCAATACTACATGAGTGTTGGCTGATATTGTTAATTATCTGGCATGATCACTTATGTACAGATATAAACAAGATGTTTAACAAAATACAAGCAACTGAAACCTAGAAGTTATTAAAACAGATGATCAAAAATCAATTTCTTGAATTCAGAGACTTTTATCATTTATTTTATTAAACTGTATAATTCATCTTATTACTAATTTCACATATACTATCCACATCATCATATTTCGGGATAATAGAAATACAACCAAAGGGCATTTATAATATGACTTACAAAGAGAGAATATTAGAGAACTAAGTCTGAACATCACACATTATTCTGAATGCTTTGAGGCATTCTCATAAAAAGAAGGAAAAAGATAAATATCCCATCGTTAGCTAGTATTATTTAATTCTCTCTCAAAAGTGTCAAGCCTTGAAGTAATAAAATGCGACTGTATTAATTATTTTAAAGAAAAACATGTCTAAGGGTATAATCATCAGTATAAGTTGAAAAATTATTAATTTAAGTAAAATGATTATTTTACTGAGAATCAAATTAATTGTAGCAATATGTAGCAAATAATGTGTATATAACACTTTTGTCTCAGAAAAAAAAATAGTCAATTCTTTATGATATGAACATCATGTGGACAAAGCACTCACTTTTCTCTGTGATTGAAGTAGAAGTTATCATATCAAAAGAATGACTGAGTTAAACAATGGAATTATTTTTGTCCTTTATTTTCCTCTCCATTTCCTGACTTTCAGTATTGAAAGACACAGATATTTTGAATAAAAAATCTCAATTAATTGAGTAGTAAACATATAAAATGGCATACTACTTAATCTCATTAGATTTATTTGAATAAAAGCAAGTATAGAAATGCAACTTTTGATATCTGTATATCTGGCATTAAAACAAAATTGCTAATGTACTTTTAATACAGCAAAAACAACAAGATATTTTAAGGTACAAAAGAAAAGATATTTTCTCAATGATGCTTATATTAATCCAGCAGTTTATGAAACTGAAAAGGCAATCATATCAACACCTAAAGAACTAACTTCTGTAAAACATCAGGTAGTCTGTATTTTTAAATCAAAGTATACTTGTTTTATGGATATGCTTAATAATAAAGAGAGACTAAAGAAGGCAGAGAAAGTATTTTTTAAGTTAACTACATATTTCAAAAAACCTAGCTATATTGTTTAGTATTTTTAATTAATGAAGTTAGAGAAAACACAATTCGTACTTCAGAACATTTTAATTTTTTACACATTTTTTTAATGATGCATATTAGACACTTTGGCCTTTTATTTTACATTTCAAAGATATTTGTAACAATCAAAGCATAATAAAACATTTTCTCAAATATGATAAAATCTTTCAGTTCAGTACTAAATTTCAGAATGATGGAGAACAGCATAAAGACAGAAACACATTGCTATTCACAAATGTAACCAACATCAATCCTGGTTAAATTGTCTCTCTCTAATATATCTATTGGAGAAGGAAACATCAACCCACTCCAGTATTCTTGCCTGGAGAATCCCATGGACAGAGGAGCTTGGGGAGCAACAATTCACAGGCTTACAAAGAGTTGGACATGACTAAGCAACTAACACACACACAAAAAATTTTTCCAACAAACTGTATAAGGTCTTCATTACATCTCACTGTGAATTCTTTTCTCCTTTCACTTCTCTCTATTCAGACCTATCCTCTTGAACTGTGTAGCTAAATTCATAATGTAAAAAAAAATTGTTTTCAACAACAAAAAGGTAATAGTAATAGTCTCACTTCTTTCCACTAAAATTCCCAATTTTAGCTATTTCCAAGCCAGAAGGTCATTTACTAATTGTCTTTGGGAAATCATCTATAGCTGCAGACCACTTTTCAGAAGGAAAATGTGTAAGGTCCAGCCTACTTTCACACTGTTGAAGTCTCTGAGTGTCAGTCTCTAAGCTGAAATGGCAGGACCATTTCCTCAGTGTCCAAAGGCCAGACAAGTAGAATTTTGACCTATTTCTGGTCCCTTTCTTTTAATGTTGTTATCTAATTGCTTTGACTTATGAACTTGAGCTTTTAAATGTATTGTCATTTTTGGCAAAACAGAAGAGGTATTTCACAGTAAGAAAAGCCTGGAGGTGGGTGGTAGATAAGAAAATCAGCAATTTTTCCTTTTATCAAAGGAGGCCCAGGCAGGAAAGCAAAACAGCAGATATGGCTTCTAGATGAAACATTTTATATAGTCATACACTAGCTAAGTCATGTTGGAGTTTAGATAAAACAATGAAACCACATAACTTCTGAAATTATGTAATTTATAAATAATTACTAGTATCTCTGCTAATTGGAAGAAATTTTACTCAATAATTATATCTTGCATGCCTAATTAATTTGCATTTTTCTGTTTGCATGCTGGGTTAAGAATTTTTGTTCTTATGTGTTTGGGCTCATTAAAATGCTTCATATTTATTAAAATTAAAAGAATAGTCTTTCGATTTATTCTTTAGCCATGAACATTTATTAAAGAGAAACAAAATTTTTGTTCTGTGATCTATTATTAATTATAGTGTAATTATTGAATGATGAATAATTCTTAGAAAGGGATAATATGAATGCCTGTAGGGGGAATGTATTTCACTGACTAAAAGCATTGCAGATTTCTTTCTTTGATAGTTACCAAATAAACTACATTAATTTTTAGAAGATCCATAAGAATTAGTCTTAAATCTTTTATTCTAGGATGCTTATTGACACAAATAACAAAAGAGCATGAATGTCACCAGTTTAACCTATTTTTAAATTATTGCTTAAAATATGCTGTGAACTTTTTACTCCTTGTGACAAAAAGTTTCAGGCGGCAATATTGGTAGCTACCCCAAACTAGCATTTGTCTTCACCAGAGACTTGTTAAAAATTAACACATAGAAAAGAGAAAATTTGTAAAAGAGAATTAAGGAATACTATTCACAGTGATAAAAATTTTATATAGTTTTAGAAAATATATATTGGTGTGATTCTCATGCATGAGAACAACTTCATAATTTTTGTTCTAATGCTAATTCATTAATTCTAATGCATTAAGAATTCTTTAGCAGTTCTAGGACTAAGTCAAAGGCAATCTACTATGGGATTCTATAATTAATATAAATAATATTACTGATATACCTACAGCATAATAATGTATGGACTTCCCTGGTGGCTCAGATGGTAAGGAAATCTGCCTGCAATGCAAGAGACCTGGGTTGATGATACATTATATATATCTGAATATGCTACTTTTAAAAAAATATAAAAATGGTAAATTTAGGACTTATTAAAACAAATGACTACCCAATGAATTCAATGAAAAGCTAATTTCACTCAATATAATAAACTCCTTCATTGTTTTCTTTTCAATCTTTCAATTAGCTATTTACTAATAGGAAGTATTTGTTGTAGGATATTTTCCTCCAAATTATTTTTTTATTATCCCAAGAAATACAACCTGATTATCATCAAACTAAGAGCATAAACTGCTAATTTGAATTCTTTTCTTGAACCTCATGCTCTGAATTTTAGCAGTACCACTGAATATGTTCTTAAGTCCTCACTGATGAAATAGTCTTCAGTGATATTATTAGTAAATTAGCTTTTTAAATTCTGTATATTTATTGGAAATATTTAATATAAAGGCTAACATAAAAGGATTAAAATATAACATGAATCAAGCAAAACACAACATTGTCTATTCAAGATTATTTGTGTGATAACACAAACCTTGTATCTTTCTTTTTCCATCTTTAGTAGTTTTCTTTTTTATTTTTCACCAATAGCAGCAGTAATATAAGTTATTAGTAAGCACTTATCATCAAAATGTATTATCACAGAGAACACAAAGTAGTAGATAAACAAAAGATGAGGGATGAATCAGGTGGTAAAGCATAAGTGTATAATCCTCAGTTTCAAAATGTTAACATAATATGAAAGTGATATGTTTGCCTCAATTTATGATCTAGAAATGAAAAAGATACTGTTACCCTAATCTTAAAAATTAAAACAAAACAGATAAGATATACATTTATAGTTTTGGGGTTTTGTTTTTGCTTTTAATTATCAAGAGAATGAAAGATAACAGGGCTAACTCCAGAAAGTGATGAGCCCTTGGGAGAGAGGAGACCTGCATCTGTATTGTGTGTGTAACTGAAATTTAAAATGGCACCATTTACAATAACATCAAAACACATGAAACATTTGGGGAAAAATCTTACAAAATATGTGCAAAATTTGTATATTACATGCTGTAAAATTTGATTTGAAAAATCAAAGAAAATTTAAATAAATGGTGAGATATACTTCATTCATGGATTATGAGTATTTATAATATTCTCTTCAGACAGATGTAAGTGTAGTTCCAATCTAAACACCAGCAAGCTTTGTTTTTTTTTAAATTGCCAAAACATTTCCAAAATTTATATAGTGAAACAAAGGATTTAGATTAGCCAAAAAATAATTTTGACAATGAGAAATGAAGTTGTAGTATTCACACTACTTGATTTCAAGACTTTCTTTAAAAGCACATTATTCCAATAGCATGACATGGTGGAAACAGAGATCAATGAATGGAATACAGAATTGAGAAATAGAACCACATATTTGTGGTCAATTAATAGCTAATAAAGAAAGAAGAATTCTCAACTTATGAGGCTGATGCATTCAGGCAACAACATAACAAAAACAAAAAGACTTGAAGCGAATCATAGGTTTAAAAAAAAGAATAAAAATCTTCTGGAAAACAAACAAAAAATCTTTGTGATCCTGGGTTAGACAAATATTTCCTAGGAGAGAAAAAGTACTGATAATTTTTAAAAATTCCATAAGTGGACTTCAGTAAAAATTTGTCTCCTGTTCAAAAGACACTGTTAAGAGAATAAAAAGTATCCAAAACATATTTTTGATAAAGTAATTATGTCCAGAATATATAATGAATATCAAAGTTTTAATAATAAAGAAGTCTAATTTCTTTTGAGAATTTTAGAAATTTTAATACAGTTCAAATCAGTGTGTGTGGTTTATTTCAGTTCCTTCACTGCCAAACCTGGAGGTAGGGACTGTTTCAAATTCTGCACTTTCTTTTTGTCTGTGATGAACAAACAGGTGTAAAGGTATATGCTGCATCCAACTTTAAACTTCACATTATCTGTTTTTCTTGATCTTGACAGACTTAGCATCCTTTTGCCTGACTGTGAACAGAAAGTCTTTGATTTCCTCAATTTTGAGAGGCATGGTGATGAGGTACAGAGAGCACAGCTGGAACAAGGAGTTGGCAAGAAGCAAGGAGAAGGGAAAAGTACGAAAGTATAACTTTAAAATGGATAAGAGATCTGAGCAGACACTTCACTAAAGATATAATATACCATATATTCATGGGGGCCAATGGTTTAGTGAATAGATGTTTGATATGATTGGTTATTAAGGAAATACAAATTAATTTTTGCAATAATTAATGAAAATACATACAGAGTATATAAGACATATGTGGTCTTATACATACGTATAAGACATATGTATATGTTTACACATCTTATAAGACACATGTTGCATTTAGGACACAATTAATGTATAGATAAATTCCTCATTCATTTGTAATGAAGTACCATTGCATATGGACCAGAATGGCAAAAAAAGAAAGCAAAACAAAAGGACTAACATTGGCATGGGCACTACCAGTGTGTTGACAATGATGTGGAACAATTTGAAATTTTTTACATTTCATATGGAAATGTAAAATAAAATAACCGCTTGGAAAATGAATGTGGTAGTTTATTATAAAATTGAACATATATAATTACCATGCCACCCAATAAACCTACCCCTCAGTACTACCTAAGAGAAAACTCATGTCTCCCAAAGACCTGTATATAAATATTTGTAACAGCTTTACTTATATTCTCCAAAAATTCCAAAACAATCAAAATATCTGTTATTAGTGACAGAAAATTATACTACATTTATAAAATTCAATACTACTAAGCAGTAAAAAGGACCAAACTGCTAATAAACACAAAAACATGAATAACTGTCAAAAGCTTCATACTTGATGGAAATAAAACAGACACAAATTTCTATATATTATTAATATCTGATCAACTTATTTGACATTCCCGTAAAAGCAAAACTATCAGGGAAAAAAAAAGTCTCTAAAGTATCCTCATATGTCTATTAAATAATGAAAGGGAAGATGGCACATCAACAAAAATAAGCCACCTATTCTTAAAAAAAAAAATTCCCTCAGTTTTAGAATAAATAACTTACACCAATATTTAATAATGCAAAAGAACTCTAACAATAATGGTGGTGGTTGTTTAGTCTCAAAGTCGCGTCTGACTCTTGGGACCCCATGGAAAGAGGAGCCTGGCAGGCTAGAGTCCCCGGGATTCTCCAGGCAAGAATACTGGAATGGGTTACCATTTCCTTCTTCAGGGATCTTCCCAGCCGATGAATCAAACCCTGGTTTCACTCATTGTAGGTGGATTCTTTACCAACTGAGCTACAAGGGAAGCCCCAACAGTTATAGTTAAAGAAAATAATTGAATTTAGCCTTAGATTTTGCTGAGGACTCCCCAGTTAAAATCAGTACTTTTAATATTTCTTAAACTTTCTATTTTTATTTGTATTTCTGTCAGACAACTACACCAAACTGACATTAGATTGGCAGTTATAAAAATATTCAAAAATTTGTTGATTACTTAAATACTTTAAGGATGTTAAATTTGTAATTAATTTTAAAATATATTAAAAAGAATTGGCATTGATATTATAAACAAAGTCATTTGTAATAAGGGATTACATAATATTGTAAGAGAAACTACTCTGGCCTGTGGTTGGTTTTATTGAGTTATTTGAAGTGTGCTATCAAGTTTTTATTTATGCCTTATTGCAAATATGGGTTTCCCAGGTAGAACTAGTGGTAAAGTCTTCTGCATGCCAATGCAGAAGACTTAAGAGACTCAGGTTCATTCTCTGAGTCAGGAAGATCCCCTGAAGAAGGGCATGACAACCCATGCCTGCAAAATTCCATGGACAGAGGAACGTGGCAGACTATGGTCTATAGGGTTGCAAAAGTCAGACACTAGTGAAGCAATGTAGCATGCATGTATTGCCAATATAAATATTTTTACATTTTGAAACAGGTATTTTCATTTAAAAAAATGTGTTTGCATATTACTGTATGGTTTATGCATTCACATCCTATCAAAAATAATTTCTGCCTATTTTATTCTTTTTAATTTTATGCAAAAATATAGTTTAAAAAAAAACATGAACTTACTAACTGATTGAATAGATTAAACATAATTCTTAGGATCCTTTTAAACAAGACTTTACATTTACTGGACCACTGTATTCTATCACAAGTATCAATGGTGTACTGAAGCCAGCCCACTCTGCCTCAAAAAAAATTGATCATTCATTTTTCAGGAAATTTGCTTGTTAATTGCTATATACAGACATTAGTAAAGGTGGTTTGTTGTTGTTTAGTTACTAAGCATTGTCCAACTCTGCAACCCTATGGACTGCAGCACGCCAGGCTTCCCTGTCCTTCACCATTTCCCAGAGTTGTTTCAAACTCCTGTCTATTGAACCAAGTTAGTTATGCTGTCTTTGGAGAAGGAATTGGCAACCCAATGTTCTTGCCTGGAGAATCCCAGGGACGGGGGAAACTGGTAGACTGCCGTCTATGGATTGCACAGAGTTGGACATGACTGAAGTGACTTAGCAGCTGCAGCAGCAGTTATGCTATCTAATCATCTCATCCTCTGCTGCTGCTGCTGCTGCTAAGTCGCTTCAGTCGTGTCCGACTCTCTGCGACCCCATAGACAGCAGCCCAGCAGGCTGCCCCGTCCCTGGGATTCTCCAGGCAAGGACACTGGAGTGGGTTGCCATCTCATTCTCTACTGCCCCCTATTCCTCTTGCCCTCAGTCTTTCCCAGAATCAAGGCCTTTTCCAATGACTCGGTCTTTTGTATCAGGTGGCCAGGGTATTGGAACTGTAGTTTCATCACCAGTGTTTCCAATGAATATTCAGGACTGATTTCCTTTAGGATTGACTGGTTTAATCTCCTTGCTCTCCATGAGACTCTTAAAAGTCTTCTCAAACACTGCAATTCAAAAGCATCAATTCTTCGGCACTTAGCCTTCTTTATTTTATTTATTTTTTTTAATTTTTAATTTTTCTTTTAAGTTAAAAAAAAATTTGCCATATGTCAACATGCATCCGCCACAGGTGTACACATGTTCCCCATCCTGAACCCTCCTCCCACCTCCCTCCCCATACCATCCCTCTGGGTCATCCCAGTGCACCATCCCCAAGCTTCCTGTATCCTGCATCAAACCTGGACTGGCGATTCATTTCTTATATGATATTATACGTTTAGCCTTCTTTAAAGTTCAACTTTCACATCCATACATTTACATAATTAATTATATAAATTTACTCTTAAATAACATTAAGAAATAAAATAATACCTCAAAACTTATCACTTTCTAATTGTTTTTTTTTTACATTACCTTATGTTTATGGTTATTTACACATAATTCATGTATATAGTAAAATAACATATACTGATGTGCCATTGTGCAACTTTCTCAATTCCACTTTCAGCAATGTCACATAGGTAGCTAGAATTTGGCTATTGTAGGAATATTTACATCATAAAGAAGGAAAAAAATAACATGAAAATATGGGGGAAAATGAAGGGAAAAATGGGTGGAGTAACCCCAAAATTGAACATTAAAATACAAAAAGGTTTAAATATTTGCACATACTAACTGTAATCCTAGGTTAATTCCAAGGTCAGTCCAGCCTAGTATTCAGTTTCTAACAGATTGAGTATTGACTATCATCCCTGGAGCTCAATTTTAGTGCTAGAGGCAATATTAATATTTTTTTTTAATTTATGAAGTACATATTTTACATGCATGCTTGCATGCTCATCACTCAGCTGTGTCTGACTCTGCTATCCCATGAACTGCCACCAGGGGATTCTCTGTCCATGGGATTCTCCAGGCAAGAATACTAGAGAGGGTTGCCATTTCCTCCTTTAAGGTATCTTTTGGACCCAGGAATTGAGCCTGGGTCTCCTGAGTCTTCTACATTGGCAGGTGGATTCTTTTACCGCTGAACAAGCTGGGAAGCCCATACATAGTTCACAATTATGAGATATTACAATTAGCAGTTGAAGGGGATTTCTCCTCAAACTAATCATGCTTACTAAGTGGCTGCTAAATTTGTTTTTAAACTGCTGAAGAAGTGAATATATAATATGTTAGCATGTAGATATAATTAAATAAGAAAATGACACAATCTCTTAAATTATTATTGAAAGATTGTATACTGTTTAAATTTTGGCTCACTTGGTCCATGTAACCACAACTTAGTTAAGGCTCTCTTTAAAGGCTCGGGATGGGCTTCCCAGGTGACTCAGTGGTAAAGAATCCACCTGTCAATGCAGATGATGGAGGAGACCTGGGTTTGATTCCTGGGTCTGGAAGATCCCTTGAAGGAGTAAATGGCAACCCATTCCAGTATTCTTGCCTGGAGAATTCAATGGACAGATGAGCCTAGTGGACCACAGTTCATGGGGTCGCAAAGAGTCATACTAGACAGCCATTAAGCAGCAGCAAAAAGATTAGAGATATCCCAGCTCTAACTGTAATACAAACTAGCTCTGTCATTTCTCAAGCTATCTAATTATTTTACATATTTAATTTTATTTCCTGTGTGTCACCGCTTGTAAAAATGTTTAACTAGTTACAAGTCTGTATGCATTTATTTGTACATAATTGTATCTATCTTAAACGTCAATTCCTGCATAATTTGCAGTGTTCTCCCTGCTTTGATATTTTGAAGTTTGATATTAAAAGAAAGTTAAAATTTCCTTGAACTAAGTCATTTATATTGTTGTTTTAGTTTTTTATCATGCCCTGAAGAATCCAATTCTCATTGGCATACTCTTATATTAATATATTGTATTGTGCTCAATCCCTCAATTGTATCTGACTCTGTGGCCCTGTGGACTATAGCCTGCCAGGTTCCTCTGTCCATGGAATTATCCAGACAATAATACTGGAGTGGGTTGCCATTTCCTTCTCCAGGGTATCTTCCCAACCCCAGGGTCAAAACTGTGTCTCTTGTGTCTCTTGAATTGGAAGGTGGGTTCTTTATCACTAGCACCACCAGGAAAGGCCCCGCATACTCTTATAAGAACTAAGCATATAATACTTATCATGTTCAGTATTATAAACTTTACTGAATGGTCCTCAAAATTGGATTTACACAAAAATACTTCCTTTATTTTGGAGCTTAATACAATCTTTTGTTTTATCAAAATTGAAGCCACATTTTAAACATTGTATTATCACTATTAATAATAGGGGAAAACATGCTGATCTTTTTGACTAAAATAAGCCTAATCCAAAAATAAAAATGAGTCACTGACTCTGACAGACAGCCTCAGATTGAACACAACAGAAATACTACTGGAGAGATGATTCATTCAGGAGCCACATAAAAATATAAGGCAACTCTAGGTATCTTAAATAAGAAAAAAATTAGATACATATAGCACCGCTGAAAAGGCTAGGTAAAAAGGTTTAAAAGCCCATGGAAGTTTCCATCTTTTTTTTTTTTTTTTTTTTTTGCCTGCAATATGATAGTGGGTGATCCAAGGATCACTTCAAGGCAAATCAGTCAGTCAGTTCAGTCACTCAATCATGTCCGACTCTTTCTGACCCCATGGACTGCCTTCCCTGTCCATCACCAACTCCCGGAGCTTACTCAAACTCATGTCTGTCGAGTCAGTGATGCCATCCAACCGTTTCATCCTCTGTCATCCACTTCTCCTCCCGCCTTCAATCTTTTCCAGCATCAGGGTCTTTTCAAATGAGTCAGCTCTTCGCATCAGGTGGCCAAAGTATTAGAGGTTCAGCTTCATCATCAGTCCTTCGAATGAATATTCAGGACTGATTTCCTTTAGGATGGATTGGTTGGATCTCCTTGCTGTCCAAGGGACTCTCAAGAGTCTTCTCCAACACCACAGTTCAAAAGCATCAATTCTTTGGTGCTCAGCTTTCTTTATAGTCCAACTCTCACATCCATACATGACTACTGGAAAAACCATAGCTTTGACTAGATGGACCTTTGTTGGCAAAGTAATGTCTCTACTTTTTAATATGCTGTCTAGGTTGGTCAGTTTATAAAGAATCCGCTTCCAATGCAGGAGACCCAGATTCGATTCCTGGGTTGGGAATATCTGCTGGAGAAGAGAAAAAGCTACCTACTCTAATATTCAGGCCTGGAGAACTAGCCCATGGAGTCGCAAAGAGTCAGACAGGACTGAATGACTTTCACTTTCATTTTTAGGGGTTTCCCTGATAGCTGAAGGCAAATAGATCCACATCAAATAGATCCATATCATCACTTCATGGTAAATGGATGGGGAAACAATGGAAAGACAGAGACTTTATTTTAGGGGGCTCTAAAATCACTGCAAATGATGACTAAAGGCATGAAATTAAAAGACGCTTGCTCCTTGGAAGAAAAGCTATGACCAGCCTAGACAGCATATTAAAAAGCAGAATCATTACTTCGCAGACAAAGGTCCATCTAGTCAAAGCTATGGTTCTTCCAGTAGTCATGTATGGATGTGAGAGTTGGACTATAAAGAAAGCTGAGCACCGAACAATTGATACTTTTGGACTGTGGTGTTAGAGAGAAGACTCTTGAGAGTCCCTTGGACTGCAAAGAGTTCCAACCAGTCAATCCTAAGGGAAATCAGTCCTGAATATTCATTGGAAGAACTGATGCTGAAGCTGAACCGCCAATACTTTGGCCACCTGATGTGAATAACTGACTAATATGAAAAGACCCTGTTGCTGGGAAAGATTGAAGGTGGGAGGAGAAGAAGGGGATGACAGAGGATGAGATAGTTGGATGGCATCACCGACTTGATGGACATGAGTTTGAGCAATCTTTAGGAGTTGGTGATGGACAGGGACGACTGGCATGCTGCAGTCCATGGGGTACAGCGTCGGACACAACTGAGCAACTGAGCTGAACTGATCCAAAGAAAGAAGCACCTTCCTGGCAAAAACTAACCATGGGAAAACCTAACACTGACTTCTTTGTAGACCATGTACCTGTTGCAACTTGCATTTGAGAATAATGATTTTTCAATTCTAAGTTTCCAATCTCACAATAATGTCTCTCAGTGACTTGTAATAAGAATTTGCCTGCAAGATGATCTGGGAAATCTAGCTTTCAGGGTTTTACCCCTTGAAGTACAGAGAATAATTTGCAGTATTTCCATAGATATTTTCATATGAATTGAGATATGATTACTGTTTAATCTTTTGTTTTATCTTGATCAAGATAAGATTGTTATATCCTAGAATAAATACACCAATTACATAGTTCAAAGGTAATATCATTAATTGTTTACACTTTTAAAACTCCTGTAGTATTTTTATATTATAGAATTTTTTTCTCCTCTGGTAAGCAGGAGGATAATGTGTAATATCCATCTATATACAACTGTTTCCATGAAAACTCTTCTTTCTTAATTTTCTCTCTTAATTTATTTCTTTGTTGATGTTTTTCAATATTAGTTTTATTTGTTATTATTATTGTTTTAGTTCTGTTTTATATATGTATCATTTTATTATTGGTGCTTCAATATAGTTATTGTTATTCTTTATAGAACTATTATTGAAAATTGTGTGTAATATTTAAAATAAAATATAGAAACTATCAGTTTAAAATATCATTTAATTTAACTTCCATAGTAAGTTATTTAATTTTAAAGTATTTAAAAAATCTAATTATTAAAAACTGTAAGATATATATCAATAATCTCCAGTGGCTCCAGACCAGATATTTTTTCAGTTAAAGCACGACTTGATCATTTTCAGATTAGAAAATTAAACTTATGCTGCTATTAAAATGAAAATAAAGAATATTAAATCATATTGGCTACTATTTAAATTTACCCAGTATCATTCATAGGCACTTCTGTGAATTAGTTTAGGAAGCTAAAATTCATTTATCATTTTTTTTGTGGAAAATGGATTATAACCTCAAATTAATTTGGGGAACATAGCCTCTTTATAGCTTCTATTCATACTTGAGAATTGCTAGAATTGTAATAACTAGAAATTAATACTTTATATTTTCCCAAATAAATTGAAACCTTGATGGATTGAAGCTCCTATGATTATCCCAAGACAATAATAAATAAATCCCTTATCAAGAGAATTATTTTAAAATTAAAATGATGATTGAATAAAACTCACATTAGTGTCCATGACTTTACAAGAGAGTGATATAAATAAATGCGTGTTTTATGTATGTCTGAGGGATTTATGCAAAATTAATGCAACTGATATTCACTCATTCATTCTTTCTCCCTCTCTCTCTTAAATGTATGTTCTACAGGGTCTGTATCTATGAACCATTCACAATGGAAGAATTAAGGCTGTGATAGGCCTACTTAGAAAATATTAAATAATTGTACTTGAGTAAGTTTGTTTTTCTTTAGAAGTGTAAAAATGCAATGACAGTTTTATTGTCTTCTCCTTTCATTAAATAAGCACCATTTGATGACACTTTTGCAAATCGTCATATAACTGCAAGACTTCTAACATTATTTTCAGCTGCTGTAGATACTTTTTAGCTCTTATGTAATTTCTCCATAGAATCTAATCCTGAAAATCTTGTCTAAATCACATTTTTCTCTTAACTTCCATATGATCATCTTATCTTTCTCTACCACCCAACTTGTCATTCCTCCTCCTGCTGGTTCTTTGTTATCCTCTTGTTCTGCTACCCTCTTTAAATAATGATATTTTCTATAAAATTTAATATCTGATGCTTTCCTGTTTCCTCTAAAATGCATCACTAAATTCTTTCTGAGATTTACATCTTGACTCATCTTGACTTCTCGATTAAGATACACAGCACCCTGTTTGTGTAGCTGCTCTAGTAAGAGGATGGGAATGTGGACATCCTTGTCTCCTTGCTTTTCATGTCTGAGGTCTGCTGAATCATACTTTTACATTTGTTTCATTTCACTTTCTTTTCTGTATTTATCTAGACCCTGTTCCATGCCTACATCTGGTCTTACCTGGATAAAATAACTGATCCCTCTGAATTTATTCTTAACTTATTCCAACTTTCTCACTGATGCAGAGTGCCTTTGCATAAGTGTTTATCTGTCACTTGTCTGCCTTAAAATTCTTTCTTGAGCTCCAATGGCTTTCAGGAAAAAAATAAAAACTTTTCAAACTTATCATCAAGACCTAAAAGTATCAAATTCCTAAATTCTCTTCAATGCCACTAAATCAGAACACATTAGTCCTCCTATAAATGTACTCAGAATTTTCACTTTTGTGCTTTGTTCACATTATCCTTTTGCTTGACATACCCTCTTTTTTCTCCTCCTTGAAAACATCTACATTTTTACTGAGAAACAGCTGCAACAACACTCTCTCTTTGGAACATGCGCTCATTTTCACCAATGCTGTGGGCCCTTCCTTTGTCTCTCGTCTCTAACATTCTGTAAATATCATCATAACACACCAAGGTTCATTGTAAGTTTTGGCTTTCTTCATATTCCCTGGACAAGACTGTCATTTCATAAAAGTAAAGATCTTTATTCATTTCCAAATGCTATTCATTTTAAGAAGTGCTTGATTTAAAAGAGGGCCTTCCTATGTTTATGGATCTAAAATTCATAACAATATGGTTCCTAAAACAGATATTCCCATTGCTAAGATTATTAAATTAGGGCTTAGAATTCATACATAGTATTTATAAGATCAAACAACATGTAGAATTTAAATTCAAATTTTTGTCTTCTATATCAGTCTGGCAAATCTGTCATTTTTGTCATTCATTTTCTCTGAAAATTTTAATTTTTTGAGTAGTTTATTTCTTTTTATTTTCTTTTTCTGTGTGCATGTTATTATTTACACTAATGGTGGTCCTTTAAATAAATTTCACTCTAAGATGATATAAAAAGTCCAAGTTATCTAAAAATCTAATGCTTTTCTTTGAATTGCAGAATTTAGTCACTTGTATATAACAAAAGACTCTACACATGGACATCACCAGATGGTCAACACCTAAATCAAATTGATTATATTCTTTGCAGCCAAAGATGGAGAAGCTCTATACAGTCAACAAAAACAAGACCAGGAGCTGACTGTGGCTCAGATCATGAACTCCTTGTTGCCAAATTCAGACTTAAATTGAAGAAAGTGGGGAAAACCATTAGACCATTCAGGTATGACCTAAATCAAATCCCTAGGATTAGACCTTGGATTAGAATTTGACCTAAATCAAATTCCCTTACAGTGGAAGTGAGAAATAGATTTAAGGGACTAGATCTGATAGACAGAGTGCCTGACGAAGTATGGATGGAGGTTCATGACATTGTACAGGAGACAGGGAGCAAAAACATCCCAAAGAAAAAGAAATGCAAAAAAGCAAAATGGCTGCCTAAGGAGGCCTTACAAATAGCTGTGAAAAGGAGAGAAGTGAAAAGCAAAGGAGAAAAGGAAAGATATAACCATTGGAATACAGAGTTCCAAAGAACATCAAGGAGAGATAAGAAAGCTATCCTCAGTGAACAGTGCAAAGAGACAGAGGAAAACAAAAGAATGGGAAAGACTGAGATCTCTTCAAGAAAATTAGAAATACCAAGGTAACATTTCATGTAAAGATAGGCTCAATAAAGGACAGAAATAATATGGACCTAACAGGAGTCTTCTCCATCACCATAGTTCAAAAGCATCAGTTCTTTGGCGCTCAGCCTTCTTCACAGTCCAATTCTCACATCCATACAAGACCACAGGAAAAACCATAGCCTTGGTTAGACGGACCTTTGTTGACAAAGTAATGTCTCTGCTTTTGAATATGCTATCTAGGTTGGTCATAACTTTCCTTCCTAGGAGTAAGCATCTTTTAATTTCATGGCTGCAGTCACCATCTGCAGTCATTTTGGAGCCCAGAAAAACAAAGTCTGACACTGTTTCCCCATCTATTTCCTATGGAGCGGTGGGACCGGATGCCATGATCTTCTTTTACTGAATGTTGAGCTTTAAGCCAACTTTTTCACTCTCCACTTTCACTGTCATCAAGAGGCTTTTGAGTTCCTCTTCACTTTCTGCCATAAGGGTGGTGTCATCTGCATATCTGAGGTTATTGATATTTCTCCCAGCAATCTTGATTCCAGCTTAGGCTTCCTCCAGTCCAGCATTTCTCATGATGTACTCTGCCAATAAATTAAATAAACAGGGTGACAATATACAGCCTTGACGTACTGCTTTTCCTATTTGGAACCAGTCTGTTGTTCCATGTCCAGTTCTAATTGTTGCTTCCTGACCTGCATACAAATTTCTCAAGAGGCAGGTCAGGTGGTCTGGTATTCCCATCTCTTTTAGGATTTCCCACAGTTTATTGTGATCCACACAGTCAAAGGCTTTGGCATAGTCAATAAAGCAGAAATAGATGCTTTTCTGGAACTCTCTTGCTTTTTCCATGATCCAGCGGATGTTGGAAATTTGATCTCTGGTTCCTCTGCCTTTTCTAAAACCAGCTTGAACAACAGGAAGTTCACGGTTCACATATTGCTGAAGCCTGGCTTGGAGAATTTTGAGCATCACTTTACTAGCCTGTGAGATGAGTGCAATTGTGCGGTAGTTTGAGCATTCTTTGCATTGCCTTTCTTTGGGATTGGAATGAAAACTGACCTTTTCCAGTCCTGTGGCCACTGCTGAGTTTTCCAAATTTGCTGGCATATTGAGTGCAGCACTTTCACAGCATCATCTTTCAGGATTTGGAATAGCTTAACTGGAATTCCATCACCTCCACCAGCTTTGTTCATAGTGATGCTTTCTAAGGCCCACTTGACTTCACATTCCAGGATGTCTGGCTCTAGGTCAGTGATCACCCATCGTGATTTTCTTGGTGGTGAAGATCTTTTTTGTATGCTTTTGAACTGTGGTGTTGGAGAAGACTCCTGAGAGTCCCTTGGACTGCAAGGAGATCCAACCAGTACATTCTGAAGGAGATCAGCCCTGGGATTTCTTTGGAAGGAATGATGCTAAAGCTGAAACTCCAGTACTTTGGCCACCTCATGTGAAGAGTTGACTCATTGGAAAAGACTCTGATGCTGGGAGGGGTTGGGGGCAAGAGGAGAAGAGTACAACAGAGGATGAGGTGGCTGGATGGCATCACTGAGTCGATGGACGTGAGTCTGAGTGAACTCCGGGAGTTGGTGATGGACAGGGAGGCCTGGCGTGCTACGATTCATGGGGTCGCAAAGAGTCGGACACGATTGAGTGACTGATCTGATCTGATCTGAACAGAAGCAGAAGATATTAAGAGGTAGCAAAAATACACAGAACAAGTATACAAAAAATATCTTTATGACCCAGATAATCATGATGGTGTGATCACTCACCTAGAGCAAGACATCCTGGAATGTGAAGTCAAATGCACCTTAAAAAAGCAGCACTACGAACAAAGCTAGTGGAGGTGATGGAATTCCAGTTAAGCTATTTCAAATCCTGAAAGATGATGCTGTGAAAGTGCTACCCTCAATATGCCAGCAAATTTGGAAATCTTAGTAGTGGCCACAGGACTGGAAAAGGTCAGTTTTCATTCCAATCCCAAAGAAAGGCAACGCCAAAGAAAGCTCTAACTACCACACAGTTGTACTCATCTCACATGCTAGTAAAGTAATGCTCAAAATTCTCCAAGCCAGGCTTCAGCAATACGTGAACCGTGAACTTCCAGATGTTCACACTGGTTTTAGAAAAGGCAGAGAAACCAGAGATCAAATTGCCAACATCCTCTGGATCATGGAAAAAGCAAGAGAATTCCAGAAAAACATCTATTTCTACCTTATTGATTATGCCAAAGCCTTTGACTGTGTGGATCACAATAAACTGTGGAAAATTCTGAAAAAGCTGGAATACCAGACCACATGACCTGCCTCTTGAGAAACCTGTATTCAGGTCAGGAAGGAACAGTTAGAACTGAACATGGAACAGACTTGTTACAAATAGGAAAAGGAGTACATCAAGGCTGCATATTGTTGCCCTGCTTATTTAATTTATATGCAGAGTACATCATAAGAAACGCTGGGCTGGAGAAAGCACAAGCTGGAATCAAGATTGCCAGGAGAAATATCAGTAACCTCATATATGCAGATGACACCACCCTTATGGCAGAAAGTAAAGAAAAACTAAAGAGCCTCTTGATGAAAGTGAAAGAGGAGAGTGAGAAAGTTGGCTTAAAGCTCAACATTCAGAAAACTAAGATCATGGATCTGGTCCCATCACTTCATGGCAAATAGATGGGGAAACAGTTGAAACAGTGGCTGACTTTATTTTTCTGGGCTCCAAAATCACTGCAGATAGTGACTGAAAACATGAAATTAAAAGACGCTTACTCCTGGGAAGAAAAGTTATGACCAACCTAGATAGCATATTAAAAAGCAGAGACATTACTTTGTCAACAGAGGTTGCCTAGTCAAAGCTGTGATTTTTCCAGTAGTCATCTATTGATGTAAGAGATGGGCTATAAAGAAAGCTGAGCACTGAAGAATTGATGCTTTTGACTGTGATGTTGAAGAAGACTCTGAGAGTCCCTTGGACTACAAGGATATTCAACCAGTCCATCCTAAAGGAGATCAGTCCTGGGTGTTCATTGGAAGGACTGATGTTGAAGCTGAAACTCCAATAATTTGGCCACCTGATGCGAAGAGCTGACTCATTTGAAAAGACCCTGATCCTGAGAAAGATTGAAGGCAGGAGGAGAAGGGAACAACAGAGGATGAGATGGTTGGATGGCATCACCGACACAATGGACATGAGTTTGGGTAAACTCCACGAGTTGGTGATGGACAGGGAGGCCTGGCATGCTGCAGTTCATGTGGTCACAAAGAGTCTGACATGACTAAGAGACTGAATTGAACTGAACTGATATATTCTATTTAATACCAAGGAGGAATTTGGTTACCAATCAAATTTTTTCTTGAAAATTTGAGGATAAAATTTCATGCAAATTATGAAATCAGTCTTAGGTACCAAAATGTGAAATTTTATAACCATATCTTATCATTTCACTAACAGAAAAAATCAATCTGATTCAGTCCCCCTACAAAGCTAGAAGAGAAATCTATCATTTCAAAGTACTTTCCATTCTTCAAAGAATATGCTGACAAAGTTATTTTCAGTGTATGCAGGATTTATTGATAATGAAACCAAGTAGGAATAAATATAGAATTATTAATGGAAACTTATTTTTTTAACCATACAAATTTCATTTTGATGCTGTTTAATCCATTGTTAAAATCTATTTATGTAAACCTTGTCTATATAAACTATATCAAGGGGAAATTTTGACAGCTTTGAATCATCATCATAAAGTAATAAATGATTCCTTTGTGTGGTTTTGAAATATATTCAAGATTTAAAACTTAAAAGGAAAACATAACATCAAATGCATAATTGCTGCAATATTAAAATTAATGTACATCTTCCCATAGTGGCAATTTTTTAAAGAAAAACAACCACTTACTCATGTTTCTTTGTAAATCTTACCTCATTTTATATGTATATATCTGTTCTTCATATACAATAAACTTTATTTTATTGTAAGCATTTGCATATAACTTGTTGCCGAAATCAGTTAATTTTTCTTAGAAATATCTTTTTTTCCTTTGTGAACATAGATAAACTACATACCCCATTTTCCTTAATAGGAGAGAACAGATAACTGTGTCCTGTCACATGTTACAAGTGCAGATTTCTAGCACAATCATCTGCTCTTATGCCTCCTCTACTCTGCAGGATGGAGAAGGAAATAGCAACCCACTCCAGTATTCTTGCCTGGGAAACCCCATGGACAGAGCAGTCTTGTGGGCTACCCTCCATGGATTCACAGAAGTTGGACATGACTTAGCAACTCAATTACCACTACCACCTCTCTTCAGAGATGCAGGGAAGGACTTTAAGCCCAAAGGAAAGGTTTCATCACATCAACTCTTAAATCTCTTAATCATAGACTACAAAACAACTGTTCTGGAGGACTGTCCATATATCCCAGACCAGAAACAAGATAGTATTGTGCTTAGCCATTGACAGTATGGAATTGTTTGTTGTATTATTTAACATAATTTTATTAACACAGAAGGAGGCTACTAATGTGACCTGCAATTAAATAAAAATATATACTAAACCACACAGTTCAAGTCACCTACAATGATATGAATGTCAGACCATGTGTTCACTGAAGCTCTAGGGGCAAATGATAAAAATCACAGTTTAGAATGTGTGTTGAGTGTTTGTAAGGCATGTATCACACAGTATAATTAGACAGAGATGAGTTCACACAGCAACATGACAGCTGAAAAACAAAAATGAAACTGAGTAGAGAATGACCAGAAATGCCTTGACGGACTGGAAAAGCTGACTGTTCAGACTTTAAGACCTAACAAATAAGGCTGAGAACAGTTTTGAGTGAGGAAGAACTTAAGATTTTACTTTGGATCAAAGATCAAATCAAACATGGGCCCACCCAAGCCTATTTTAGATAACTTCCAGATAGCTTCCAAATATATGAAATAATTTCAGAATATCTTCTTTAAGTTATGGAAGATCTGTGAGATAGGTACTAATAAGAAAAGCAATAAGCAAAGCAATAAATCAGTTTTAAAAGACTTGAGAGGAAGAAAAAATACCTGACAACTGGTGCATTGAACTGATTAGAAACAATTAATCCCAGCAAATATCAAATTTTTTAGTTAATTGTGGTCTAAAGAACTACAAGGCTATGCCTATAAAACTTTTGTTTACCTGAAAAGCAGTTGTAGTGGCCATGACTTTGCTCCAGCAGTAAGTTCTCTGTCAATGCAGTGTAGTACAACCAGAAAGTTTACAAAGCTTGCTTCTGAAGGAGCCAAACAGAACAGTACATACAGACAGACCCAGAGATCATGCAGAGTAGGGAACAGAGTGCCTAGCAGAGAGTGGCATCAGTTTTTCATCAAGATGAGAAGGCTTTCACCTTCTATGCCCTGCAGGATTCTCGCATTGCTGTGGATCAGTGTACTCCTGTGTGTTCCCTAGTTTTCCTCCTTTTAAAGGAGTTTGAATTCATTCCATGTTGAATGTATGGTTGGGGATTGGGTAGAGAGTTGAAGATAATTTGTCTTTTTAGTCTTTCTAATGCCAAACCACAAAGAGCAATGTGTGATTTATCCCCATAAGACCTTAGACTTTGAAATGGCTGCAAAGACTCAATGGGATTTTTTTTTTTTTAATTTAGTTTTTCCTGTGCCAACTATTATATGTTGATCACATTGCAGACTTGCATGCTCCTTTTACTTTGTCTCTGTGCAGTAGAGAAAAAACACTTGGAAACCATACTTCTCAAACTCCATTGCTGGTGAGCTCTGGTCTAGATTCCTGGAAACACTTTCAAAAGTAAGATGTGTGGGAAGAGAGCAGGTGTGACTTTTGAGAAGCTTCTGCTTTAGCACATAGAGACTATAGGTGCTGTGATCAACTGCAATTGTGAAAGAGGTTACTTCAAATCAGAAGCTTTCTGATTTTACTGAAGTCAGCTGCAATTATTTCTGACATTTGTTCTCCAGTTATTTTTTTAAAAAAACTTAAGTATATATTTCCCTGTATTCAATAATTTCTTCTCTTGTAAATTCTAGAGAGGTTTCAATTTCCTGATCATCCCGGATTGATAATATCTCTTGGGTAAAGGATGTCTACTGTATGTGTGCGAGACGTGGAGAAGAGATATTTTATGTCACAAAAGGTGGGATGTGGCAGACTCTGCTCAACAAAGCACTCTCCTCTTTGTCCTAAGCACTGAGCTAACCTACATTTCCTAGCCATCCTTGTGATCATGTGACTGCTTTCCAACTGATGTGGTATACTGGCCAAAGATCCATGGGGAACTGTAAAATCTCAGGGATATTGTAGAGCCAATAGGTGGAAAAAGCCTGAGTTTGGGTCACTGCTTGAAGGATAGCCATTCCACCAGGAACCTCTGTGTTAAACACTTTATGAGTAAAAATTAACATTTATCATTTAACTCCACTTATTTTATTGCACTTGTTATAAAAATAAATCCATCATGATTAATACCCAAATATTTAATTTAGAATTCATGTTGAAGTAGAAAACATGAGGCATAATTGCTGTCATTACTATAGAATGCATGCCTCCTTATTGGGAAAATTTCAATGGGTGAATGTTCGATGATTTAACAAAATCTTGCCATAAATTTGGAAGTTGGGGAGGAGGAGGAGGAGAGAAGTAGCAGTGACTTGAAAACCCTCAGCTCTTTCTTATACCAGTCAGGACTGAAATATGAACAGATTCAGAGATAGACAATGCTATTAAGATTCAGGTTTCTATGTCCCCAACCAATTTTACTCCCTGCTTTCTTATAAAGTTTGAAGTTCTTTGCTCTTCAGTCTTCTTGTTTAAACACACGCCATCCTTACTGTTTCTGTCATAATCAAGAGGCAGCAGTTAAGTGGAAAGAATGGGAGATTTGGACTCAGCAAATCTGTGGATCTGAGAATGAATGCAGATCTACTCAGAAAAGGAAGAGAAACCAGAGATTAAATTGCAAACATCTGCTGGATCACGGAAAAAGCAAGAGAGATTCAGAAAAACATTTTTTTCTGCTTTATTGACTATGCCAAAGCCTTTGACTGTGTGGATCACAATAAACTGTGGAAAATTCTTCAAGAGATGGGAATACCAGATCACCTGACCCGCCTCTTGAGAAACCTGTATGTAGGTCGGGAAGCAACAGTTAGAACTGGACATGGAACAACAGACTGGTTCCAATAGGAAAAGGAGTACGTCAAGGCTACATATATGCAGAATACATCATGAGAAACCCTGGGCTGGAGAACGCACAAGCTGGAATCCAGATTGCCAGGAGAAATATCAGTAACCTCAGATATGCAGATGACAGCAAAGTGAAAAAGAACTAAAGAGTCTGTTGATGAAAGTGAAAGAGGAGAATGAAAAAGTTGGCTTAAAGCTCAACATTCAGAAAACTAAGATCATGGCATCCAGTCCCATCACTTCATGGCAAATAGATGGGGAAACAGTGGAAACAGTGAGAGACTTTATTTTTCTGGGCTCCAAAATCACTGCAGATGGTGATTGCAGCCATAAAATTAAAAGACACTTACTCCTTGGAAGGAAAATCATGACCAGCCTAGACAGCATATTAAAAAGCAGAGACATTGCTTTGCCAACAAAGGTCTGTCTACTCAAGGCTATGATTTTTCCAGTAGTCATGTATGGATGTGAGAGTTGGACCATAAAGAAAGCTGAGCGCAGAAGAACTGATGCTTTTGAACCGTGGTGTTGGAGAAGACTCTTGAGAGTCCCTTGGACTGCAAAGAAATCCAACCTGTCATTTCTAAAGATCAGTTCTGAATATTCATTGGAAGGACTGATGCTAAAGCTGAAACTCCAATACTTTGGCCACCTGATGCGAAGAGCTGACTCATTTAAAAAGACCCTGATACTGGGAAAGATTGAGGGCAGGAGGAAAAGGGGATGACAGAGGATGAGATTTTTGGATGGCATCACCGACTCAATGGACATAAGTTTGGGCAGGCTCTGGGAGTTGGTGTTGGACAGGGAGGCCTGGCGTGATGCAGCTCATGGGGTCGCAAAGAGTTGGACTCGACTGAGCGACTGAACTGAACTGAACTGAACTCTGCATCTTACCACCATCAGCAAATCCTTAATTAGTAAGGATTTCCAGTTTTCATTTACTGTTACGTGCAATAGGGCTGATAGTTACATTTAGAGTGTTTTCAAAAGATTTAACTCTAAATGAGTTAACATCTGTCTAAAATAATCATATCATATAAATAACTTGGGGAATAGTATTTTCTTCTGTTTTCATTTATAACCTGCGTCTATTGCTCTTTCTTTAATTATGATGCAGTTTAGCAAGTGGACATAGATCACGTTACATTTAATTATCAGCTTATCAATACCAGTATGATACACTGGAAAACTAACCTCAGATATGCTAATTTTAATGATAGATTCTTCAAATATAAAACAAGAATAATAATTCTTATCTTGTGGAATAATTGTGAAAATTAAAGCTAAATAGATAATAAAATATCAATTTATAATTTTCTTGTTTAAAACTTTTGAAAGAAGTGATATATTATTGTATTTGTAATGCCTAGAACAGTGCTAGACTGCAAAATAAATAATATATGATTGAACTGATGTAAATTAACTGATTTTAAACAAACCTGCTTTGCTAAGACTTTGGCTTATTTTTCTATTCCTGTGTTCATATATTTTGACATTTATCTTCCTTCAAGTCATACTTTTCAAGATATGAACACAATTGTGTTAATTTCTCAACCCTTCATTGTTTCAGAATGTGTGACAGTTCCATAAAAGCTGATCTATGAAAAAACTAAGTCTAGGCTCAATTAAGTTTAGGGTACACTACCTGGGCTATTTTACCCTTGGAGGTTGATGATGCTCAGGAAGATTATGAAGGGCTCTGTAAATTACAGTAACTAAGAATATTTTTTTCTTAACTCAAAGTTTCTCAAACATGTCAGACAAATAAAATATTCCCATCTTCATTATCATCACTTGTTTCCACACTTCCCATCACAATCATAAAGTGCTTATTAACCAATTTCCAGAGTTAATATAATATGAAGACCCAGTCCTGGACTAAGCCTAGGAGAATCTCCTACCTGAGGGATTGCTTTTTTAAGTAATGTCACAATTTTTTAAAATGACCTGCACATCTACCTATGTTGTATTCACTAGCCATAATCACTTGTGTATCATTTCCTGGCAATAGAGAGTAACACTGTTGCTCTTGTCTTTTCATACCAATATAATAAGGTACACTTTGAGTAAATATTTCTTTACTTAACACAGTATCTAAGCACTTGAAAAATACTTTCTTACAATTTACTGAGCATGCACATATTTATAAAACAGTGGCATATAAAGTGAAGTTCGCTGTCATGTCCAACTCTTTGCGACCCCATGGACTATATAGTCCATGCAATTCTCCAGGCCAGAATACTGGAGTAGGTAGCCTTTCCCTTCTCCAGGGGATCTTCCCAACCCAGGGATCGAACTCAGGTCTCCTGCATTGCAGGTGGATTCTTTACCAGCTAAGTCACAAAGGAAGCCTGCTGCATATAAACATTTGATCAATTATCACTTTTAGTTACTATTATAGAATGTTCCCCAGAGGCTTCTTCTACTTCTCGAATTTTCCATAAATCTTTAACAATTTAAAAATTAGCCAAAAACTTACATCATGACATTTAAATAGCAAAAATCTCTATGTAATACATATTTTTTAAGCAGAAATAAAGGTAGTTTGAGCATTCCAGGCAAAGAGATGTTAATATATTCATTAAACATGTTTAGGTAACTCAAAAACATGTTTTTACCCATGTGCAAATACAAAAGTTTGCACAATGTTTGTGATTCAAACTTCTTTTGTCCATTGTTCACTGATGAAACAAATATACAAAAGGATGACTGCATACCAGGCATCATGCCAACAGTTGGGACTATGATCATAAATAAGGACCTTTCCTATGATTAATCTTATAAATTAAGCTTTTACTTTGCTAAATATTAGTGAAGAATACACCCAAGCAACGAGATACTGTGTGTGACAGTGATCTCATGGAAGATGCAGTCTGATACAAATAGGAAGGACAAAGGATAAGGGAGAGGTCAGAGCTAAAATGATTTCAAAGCTGAGATACTACGTTGAGATCTTAAATTTATACGGGAGCATGTGTGCAAGAGATGATGATGCTTAAATGCTATATTTGAATAGCATGAGGCATGCGTGTGCTCAGTTGTATCCGACTCTTTGTGACTCCATGGACTGTAGCCTAACAGTTTCCATTGTCCACGGGATTATCTCAGCAAGAATACTGGAATGGGTTGCCATTTTCTACTCCAGGGATTTTCCTGACCCAGGGATCAAACCCACATCTCCTGGGTCTCCTGCATTGGCAAGTGGATTCATTTACCACTGTGCCGCCTGGGAAGTATTTGAAGTAGTAGAAAGAGCAATTCTGGTGGTGAAAAAATAAAACTATTTTGGAATTGCAAGCTCATGTAACTAAACTTTTTAAGAAGTCTGATTTAAATATAGAGAAAGTGCAAATTACCAGATAGGCAAACAGAGCACAAAAATGCAAGCTATCTAATTTGGACTCCATGACAGAGAAGGTGGGAAGTAACTTAAGAGTTCAAAAGCATCAATTCTTTGGCACTCAGCCTTCTTTATGGTCCAACTCATATCCGTACATGACTACTGGAAAAACTTATAGTACAGCATGTTGGTGAACCTGACCCATGTACACTTAGAGTTCTTTATCATATTTTATATGTATGAATATTTCATTTTTTGTTTATCCTTTCTAACACTGGCAGAAAACTGGATTATTTCCATACTTTTCCCAAGAATATTCTTGTCCATATATCCTTCTTTATATGTTAAAATTGGAATATAATTTCTGTGTCCCATTTTATATGAGGTTTAACTTTATGGGATGCTGTCTGTTTTTGAAAATATTTGCAACAGTTCTGCTTCAATATACAAGAGATCTTATGACTGACATTCTCTCCAATACCTATTATCATCATAATTTTTATTTTTCCCAATTGATTGTATAGAATATAGTCTTAGTTTTTATTTCCCAGGTCATTAATAATACTGAACAATTTTTCATATTTCTTGACCACAAATATTAATCAACAAATAAGACAACATTATCAACCAAACCCTTGTGTTCAAGAAGTTTCTCATTACATGGATGATACCAAAAAATAAAAAAAAAATAGGAGGCTTTATGCACTATGCAGAAGGCAAAGAGCATTGATGTGGTGCTTTGCTTTAGATTTTGGGTCTTGGACTAGGCTTTCCTAAAACCATGGTGTTTAAGCAGAAAATTGAATGATGAGAAGGGCTACTCTCCAGGCAACAATACTAGAGTGGATTGCCATTTCCTTCTCCATAGGATCTTACTGACCCAGGAATCAAATCTGGGCCTCCTTCATTGCAGATGAATTCTTTACCATCTGAGCTATAAGGGAACCCCATAATATATAGGGGAAGGCTAATTCAGGCTCATGTAATAAAAAATATAAAAGTCCTGAGATGGAGATAAGTTAGATGTGTTTTAGGAAGAGCAGAAAAACTAGTATAGCTTGATTGCAAGGAAGAAATTATGTTTGAGTCAAGCAACATCAAACCAAATTTGTTAGAAATTGATTGTGAACCCTATACCGACAGAAGCTAGAGGAAAATTTCATCCAGAGCAGAGAAGGAAGCAAAGCCAGGAAGTTATATGATTGGCTATAAATTAAGCAGTTGCTTTATTTCAGAAAGCCTCGTTGCCTTTAAAAGAAAAAGAAGGATGAAATAATAGAAGATGAGTTCAAAAAGGATACCTGCAGTATTCATCCAACAGAAGTTTATTTAATGCTTATCATCTATCAGTCATTGTTTCCACAGGAAAAAGCCAGACCCATATCCTACTCTCAAAAAAATGTTAAAGAACAAGTAAAAATGCGACAGAAATGGTATGGACCTAACAGAAGAAGAAGATATTAAGAAGAGGTGGCAAGAATACACAGAAGAAGTGTGCAAAAAAGATCTTCACGACCAAGATTATCATGATGGTGTGTTCACACACCGAGAGCCAGGCATCCTGGAATGTGAAGTCAAGTGGGCCTTAGGAAGCATCACTACGAACAAAGCTAGTGAAGGTGATGGAATTCCAGTTGAGTTATTTCAAATCCTGAAAGATGATGCTGTGAAAGTGCTGCACTCAATATGCCAGCAAATTTGGAAAACTCAGCAGTGGCCACAGGATTGGAAATGGTCAGTTTTCATTCCAATCCCAAAGAAAGGCAATGCCAAAGAATGCTCAAACTACTGCACAATTGCACTCATCTCACACGTTAGTAAAGTAATGGTCAAAATTCTTCAAGTCAGGCTTTAGCAATACGTAAACTGTGAACTTCTAGCTGTTCAAGCTGGTTTTAGAAAAGGCAGAGGAACCAGAGATCAAATTTCCAACATCTGCTGGATCATGGAAAAAGCAAGAGAGTTCCAGAAAAACATCTATTTCTGCTTTATTGACTATGCCAAAGCCTTTGACTGTGTGGATCACAATAAACTGTGGAAAATTCTTCAAGAAATGGGAATACCAGACCACCTGACCTGCCTCTTAGGAAACCTGTATGCAGGTCAGGAAGCAACAGTTAGAACTGGACATGGAACAACAGACTAGTTCCAAATAGGAAAAGGAGTAGGTCAAGGCTGTATATTGTCACCCTGCTTATTTAACTTCTATGCAGAGTACATCATGAGAAATGCTGGGCTGGAAGAAGCACAAGCTGGAATCAAGAATGCTGGAAGAAATAGCAATAACCTCAGATATGCAGAGGACACCACCCTTATGGCAGAAAGTGAAGAGGAACTCAAAAGCCTCTTGTAGAAAGTGAAAGAAGAGAGTAAAAAAGTTGGCTTAAAGCTCAACATTCAGAAAACTAAGATCATGGCATCTGGTCCCATCACTTCATGGCAAATAGATGGGGAAACACTGGAAACAGTGTCAGACTTTATTTTTCTGGGCTCCAAAATGACTGCAGATGGTGACTGCAGCCATGAAATTAAAACACGCTTACTCCTTGGAAGGAAAGTTATGACCAACCTAGATAGCATATTCAAAAGCAGAAACATTACTTTGCCAACAAAGGTCTGTCTAGTCAAGGCTATGGTTTTTCCAGTGGTCATGTATGGATGTGAGAGTTGGACTGTGAAGAAGCCTGAGTGCCGAAGAATTGATGCCTTTGAACTGTGGTGTTGGAGAAGACTCTTGAGAGTCCCTTGGACCGCATGGAGATCCAACGCATCCATTCTAAAGGAGATCAGTCCTGGGACTTCTTTGGAAGGAATGATGCTAAAGCTGAAACTCCAGTACTTTGGCCGCCTCATGTGAAGAATTGACTCATTGGAAAAGACTCTGATGCTGGGAGGGATTGGGGGCAGGAGGAAAAGGGGACGACAGAGGATGAGATGGCTGGATGGCATCACCAACTTGATGGACGTGAGTGTGAGTGATCTCTGGGAGTTGGTGATGGACAGGGAGGCCTGGCGTGCTGCAATTCATGGGGTCGCAAAGAGTTGGACACGACTGAGCAACTGAACTGAACTGAAAAATGCAAAGAATAATTTTTTTTTCTTGCAGGTTTTGTTACCATTTTCTCTGTGCCTCACTTTGCAACAAATTATATAGTTCTTGCTCCAATAACTATCTTTCTGCATAGACTTATGTGATAACCATTAATGTTGATGAAATAAAAAATATATTATTATTCCTATAAAAGATAAAACAGGAATAAACTGATTAGTAAACTTGATTATGCAACATAATTATTAATGCAAAGAAAATGAGAATGATATTCAGATCTGCTCCAAGGCTAATAGAAGTTGAGAGATTTTCTTGGGTAAAAATATTATCACCAAGGACAAATTTTCAGAGTGATCAACTTTGTAGGCTATGAATTTTCCAGGTAGCAAAGTGTTTACGCTGAACATGGCATTTGTTGTACAGGCAGAAAGGAGGACCAGACTGATTTTTGATTTTATTTTTTCTTTTTCTTATAGTCATTTTACTCCTACCTTCACTTATTCTTAGCTGAGACTTTGGAGATGGACAACAGATGACTTGAAGTAGAATTTTGCTTTCTTTTGTAAAGATCTGAAGAGTTATTTTACTTTTGCCAAATAAGCTTTCTTTTCTTTTTTTTTTTTTTTATGGCCATGAATATAAGGGGTAGGAGCGTAAGCATAATAACTTGCTCAGAAAGGGACTCATTAAATTTTGGGGGGCTAATAATGCATATATTTATATTTAAAACAATGGAAATTCCATGCAGCTTTTATTACCTCGGATGATCAAGCCACAGAGGAAGGCAGAGTGCTAGCTCACTGCATTCTTGTGATAAATGTGAGAAAACAAATTTGTTTTGTATATCAAATCTTGTAGTTGAAAATAAAATACAATCCAGCTTTCAGCATAAAGAAGATTATACTTAGAATGGCTGAAAATTTTTCTTAATTTTCAGCATTTCAGTTATGCCTCCTAATGGTCTTTTGGGATATCATTTATCATTTAGAACAGTGCATCCTTAGAAATAATACAAAATTGGGGTATATGCAGTTTGAATGTAGAATGTAACCCATATATGGAGATTTTTTATTTTTTCCAGTAATTGATATGATCTTAATTCTTTAAATTTTGTTTATAATGTCAAAAGAAATGTCTGTAAAATCACTATGATAAACTTGAATCATGTAAACTTTGTGCTCTGTGACAAATTCTAGGTCAATTCCTTACTCCTAGTATACCTAAAAAGTGGTCAGATTGAAAAAGGAGAAACCCTTTATCCTCATATAATCTTAATTTTTAACATTAGTATCTGTTGGTCTAGTATACTTATAAAACATAGACACACTGATTGCTGTGATTATATTTATTGAATATATGTTAGATACTTGTCACAATACATGATTTCCTTTAATGCTGATAGCATTGCAATTTTAGTTTTATTGCATTATATATTTGGTAGAAGAAACCAGGCCTGTTTGACTCAAGATGCTTTTTCCACATTATTCTGGTACATAATAAATATGGTGATTCTGATGATCATCAGCGTAAGGAAGAAAAAAGAAGGGGAAGAAGCAAGAGAAATGGGTTGGATCCCTGAGTCAGGAAGATCCCCTGGAGGAGGGCATGGTAACCCACTCCAGTATTCTTGACTGGAGAATCTCATGGACAGAGAAGCCTGGAGGGCTACAGTCCAAAGGGTCACAAAAGGTCAGATATGACAGAAGTGACTGAGCATGCATGCCCCATACAGGAGCATATTGGAGAAAAATAGGATTTTGCTTGTAGCTGTTGTCATGTTCTAAACATGCATTCATGAAATCTGTTGCTAACCATGAGCCATTACTGCAAAGGAAATAAGTTTAATCACATAGTTAACTTTATATAAATCTTATGTGTACAATACTAAAAAATAATATTTTGTAAGCAAAATACAAACTTAAATGCCAATTTTTGCACATAATTCTGTGTAGTGCCATTAGCCTCACTAGTACAATCAAATACATTATTTGAATACTATCCAGTAATGTTTACTGGAATTTTATAGTGTTTAAAAATTTGCTCTAGGCAATACTTCTTTGTAAATGTTTTTAACAGAAGAAATGCAAAGAAGCTGTGAATGTTCTTGTGGAATCCTCTTTGACACACGAAATTTAAAAATTGATCAAAGTTCCGAATTAACAAAAGCAGTATTAATTTCAAAGGTAGAACCAAACTCAGTATAAGCAAATATTTTTATCATAAAAATAAAAAAGAGCTTGTATGAAGCAACATGCATGCTAATGATGAACATGAAGGTACTTTAATATACACACTTAAAAATTCAGTCAACAGAAGATGGAAAAAAAAGTCCATCTCTGAAATATTTGCTTTAAACAAATACCAAATAATTAGAAAGATCAATTGATATTTTCCATGCTTAAGATCGTTTTGAAGAATAATAAGTGATTATTTTAATTATTTAATATTAGAGCTTCATCTTTTGATTTTTAAATGATTTTAATTTGGTATTTCAAAAACTTTGCCATTTTTATGTGCTAATATTCCCTCTTCTGGGGCTTCCCTCATAGCTCAGTCGGTAAAGAATCTGCCTGCAATGCAAGATATCCAGGTTCAGTTTCTGGGTCGGGAAGATCCCCTAGAGAAGGAAATGACAACCCACTCCAGTATACTTGCCTGGAAAATCCCATGGACAGAAGAACCTGGTGGGCTAGTCTATGAGGTCGCAAGAGTCGAACATGACTTAGTGACTAAACCACCACCACCATTCCCTTTTCTAATGTTTCTACTAACAAATATCTATAGCGTATATAGGAGCTTCCCTGGTGACTCAGACGGCAAAGAACCTGTCTGCAGTGCGTGAGACCTGGGTTCAATCCCTGAGTTGGGAAGACCCCCTGGAGAAGGGAATGGCTACACACTCCACTATTCTTGCCTGAAGGCTCGACCCCATGGACTGTAGCCTACCAGGGTCCTCCGTCCATGGAATTTTGCAGGCAAGAATACTGGAGTGGGTTGCCATTTCCTTTGCCAGGGGATCTTCCCAACCCTGGGATCAAACCCGGGTTTCCCGCATTGTGGGCAGATGCATTACCGTCTGAGCCAAGATAGAGCCTAGCAGGCTACAGTCCATGGGATCACAGAGTCGGACATGACTGAGCAAGTTATACCACCACCTATAGCATATATGGATAATTTTCGTTTTATTGAAATAGATATCCTTATCACAAAATATATCCCATAATCATAATGATAAGCTATCTATCTAATTAAAAAAACAAGACAATAAGCCCTAAATGGAGTTGCTTATGCTTAGCTCTATGTCACTAAACTGTGACTTAACCTAATTTTTATGTCATGGTCCTGATAGACCCCTGTCATTATCTCAAGGAAAATAACTTTGCAACAATAAAATCCTTGTTTGCCTAATGTGACACTATTGTTTTATTCCCCTCTGACTATAAATGTCTTTCATTTTGTTTCTTAAAGGAACTTTCTATCTGCTAAAATGGATGCCTTATTCAAATCAAATTTTTGGTCAGATAAACTCTCAAAATTTTAATACACTTCAGCTTATCTTTTAAATATGAGTATACACATATATCGGAGAAGGCAATGGCACCCCACTCCAGTACTCTTGCCTGGAAAATCCCATGGATGGAGGAGCCTGGTAGGCTGCAGTCCATGGGGTCTCTACAAGTCGGATATGACTGAGCGACTTCACTTTCACTTTTCACTTTCATGCATTGGAGGAGGAAATGGCAACCCACTCCAGTGTTCTTGCCTGGAGAATTCCAGGGATGGAGGAGCCTGGTGGGCTGCAGTCTATGGGGTCGCACAGAGTCGGACACGACTGAAGCGACTTAGCAGCAGCAGCATACACACATATATATAATTGTAGCTGTTGTCATGTTCTTTTTTTTTTTTTTGTCATGTTCTAAACATGCATTCATGAAATCTGTTGCTAATGGTGAATCATAACTGCAAAGGAAATAGATTTAATCACATAGTTTTATATATATATATATATGTAGCCTCAAATTTTAATACAATCCTATCACCCTCTACCATAGACTGACTTGTCATTTGTTATTATGGTCATTCATTATTATTTAAAACATGTAAATAAAATGATGAGAAAGCCCAGAAAATCAATGATTTAGGATTCCTGAGAATTACCAGAAATCCCAATTTATTATTGTTAAATCCCAAAGATTAATAACTGCCCAAAATTTGGAAAAATTTTAAAATGTAAAGTTATAAGTTAATGCCATTTTATTTCACTTTCTACATGCACTATAACTTAGAGCAAATCTATAAAATAAGCATCTCTATTATCCTTATTATACTTATGAGAAAACTTACTTCCAAGAAGGTAGAAAGTGAATGTGTTAGTCAGTCGGTCATGTCTGACTCTTCACAGTCCCATAGACTGTAGCCTCCTAGGCTCCTCTGTCCCTGGAAGTCTCCAAGCAAGAATACTGGAGTGGGTAATAATTGTCTTCTTCAAGGATCAAACCCCGGTCTCCCACATTGTAGGCAGATTTTTTACCATCTGAGGCACCAGGGAAGTCCTTAAAGAAGGTAAGTCACTTGCTTAGAACTACTCCTCTGGTAAGGCCAGAATTTGAGCCAGGTGTGCCTGACTTCAACACCTTTACAAGTAACTGTTGGCATACAATGACATTAAACATGCAACTTCATGGTCTAAGGCTGAACTCTGCTAACTGGACAAGTTATTTGTCTTTCTAGGGAATGCTTGCTAGCATTTGAATATCTTCATATTCTTTAATCAAGCTACTCACTTTCTTTAATTCTCTTATCCAAACAATGGTTCCTCCATCAACCCTGACACCTGCATCAGATATTTGGAAAACTTCTAGATTTTGATCTCCCCCTCAATTTTCAGTAATTCCTTAAGTTTTAAGAATTTAGCACCTCAAATAAGATCTTCCTTTATTCTCCATTGCAAAGATACCATCAGATTCTCTTAACATAGACATAACAGCAAACTCTTAATCTCCAATCCATGCTCTCTGAGCTCCAAAATGATTTTGAGATAGTACATGTATAATTTATTATATCAGCCTTTCTTAAAGTGAAAATATCCTTGTGTTTCTGTGATAGATTGCATTATTACTACTCACCAGATATTGACAGTTCCCTTGTCATGACACCTTTTTCTTTTGAAATCACTAATGGTCACATGACTTGCCAATTAAATATGAGCAGAAAGGGCATGTGTCATTTATGGCTAAAAGGGTTAAGATCGGTGCCACCATGAACACTAGTATTGAGCCAGAGAAATGTTTCTTGTTAGTCTGAGTCCGAGTGAAGACAACATGGCCCTGGGTGGTGAACCGAATATGTTTTGTGTGGGGAAAATATTTTGTGGTCTTAGTATGAAGAATAGAGTACCTTTCTGTGACAGTATAACCTAATCTATCATGTTTGCTACAGTTGTTTGCTTCAGTTGCTAAGTCATGTCTAACTCTTTGTGACCTCATGGACTGTAGCCCGCCAGGTTCCTCTGTCCATGAGATTTCCCAGGCAAGTATACTGGATTGAATTGCCATTTCCTCCTCCAGAGGATTTTTCTGACTTACGGACTGAATCCATGTCTCCTACACTGCAGGTGGATACTTCACCAAAAAGCTAGCAGAGAAGCCCACTGTCTGCAACAGTACACATCACTTATAAAATCAATAATACTCCTACAGTTTGGTATGCCAGATCTTTTATCATATGACTCCTGTTAATATTTGTAATTTTATATCTAACATTCTTTCCCTGTGTCCCTGCACTCTCAATGACATTTCAAACCCTTACGTTTTTTACACTTCATGATTTACTCATATTTTAACATATCCTTGTACTACCCATATTTCACAATATATTTTCCTCTGTGAAATCTTACCCAAAATATTTAATCCAGACCATCATCAGTCCTGTGATCTCAATATGACCCACATCTGCCCCAAATACTTTATTAAAATTATACTATTGTAATATGATTGATGTATGTAGAGCCTTAACTAGAGAGAGTACAGCTTGTTGAGGACAGAGATTGTTTAATTCACTTTTGCATTACCACTTCCCATCACTATTGTATACCAGCATGGTATTGTATACTGTGCAGCTATTCAAGAAAATATTATTGAACATGTAAATGATCAGTAAACAACAAATTTTGAGATTAAATATTAATTCTTATTAGTAAGCAAAATTCAAACATATAATAATGATGTAGTAGGTGTGGGTTTTGTGCTTTTCTGGTGGCTCAGCAGTATAGAATCTGCTTTCCCATGCAGGAGATGCAGTTTTGATCCCTGGGTTGGGAAGACCACCTGGAGAAGGAAATGGCTATCCATTCCAATATTCTTGCTGGAGAATTCCATAGACAGAGGAGGTTGGCAGGCCTCAGACCATGGGGTCACAAAAAATCAAGCATGACTTAGCGACTAACCAACAAAAATAAGGCATGATGATATTTTTAATCACCTACCCCACTTTAAAGACAACAACATAGGCCAACAACTTTCCTTTCAAGACCTTCACAGCATATTAAATGAGCTGACATGCCATAATTTCAGCTTTATCCAGCAAATACCTTTCATTGACAAATGCAAAAATCATTTCAATAGTTAGGAATTTTATCACTGAACAGGAGGAGTTTTTAGAACTATTTATCTTTACTGTACTGTCGCAGAATTTGTGAGCTCCTTGACAGCCCTATAGTTAATGAACTGGAATCCCATTCTCTGTGTTCTAGAATTCTGTCTTTCTTTCCTACCCTTCCAGCATATTTTTTCTTTCTTGGTGTTACAGTACAAATCTATACAGTAGTCTGCATTTAATCTCCGTATCTCATCTTTCCAATTCGTCTTGTTGGAAAGAATTCAACATCCTATAATTTTACCCTCCATTGAACTAGAATAATTTCTACATTTAGATTATTCAGATCCATTAACAGAACTTTGTTTCCACTAGCGTTTAATTCTACTATAATCCACTGTCAAATGCATTAAATAACAGCATCTCACACCCCTCAGTGGTAAAGACAAACTGGTGAGGAACAGTAAGTGTTTAGAAATACTTTTCTGAACCACTATAATAATCATGTCATTATTATTGAGCCATCATATGTACAGTCCAGTTTATGTGAAATCAAAGTCAGTTGCTCAAATAATAGCCTTTGCTATAGTACACAATGCTAGTTGCAGCCTCACATGAAAGAAAGACTAGACAAGGTTGCTTACTCTTCACAATAAGTATTTTGTCCTCAGTATATGATGATCAGAAACTCAGAAAATCTAGGTTCCAAGAGATAGTTGTGTTCTTCTCATACTTTGAGATGTGAAGCAAGAAACTTCCAAGGAGGGCATATGTCAATTTTTTTTTCTTTACTGACTTGACTTTTTAAGAACAGTTGTACATTCACAGCAAAGTTGAAGGTACAGAGATTTCCCATTGGCTCTGCCCCAACACATACATAGCTTCCCCCATTATTAACATATCTCACCATGAAGCGGGGCTTCCCAGGTAGCACTACTGATGAAGAACTCTCCTGCCAACACAATAGACATAAAAGACGCTGGTTCAACCCCTGGGTTGGGAAGATGCCCTGGCGGAGGCCATGGCAACCCACTGCACTATTCTTGCCTGGGAAATCTCACAGAAGAGCCTGGCTGGCTACCGTCCATGGGGTTGCAAAGAGTTGGACATAACTGAAGCAACTTAGCATGCACACACACATGGTAAATGAATGACACCTTTTTATGCCTGTTTTATCCTCCTGCCTTGGATATGAATACTTATGTCTTGACCTATGATAATAAATGCCACACCTTGGGTGGCTGGTCAGTGAAGGAAGAACCCCATGCTTCAGAGGTCTTTTTCAAACAAAATTAACATCTAAGCCTGGACTACTAACATTCCAGTCTCGTCCCTGTACTTTATATTTTCATCCTATCTTCACAATCAATACCCAGGAACACAATCAGTTGTCCAACTCTTCTATTTCTACACTTATATCTCTCAAAATCTCAAAACTTCTCTTTTCCATGTCTGCTGGGACTATGAGAATCCTGAAACTGTTGTTTGCTTGTTTTAATGTGAATGCTCCACTCTCTCCAGCCCCTCCACATGCCAGTCTTTTCTGCTCAATGCCAGTAAATCTATATACCTTCAGCATTGCTAATTATGTCACACTCATTCTCTTCCAAGATGACTTCTTAATGATGATAGCATAAAACTCCAACATTTTAGCATGCACTTAAAGATGCTTTCCTTGTGGCTCAACAGTAAAGAAGCTTCCTGCAATGCAGGAGACCCCGGTTTGATTCCTGAGTTGAGAAGTTCCCTGAAGAAGAAAAAAAAAAGGCTGCCCACTCTAATTTTCTTGCCTGGAAAGTACTATGGTTAGCGGACCCAGTGGGCTACAGTCCATGTGGTCACAGGGAGTTGGACACGATTGAGCAACTAACACTTTCACTTTTCAAAGATGCTTCATTGTTCTACCAGAGTCCTCCTTTATTAAATCTTTCTTGCCAACCTTTTACTATTCCTTTCACTCAAGATCCTTTGTTATTTCTAGAATACGTTAATATTTTCCTAATCCTGAATATATAATGATATTCATATTTCCTTGTTAAATTGTACTATCTGTATAGAAACCAGTCTGATCCTTTTTAAGTGTAAATCTGTTATGTCCCTGCTTAAAAACCAGTAATTTCTCTTTATGCTTACATTTTCAAATGCCTTAACATGATTCTGTGACCTGATTCCTACTTGCTTTTTTGGTTTCTTCTCACATGTACTCACTTCTCTCATCCTATAGCCATATTCAGCTTATAGAATAGATCTTCCTCTTTCCTGCCTCAGTCTGCAACATAAAGTGTTCTCTCAGTTGCTGGAATATTCTTCTCTTCTCTATTTTTCTAATCAATGTGTACTAATTTCTCTAGTCTTAATTTCTACGTAATCAGAGAAGCATTCCTTGGTTATCACATCTTCCAACTTAGTCCTAACTGCTATTATAAGATCTTATAGTAGTTTTAGTTTATCTCAAGTCTTAATACATCTTTTCTGTAAAGAATCAGAGAATAAAATATTGGGCTTTGTAGGCTATAACACCTCTGTCACAGCTACTCAACTGTGACATAAAAGCACAAACTAAGCCATAAAGGATAGATAAGTGGATGGACATGATGCGCATCATCAATCTCTGCATATTGGGCTTTTAAATCTGGAAAATTCTTTGTTGTGGAAACTGTCCTGTGTATTGCAGAATGTTTAGCAGCCTTCGTATTACACTCACTGGGTGCCAATAACATCCTCAAGTTGTGATAATCCAAAATGTGTCTAGATATTGTGTATTGTGAGATTTTCTCTGGTGGGGGAAAGGGAAGGGGAGGGCATGGGTGAACAAAATTGCCCTCACTTGAGAACCAAGAAAATAAAACTTCATTTACAATAACAGTTTAGGTTTGGCCTGGGACACGGAATTAGTCAACACTTGGTTTATAGTGCTGTGATCACAGAAAGATGTTTGGTGTTTATCCCTTGTTCCTGACATTAAGCTCCTGAATCCCTTGCAGTGTCCCAAATGATGGGGTGATAAGAACATATTTAGTTCTAATGAAGGGAATTTTGAATAGCCTACGTAATCTCAGGATTAGTCTTGACACCAAATACACAAAGTGGTTAAAGGATTTGCAACTTCATTCTCACTTCTGACCCCTAGGGAGACAGGGAGGGATAGCCATTGATCTCTACAAAAATTCTTAAAGGGCAAGTTTCAGAGAGCTCCTGGGTTGGTGAATACACTGAGATGCTGAACCGATATTCCTAGAGGGGTCATGGAAGCTTAGCACGCGCACGCACGCACACACACACACACACACGTGCATGCACTCATACCTTGCCCTATGCATCTCTTCTGTTTGGCTACCCCTGACATGTATTCTTTATAGCAAACAATAAACTTAAGTAAATTATTTCTCTGAGTTCTCTGAGATGTTCTACTAAATTGTTGACACTGAGGAGGAAAAGTAGTGAAAGTAAAAGTCACTCAGTGATGTCCGACTCTTTGCAACACCACGGAGTATACAGTCCATGGAATTCTCCAGGCCAGAATACTGGAGTGGGTAGCATTTCCCTTCTCTAGTGGATTTTTCCAACCCAAGGATCAAACCCAAGTCTCCCACATTGCAGGTGGGTCCTTTACCAGCTGAGCCACAAGGAAAGCCCAAGAATACTAGGGTGTGTAGCCTATGCCTTCTCCAGTGGATCTTTTCAATCCAAGAATCGAACTGGGGGTCTCCTGCATAGCAGGTGGATTCTCTACCAACTGAGCTATTAGGGAGGATGCTGAAGAGGGGTTCATAGCATTTAGCCAGTCTGGTCAGAAGAGCAGGTTGCAGGGCTGGAGATAAGGATGTGAGGTGGAGACAGCTTTATCAGATTGAACAATTTAAATTGTAAGATCTGATATGAGCTCCAGGTAGATAATGTCAGAATTAAATTGAATTCTTGGGTACCAGTTTGTCAGGGAGTTGAAATAATGTTGAAAAAGACTTCAAATTTTTGATGTTGAGAGGAAAAAACTGTGTAATTTGGTCTCAGAAATGTGAGTTAGAATAGATTAAGTACTACCTGCAATTTTCATTTACATATTTTTGAAGGGAAATATATGAGCATGTGCTATATCTGATTCACTACTACATAGCCCTTGATTATCAAAAAACTAGGCTGCTTCTAGTCTTCAATAGGTATTTGATGAAAGAATTAATGAGATCACTAATAACCTTTTCAGGAGAGCTGCAAGGTCAAATGACAGAATTTCAGGAGCTAAAAGATAGATTATACAGCATTAAGGGAGTTAAGATAGAGTAAACCATATGTTCAAGGAGTTCAGAAAAAAAGGAAAAAACATTACCAGCTATAGACAAGATCTAAGAGGTAAAGGGTTATTTTAAGACAGGAGAGGTATAAAAAAGGTAGCTCCAATAAGAAGGGGAGAAAAAGAAAAAAATCTAATAAGTTGCTAGCAGAAAGGAGTGGTATGGAGGCACGCAGTGAAAAAAAAAAAACGTTCTCAAGACGAGGGCTTCTCAGAGACAGAGACAAAATCGGTACACCTTTAATATGAATTTCAGGCTGTGTTTTCTTTTCAAAATTTTTAGTCTATTGACTATGAAAAGGCAAAATTGCCTTCAGGCTAGAGAGGCCTATTAACACTCCCATCAGGGACAGTCTTCAGCTCACTAGGCAAACCAGAGAGGGAGAAGAAATCTGTATCTAAAGAGAATACATTTATCATAGTAACGGCCCCTTAGGCCAAGACCATTTTCCTGAGACAATTCTCACAGAAAGAGCAGGGTCACCGTGCATGCTTGGGAATGTGGGAGGCAATGGTGAGCCTCTGTTCACCTCAAGCTTAAGTTCTGTGTGAGCCACAGACTTGTGTGCAATGCATCCACCTACATAAATGAATTACTTTTGACTCTCTCTATTCAATCATTATTATATCTGGTAAAAAGAATTTATTTCAAAACAGCTAAATTGCATGCCTACTTGTACACAGGTATTTTTCTTTATGCTATTTTATAAGGAGTGACTATTATTATTGAAATGAAAGTGACTAGTGATGAATCAGGCATAAGTACTCATAAGTATCAGTGAATGTTTTTTCAGGATCCACATCTCTCTCTCAGTCTCTATTGTTCTAATAAAGGTATTGTCCTCTTTATTTTATTTCATTCCTTTCCCTTCTATGTTGCTTTGTATTTCTTTTCTTTTTGTCTTAGAAAATAAATCAAGAAAAACACATATGAGGAAAAAAAAAACTTTGGGAACAGAAGACAATGATTCAAACAGTAATTTTATTTCTAAGGTTTCTAGATCCTTTTTTCAGCTGTGTGTGTGCTAAGTCACTTCAATCGTGTCTGACTCTTTGCAACTGTATGGACTGTATAGCCTGCCAGGAATCCACCAGGCTCCTCAGTCCATAGGATTCTCCAGGCAAAAATACTGGAGTAGGTTACCATTTCCTCTTCCAGGGGATTTTCCCAACCCAGGGATTGAAACTGTGTCTCTTCTGTCTCCTGCATTGGCAGGAGGGTTCTTTACCACTAGTGCCACCTGGGAAGAAAGTTCAGTTACTTTAACAAATGGGGGTAATATCAATATTCCCCACACTGTTTTATTTGTCAAATATTTCAATTCATCCTTCCATCAATATTCATAGTAGGGCTGCATGGCTTGAGACTCTTGTCTGGAACTATGTACCTGTTCTAGTCAATGAATTTTTAACACAAGTGATGCATCTCACTTTCAGGCTAAAAATGTAATGATCATGTAAGACCAACCAGTGCTCTATTTTCATACTTCTCTGGAAAAGGAAGGAAATTTTTTATCATATGCAACTCTCAGAGAATTATTTCATATTTTCCTGTTCCAGTAGTCTGAGTACCCTAGCTAACTTTCCAATATTTCCAGTAGGAAAACAAACCAGTGAATCAATCAATCAAGAAACACAAAACTTTTCTTATTATAATTTACTGTGTTTTTTAAGTTGCTATTAAAACCTGACCTCACTAATCTTGATAAGTACACAGATTAGTACAGGAAATGGGGCATAAAAATAATAATTTACCTAAAACTTATTTTATTGTCTTTAGAGTCAGGTGGTAGACCTGTTAGTGAAGGCTGGAACAATGGTTGCTTGTGTCATGGGACTATTTGGTCCAACTTTAATCCGTGACAACTTGCAGGGAGAGATAGCATCTAACGAACTTGAAATTTTACAGAAAGAATTTGGAAAACATAAAATATTAATAGCAGTTACACTTTCCCATTATTTTGCATTTTAAGAGGTAGTCCAAGAAAGAGATGCTCTCAGAAAAAAAAAAAAAATTTAAAAATAGGCCAGTCGCAAATATGATTAAAGGCAAACAAAGAGAGCCCAGAAGTTTGGTTCTTATTGAACAGGAAGAGGCAACTTTTGTCCCACTATACGTCATAAAAGAAAAACTTAGGAAATGGTTTGAGTCACAAGGACTGATTAAAATCAAATCCCCTGGCAATAAATGGGTTCAGATGATGCACAGTGAATACTTCCAAGTGAAAAATTGCTCAGGGGAAAACACTGAGAATGTGACTTTTCCTTGAAAGACTAAAAGACTCAGAGCAACTTACAGTTGATTCCAGGGAAAGTGGCATAGATGAAACAGAACAGAAAAATAGTAATAAGACTAGTACATGGAGTTAATTAGAACCAAGCTGATAATTAGCCAACTATAGTTTTGCAACAGTGTAACCAACCTGGACTGTAAGAGATGACAATGATGTGAAATTTAAAATAACCTTTTTTTTTTTTTTTTTCCTTCTAAGTTTAGTAGAGCTGTTGCAGTAAAGTACAACAAACTGAGTACTCACATGGCAGAAATTTATTGTCTCACAGTTCTGGAGGCTAGAAGTCCAAGATCAAGGTGCTGGAAATACTTATTCTTTCTGATGACTATGAAGGAAGGATCTACTCCAGGACACTCGTTGTCTTGTAAATGGCTATCTTCTCCTGTGTCTCTTTACATCTTCCCTCTATGTGCATTTGTCTCCAGATTTCCTCTTTTACAAGGATAACAGTCACATTGGATCAGGGGCAGACCATAGATTAGTCATGATTTTCTCAAGAAATTATATATATATATGTATGTATGTTGTTTTGTTGTTGTTCTTCAGCTAAATTATATCCGACTCCTTGGGACCACATGACTGCAACACACCAGGCTTCCCTGTCTTACACTACTTCCCAGAGTTTGCTCAAACTCATGTCTGTTGAGTCAATGGTTCCATCCAATCATCTCATCCTCTGCTGTCCTCTTCTCCTCCTGCCCTCAATCTTTCCCAATATCAGGGCCTTTTCTGATGAGTCAGCTCATCAGAAAGTATTGGTGCTCCAGCTTTAGCATCAGTCTTTCAAATGAATATTCAGAGTTGATTTTCTTTAGGATTGACTGGTTTGATCTACTTGCTGTCCAAGGGACTTTCAAGAGTCTTCTCCAGAACCACAATTTGAAAGCATTAGTTCTTTGGCACTCAGCCTTCCTTATGGTCCAACTCTCACATCCATACCTGACTACTGGAAAAACTGTGTTTGATTATATAGGCCTTTGTCAGCAAAGTGATATCTCTGCTTTTTAACAAGCTGTCTAGGTTTGTGATAGCTTTGCTTCCAAGGAAATATGAAGAATATATATATATATATATATATATCAAGGGAAAAAATATATATATAGTTACTATATATATATACTATATATATATAGTAGTTAGTTGCTCAGTCATGTCTGACTCTTTGTGACCCCATGGACTATATATAGCCTGTCAGGCTCTTCTGTCCATGGAATTCTCCAGGCAAGAATACTGGAGTATGTTGCCATTTCCTTCTCCAATACACACACACACACACACACACACACATATATATATAGTGCAATTATGAAGGCCAAGATGGTCTTTCTGCAAGTTGGAGACCCAGGAAAGTCTGTGGTATAGTGCAAATTCCTGAGAACCAAAAACCAGTGGTAAAAATTCTATTCTGAATGAGAAGTCCTGAGAACCAGAAGTATGAAGATTCCTCTTTTCTTCTGCTTTTATGTCCAGTTCAGGTTCTCAGTGAATTGGATAACACCCACGCACACTGGAGAAGACAATGCCCTTTACTCAATCTACTAATTCAAGTGTAAATCTCTTTCAGAAGGACCCTCATGAGTCTATGGTGAGTCTCTCTGAGTGCTTCGTTTTTCACCCTACCCTTGGTATGCAGTTTTGAATTTTTTGCTTGAAGGATATCATACACAAGGAAAGGACATTTTCAGTTCAATGAGTATTTCTATACCTTATACACAACTGAATTTTCTCAATCTAATCCTTGCTGTAAATCTGTTATATATTGCATAGTTTTGTTTTGTTTTGTTTTTTGCTAGCTCTTCAATCAAGACATGTTCTTCTTTTCAAATGGACTGACTAGTATAATTCTTAGCTAAGCTACTTCTCCACTGAAGAAGGTGTTGTCATTAAACTTCAGACATCTTCAGTTTTCCAAAACTGAAAAAGAAAAATATAAGTAATATAACAGTTACAGCTCAAAATAAAATTCCTCTTGTACTCCCTGTCCTTGAAATAAAGGGTGTTTTATAACATAGTTGACTTTTTGTCAGTTCAGAGTCTGTCTGACGGTTGGGTTGTACATCTTTAAAGTTTTCCTCCTGTTTTTATAGAGATATAGATTGATGTATAAATATTTTATGTGGATATGAACATTTAAAGGAATTACCTTTTCAAACTATTTTTAAAATATTGTCCACTTGAAAACAACTAAGGTAATTCACATACCTTTGAAATTTATGATTATGATTTTCAAATATATGTCTTTCCTATGTAATTTATAATAAAAAATAATCTCCCTAAAATATAAAATATTAATTTTACATTTTTCTTAATTAAAATTATATTTGTAGCAGTCATGTTATAAAATATATAGTCATGATTAAAATGGCAATTAAAAAGTTTCAATGAGTTTTTAAAAATAAACAGAAACTATACCAATATATTGGCCACCTCATGCGAAGAGTTGACTCATTGGAAAAGACTCTGATGCTGGGAGGGATTGGGAGCAGGAGGAGAAGGGGACGACAGAGGATGAGATGGCTGGATGGCATCACTGACTCGATGGACATGAGTCTCAGTGAACTTCGGGAGTTGGTGATGGACAGGGAGGCCTGGCGTGCTGCGATTCATGGGGTCGCAAAGAGTCAGACACGACTGAGCGACTGATCTGATCTGATCTGATCTGATACCAATATAACATTGTAAAGTAATTAGCCTCTAATTAAAATAAATAAATTTAAATTAAAAAAATAAGTTTGAATTACAGAAAATATAAAAGCCAGTTGTTAAGACAAATGTCTATATTATACTAAGGACATAAACCACTCAAAAATCTTGGTGAGTTATATAGCAAAGTCTTATGTAGCCTGAATGATATATGTCTGTCATGGATTTGGCTTCATTGTCACTAAACAGTCAATATCTCTAATAGTTACTGATGAAACATGCATCACCTTAAAGGTTACCAAGCATGGTGCTAGACAGAAAAAAGAGCTCCTACATCAGCAATTAAGTAAACATAACTGCCCTGCTTATTGACCAGAACCAGACATGTAGTCCCATCCAGCCTTAATGGAGGTTGGGAAGTCCCTCCTTTCATCTGCTCAGAAGGTGAAGAGGACCTTTCATCTGCTCAGAAGGTGAGCAGAACAAATTATTTACACATTGGAGAATGAATTTGGAATTAGAAGTCCTACTTTTTAATTCCATTATCACCAATCACTAGATAATTTACATTAATAAAATTACCATATATTTGCTACTTCTTGCTCTTCTGTAAAATGATCATCTTATTCAGACTCATGGCATTAATTACCATCAATGCATGGCTGACTTTCAATTATGTATGTCTACATAGATCTCTCCCTAGACCTTCACAAAACAAAACTCAAAAGCCAGCTTGACATTTACACTTGGTCATGTAATTAGCATCTCAAACTTATAATTTTCATAACTGACCTCTTGATATGCTCCTCCTCCCCATTACCATGTATCTTCAACTGCATTCTTTATCTGAATTAATTGAAATTCTATTTTTCTAATTGTGCCAGATCAGAAACTTGGGGGTCAAATTTGACTCCATCTTCTCTCTTTCCACACTGTATCTGGTTTCTCAGCAAATATTTAGAATAACCGTTCAGAACGTATTCAGAATTTCACCACCTCTCACCAGCCCTTCAATCCCACATAGATCCAATTCTCTACTAAATTGCATTTGAATTATTTCCATACACTCCTAACTAGTTTCCAAATTTATACCTTTTCTCATATTCTCAGGGCTTCCCTTGTAGATCGGTTGGTAAAGAATCCATCTGCAATGCAGGAGACTCTGGTTCAATTCCTGGGTCAGGAAGATCCACTGGAGAAGGGATAGGCTACCCGTTCCAGTATTCCGGCCTGGAAAATTCCATGGACTGTATAATCTATGGGGTCACAAAGAGTTGGACACAACTGAGAGACTTTCACTTTCACTTTTTCAAATTCTCAACATAGTAGCCAGAAAGAGTATATTCATGTGTGAATTAAATCAAGCCAAATTTATGCTTAGATCCCTCTAATGGCTCTTTATCCACTTAGATTAAAAGTAGCTATTGTGTTAGTACATTCAGACTACTCTTAAAAAAAAAAAAAAAAAAAAACCTACCACAAACTGGGTAGCCTACAAACAATATAAATTTATTTCTCACAGTTCTATAGGCTAGGAAGTCCAAGATCAAAGTACCAGAAGATTCAGTGTCTGGTGAGAGCCCATTTCTTCATGACCATCTTCTTGTTCCATACATGTGGCACAAGGGGCAAGTGATCTCTCTTGGCTCTTTTTCATAGCAATTCTTGTCTGGTTCATGAGGGCTTCACCCTTATGACTTATTTACGTCCCAGAGCCCACTTCAAAATATCATTATATTGGGGATTATATAATATCAGCACGTGAATTTGGAAGGACTAAAACATCAGGCCATGGCAAACATCTATGATCTACAAGGCCTTACCAAATATGACTTCTATAAACTCTGATTCCAATTCTGTGACTCTCATCCCAATTGTCTCTGTGCAGCTACAAGGGTCTCCTTAAGTTTCTCAAATATGCCTAGGTCTCTTTGTCAGACATTTTGCCCCTGTTTTTTCCCTTTTCCTGAAAGGGTCTTATGGATAGCACCATGAGTTCCTCTTCCATGAAGTCAGGTCTGTTGTCAAAATTACTCTTCAGTAAGTCACTGTGGGCTACCCTATCTAAAATATACTTCCCAGTCTCTCAGTAAACTAGTTTTTTCATCATTGCCTTATACATTCTACTTAGTACTTATTACTCTCTAAAATACCAAATAATTTCTTTTTTTCCCAGTTTTTGTCTAGCATCAATATAATTATATACAAAAAAAAAAAAAAAGGATTTTGTCTGATTTCTTCACTGAAGGATTCCACAAATGTGAAATGATGCTCAATCATATTTGACTCTTTGCCAACCCATGAACTATAGCCCACCAGGCTCCTATGTCCATCGGATTCTCCAGGCAAGAATACTGGAGTGAGTTGCCATTTACTCCTCCAGGGGATTTTCCTGATCCAAGGATCAAATCTGCATCTCCTACATTTCCTGCATCGGTGGGCAGATGCTTTACCTCTGAGTCACCTGGAAATGCCAAAATATTGTCTACAGCTAATTAAACTCCTTTAGAGATCTTTCCCAAATCCTTAAACAATGGCTCTCATCCAGTTTTTACAAAACAGCATATTTGTATTTTTGACTTTATCTATGTAAAACTTGGGTAAGTACATTTCTTTTGTAAAAGCTTTGTTTAGTTTGAATATCACAGTTAAGCTAACTTCTTTGATAAAGGCTATATTTTTCTTTGAATAGATTTTCCACAAAGCTAGGACATAAGTCCCCCTAGACATACTGAAATCAATCAAAATAGATTATCTTTTTTAAGTCAGAAGTGAATGATTTAATTTGAAAAAGACTGTGTGCTCATCAGCAGAAGGGGGTACTTAATTGAAAGTTATATTCACTTTATAGAAATAAAAGCATTTTTGGCCCCTTCATATTAATGATTCTGTATGTTTCTAACTCATTGTAACTCACTAAATATTTGTTTAAATAAATATTGCTACTCTTCATATAACTTGCCAAACACTAAGCCAGAATATAGTGATTTACCCAGATACTATTTCCCTCAGTCACAAAAGAGATCCTTCTTCCAGATACCATGTAAAGATTCTTTGTCATATGTACCATGAATAGAAAAAAATTGGAGACTAATCTAGGTTATTTTCTTTGGATTTGTAAAGCAAATAGTCTTAGTTGCAAATTCCTCTCAAATAATTTAATAAACACCAGGGAATTGAGTGAAACAAAATATAGTAATACAAACCAAAATTTAAATATTAATTGAACCTACATGAAGTTTCTCATGTTGATAGTTTCTCATGTTGATAGTTTATAAATGAAAATGAAATTATGGTAATTGCCATACACACAAAGAACATTGACTGAAAATCTTTATAATTAATTCCTAGCTAATTTCAGGCTATTTGAAGGTCCTAAAGGGAAGTTTCTGTGTGCCTACCAGATAGTTTGTGTCACTAATGAATTAAGTACAACCAGAAATGAAAATAGTTTTATCTTTTGTAGATAACTATGGATAGCAATAGTCATGGTAGTGCTGGGCTTCATTAATTAACAAGCTCATGAACATAACTCTGGGCTTGTGGATATTCGGCCACTTGTTTTCATGCCCCAAATTGATCACTATGATCACAATTCTCATACTTGTGTTACTGCCTGTTGTACTTGACCATCTCTCTGACATGTACCCTCAAACCATACTATCTTTTGTAATAAGTCAGTGTGGTCTTCAGAACACATAATCATTCCACCAGTGCATTTCTTATATGCAGAGCTGGAGGAAGCACAAGATGGAATTAAGATTGCTGGGAGAAATATAAATAACCTCAGATATGCAGATGATACCACATTATGGCAGAAGTGAAGAAGAACTAAAGAGCCTCTTGATGAAAGTGAAAGAGGAGAGTGAAAAAGTTGGCTTAAAGCTCATCTTTCAGAAATCTAAGATCATGGCATCCGGTCCCATCACCTCATGGCAAATATATGAGGAAACAGTGGAAACAGTGGCTGACTTTATTTTTGGGGCTCCAAAATCACTGCAGATGGTGACTGCAGCCATGAAATTAAAAGTCACTTACTCCTTAGAAGGAAACTTATGACCAACCTAGATAGCATGTTAAAAAGCAGAGACATTACTTTGTCAACAAAGGTCCGTCTAGTCAAGGTTATGGTTTTTCCAGTAGTCATGTATGGATGTGAGAGTTGAACTAAAGAAAGCTGAGCACCAAAGAATTGATGCTTTTGAGCTGTGGTGTTGAAGACTCTTGAGAGTCCCTTGGACTGCAAGGAGATTCAACCAGTCCATCCTAAAGGAGATCAGTCCTGGGTGTTCATGACTGATGTTGAAGCTGAAACTCAATACTTTGGCCACCTGATGCAAAGAACTGACTCATTTGAAAAGACCCTGATGCTGGGAAAGATTGAGGGCAGGAGGAGAAGGGAACGACAGAGGATGAGATGGTTGGATGGCATCACCGACTCAATGGACATGGGTTTGGGTAAACTCCAGAAGTTGGTGATGGACAAGGAGGCCTGGCATGCTGTGGTTCATGGCGTCACAAAGAGTCAGACACAACTGAGTGACTGAACTAACTATCTAAGTACATTTCTAGTATATTAACACATAAGAATTGCTTAGTTATAATTCAAGAGGCTCTGAGATTTACAGCCGCAGAATATTTGAGCAAAGTGCTTTTCCAGTATTATTTCTCATTTGATGCCCATCAGAACCAAAAAAGTTAGGAAAAAGTAAATATTCCCCTTCAAGTTTCACAGCTGAGAATGGTAAGGAAAGTCTTCTTTTCTTCTCCTTACCATTAATCTCACCATATACAAGAAATGATTAGGAATAAGGAAGGTCTGGATATACTGATTCTGGAATTTGGGTCCTGTTGCTTAAAATCCACAAGTCTGTGCTTCCTTGTCTGCCAACTAAGATTTAAAAAGAAAAGTTTCCTCATAGGGCTATTGTGAACATCACATAAAGTGATTTTCATAAAGTCCTTAGAATAGGACCTGGAACAAGTTATGCAATGTGTGAGTGGACTTTATTGATATTAACAGAATTTCCCACATATAACCTCCAATTTCAATGGTCTATACTTATACAACTGGGCAAATCATTTACTTGATTGATCAAATCTCTTTTAATTATGACAGTTTTATTTAAATGTGTTAAAAATCAAAGGCTTACTCCCTTCCAGCAATAAATCTGTCATAAACAGAGCTATTTGCATGTCACTAATCTTACACATTGTTAGACTGTTTCTTTCTCAAGGCAATCTCATTTCCAGGTTTTTGAGCCTTACCTTCCCCTTGATTTATGCTATCCTAACCTACCTACACATCATTTATTGCCCAAAAGAAGGAAAAATAATATTTGGATTTAAAGTGAGATGTGAAAGAAAGGTCGGAAGTTAGAGTAGAATAATTCACATTGGGCTATAATGAGTCCATTTTTGACAGACGGTGGGATCATTGGATGTGAGAGAAGCACCAATTCAGCTAGGTGTTAAGATTTAGATGTCTCTGATTCATGTCGTACCATGTATCAGTTTGACAGTCAGACAAGCCATATCCAAACAGAATCCAGTTTCAGAGCCTTAAGAAATTTACACATTCCTAATTAGTGGAAAAGTAGTAAAATATCATGTCTATACTGCCCTCAGGATAAAGAAGAAATGCAATTTGGTAATTGTCAACTGCCAGAATATGCCCTTTACTTGTCAGTCATCCTAAGGAGAGCTGTGGTTACTAATTTGGTCCTTTAGTACAATAGAAGAAAGTCAATGAGTAAAACTATTTTCACAAGTGAATTTTATAATTCAACAGATATCAGAAACAATTACCATTAAATCATTCACATGACGTCACATTGAATATTGACATCTGGGTAAATGTTTACAAAGATTTCATTTGTGACCTTGAATAGTTTTACCAAAGATATTAAAGCAATGTGAGTTTACCAATGTAGGGAGGTTGTCCTCAGCATGACTTACTTATGATTATCCATACTAAGTCTGTACTTCACAAGGCTATGAAGAAACTTAAATGAAAACAGTCTAATTGTGCAACTAAGGAAGATATATTCTGATGCAAATTAGTTTCTTTTTTAATATTAGAGAAGAAACAAATTCTTGAATTCTATTAAACTGAGGGAAGATTCTGTTCAACTGTTCAACATGCTTTCAGAAAATGCCAAATAAGTTAGTTAAATGCTTGCAGAGAAAATATGTAGATCAATGCTACTCTGAATCTGTTTATCAACTTCAGCTGAAACTCCAAAATTAAATTCCAGTCTGACTACATTTTTTTTCTGATAGGTTCTGATGCACTGACCACGTTGACAATTTCTAATCTTCTGCATGTTCCACTTATAAACTCTAACTCTTCTCTACTCCCAACTCTTGGCAGATGATCACCTCTCATAATTCACACAGAAATCTGAAGCCACTGACTCACTACTTCTCCAATTTCAGGCCAAAAACTCAGCAATTCACTTAAATTCCCTTGTCTAGAGCTGTCTTATTTTTTTAAACACACTCAAGTTACTACCATATTAAAAAAAAAAATACAAAACTGAGATGCTAATGAATTTCTCAGACTCCTAAAACTGTTACTTTTCTCCTTCCATTCATAGTCAAACTGCTACAACTATCTCTATTAGCTATTTTTACTTCTTTAATTTGGATTAATCTTTAAATCACTGGTTCTGACTCTCACACCTAGGCAGCTAAAATGCTTATTTTGTTTGGGAATGGTGGCTTGAAGTCATGATATGCAAGCTTCCCGGGGAAGATGAGGTACAAAGTTAAATAACTAATACTTCTCAGTGTCAAGACCTACTACAAAGTTACAGTAATCAAGAAAGTGTGGTAATGGTAGAAGGATAGTCATGGATAAATGGACAGATTGAAGATCCAGAAATAAACACTTTCACTCATGGTAAATTGATTTCAACAAGAATAGGATACTAATGAAGACAATTCGGTAAGGAAAAGAATAGTGCTGAATATTCACATGCAAAAGAATAAAGTTGGATTCCTCCCTTATACTTCACCTGAAAATTAACTCAAGATGGATAATAGAAATACACAGAAGAATAAAAACTAGAGCATTGTTAGACAAAAATATAGGCATACATTTGACCTAGGTTAGTCTGAACCTGATTAGATATGACACCAAAAATATATGACAAAAAAAAAAGATAAATTGGACTCTATTAAAAAAAAAGACCTTAGTACTATAAACAACACCATTAAAAATATCAAAATATACACACATAAGGAACATATATTTAAGGCATATGTCTGATGAAAAATTGTACTCAAAACATATCTAAAAATTCTTACAACTCAATAATACAAAGGTAAATAATAAATAATAATGTTATTACTCAACAACATAAGGAAAATATTTTTAAAAATAGATGAAGAATCTGGTTATAAAACGCTCCAAAGAAAGCACACAGATGGTCAATGAGCACATGAAAAAAATGTCCAACAGCATTATCTATTAAGGATATGAAAATCTAACCACAGTCAAATACCACTTCACATATCCCATAATAAGTATAATCAAAGAAGCTAGATAATAAATGGAGTCAAGGAGAGGGAGAAATTTAGAATCTTCATACATTGCTATTGAGAATGGAAAATGATAAAGCTGCATTAAAAATCAGTTTGACAGTTCTCTAAATGTTAAACATAGAGTTGCTATGTGATCTAGTGATTTCATTTCCAGATATGTATCCCAGATAAATGAAAACACAGTCTATGCAAAATGTGTATACTGATGTTTATAACAACATCACTAAGCCAAAGCTAAAAACAACCTAAATATTCTTTAACTAACAAACTGATAAATAAGATTATAAAATGTGGTGAATTTTTATGATGGACTATAATTCACCAATAAAAGTACTGGAGTACGATACATGCTACAACATGGATAAACCATGAAAACATTTATATAATATAGATCTTAATGTGACATAAAAATTATTCCAAGTTTTAAAGATTTAGCATAAAAATTACAAAGTCCTTGCCACCAAATGATACATTTTAATTAGCTTTTAAACAATTTTATATCATTACAAATTTTGGACTTGCATGAGAGGTTAACATTTCAAAATAAAATAAAGTATATCACATTATTTATAGTCTATATAGACTTCCATGGTGGCTCAACAGTAAAGAATCCATCTGTCAAGCAGAAGATGCAGGAGATGTCACGGGTTCGAGTCCTGGGTCAGGAAGATCCCCTGGAGGAAGGCATGTAAACCCACTCCAGTGTTCTTGCCTTGGAGGTTCCCATGAACAGAGAAGCCTGGAAGGCTACAGTCCATAGTGTTGCACAGAGTTGGACATGACTGACGCAACTGAGCACACACATAGTCTATATAGGGCTTCCCTGGTGCCTCAGTTGGTAAAGTATATGATTGCAATGCAGGAGACCCGAGTTTGATCCCTGGGTCCAGAATATCTCCTGGAGAAGGAAATAGCAACCCACTCCAATTTTCTTGCCTGGAGAATCCCCTGGACAGAGAAGCCTGGTGAGCTACAGTCCCTGGGGTCACAAGAGTTGGACATGACTTAGTGACTAAACCACAACCGTGTTCCTTATGATGTCCAGTTTGCTTACAATTACCTTGCTAATTCATCAAAACTTCCCATGAAGAATTTAGCAATTTTTGTCCATCATGCAGAAATTTTGCTTTTCAGTTGCTAAGTGGTATACGATTCTTTGAGACCTTATGGGCTATAGCATGCCATATGCCTCTGTCCTCTGCCATTTCTTGGAACTTGCTCAAATTCATGTCCATTGAGTCAGTGATGCAGAAGGATATATGGAGGCAAAGTACTATAAATGATCATCTCCAAGTGCTAATTAAGTTGAATAATTATTTATGTGATATTTTCTAGAAATATAATTATAATTATTCTAAAAGAGAAAATCACTTTTATCCATAGTAAATAGATGGAGAGGAGAATTAAGGCAATTATTTAAATAAGGAAAGGAAAAGGGAAAATATTTTCAATTTTCTAATTTTGGGTTGAGATCTTTTTAGGTCTAGAATCACAGAAAAAATTACCTCATTTCTTTATTTCGCTTTGCCTGTGTATATTTGAGTTCAGTAGCATGAAGTTTCAGTCAGTCAGTTCAGTTGCTCAGTTCTTCCAATTCTTTGTGACCCCATGGACTGCAGTATACCAGGCTTCCCCATTCATCACCAATTCCCAGAGCTTGATCAACTCATGTCCATCAAGTCAATGATGCCATCCAGCCATCTCATCCTCTGTCGTCCCCTTCTCCTATGGCAACCCACTCCAGTATTCTTGCCTAGAGAATCCCAGGGATAGGGGAGCCTGTTGGGCTGCTGTCTACAGGGTCACACAGAGTCGGACACGACTGGAGCGACTTAGCAGCAGCAGCAGCAGCAGCAGCAGCAGCAGCATCAGGGTCTTTTCCAAAGAGTCAGTTCTTAGCATCGGGTAGCCAAAGTATTGGAGTTTCAGCTTCAGCATCAGTACTTCCAATGAATATTCAGAACTGATTTCCTTTAGGATAGACTGGTTGGATCTCCTTGCAGTCCAAAGGACTCTCAAGAGTCTTCTCCAACACCACAGTTCAAAAACATCAATTCTTCAGCTTTCTTGATAGTCCAACTCTCACATCCTTACATGACTACTGGAAAAACTATAGCTTTGACTAGACGGAATTTTGTTGGCATTGTCTCTGCTTTTTAACATGCTACCTAGGTTGATCATAGCTGTCCTTCCAAGCAGCAAGTGTCTTTTAATTTCATGGCCGCAGTCACCATCTGCAGTGATTTTGGAGGGCCCAAAAATAAAGTCTTTCACTCTTTCCATTGTTTCCCCACCTATTTGCCATGAAGTGATTGGACCAGATGCCATGATCTTAGTTTTCTGAATGTTGAGTTTTAAGCCAACTTTTTCACTCTCCTCTTTCACTTTCATCAAGAGGCTTTTTAGTTCCTCTTCACTTTCTGCCATAAGGGTGGTGTCATCTGCGTATCTGCAGTTATTGATATTTCTCCCAGAAATCTTGATTCTAGCTTGTGCTTCATGCAGACCAGCATTTTGCATGGTGTACTCTGCATATAAGTTAAATAAGCAGGGTGACAATGTACAGACTTGACATACTCCTTTCCCAATTTACCCTTATTGAAAAGTATCCAAATGATTGCTATACATTTTACCTTGCCAAGCCCCTTCATCCAAATAAATAGAGAAAATATTTGGATCCATAATTGGGACATTTTATAACCCTCATATTTCTTTTCCCTGATAAATGTTAATTAAATTTATTGTTATTGTTCAGTCACTCAGTCGTGTCCAACCTTTTGTGACCCCGTGGACTGCAGCATCACAGGCTTTCCTATCTTTCACCATCTCCTGGGGTTTGCTCAGATTTATATCCATTGAGTCAATCAAGCCATCCAGCTATCTCATCCTCTGTCATCCCCTTCTCCTGGCTTCAATCTTTCCCAGCATCAGGGTCTTTTTCATGAGTTGGCTCTTGGTATCAGGTGACCAAAGTTTCAACTTCAGCATCAGTCCTTTCATTCAATATTCAGGGTTGATTTCCTTTAGGATTGACTGGTTTGGTCTCCTTACAGTCCAAGGGACTCTAAAGAATCTTCTCTAACACCACAGTTCAAAAGCATAAATTCGTCGATGATCAGCATTCTTTATGGTCCAACTCTCATATCTGTACATGACTACTGGAAAAACCATAGCTTGGACTATATGGAACTTTGCTGGCAATTTTTCAATATAGACTTTGATTCTAACAATGCATCAAAAGAGGTTGAAAGTAAGCTTATCACAAGAAAGAAAACTATACCATTTTTCCAAAAGATTACTGACATGCATTTCTACTCAACAAATATTAAGTAGGCTAAACTTCCTCAGATGTGGTCAGAATGCAAATTAGATGGTTCTCAGTCACTTCAGTTGTGTCCGACTCTTTTGTGATGGCATGGACTGTAGCTTGCCAGCCTCCTCTATCCATGGGATTTCCCAGGCAAGAGTACTAGAGTGTGTTGCCATTTCCTTCTCCAAAATTAGATAGTAGATCCACACATTTATCTATGTAAACTAACCAGTAGAAATTCTCTGGATTTTTACACAGACTGAAAACAACTCAGCTTTCTACTGCAGTTTGGTATTTAGTCAACATTTCAGGTTTTCTCTGAAGGTCAGGGAAAACTAATGACTAAAGATGAGTAGAAATAATTGAGATTTTTTTTTTCCTCTAAAGGATACAAGACAAAATTATCTTCCAATAAGAAATGAAAAACAAAAGATAGGTTTTACATATGGATTATCTAGATTTATTACCTACTTTGAAAAATGTTCTATTTCATTCTTCACTCAGTTTAGAGAAAGATAGACCTTTTAAAAATATGGCTAAAAATGAATTTCAAATTTACATTCTCCTTCAGCCATTGTAAAACTTCAAAGTGCAAAAGAACTGAATCAGTGCTTTTGGCACTAAATTACTTATGTTCAAAGTTTCAATTCAAATTATATTGAAATTGACCAAGTCTATTATATATGGGTTTTATATGGACTATGCAAAAAGCATTACTTTTACATTTTGTTTTGTTCTACTATCTCTATGACAATTGTAATTTCAAAAATATCATCATATCTATTCCATATTTATGGACGTGTAGAGAAAAATAACTTTTTAAGGGTTGTCAAAACAGCATACTACATATTCATATACAAAATATTGAGAAATTACCTTCATTGAAACAAACTATAAAAGCCTTTAAAGCTTTACAGTGATAGACTTGGTAGGCCACACAGCCAATGTAAAATTGGATTCAGTGTGATTATTTCTGGGCAATAATTCAGAGCAAACAACATCAAGGAAGGCTTGCATAAATCCGGATGGAAAAAGTGGATTTAAATCAAACTAATAGGTTGCAAAACATATGAAATACGCTTTGTACTGTGCCTTGGAGATACATGGCCAAATCCATATTCAAAAAGTAAAAACAAACCAGAGTGATTTGAAGAATAAATTACTTGTCATCGTGATCTTTAAAAATGCCAGAATTTAATGCAAAAATATAATCCTAACATTTATTGCAGCAAAAATAAATGTCAACATATTAGACTTAACTGGCGAAGCCTTGTGGTAGCATTTCTACAGAGTGAAAGGAACATGACAAGCTGTATTTCACATTTATTAGAATGAGATTTGGTCTTCTTTATCATAAGTAGTAGATTTAAACACTTTATTTTAATTTACTTCATGGTATTGAGGAAAACACTGACTCAGATAAGAAAAAAAATGCCATATAATCTTGTTCACTGGAGAAATCCATCAATCTCAGAAGCTAAATATATATGATGACAACACCAAGCCTTTATAGTTAGAAAGAGGAATTGAGTACTAAATGGCTGTGACATATTCCATGTACCAGGAAGCATATATGACTGGGAAATCCTGTGTGGATCATAGTCATATATAATATATAGAGTAATTTTATGTATCTTTGCTTCATATTGTTGCAAAGCTGACAGTAAACAGCACCTCGGCCTAAGTATATCCTTAACTTATCCTACCCAAACAAGCTCCTTTTTGTAGCAGTTACAGTTTATATATATATATATAATATGTAATTGTTATTTGAGTGTCATTCCTCAAAATAAACAAGATTTCTGAGCTTTAGATATTTGATATTTTATAATCTATTTTTTTAAAATGTCCCCTGTATACACAAAAGGAAGAGAATATCCATAAAATTTAGAAACTATGGATAAAATGGTAAGCATACTTTCTATAAACTTGCTAAAAATTGAGTATACCAACGTTCGTCATATTAAAATTAAAATGTGTAGAGCACACTACATAAAGCCAATAAGTACGTAAACACAATAAATATGTATATATGCAAATCCAAATGTTTGCATACACATTTAGTGTGCATAGATAAGTACATAAATACCTTTTCCAGGAGGGCAAAACTAAGTTTTTATTTGCATGAAGGAATGTGCAATTATACATGCAAATCTTGAAATGTCTAGTATGAAAATTAGTAATTTCAACACACTGCTCTCTGCAAAGATATTTACATTTAAATATGAATCCGCTTAGCAGTTAGGGAGTAAACAAAATTCCACATGTCTAAGCATAAACGTGTTTTATATAAATATCCTAAATGTTGAAAAACTATGCTATTATATGGATTCAGCATATGCTGCCATGCTGCCACTAAACACCAACAAGAAATTAATTAATGTATTTTGAAATTTTCTAACCCAAATACCTACTATGGATTTTTTTTTTATTTTAAAAAATCACTACTTAGAAATAAAGACCTTAAAAATAAACATTTTATATACTTTTGTTTGAACACTTATTGTTAATTTTAATTGCTCAATTACTGCTCTAAACAGTATTATCATTTCACATTGTAGTATCACAATGACAAAGCATTGTCCTTCACATTGTTTGGAGCAAGATTGAGAAGTTTATAACACAAACTAGGAGTATAATGTGCCCAACATTATAATTTTTTTTCCCTTAGTTTACATATATTCTATATATTCTTCTGCCAAATTAACATGTTATAAAAATAATAAATAAATTATGTTATAGAAATGTCTTTTGATAATGCAATTCCATCCATCATTTACAACTTCTTGTTTTTACTTTTGAATCATATACGTAGATACTAAACCCTGTGTTATGAGTGGTAGTAGGGCTGTGGAGGCCATCTGCTTCTTAATCTTTGGGGCAGCAGGTAGGTAATTGTCAATATAAAGCATAAAAGTATTCGCAACAGTTAAAAGCAATTAACTAACTGAAATTTTCAAACTGTGACTAAAGTGCTGGAGTGGGTAATCATTCCCTTCTCCAGGGGATCTTCCTGACCCAGGGATCAAGTCTGGATCTCCTGCATTGCAGGCAGATTCTTTACTATCTGAGCCACCAGGGAAGCCCTAAATATGTATTACTAAAGGGAAAAATTAAATGAAAAATAAAATATATAATTGCCAAATAAAAATGCAAATAAACACAAGAAAAAGAGTAATAACCATTTACAAGAACACAGATCAACATATAATGCATTAAGTACATCAGGATGGTTGCCTGTGGAGGGTGGATAGGGGGTGGAGGGATAAGGATAAAGAAAACTAGAGATAAACTTTGAAAGAATAAATGATAATATTTCATGCACTGAAGGCATATGATTTATTTATTACTCCAAACCTGAGGTCCAACAAAAGGAAAAAAAAATCTAATCTCTCCAAAATATTTATTTCCTCAAAATATCTCATCATAGGTACTGCCATTGTCCAAGCCTTTCTTATGTCTTAAATGGACCACTGAAGTAAATACTTTACAGCTTCATCTTTCACACTTTAATTCCTGTGATCCTTTCTTCACCCAGCAACCATAGTGAGATTTTTTTAAACTTAAATCCTACCAGGTCCCCTTTACTTCCTTGTTTAAAATAGCTGATAGGATTTCATATTAGATTATTTCAAAGTTAAGCTGATTGGTACATGTAGCAAAACAGATCAAACACCATGGGAGAAATATTGGGGATCTCCATAGGAAGAAGGGACTGGTTATAAAATCTGGACTTGTGTTGAATGATTTTAGGAAAGGTTCATGGAAGCAAAACTTTGCTTTGGACAGGGTACTGGCCAATTTTATCATTCATTGATAATTTCCATCTAGTTGGTAGAAGAATGCAGAAAAGTTAAAGCTGTACCAAATTATTTACCAGAAAGAATGAGCAGATACTCATGTTAGTCTAGTGAGAAGATGCTTGGTCATATCTGTGATTTGCATTGTTATTGGCTTTGTCTAAGAAATGGTTTTTTTTCTTTTGTCTCATCCCATCACAATACAGAGTCACAGAGTCACCTTACTTGAACTTATTTTTATGTTTAACAGGAGAAAAGCCTAATTTTTAATGCCATGACAAACAGCTCAAAGGTTTCTTTTTTTCCTCCCCTTTTCTTTTTTTTTTTTCAATCAAGGCAGATGAAGTTAAGTTGCAGGACATTAATTCAATATATGTAGATATTAACCATTGCCAACATTGTTCTAGAAGGTGTCAAGAGAACACAGTGTACAGTTACACGTAATTTGGCCTGCTTTGATCTTTTTGTTGCAGACTGAATATTTGAGTTACCTCTTGTGTAAATGGTGGCAGAATCACACTCAGCACTCTGGAGAGAATTCCTCAACCAACGGTAACACAGACAACTGCCAAAAACAAAGTGGCCATCACTCTTTGTAATTGATTCTAAAACCAGGGTCTTATACAACCAAACCCAGGCAATGAAAATATGTCACAAAATGCAGCTGTGACTTCCCTAGTTACAGAATTGTAGAAACTAAGAATAAAGAAAAAAATAATTTATCCATAATAGTGATAAAAAGAGAATCAGTAATGGTGAATATACAAAAATGATTATAAAATATATAGCTGAATCATAATAATTGCAGAGTAGGTTTCCCTCGTGGTTCAGAGGGCGAAGAATCTGCCTGTAATGCAGGAGACCTGGGTTCAATCCCTGGGTTGGGAAGATCCCCTGGAAAATGGAATGGCTACCCACACTAGTATTCTGGCCTGGAGTATTTTTGGCCTGGACAGAAGAGCCTGGCAGGCTACAGTCCATAAGGTTTCAAAGGTCTGATGCGACTGACTTTCACTTTTCAAAGAACAATGGAAGGAAGCAATGATATCTTAATCTGAGTGATGAACAAGATAATAGGATTCTAGAAATACATTATATTTTGAATGGCCCAATGTCCTTTATGATGTTTGCGGAGTTTTCTGCTCTTATTTTCTGTCTCCTCCCTCTAGACTGCTAATACTACAGATAGCCTGAATAATCACTAGTACATCTCTAGTATGGAGAATATACCAGGTAATACTGATCACTAAATATTGAAGAAACACAGAATGAAGAGTGTGTCTCTCTTGCTGAAAGAAACTAAAACACAACCTACATCATGATTCATATTCACATAGAATTTTCTCAGATATAGTTTTCCATCTCCAAGATTAAAAATCTGCATAGATTGTGGGAAATGAAGTTGAACAACTGCAATTGCATCTTCATGAAACTGCCTTTTAATACATCCTATATCATATTGTTACAGTTCTTCTGTGATTCACATATAAACACCAGATTGAAGATACCCATTACCCTTTCTAGGCATCAGTAGCCATAGTTTAAGGCTACATTCCTTACGTGGAGCATATCTATGTTATTTTGTGGAATTTGCAAGCTATTTCACCAGAGACTCAAGTTTTATCTTGGTTCCTAAGAGCCTCAGTTCACAATGAAAAGCTTAGGTAACCTAAGGCTAAGAGAAACTGAAAAAATAAACACACACAAACATAAATGCAAAATCATGCCACCTGCATATATCAAAATTACTCACTTATCAGTCTTCATAATTGAAATGAAGTAGGTCTGTAGATATTGCAGAATACCTAATTAAAGAATAATTTTCAGCAGTGGGATTGCTTGTCCCTAAAATCTGTAATCACAAACTGTCAGAGATAAAATGGATAAGACACATTATGTGCACCACTCATTCATTTTCCAGCTGAAAAAAAATCAAGTGACCTGATGTCATATTCCAAGTACAATTGGTAATTCCAACTGATGTGATTACCATCACCCTGCCTGTGTTAACTTATTATACTATATATTTTCCCTCTCTTCTTTCTTCCATAAATATATGGTGTCATCTGCCTACCTTAATTGGCTTTGTTTATTGTTGAGGTTTAGATGACACATCTCTCTGTGTATGAGCCTTCTATGAGTGGTTTTAATGACTGAATTAACAAAGGTATGAACAACTCTTCAAAAAATATCTGAAAATGAGTAACATTTAGTAAATTTTAGGTGTCATGCATGTGTGTGTGCTAAATTGCTTCAGTCATGTCTGACTCTTTGAGACCCTATGGACTGTACGTAGCCTGCCAGGCACCTCTGTCCACTGGATTCTCCAGGCAAGAATACTGGAGTGTGTTGCCATGCCCTCCTCCAGGGGATCTTCCTGACCCAGGGATCAAATCTGCTATCTTGTGAGGCTCCTTCACAAGATGGCAGGCAGATTCTTTGCACTGAGCTACCAGGGAAGCCCTTTAGGTGCCATAATTATGCCTAACTCAGACTGTGAGATTTCTATACCCTTACCAGAACATTTACTGTGTCCCTTCTATGATTTATAACCTCAGGTATGCTGATGACACCACCCTTGTGGCAGAAAGCAAAAAGGAACGAATGAGCCTCTTGATGAAAGCTGAAAGAGGAGTGTAAAAAGTTGGCTCAAACTCAACATTCAAAAAACTAAGATCATGGCATCAGGTCCCATCACTTCATAGCAAATAGATGGGGAAACAATGGAGACAGTGACAGACTTTATTTGCTTGAGCTCCAAAATCACTGCAGATGTTGACTGCAGCCATGAAATTAAAAGACACTTGTTCCTTAGAAGAAAAGCTACAACAAACCTAGACAGCATATTAAAAAACAGAGATATTACTTCACTGACAAAGGTCTGTTATAGTCAAAGCTATGGGTTTTCCAGTAGTTATGTATGGATGTGAGAGTTGAACCATAAAGAAAACTGAGCACTGAAGAACTGATGCTTTTAAACTGTGGTATTGAAGAAGACTCTTTAGAGTCCGTTGGACTGCAAGGGGATCAAACCAGTCAATCCTAAAGAAAATCAGTACTGAATGTTCATTGGAAGGACTGATGCCAAAGCTGAAACTCCAATACTTTGGCTATCTGATGCAAAGAACTGACTCATTGCAAAAGACCCTGATTCTTGAAAAGATTGAAGGCAGGAGGAAAAGGGGATGACAGAAGATGAGATGGTTGAATGGCATCACCAACTTGATGGACATGAGTTTGAGCAAGCTCTGGGTGTTGGTGATAGGCAGAGAAGCCTGGAGTGCTGCAATCTATGGGGTCACAAAGAGCCGGACACTCCTGAACAACTGAACTGAACTGAACTTCTATGACTTGCCATTCCAATTGCTGGAGAAATAAAAGGATTATCCATTGTCCATTCCAATGCAACTGGAATGGACAGTTGGAAGAGTTAAATAATAAGCTGGCAAATTCATGCAAGCATGAATATCTGCAAGAAATTATAAAAATGTAGTGTAAAAGTGAGTGTTTTAGTTCAACTATGTAAAGAGAATACTTATGGATGCTGAGTAGCCAAAGGAATTATACCAGTTATTTCACAGATATCTAGTCTTATTATTTCCTTTTCTCTGTTTCATTACATTAATTTGCTCATTTTCTAGTTTGGGGTGATAGAAACTTAGACTAAGACCTTTCCTCTTTTATAATGCAAACATTGAGTATTATAAATATCCCTTCCAGTTTCACTCTACACGTTAGTTTATTTTCATTCTTATTCAGTTCTCTGGTTTTTTTTTTTTTTTTTTTTTTTTAGACTTCCTTTTTGAGTACTAAGACCAATGTTCTGCATATATGAAACATAGGTTTGCTTGTGTCATGGAACTTGTGACAAAATAGTTTGAAATTACACACTGCAAAAACTTTACCCTAGAACTCATTGTTGTTGGATAAGGCATTGTCTTATCTGGGAGATGCCTCACATGACGTCCAATCAAAACCCAATATTGAATTAATGTTTTATTTAAGTGACTCAACATTTTAAAATAAAAAGGAGTGTTCATATGGATATAAGACAGACTGTGGTGGAATAAAGTAATAAAGAAAATTCTGGATTAATTATTAGTGAAACTGGACTGTGGCTGATACTTTCATGAAGATAGTGAATGTGACATAAGATGGTAGCAGACATGAGATAATCTATGAGTACTGCTCTGAAATAATTGGTCTGGGGTAGATGAAGATATAGGTTCCTCTGACCTAGGAGATATCTGAATGGGATAGAACCTTGGGAATGTTAAGAAACACTGATATAGAATTTTTACAGACTTGAAGGTATGCAAGAAAATAAATTAGTTTGAAATCATTTTGGTGGCTGGTTAGTGTTTTTTTGACCTGTACATATTCTGAGACTGAGTCATATGTAAATGGCTGTGATTCAGGGGATCCAGAGAAACCCTGAAATATGGCCTTAGGTAATAAGGGTTGTCATTCTGCAGAGAGGACTTTCGGTTAAATAAGAACCCAAAGTCTTTGAGATAATTTAAGCAAGGATGTTAAGAGGAGAAATATTGGTGAGCCAGATGAGGCTTAATATGATGTCAGATGATTCATACTTAATTCATGATAATTATCTCAAATTCCATCTAAGTTAAGGGAGCCTAAACCCATGTCATTGTGATACAAAGTCAAACAATGAATAAGACTGTGTACATTTTCTGAATTTCAGTGGCCCAAAATCTATTTCAGTCAAAGAGTATTGGGAATAAGCTTCTAGTTCCAATATAGTTCATATTCAATCAAACAGGAATTTTGTTTTAAATGATTTCAATATTTAACTTGTATAGTAAAAGTCTAATATTCATTCCATCAGATCTTTTGTCCTTTTGACGTATCAACTGATCTTCTTTTTATTGCTTATGGTTACCCTCCTTTAAAAACTGATTGAATCATGCATGTTGTTAGTTCCCTAAGTTAACTATTTCTCAATTACCTTAGTACATGTAAAAGTCATCTGTACTTGGCATGGAACTATAACATAATACCGTAACATTAACATCACATTTTTATTTAGCACAGGCAAAGTTAACTTATATAAGCAGTGTTAGGCTAAAAAGTTCAAATGGACTTAGAAAAATGTTTTTAATTTTTCCTGATTTCAAAATTAATACTTGAGAAAATCAATTATATTGCATTAAGAATATCGTATATGCCCCAATCATATCACCAATCTTGTCAACACTTTTAAAAATATTTTACATTCATTTTTAGGTTTGAATAATAAAAATATTCATCTCCTGCTGTTATGAAATATGTGTGGTCCTTTCAAATAATGCTATCCATAGTTGATATAGGATAAATCTGTGTTTATACACAAAGACATATAAATGCAAATATTATGAGCAGAGTTTTTGTCTTAAGTATTATTGTGTGTGTGTGAGAGAGAGAGAGAATTCACACATGTGCTCAATATTTAATGCCTTCATTTATGCTATCACCATCAATCAAACCAGCCCTAATATATACAGAAAAGTTATTTATCTCCAGACTAGCAATTACATTACTGCACTGATAGCACAACCATTCACATCCACTTTCTTTCTCACTCAATATATTCATTTCTTTTCCTCCACCTCCCAGCACAAGGCTTCCTCATCACATTCTAAGTGTACATGCCAAAAGCTTATCTAGTGTGTCTCTTTTCTATTCTTATTTGACAAATATCAATTCTGAATCACTACCCTTGTTTGTGTCAGTTCTTGTCATACCTCTCATGCTGGGGATGCCAGTAAAGAAACAAATTTACATTATGAAAACTGGGCACGTTTGCGTTTTATGTCTGCTTGACTGGGCATTGTTACCTCTGGTTGCTGTATCCTTTGTCATTGAAATAACTGTTGTCTTATAGTACAGGAAGTCTTCATCAGGAAAGAAGCTGTTTTTGAATATGTTCTGAAGTCTACAGAGTAGTAATAATACTCTGTAGTACTACAGACTAATCCAATTGGAAGAAAAATGATTGGGAATCATTAAATTGTCTCTAACATTTAGAGGGCTGTGACGACTTGATCAGCTTTGTCACATAAACATTAATGCTTTCTCCTTCAAACTAGCTGGGGTTTGTGAAATCTCACTCTGACTGTCATTAAAGGCATCACCATTTCATTGAAAATTCTCACTGCACCATTCCCAGGGGCTTTCAAGTTTCTGACTAGAATGTGTGCTTCTCTTATAATTAGAATGTAGGGCAGATCTAAAGTTATTTTGTGTGGGTTTCAATCATTTTTCTGCTTCTACTTAGAAACCTGATACTGAAAATCCTTAAACTCACATGTTGCATAAGAATAGTATTTTTTTTAATAAGTAAATTTCATAGGTTCCCTTCCTTCCTTTGAATACTGGCATTGACCAAATGCAACTAAGATAAAAACTACATTGATTTTTCATCCAGGAAAGTCCTTCTGGCTCTGTAATAAGTACCTCAAGAGGACAATTCTTTGGATGAAATCAAGAGTAAGTTGGCCTCAACTTTTCAGACACAGGGAAGATTTTCCAATCTTCATAGATGGAATTGTTTTTAAAGGGACCTAGCAACCCACTCCAGTGTTCTTGCCTGGAGAATCCCAGGGATGGAAGAGCCTGGTGGGCTGCCATCTGTGGGGTCTCACAGAGTCGGACATGACTGAAGTGACTTAGCAGCAGCAGCAACTCACACTAACCCAATAGAAACAACTGATGTAAAATCCAGAGATTCAATCTCTTATATCCTTAAAATGATACAACTGGCAAGCTAGCAAATGTCCATGGTGGAGATCAGTGTAAGATCTTTCAGTGAGAAAGCTCTATAGAAAAGAAACGTATGATTGATACATTATATGTTTAGCACACAATCATAGCAAGGAGAAGCCCTTAAAGATTTTAATGACCAGTGTCATCAAGTCATTTGTAATTTCTGTCTTTTCTGTAGGAATAATTCTGCTAAGCAGACTGGAAGACTATTTCAATTTACATGAAATATCTCCTCTTGACATTGTAGATACACTGACATACCCTTGCTAGATGGAATACCTGTTTTAAGATGCCATGATAACTTCTTCTTTCTGTCTTTCTAAGGGCAGAGTCTTATTCAATTAACTTGAGTAAACTTATTAAGCAATTTTAACTTCAAAGCTAATTAGGCAATACTTTTAAAAATCAGTTCACCTTTACTTGATAATTTCCTTAGCTATATACCCTATTGAATAGGATAAGGTTTATCATCCAAACTGAGACCCTGTTTTGCTAGAAATACCACTGTAACTAGTTTTTCCAAACAAACTAGTATATAGTATTAACTTGCATGCGCGTGTACATGTAAGTTGCTTCAGTCCTGTCTGACTCTTTGTGACCTTATGGACCACAGCGCACCAGGCCCCTCTGTCCGTAGGATTCTCCAGGCCAAAATGTGGAGTGGGTTGTCATGCTCTCCTCCAGGAGACCTTCCCAACCGAGTGATCAAACCCATGTCTCTTATGTCTCCTAAACTGGCATGCAGATTCTTTACCACCTGGGAAGCCCATATAGTCTTACCTTACTTGTAGGTAAGACTATACTTTTTCAGATCACTAACCTCATCTGTAGAGTTTTGTTGTTTCCTCTGTTTATTTCAAATTCTGATATTGAATTTTTCTCATTCTTGACGTTTTAATGACTATTGCTCTTTCCTCTATATATTTACTTTGGACTTATTGCACACTGTTATTCATTCCTTTTTTTTTTCTTTTACTCATATCTTTCTTATTTCAATAGGTTGCTGCAGACATTAGGATTTAAATGTATAATCATAATTGTTTGGTTGCATACTAATACCCTTGCTAAGATGTCATATTCTCTCCCTTTCATCTGAAAACTTCTTTTAGGGAAACAAGTACTGGGACAACCTCAACACATATATTCCAAGTCATCCCAAAATGTTTTTCCCTTGGTACAGACAGTTCTATGTACTCATATTATAATTAGATGGGGCATTCTTCCTAATAATTACTAAGCGCTGGAGGAAGATGGAAAGTATTTAATGGTTACAGAGTTTCAGTTTGCAAGCTTTGTGAATACCTAGTCACTGAATTATATATTTAAAAATGGTTCAAATATGCTATGAATATATAAATAGCATGCCCTATCTTAAAATATTGGCAATTCATTCATGAAAAAAAAATGTGTAAGAAGAGTCGGATCCAAGTGTTTTAGGGACTGATGCTGATGAAACATAGTAATGGGTTCCTTAAAACAAGGCTAAACCATTGAATATGTTACTGATAGGGGAGAGCATCTGTTTTGACTTATCGAAGGGAAACACATTCTCAACATTTATGCACTTGATTAAATGAACTTCACACTGGTTAGATTCTGTTCCAAGTAATTTAAAGAAAAATTTTCCCATTTCATTACTTACATAATTCAGACCTTAGTTCTGTAGAACATTTTCAGGTGATTTCTAATTTTGCAAAATCATGTAAAAATTCCTGAAGCCTTTCTATATAAGCTGGTAATACTAGTTAGGGAAGTGATTGCAACTCCATGGAAATAGTCACCTAAACTTATAAAAAATGTATCCTTCTTTAGCAGAATCTCTTTCACAGATTTTCAAAATATTCATGGCTACCCTAAGTTAAGATGACATCCTGAGGGAAAGTGAAACAGAAGAGAGGTCTCAGTGGAAAGAATTATTTCTCTTAACCAATTGAAAAAAAAAAAAAAAGGACTCTGTTAAAAATAAACAAATTGTAATTCTGAGAGAGCAGTACCCAACAAAACAAAGGGTAAAAACACACTGTAGAAAGTGATTTAATTAGCAGTTCTGAAGATACATAATATTAAACAATTTTGCTTGGATCTTAAGATACAGATATTGGTATAACCTAGAACAAGACTAACAGAAATTATAATTCCATGAGATCTTTGGGTCAGGAAAAAAGGGGAGGAGGAAGAAGGAATAAAGAGAGCTTTATATACAAAACATAGTTATTTAACAGAGCACTCACGATAAAGCAGGTGGAAAGAGATTCTGAAACAGAAGGCCTGTTTAGTGAAGCAATGGTAATAGGACAGGGAATGCATGAACTTGACTGAGTACTTGACAGAGAAGGAATGCCAGATTTATGCACTAATGTGCAAAATATAACAAGGAGGTACTCAGAAGAGGATGGGGGAGATAATGGCACCCCACTCCAGTAATCTTGCCTGGAAAATCCCATGGACGGAGGAGCCTGGTAGGCTGCAGTCCATGGGGTCTCTAAGAGTCAGGCACGACTGAATGACTTCACTTTGACTTTTCACTTTCATGCATTGGAGAAGGAAATGGCAACCTACTCCAGTACTCTTGCCTGGAGAATCCCAGGGATGGGGGAGCCTGGTGGGCTGCCGTCTATGGGATCGCACAGAGTCGGACACGACTAAAGTGACTTAGCAGCAGCAGCAGCAGAAGAGGAAGAAATGAATGGAATCAAGATTTACTTGCCAACTACACTTTCCATCTTGTTAACATGACAATGTATAATAAAGTAAAATTATTCATAAACACTAATTAATCAACTTTAAAAAAGTATAACCTGGTGATATGAAGCATAGATAATTGAACTCTTTTTGATTTATAGATAAAGCAGAATTATTTAATAGGCTGAGCATTCAAGCTCTTAACAAAACCTGTATGTCCTGAGAAAGAGAAATGCTATTCTGAATACTATTTTTTAAATTAATGTTTTTATATTTTTTACTAGCATATATTTTATGCTTATGTTCAAGATACTACAACTGAAGTTCTTAGAGAAAAGCTAAAATGTTGATGACTATGATACAAAGATTTGAGGATAACTTACATTTCATGGGCTTCCCTTGTGGCTCAGTGCTAAAGATTCTACCTGCAGTGCGGTAGGCACAGGAGACCTGGGTTTGAGTCCTGGGTCAGGAAGATGCCCTGGAGGAGGGCATGGCAAACCACCCAGTATTCTTGTTGCGAGAATCCCATGGACCCAGGAGCCTGGTGGGCTGCAGTCCATAGGGACACAAAGAGTCAGACACAACTGAAGTGACTTTAGTACGTATGCATGCATATTACATACTATTCCTCGTTAGTGGAAAATTATGCAAATATTCATAAAATCATAATAGAAAATTTAGAAGAAAATAAATTTTAAGCAAAAATGTAAGTCATAAACAAAAATTATTGAATTGGTATTTGCTTAAGAGGCGTTTCCATGGTAGCTTAAGTATTTTTTCCTATTGTTTCTTAGAATGCGATTGATCTTGCTGTGGAAAGAGAAATAGTATTTCGGATTGTAGGAGTGGAGGGTATATTCCTTCACAGGTAACCATGACAGTAAAATCAAAATTCAGAGATCTCCTGGAAACAATTTATTTCTGCTCTAGCAGGATAGATTATTTTCCTCAGAATGGATGACATGAAGGGAGTATTGGCAAAAAGACTCCTCAAATATAAGCACGCACTGACACTCTAGATGAAGAAGGCAATGGCACCCCACTCCAGTACTCTTGCTTGGAAAATCCCATGGACGGAGGAGCCTGGTGCTGCAGTCCCTGGGATCGCTGCGAGTCAGACATGACTGAGTGGCTTCGCTTTCACTTTTCACTTTCATCATTGGAGAAGGAAATGGCAACCCACTCCAGTGTTCTTGCCTGGAGAATCCCAGGGACCAGGGAGCCTGGGGGGCTGCCGTCTATGGGGTCGCACAGAGTCTGACACGACTGAAGTGACTTCGAAGCAGACACTCTAGAAATAAGAGTTAGGTTCACTTCTAGGCATCTTCATTTATTTATTTATTTTGTTCCATCTTGTCACACACTTTTATTTCTATCATTAGATCCTTAAAATATCACCTTTTGAAACTTCCTAACAGTTGGGTAGATCAGATGCTCCAGGCTTTTGTTCCTTCAATAAGCAGACAATGACTAAGATTATCTATGCCAAGATATCACATATGAGTAGTAACTGAAAATGGTGAGAGTCAAATTGCTTGACTCTCACCTAAATAAGATGGGAATGGCAACCCACTTCAGGATTATTGCAGGAGAACTCCATGGATAGAGGAGCCTGGCAGGCTACAATCCATGGGTCACAAAGAGTCAGACATGACTTAGTAACTAACACAAATGCACATGCACAAATTGCTTACAGTCTATTCTCATGAAAAAAATAATAATAATTACAGCTTATTTGAGATTATATCTGAAGTTTTATATTTTTTAGATTTTGGCATAATGATGCTGTGGTTTTATGATGATGATGATCTTTGTGGTTTGTGTTGAGAATCTTGGGTGTTAGGTGGTAGAAGGTGCCTGTATCCATTACTTTGGCAAGCCTATGCCAAAACATAATCGTTTAAATATTTTTGGATAGTATTCTGATTTAATTCATGGTGATCATTGTAAGAAAACTGAACCTTAACATTATTACTAAAATATGGATATTTTTATCCTTCCCTTTATTATTAAAATTTTACTAACATGGTTTGCAGAGATTACTTTTATGTTTTAGTTATTTATTAGGTTAAAAAATAAGTGAGCAAACAAACATTTGGATATAGTAAAGATAATCCTTTTTACTACAGTCATCCATTAAATATAAGATTTGAAATATAGACTTTTTCAGAACTGTAAGTAAAAAATCAAGCCTTCATATTTCACTTTCCTCAGAAAAACAAGTATTGATTATATACGTGTTTGTGAAAGTGTCTCAAAAAGTTGGAGCTTTTGAGAATCTGCCTAGACATTTAGGTATTAATTACTTTGTGATCTTTTTGTAACACAAAAGCTGATTAACTATTACTATTAATACTAGAAATTATTAGATACTAATAATTTAGTATCTAAATTTATTACCTGGTAGATACTAGAAATGTTTTCTCATACTAGAAATTATTCTGTGTGCTTCCAGATGAGTGTGATCTAGTATGTCAGGTAGTAATTTAAATAATTTCTCTTGAATTTAGGAATTAAGTGTTTCTTATCAATAAGTAGGTTCATAATGATACCAAAAGATCATATAGACACATGACAGTCCTTATTAGAGGCTCTATATTTTTAAGACATTTTAATTCTTAGATTATTGTTGATTTTGCATCATTGGCATTTGTTCTCTGGAAAGATAGACATAAAGGTATGTTTTAAATTAGTAAAGAAAATGGTGCAAACTGAAACTGCTAGCAAAACACAATAAGCATTGTCTTTTTAAGTAGTACATAATGCATGAAGTTTATTTTTTTTACTTCTTTTTCTTTTATCATTTTTTCTTTTGCTGATTTTTCCCCTTCATTCTTTATTTCCCATACGTATTTCTATTTCCTGAATTAACTTATGGGGATGTGTCTCAAGAAAATGGATGCATAATAGACAGGAAAATGATAATGTTTGAGAAAATAATTGGATGTATATTTTTTCATAAGTATATATGTTGCAAAGGAATTTCAAAATGTAATAAATGAAAATATTTGTAATAAAACACATAAAGTTTTTGACCATAAATAATTTCAGAGTTCATTTTTTTTTTGCCACAGATTTGCTGACCAGTCATTACTGGGATCCAATGATCAATTTTAACTGCTATATTTATTTCATTCAAGTGAAAAATATATTTGAATTTATTCTTCATTATATTTTTTAATGTATTATAAAGCATGAGATTTTAATCATCACAACATCTTCTTTGCTCTCATCTTCACAGGGATTCCACCTCTTAAAATCCTAATCAGGCTTTGTCACAGATCTTAAACCAAGTCAGCTTGCTCCCTCCACACTTTGCAAAATGGCATCTAAGGTCTCCAATTTATTATCCTCCTCTCCCACTTTATCTCCCAGCCCTGAAGCCAGCAGAGCAGTGGACACCTGAACAGTCTTCCCTATCCTCAGCTCTTCTTCAAACTTACTAACTAGAAATTCAACTCTTGTTGGGCATTGGTTTCCAGACAGCCTGCCCACAGTAGAGACCACCCAATGCAGCAGTGGTTCTTCCCCCGTCTTTGCTGCAGCGTTAGGTGCAGTTCCTCAAATATGCATTTCAGACCAGCCAGTATTTCAGGGCCCTCACACTCACATGGAAGTCCACAGGCATCTAAAACCTATGGACCACCCCTCCCTGCATTGAGGTCGATGGCTAACTCAAGATTTCTTTTGTGGATGCCTTTTCTCAAGGCCCATTTCCTCAGTTTCCTGACTGATTTGCCAATTGTTGGCCCCCATGCATGGAGGTCGAGGAAAGATGCCAAAAAAAAGAGGCAAACCACTCCAGATTGGTAGGTGATAGATTCAATAAGCAAGGGAACTTACATACAAAGTTTGTCTTGGATGACTACAAGATGAATAGAGCTCCACACACACCTGCTAGAATCTAAAAGTTTATATATGATTTTAACTAGGTTTAGTAACATGCACCATCAAGATGGTCTCAACAACACATTGCTTGCCCAAGGCTGGGTCCTTGAAAGCGGGTCCCACTATTGGAATGGTGAGCAGAATGTAATTACTAAGGCTAAGGATAGGGAAAAGGGAGTGAGGAGACTTTGATTGCCCAAGTCCAGCTCTTGGGTCATCTGCTGGTCATGTCCTCTTGACAACCTTTTCAAAGATTTAAAGATTCTGTTGCTATTTGAGAAGGTCAATTTAATTTAATGTACAGTATAAAATATGGATTCTAATCAGCTTTTTTATAGGGTAAAAAGATTTAGTTGAAGTTTGCTGTAATGACTTTATGGTGAAAATCTTAAGGTAACAGAGGTAAGAGGTTATCCTACAGTGAAACTCATCAATCAGACTATTATAGTTGGAGGCTGCATCAAATGACAGTATTTGATAAGAAAACTACACATACGATTATGACAATAAGAAAGGGGTCAGCAGTCAGAAAAAGCACGTCAAATAGCAAAATATAAAGAGTGATTTCAAAAGTATTCAGTGCATATCAAGACAAAGAACATTTTACATATGACACTTAACAAATGCTTATTTTCAGTAATAACAAAGAAAAAAGTATGAAGATTATAAAATCCAATATTTTCAACAGTTTTTTAAAAAAGACATTATTATTCAATCAATAACACATGCATGAAGAATCTACATGTTGTCAGCATCTGTAATTGTGTTAAAATTGATTAAACTTATCTAAGAAAATAGTCTCCTGAAGTTACATAAAACATAATACATTCAACTGCTCATTCAATATACATTCATGCAGAGCAACCATTTTACTAAACCCACATAAAATGCTTAATCTGAAATAGGATTCAAAAATTTCAACTAAAAAGTTACTAGAAGTCAATATGAAAGAAATTGAATAAATGCATCTGGAAGTAATTTCCAAAAGAACTGTAGAACAAAACTGTAAGAATTGCATTTATCCTTAAAATAGGTTAGATTTGAAACTTTCAAAAAGAAGTGCTATACTTTGAACATTGAGTATAAAAAGTTGGAAATATAAATACCACTAAGTCTAGAGAAGCATAAAAATTAATCTGCCTGAGTTAGAGAAATATGGAATATTAAATTTAAGGAAAATGTACCATGGCCAAGGAGCTCTTTATTAAAATCAAGATATTTGTATGTATTGAACTGCATATAAAGAGGAAATTTTGATTTTTCAAGGTTTTCATTTTACTATTAATGATTTATGAGTAAGAAAGTTGGTCAACAATGCATGCCTCAAAAACAACAAGAGGCATGTCTTGTTCTTCAGACCACAGAGTACTATGGAGATAAATTATCAAGTATTTGGTATTTAAAATATATATATATCAACAAACAGGAGTTGGAAATGCATCAGTACCACTATGTACAAAGTAAAACAAGCATGAGAAAGTTAAATAACTTAAAGACAAAATAATATACATTATGAGCTGAACAGTTTCCCCATAAAATTCATATGTTGAAGGTTTAACCTCAAGTACTTTAGTGTTAGGTGTTCATTTGTGTCCAACTCTGTGTGATTCCCAAGGAGTGTAGCTCACCAGGCTCCTCTGTCCATGGAATTCTCCAGGCAAGAATGCTGTAGTGGGTAGCCATTCCCTTCTCTATGGAATCTTCTCAACCCAGGGATCGAACCTGGGTCTCCCCTATTGCAGGCAGATTCTTTACCATCTAAGCCACCAGGGAAGCCCCCAAGTATTTTGGAATGTCTGTATTTTCAGATATGTCCTTTAAAATAGAATTAAAGAAAGGTTATTAGGGTGGATCCTAGTCCAATGCACAATCATGGGCCATGGTATTACGAACTATGTATGTTTAAAACTGAGGATAAATGAGTGAAATAGAAATAGTTTCTTTCATGGTAGGCTAAATTATACTTTGTAAGGAAACAATTTTACTTAAAAATAACTAACACATAACAAAATATTTAGAAAATGTCAAAATTTCTAAATAACAAAAGGCAGTCAAATATTCCACACAATTGATCAAATTCAAATGAATTCCTGGAAAAATAACTTTACATATTATTTGTCTTAGTTAAAACAGTATATCCTGATGACTCCAATTGAGTAGTTTTGGTCAATAAATCATATATGCAATGATCATTGGTGGTTTAATCACTAAGTTGTGTCCAACTCTTGTGAACACATGGACTGTGGCTCACCAGGCTCCTCTGTCCATGGGATTTCCCAGGCAAGAATACTAGAGGGGGTTGGCATTTCCTTCTCTAGGGGATCTTTCTGACCCAGGGATTGAACCCACGTCTCCTCCTTCATTGCAGGCAGATTCTTACTGAATGAACCACCAGGGAAGCTTGCAAAGACGTACTAATTGAAAAATGGGACGCCAACTTTAAAGGTAGATTCTTTACCACTGTGCCACCCCGGAAACCCTCAGAAAGATCATTAACTGAATTAAATTTTATTGATACTCCATCTCTTATTTAAAACCCAACAAAATAACCTTTAAAAAATTAGGTCCTTGTTCTCCTTCTCCTTCTTCTTTCATTCCTTTTTGTTTTTGAAAGACTGGGTATTTGGAACACTAGTTTGGAATAAATTATGAAGGAGGTAAAATAACCCCATTGCCATGTATTCACATTTTGGAATGTGATTCTGTTGAGATGTTTGCAGATGACAATATTTGACAGGAAGTCAGAGTTCAAAGTACTTTATAAAACTGTATCACTTGCTTGCCTTGTGCTATTTATTTAAACACTTAGTGTCCCATTTCTCAATCAGTGCAACCTCTTTTTGCCATGTGACCCCAGGGTCAGGATATTATATTATCATAAAAGCTCATGTTCATTCTGCATTTGACTTAAACTCTTTGATAATTTTTTTGACCTTTTGTCATTGTCTTCAGACAAAGAGACTGAAGCTAAATGACTTATTCAAGGGCACTAGGCCAGCCAGCATTATGCTATTGATTTAGATTAATAGTTTTTATTTTCCCAGTTGGACTGACCCCGTGAGCCTTGTCAACTCTAATTCCATTTCCATAAAATAGGGATAATAATGTTAACACCTAGATCAATTGAGTGTCTCAGTAATTATTCTCTTACACATGCAAAGTACTTTGAGCATAGAAAGTGAAGTGCAGTCTTTTAAATCACAAGCTGCTTAGAAGAGATGGCTTGAGAGATATTATAGGTCTGTTTGATTTTTGGATGAGCTGACACTTGGCAGAGGAATTAGATTTATTCCCTGTTGCTCAATATAGTGACTTTTCTTTCCTGGGTTGTTGTTTTTGCTCTTTTATAAAATCCAACAGAACTGAAGTATCTAAACATTACTATTGTGTCAGTTACCATGAAGGACTAGGTTACTATTTATTGAAATATTTTGACCGCTCTTTTTAGTAGTCCAATCCTCTTTGCAACAATTTAAACCCTCTTATTCAGAGAAGGCGATGGCACCCCACTCCAGTACTCTTGCCTGGAAAATCCCATGGACGGAGGAGCCTGGTAGGCTGCAGTCCATGGGGTCGCTCAGAGTCAGACAGGACTGAGCGACTTCACTTTCACTTTTCACCTTCATGCATTGGAGAAGGAAATGGCAACCCACTCCAGTATTCTTGCCTGGAGAATCTCAGGGACAGGGGAGCCTGGTGGGCTGCCGTCTATGGGGTCGCACAGAATCGGACACGACTGAAGCGACTTAGCAGCAGCAACATTCAAAGGTATCTTTTCTTTTTTTTTTTGAGTTACTTTTGAAATTATTTAATACTCACTTATTTAATTACTGTTTTTTTTTACAAATTAGGTTTACTTTTAAAATTCTATCATTTTTCTCTTCCTTCAGTCATTTACTAATTTACAAATCCTATAGGACAAGAATGTTTGTTTATTGTTATCATTGTGGCAGTGATGGTAGCTTAATCATTATTATGATTAAGATTATCAATATCTTATGGGTATACATTAAACTTCTACATAATGTCTAGCTATGTTGGTGAAGGGCACAGAGTTAGTAGCAGCACCAGTGATTCTTTCCTAACACCATGCTGTTTATCATTATCTATCTATATATTTCTGACTAAAATTTTACTTCTCCTCTCTTTACATTTTTTATTTCAATTTTCCTTTTGTGGGAGTGTATCTGCAATTTGATACCTTTTCCAAAATAGAAAATTGCTTGTAGACTTAAAGTGCAGTTTGGAAATATAAGATGTCAATTAAAATGTCTATTTCTCAGAAATGTTGTATGATTGTCCTAAGTTAGCAAATCACACAGGATCATTTTACTTTCTTTTCATTTCCTGAATAATCTCATTTGTGACAATTAGCTCAGATAATGTGCACTGTATCATTTGCATTATATTGCAAAATATTATTTCACTTTTACTTTCAGTATTGCCTCTGCTATGACTCATATATTTCCATCAAACATGCATTTAGCTTATGTGTAAAATTAGATATTGTTCCTCAAAAAAGAAAAGGGCTTTGCCCATGACATAAAACTGGCAAATTGCAGTATATTTTCTGACATAGTCTCAAGCATTGTATTATGCTCAGCAAAAGCTCAGCACTCAGTTACAAACTGCTCATTTACCTGTGCTTCGCAAATGTAATAATTTGTGTCAGGGCATCCCCTAGAGAAGTTGGTTAACTAATCCAGATAGAGTTAATACTTTTAATCCATATTTGACCAAAAGAGTGTTCTATTGTTTTCAGTTTATTTTACAGACATCTATAAAATATATCTGCTGCTGCTACTGCTAAGTCACTTCAGTCGTGTCCCAATCTGTGTGACCCCAGAGATGGCAGCCCACCAGGCTCCCCCATCCCTGGGATTCTCCAGGCAAGAACACATAATAAAAATTAATGATTTGGAGTTTCCAAATCATTTAATGTTAACATTTCTTATATTTTTCACTCTAACAACTTTATAAACCAATCTCCCATGCTATACAGTAGCCCACCTTCAGTTTGAAAATAACTTTAAAAAAAAAAATTCAGTTGGAAATGGAGAGTTTTAGAAGTCCCTCAATTTTCTAATTATTTTAAAAATAGGTGTCAAAATTTCCTTTATCATCCCAATTTAAGAACTAATATGAAAGTTTTAAGTAACGTTCTAATACTTGCAACTCTGTTTTAAGTGTCTGAATGATTTGTGCTATACGTGTATGTGTGTGCATGCCAAGTCATTTCGATCATGACCAGCTCTGTGCAACTCTATGGACTGTAGCCATCCAGGCTCCTCTGTTCATGGGATTCTCCAGGCAAAAATATGGAGTGGGTTGCCATGCCCTTCTCCAGAGGATCTTACTGACCCGGGGATCGAACCTGTGTCTCTTAGGTCTCATGCTTTGGCAGGCAGGTTGTATTTGCAGTGTAATGAGAATGCTACAGTACACATCGGAAAACCTAAACATGCTGCTCGATTTAGTTCAGTTCAGTCACCCAGTCATGTACGATTCTTCGTGGATCCATGGACTGCAGCATGACAGGCTTCCCTGTCCATCAACAACTCCCGGAGCTTACTCAAACTCATGTCCATCGAGTCAGTGATGCCATCCAACAATCTCATCCTCTGTCGTCCCCTTCTCCTCCCGCCCTCAATCTTTCCCAGCAACAGGGTCTTTTCCAAGGAGTCAATTCTTCGCATCAGGTGGCCAAAGTATTGGAGTTTCAGCTTCAACATCAGTCCTTCCAATGAACACCCAGGACTGATCTCCTTTAGGATGGACTGGTTGAGTCTCCTTGCAGTCCAAGGGACTCTCAAGAGTTTTCTCCAACACCACAGTTCAAAAGCATTAATTCTTCAGTCCTCAGCTTTCTTATAGTTGGACTCTCACATCTATACATAACGACTGGAAAAACCAAAGCTTTGACTAGATGGACCTTTGCTGGCAAAGTAGTATCTCTGCTTTTTAATATGCTGTCTAGGTTGGTCATAACTTTTTTTTTTCCCCAAGGAGCAAGTGTCTTTTAATTTCATAGCTGCAATCACCATTTCCAGTGATTTTGGAGCCTCAAAAAAGATATTATCTCACTGTTTACATTGTTTCCCCATCTATTTCCCATGAAGTGATGGGACTGGATGCCATGATCTTAGTTTTCTGAATGTTGAGCTTTAAGCCAACTTTTTCACTCTCCTCTTTTACTTTCATCAAGAGGCTCTTTAGTTCTTCTTCACTTTCTGCCATAAGGGTGGTATCATCTGCATATCTGAGGTTATTGATATTTCTCCCAGCAATCTTGATTCCAGCTTGTGCTTCATCCAGCCTGGCATTTTGCATGATGTACTATGCATATAAGTTAAATAAGCAGGGTGACAATATACAGCCTTGACGTACTCCTTTCCCAATTTGGAACCAGTCTGTTGTTCCATATCCTGTTCTAACTGCTGCTTCTTGACCTGCATACAGATTTCTCAGAACATGCTATATATTTTATTGAGTGTATATTGCAATGAAATATATATTACATCATAATTAAATACAATGCACAAATGTACATTATACCGAATTTCAAATCAATGATATACATTATGTACCAGATTAAGTGCATAATACAATTAATGTTTTATTGAAATTGTATTTAAATACAAAAATCTGTAATTTATCAGCACCTATGTGCTATCTATCTATAAGGATGGCGTGAACTTTGTGGTGCTTTACATTAGTAAAAATCCTGTTTAATGAATGATTTCCATGAGAGAACAAAGAATAAATTACATTCTGAATATTTCAAAGAGTAGAAAGCAACATAGCTTTTCAGTTCCTCACCTTCAGGTGTATAAATTTATTCTTCTTGTAATAGGAACATTTAGATCACTATTTTTAAAGTTAATTGGTTTAATTTTATGCTCCAATATTCTTGCCTGGAGAATTCCAAGGACAGAAGAGCCTGTCAGTCTACAGTCTATGGGGTTGCAAAGAGTCAGACACAACTGAGCAACTAACATCATATATTATACATGTAAGTCTTTACAAGTTATTAATTTCTGAAAATGCAAGGTAAAAATTAATGACATAATTTAGGTATTTGTTTCAATAAAAAGAGTGTTTTAACACTTTTTTGTTAGAAATTATTTTTTAAATTTAAATATTAACAATAGCCACACTTGGTTTATGCTTTGCATTAGGTATAAAAAGATACTGCAATAACATGGAAGTTAATGAGATAAGCTGAATTTTATAAGCATAAGCAATAAGGTAAGTTTATTAATTTTCTATAAAGTTCAAATTGTTGAGTTTACCTCTACATTGGGCTTTAAAATATTCAAAAATAGAAATTTGATTAATGGTTTCTCACTTTCTACACACACCACTAACCAGACTAATCTTTTTCTGTCATTTATTCATGTGACAAAATAGATTTATTGATTCAACACACTTGTATTGAGTCTTATAATTTCCTAGCTAGTTATTCAGTGGTTCCAGGAAGCTTAACTCCCACCTAATTTTCAGTCCTTTTCCATCTAAAATTTCCAACTTAACCACTTTTCCCTTTTACTGTCAAACCAACAGTTCCTCCTTGGTGAACTACAAATACCACGTAATACTAAATATCTCACTTTTATTCCCACCTGCCTTTCCTGACTAATCTAATTTTAATCTATTTTGAGCCACAACACTTGGAGTATATAATCAAGTTTTGTTACCACATAATACATTTTAGTTGTTTATCAAATGTTAATTATATATTCAAACTTACAATACGAGTTTTGCATAAGCTTCTGTGGGAAAGGATCATTCATTCCGAATGTTTCTCTTTTCCCTAAGTAGAAAAGCATACATATAAAATCAATGTCGTTTGTATACCTTAAATCCATGTTTTCTATTATCACACTCCTTGATTAGTTAATTCCTTTATCATGCCACAAAGATTATGTTAAAAGCTTCCCATCTGATGGTTCTGTGGGCTCTTCCACACTGCCAACAAATCCTCATTACACACTCAAAGCTGACCTCTCCATTATCTTTGCACCATACTCTGAAGACCTCCAGTACAGAAGAAAGGCCAAATCCCATACGCAGTAGACCCTCCAACACTGGCTTGTGTTTTGCTCTTTTTTTACTGTTTTTCTCCAAAGGTGTACTGGATATTTTACTATCTTCAGAGAACATCTGTCCCCTTTCATTGTTTTGCATATTTGTTCACAATTCTTGCTTGGAATATCAGAGAAATTGAAAATAAAGAACCATGATAAAATAACTCTTTGATATTCTATAGCTTAAGTAGGATTAACGTTAAAACATTACTTATTGCTCTCCTTCAATGTAAGGCAATGTTATAACTTTCAGTCTTCCTTAAGTTCCTTATTTATGCAGTGAATATGCCCAGCAATAATTTATTTCTCCTTTCTTAAAGTACTTTGTATATATAAGAAGGTCTTAGACTTTTTGGTCTTATAACTTCTTCATATTTTTTAAAATTAGTAAAGTTGCCAGTTAGGTTTGTGTGAGGTACATGGATTGGTAAAGTAATGATGCATTAACCCCTTTAAAATAGTAGATCAATTACATGATAATATAAGGCAATTTTAATGAAAATTAAGTATATTTTTTAGAGAGAAAAAAGCACAAAGAATGGCATTGTTATATTTTACATATTTTTTAAATATCTTGCTTAATAGAAGACATCCTGATCCTATTTGTTCCTAATATGTTGTTTTGGTTGGCATATGTGAAGAAACCTAGCCTCATACAGATAGATAATTTGTGGTGTTTAAAACTTCTACACAGATTTTTATTTCTTCTCAACATGGCAAATAACCAGTAAGCCTTGATTGTTGATCTCTTTTGATGCTGATGTCATAGGATCATTTTATCTTATGGAATCAAAATTTTATGCAAAATATAGAGGGGGGAGATAATTCTCTCAATTATCAGCTCTGAATTGCTGAGAAAATCATATGAACAAACGTTCTTCTTCATTCTCGTATTACTCTGCCCTAAGGTCTTCATTATTCTTTTGATTTCCTGTGTTTATGTTACAGTTGACCAGTTTGTGTTTCCTTCAGGGCTGTTTTCTCACTCTAGATGATGACCTCCTACAGCTTTTGAGACCACTGGTTTGACCTTCTAAAATGTCTGTATGACTTAGTAAGACATGTTCTCACTTTAACACCTCTCTTCTCTCATTGAATGTCTCTGGCAGCCCACTCCCCTCCCTTTTTTAGACAAATAAAATAGTATCATTTTTTTTAATTAAATTGGGCAAAAAGAGATTGAATATCATAATATTATTAACTAAATTGGTTAAATTTAAAGAATTTTTAAGGTAGTAACTGTGGCCCTTATATCTTATGGTACTACAAGCATATTATATACATATATATATATATATATATATATATATATATATTTAGTAAATACTTTTGGGTTGGTTGATATATGTGGTAGATTGGTTGCAATGATGGCCCTGTTAATGATCTCTTATATCCATACAACTTGATTTTGAAGTTTCTTCCTTCAGTAAATAAAATTAATTTTCCCACTTCTGAAATCTGTGTTTGACTTGTGTTTTTTTTTTTTTTTAAATGGAATACAATTAATGCTGTACAAATTCTGAGTTTTGTCCTTAAGAGCCTTGAAGACAAGGGTCTAATTTTTCTCCTCCCCTTCCTCCATGCTCTTTTTCTCTTCTCTCTCCCTTTGTCTCCCTTTCCCCCTCTTCCATCTCCACCAAGAGAAAAGTCTGGACTAGCCTGCTGCAGTATGAGTCAACACGAAAGAGGCTCTCATCCTACAGGCAGGTTACACCTAGAAGCAGATTGCAAACTCACCAGTCCAGTTTCTTTTTTTTTTTTTTTCATTCTTCCTTTTATTTTTTATTTATTTTTTTTAAATTTTATTTTATTTTTAAACTTTACATAATTGTATTAGTTTTGCCAAATATCAAAATGAATCCGCCACAGGCATACATGTGTTCCCCATCCTGAACCCTCCTCCCTCCTCCCTCCCCATACCATCCCTCTGGGTCGTCCCAGTGCACCAGCCCCAAGCATCCAGTATCGCGCATCGAACTTGGACTGGCAACTCGTTTCTTACATGATATTCTACATGTTTCAATGTCACTCTCCCAAATCTTCCCACCCTCTCCCTCTCCCACAGAGTCCATAAGACTGTTCTATACATCAGTGTCTCTTTTGCTGTCTCGTACACCAGGTTATTGTGACCATCTTTCTAAATTCCATATATATGCGTTAGTATACTGTATTTCTGTTTTTCCTTCTGGCTTACTTCACTCTGTATAATAGGCTCCAGTTTCATCCACCTCATTAGAACTGATTCAAATGTATTCTTTTTAATGGCTGAGTAATACTCCATTGTGTATATGTACCATGGCTTTCTTATCCATTCATCTGCTGATGGACATCTAGGTTGCTTCCATGTCCTGGCTATTATAAACAGTGCTGCGATGAACATTGGGGTACACGTGTCTCTTTCCCTTCTGGTTTCCTCAGTGTGTATGCCCAGCAGTGGGATTGCTGGATCATAAGGCAGTTCTATTTCCAGTTTTTTAAGGAATCTCCACACTGTTCTCCATAGTGGCTGTACTAGTTTGCATTCCCACCAACAGTGTAAGAGGGTTCCCTTTTCTCCACACCCTCTCCAGCACTTATTATTTGTAGACTTTTGGATCGCAGCCATTCTGACTGGTGTGAAATGGTACCTCATAGTGGTTTTGATTTGCATTTCTCTGATAATGAGTGATGTTGAGCATCTTTTCATGTGTTTGTTAGCCATCTGTATGTCTTCTTTGGAGAAATGTCTATTTAGTTCTTTGGCCCATTTTTTGATTGGGTCATTTATTTTTCTGGAGTTGAGCTGTAGGAGTTGCTTGTATATTTTTGAGATGAGTTGTTTGTCAGTTGCTTCATTTGCTATTATTTTCTCCCATTCTGAAGGCTGTCTTTTCACCTTGCTGATAGTTTCCTTTGATGTGCAGAAGCTTTTAAGGTTAATTAGGTCCCATTTGTTTATTTTTGCTTTTATTTCCAATATTCTGGGAGGTGGGTCATAGAGGATCCTGCTGTGATGTATGTCAGAGAGTGTTTTGCCTATGTTCTCCTCTAGGAGTTTTATAGTTTCTGGTCTTACGTTTAGATCTTTAATCCATTTTGAGTTTATTTTTGTGTATGGTGTTAGAAAGTGGTCTAGTTTCATTCTTTTACACGTGGTTGACCAGATTTCCCAGCACCACTTGTTAAAGAGATTGTCTTAAATCCATTGCATATTCTTGCCTCCTTTGTCAAAGATAAGGTGTCCATATGTGCGTGGATTTATCTCTGGGCTTTCTATTTTATTCCATTGATCTATATATCTGTCTTTGTGCCAGTACCATACTGTCTTGATAACTGTGGCTTTGTAGTAGAGCCTGAAGTCAGGGAGGTTGATTCCTCCAGTTCCATTCTTCTTTCTCAAGATCGCTTTGGCTATTCGAGGTCTTTTGTTTTTCCATACAAATTGTGAAATTATTTGTTCTAGCTCTGTGAAGAATACTGTTGGTAGCTTGATAGGGATTGCGTTGAATCTATAAATTGCTTTGGGTAGTATACTCATTTTCACTATATTGATTCTTCCAATCCATGAACATGGTATATTTCTCCATCTATTAGTGTCCTCTTTGATTTCTTTCACCAGTGTTTTATAGTTTTTTTATATATAGGTCTTTAGTTTCTTTAGGTAGATATATTCCTAAGTATTTTATTCTTTCCATTGCAATGGTGAATGGAATTGTTTCCTTAATTTCTCTCTCTGTTTTCTCATTATTAGTGTATAGGAATGCAAGGGATTTCTGTGTGTTGATTTTATATCCTGCAACTTTACTATAGTCATCCAGTTTCGATGCACGATACTGGATGCTTGGGGCTAGTGCACTGGGACGACCCAGAAGGATGGTATGGGGAGGGAGGAGGGAGGAGGGTTCGGGATGGGGAACACATGTATACCTGTGGCAGATTCATTTTGATATTTGGCAAAACTAATACAATTATGTAAAGTTTAAAAATAAAAAAAATAAAAAATAAAAAAAAAGACACATAAGAAAGAGCACTGAGACCAGAAGAACCACTAGAATGACCTCAGGCTAAACTGTGTTCAGTTGCTCAGTTTTGTCCAACTCTTTGTGACCATATGAACTGTAGCCCACCAGGTTCCTCTGTCCATGGGATTTTCCCTGGAAAGAATACTGGGGTGGGTTGCCAATTCCTCCTCCAGGGGATCTTCTCAACTCAGGGATCTAACCCACATCTCCTGCTTTGGCAGTTGGATTCTTTACTAATGAGCCATCAAAGGAAGTCTTGCAGGCTAAATTATTGATCAAGAAAATCATGACCAAATTATTAAATAACCAAAATAAATGGCTCTTACTTAAAGTATTAACATTTGGAAAGGTTTGTTACTAAGCAATATGTAAATGATACAACATTGTAGAGGGTTATATATATATATATATATGTGTGTGTGTGTGTGTATAGTGGTTTCTTTTTCATATATTACTGTCTGGAAATTATATATTTTTGGCTTGAGATAAAATTGATTATACAGTGAAAAATAAACTTTCCAACCTTAAGATGTATAAAATTCTCGTTTCTTGGTGAATTTCATGTTCAGTTTATTTCAGTCTCTTGTTCAAAGTTATCCATGACTGCATGACTTTAGATGAATAATCTAAGAAAACTTTGTCTTAGAGAAGATGCTTTTATAAATAAATGTTAAATGCTAAAATTTTCTTTTCCAATTCATCACCACTCCTGTGTAATTTATTCAAAATATTTTCTGATGCTATTCTACTTCTGGCCTCACAGTGTATTAGATATAGATAATAAAAGAAAGAAATAATGATCACTGGCAATGATTCTCATAATTCCTTAAAACAATAGTGATAAAATAAAATGATAAGTGGTAGACGATTAATTTCCACTTCCTATTCCCTCTTAATTTCTATTACAATAAAAATGGATCAATATTTAATTCATTCAACAAACAGTATATCCACCCTGAAACAGGTGTGGTCCAGGATCATAACAGCCTGTACAGTGGAGAATAAAATAAAAGTGGACTCTGCTATTATGGAGCTGATAGTAAAGCTAAGGAAAATAAACATCATTCAATAACTATACAAATTATATATCATAGTAAGAGCCACAAATGAAAATAATATGACCTATAAAAAAAAAACTGGGGGTGAGGTGGACTATAAATTGAGGATCCACGAAAGTGTCCTATTAAAAGTGACATTTAAAGAGAGTTAAAGGTTGAGTAGGAAACAAATACATTGCAAATATAGGAAGATAATGCCAGAGAGAAGAAATAACACATGTAAATGCCTTAACTTGAGAAGCATGTTGCTATTTGAAAGAAATAAAATATCAGTTTAGTTTTTGGAGTAAGAGATAATTGATGATCCATTAGTTTGGAGATGAAGGTGAACAATTGACATTGTGTTGCTAAGTATACCTTGATGAGGATTATATATAATATACTAAGTGCACAGTGAGTCAGTGAAGAGATGCAAGGAAGCTGGAGGTAAGATTCAATATATATCTTCTTTTTCTTTTAGTTGAGCATTTTACAGACCTACAGTTCATAAATCATAAATGTATATTTGTATTAGTAAGGATTCTTCAGAGAAACAGAAACAGTAGGAGATAGATAGATGATAAATTTATGATGAAGAATTGGCTGACATTATTATGGAGACTGAGGTCTCATGATTTGATGTTTGCAAACTGGAGATCTAGGAAAGCCAGTAATATCATCAGTCTAAGTCTGAAGGCCGGAGAACCAGGGGAACCAACCCATGTGGTATTAAACCAAATTTCTTAGTCAAAGGGCTGGAGAATGTGGGATGAGATGTCCCAGCCCAAAGAGGCAGGCGGGAAGGAAAACAGTATAAATTTCTCCTTCCTCTGCTGCTGCTGCTGCTGCTAAGTCGCTTCAGTCCTGTCTGACTCTGTGCGACCCCATAGACGGCAGCCCACCAGGCTCCCCCATCCCTGGGATTCTCAAGGCAAGAACACTGGAGTGGGTTGCCATTTCCTTCTCCAATGCATGAAAGTGAAAAGTGAAAGGGAAGTCGCTCAGTTGTGTCCGACTCCTAGCGACCCCATGGACTGCAGCCCACCAGGCTCTTCCATCCATGGGATTTTCCAGGCAAGAGTACTGGAGTGGGTTGCCATTGCCTTCTCCGCTCCTTCCTCTACCAGTTGTTTTATTCAGACACTCAAGGGGTTGAATAATGCCCCTCCCCACATTATTGAGCCCACTGATGCAAATGTGAATCTTGTACGGAAATGGTCTCATATACACATCCAGAATCTGCCCCCTCCTCCACCTCATGAGCATGACACACAAAATTAACCATCACAGTATTCAAATAATAATAATCAAATGAACACACTTTGTAAATTGTGTCTGTTGCCAGAGACCACCTTCAGTAGCTTCTTCCTATCTTTATCCCACCCTTTTCCTAGGGTCCATCATCCCCCTGACACTCAACATTTTAGATAAATTTTGTCTCTTTAAAATTTTATATAAATAACATCACATAGCAAATACTCAGTGTCTGACTTATTTTATTCTGTTTCTGCCTGCAGCAACAGTAATATACTCCATCTATTTTCTGTATAATATTCTGTATTCTAGCAATAGCTCTATTTATTTATTTATTCTATTATTGATGGGCATTTAGACACTATATTTTGTTTTTCTGTAAGGCTAATACATCCATCAACACTGTAGATTTTGTTGCATCTGTATACACACATTTTTTTTTTTTTTTTTGCTGAATAAATACAGAAGAGAAAAATTGCTAGACCAAAGGGCATATGTATATTCAAATTTAGTACTACTAATAAAACAGTTTCCAAGGCCTGTTGTGCTCAATTGCAGTTCTGCTAGTGGAATAAAGTAAAAGAGAAATAAATTTACTATAGGGGAAAAAAATAAGAAATAAACTTGTCTGTTGGGATTTTGTCACTGGAAGGAAAGAAAAAGAAATCTCTCCTGAGAATTCATACTCACAAACTGGTCCTCATCTGGATTTGCAGCTAGTGAGCTAAAACTTTCAAGTTGAGAATTTATTTTTAAGTGATTCCATGTAAGTCCCTTCAGGCACCAGGCAGAAGAAGCAAATGCAAGTACTCTCCAGAGAAATGCTTCTTTCAATCAGGCCTGACCGCAAGCCCATAAATAATGTTTCAGAAGAAATAAAATCAAAGTTAAAAAATCACACAACTAATAATAAAAGAAACGAGCATGAGCAAGAATTTGCAGAAAAAAGACACAGAAAAGTTAGATTGCCAAAAAGTACAGATTTGGGGGTTGTAAGACAAAATAAAATTTAATTGATTATGTATTATTTTAGATAAATAAAGCAATTAAAATATAAACACTTAGGAGACAAAGCAAATATCTAAGGAGACAAGAAAAAGGATCAACTAAAATGTAAACTGAATTATATAAATTTTGTAAATAGAATCACAGAAGAAAAAAAGTTAAATATTTTGAAAAGAAGATAAGAAATGCAGATGACTAAGAAGATATAACATGCCTAGATGCATAAGAAAGAGATGTTACAATATTCAAAGAGATAATGGTTGATAATTTTCTTCTACTTTGGGAATAATCCTCAGATTTAGAAATATAATCAGTTCTTAACAATTTTAAGTAAAAAGAAATCAGAACTTATACATGTTACAGTTTAATCTGAACAAAAGCTTAAAAAAAAAAAAAAAAAAACTTGAAAATTGTATAGAATGATAAGATAAATTACCTACAGAGGCACCATGAGAACTGACTTTCCAATAGTTAAAGTAGTAAGTAGAAGACATAATTTCATGCATTGTGCTAAGAGAAAGTAACTGTGAGCCTAAGAATGAATCCCAGTGGCTTCCTGGCCTATCTTCCAAGAATGAAGAAAAAATAAAGCTTGATTGGATGAATCCAAATTTAGGTTTGTTCTCTCTTTCTTTTTTTTTTTTGCTTTGGTTTCTATTGTTTTTATCACCAAACCCCTCTATATAAATATTCTCTAGGTTATGCACCAGATAAAGTGGAATAAATCCCAGACAGAAAATTGTTTGGCACATACACACACACAAAAATCATGAACCAAGATATTAGAAATATATGGGGACATATAAATAAACATTTCTTGAATAACTCAATGATAGTATCACCACATTTGAGGGGTGTATTTATTTCTTTGAGCAGCTGTAGTCAAGTGCCACAAACTGGGCTGCTGTAAACAACGGGACTTTATTCTTTCACACTTCGGGAGGTAGAAAGTTCAGAGCTCTCTCTGAAGTCTCTAGAAGATTATTGATTGCATGCTTTTCTCTTAGCTTCTGATATTGCTGGCAAATCTTGACATTCTTTGGCTTGTAGATGCATCATTCTTGTCACTGCTCCATTGCCACATGGCATTCTCATTGTATGTCTGAGTATCTCTTCTCCTCTCGTAAAGAAACCAGTTATACCTGATTTAGGTCTCACTCGTGGGGTTGCAAATAGTCTGACATGACTTAGCAACTAAACCAGCACCCCTACTGCAGTATGAGGGCTTCCAGGTGACACTAGTGGTAAAGAATCACCTGCCAAGGCAAGAGACGTGGATTCAATCCCTGAGTCAGGAAAATCCCCTGGAGTAGGAAGCAGCAACCCATTACAATATTCTTGCCTGAAAAACTCCATAGACAGAAGAGGCTGATGGGTTACAGTCCATTGGATTGCAAAGGAGTCAGATATGACTGAGCTACTGAGCAAAGAGAGCTACTGCTAGTATGACCTCATTGTAACTTGACTATATCAGCAGAGATTCTATTTCTGAATGAACTCACAGTCTCAGGTAAGGAGGATTAGAATTTAAACTTACCTTTTCAGGAGACACAATCAACTCACACAATGGATTAAAATAAAATATAAAATCTAAGAATAGAAAAAAGAGGGAGAAAAGGGAATTACGCTAAACTGTTCTTAGGCCCTTGTAATATTCTAGAGAAGAATAAATTTATTAAGTTTCAGTTCAGTTCAGTCAGTTCAGTTGCTCAGTCGTGTCTGACTCTTTGTGACCACATGACTTGCAGCAGCCAGGCCTCCCTGTCCAGCACCAACTCCTGGAGTTCACTTAAACTTACGTCCATCGAGTTGGTGATGCCATCCAGCCATCTCATCCTCTGTCGTCCCCTTCTCCTCCTGGCCCCAATCCCTCCCAGCATCAGAGTCTTTTCCAATGAGTCAATTCTTCACATGAGGTGGCCAAAGTACTGGAGTTTCAGCTTTAGCATCATTCCTTCCAAAGAACACCGAGGGCTGATCTCCTTCAGAATGGACTGGTTGGATCTCCTTGCTGTCCAAGGGACTCTCAAGAGTCTTCTCCAACACCACAGTTCAAAACCATCAATTCTTCAGCACTCAGCTTTCTTCACAGTCCAACTCTCACATCCATACATGACTACTGAAAAAACCATAGCCTTGACTAGACGGACCTTTGTTGGCTAAGTAATGTCTCTGCTTTTGAATATGTCATCTAGGTTGGTCATAACTTTCCTTCCAAAGAGTAAGCGTCTTTTAATTTCATGGCTGCAATTACCATCTGCCGTGATTTTGGAGCCCCCCAAAATAAAGTCTGACACTGTTTCCACTATTCTCTTATCTATTTCCCATAAAGTGATGGGACCAGATGCCATGATCTTCTTTTTCTGAATGTTGAGCTTTAAGTCAACTTTTTCACTCTCCTCTTTCACTTTCATCAAGAGGCTTTTTAGTTCCTCTTCACTTTCTGCCATAAGGGTGGTGTCCTCTGCATATCTGAGGTTATTGATATTTCTCCCAGCAATCTTGGTTCCAGCTTGTGCTTCTTCCAGCACAGCATTTTAGACTTTATTATTTGAGCATACATGATGAAAATATTACTTGTATGTAATTAATACATAATAAAAGATTAAAATCAAACTAAAGACGTTTATGTTCTTATAAGAATGAAAGTTCTTAGCAGAGATCCTAAATAATAAATAAATAAAGGGGAAAAAACCTAGATTTTAGAAAACTTCCTTGTGGTAACAGAGGAGTTATATGTATGTGCTTTGTCTTAAATATTCTAAAAGCAAGGAGAGTTGTTTTGTAGTTTTCATTGAATGCTTCATGTCATGATCATTAAGGAAATAAAATGACAGTTGTTAACAAAAAAATATTGCTAATGGCAAAGTAAAAACACTGCATATTACTCAGTGTAAGACAAGTTTCTCTTCTATCTCTCTGCCATTGCAACTCAGGTACTATCACTATAAGGAGCATATAGAACATTAAGAAAATTTTTTCACAAAGAATTTCTAACCAGGAAATTAGTTTTAATCAAACTTTCACATTCCTATTACTATAAGTCATGCACTGGCATACAAAAATGACTTTGTTATACAGAAGTGTTCTGTAAAATGATATTTACATCAATTGAAATTTATATGAATCAAGTAAACAGAAAAGTAAATATTTTCTTCATGGTCTTTCCACCTGAACTTCACAACCTCCGCTCCACTTACCTGGCTTTACAGAGCCAAATAGATCCATCTAAATTCTCTTGGTCATTCTACCTGGGGACAATTGGAGCAAGCTTATTTGCTATTTTTACCTGCTAATTACCTATTTGCAACAGAATTTTAAAATATTACCCTAATTTAGATCCTTATTTCCTTTTGTTATATGCAATTCCCTGTTACTTTGTTTAAATAGGTTATGTCTTTGGTGGTAGTTGTCTGTGAGTGAGATTCGCTCTGTTGGGTCATTGTTGTCTGTACCTGTTATTCTAATTTTAGGACACCGCATATGTGAAAGGGAAACAGACTCTATAAATTTGGGTACTACAGTTTATGTTTGCCAGTTATCAAGGGACTTGGCTGGAAAATGTGCAATTTTGTGAAAATTCTTCCTAAGAGAACTGTTTGCTGAAAGGGATTGATAGGTTCTCACATGTACAAACTAGTTACTTTTATTACATTTTATTTGTGGTTGGTCTCATTCTTCTTGTCAGGAATGATGATATCTGTTCTACACATAGGTCAGGGAGGAGAACAGGCTGGGAAAGGCTAGGTCTTTCTTCGTTAGCAATTAGAAGCTGCTTGATGCATTAAGTGCCTATGGATAAATAAAACTACTATAATTGCAGAACCATTTTTAGAATTGCACATCCATTGAGGCATTTTGCCATGCAGCAATAAACTATCAGGCAGTACCTGAACTGTTTATATCAGTTAATTAGAAAATGGATATGAAAATGAATAGATTAATTCAACAACTTATGTAAGAAAAGCAATTGTATCTTAGCACCTCAAACCTCTACTATTTTCTTTTGTTTCCCCCCTTTATTTCAAGAACAACTCATATGTGAATTTCCATTATAAAGAAACAAGTAAAAACAAGTTATCATTTTTCTCGTTAACTGGTATCAATAAAATATTTTATTCCTGTTTCTTGAACACAATGGCTATATCATGCCTATCTATGTAGCTCACAAATGAGATAACCCTGATGGTTCAATGGTTAAGAATTCACCTGCCAATGCAGGGGATGTGAATTCAATGTCTGGTTGGTAAGAGCCCACATGCCACAGAGCAACTAAACCTGTGCAATGCAACCAAGACCCAGTGCAACCAAAAATAAAATAAATAAATAAATGTACAAGAAGCTCACAAATAGAATCTTAAATCATTTGTTCTGGCTCCTTCTCTCCCTCATGAAGAAATACAGCATGCCCACCAAAGAGCAAATTGGATAGTCATTCATTTATTTATTCCACATTTTCTTGAGTGCCAAGTGTAACAAGCACTATATAAAATTAATAAAATAGAGAACAATGACATGATGGTTCAGAGAGCTTGCTTTTTAGGGACTTCCCTGCAGGTCTAGCAGTTAAGAATCTGCCTGCCAGTGCCAGGGACACAGGTTCAATCACTGGAAGGGAAATAAGCCCACATATCATGGGGTAACTAAGGGCTCACCCGACAAAATAAGATTATTTAATTAGTTAAGATACATTAAAAGTAAAAGAAATGTTAAGAAACTTATCCACACATTAAAAAAAAAAAGAAACCTTGCTTTTTAGATGAGCATTTATAACATAAACATAAAATATATGAAAATACTCATTCAACATGTGAGATAATATCAGATTTTAATTTGTACTATCAATGAAATAACAAATGTTTACATAAAAGGATATCAGTGAGTCTACTTTAGATGCAGTGATCAGGTAAAGCTTCCATAGGGATGGGTGTTTGCCTCATGAACAGTATTGAGTCACTCAAGTCAAAGAAACAGAAAGAAAAATCAAGGTCATGAGAGTAGGAAATGGATTCCCTGTCCTCATGTCTTATTCCTCAAGTGAAACTGATAAAATGTACTGATTATTGTTTAGTAAGAAAAACACAGAATCCCATATGGTTAGAAGACAGGCTAGAGATGTATAAGCAGAACCCAATAATAAGTGCTTTGGATTTTATTCTACATACTGCAGAAAACAGCTGAGCAACTTTAAGCAGGGGGGTCACCTGCTCTGACTTACATTTTGAAAATAAGGTATAGGTTACTATGTGAAGAATGGATTTGTTCCGGAAAAGAGGAAAGTGGGAAATCAATTAGTGAAAAATGTCATTCATTAGGACAGTGGTAATTGAGATGGTGAGAAGGGTATATCTCAGGATTCGTCTTGTAAAAGATTAATAAACAGAATCTCAACTAAGTTAGTTTGAGACACCAGATGGAGATCTCTCATGCCTTACGAAGACAGCAGAGCCCAATAGGAAGAAGTACATCTCTTCTTTCCTGGGAAGAAGTAAGTCAAAGACAGGCCATGAACTCTGTCTTCTATAGCTCTCCCAACTTTTCCTTTCTATAAAAGTGTTCTACCCATCCCATGTGTGGCTTGCATAAGTCTCACCATGTTTGCAGATCTGGAATTGCAATTCTCTACTGATCTCAAATAAACTATTTTTCACTAGAGAAATATTTGGTAGTCTATTTGTCTCAGGTCAACAGTCTTCAGCAATTGTTTGGATGATATTGTCATTTCCTAAGATGAAAATCCTGGGCAAGAATTACATTGAAGGGAAAAGTGATGATTCTGTTTTAAAAATGTAAAGTTGGAAATATTTAAGATGTGTTCAAGTAGATCTGTCAAGCAAGCTGTTGTAAATGTAGTTCAAAAGAGATATATAGGCTAAAATATGTGTGTCTTGGAGTTATTGGCACATAGGTGATGTTTAAAGTCATGATATCAATGGGGTATCTTAAGGGGAGGAAATTCAAGGCTTAGGTATCAGGTCAAAACATGACCTCAGGGATAGACTGTGAAAAAGTAGCCATTGAGATGGGAGAGACCCTAGAAGAGTGTTCTATGATAAGGTAAAAATGCATTTCAAGAAAAAAGTGAGGGATTTATTATCTTGGACATCATTGATGGGTCAAATAAGATAAGGAACTAGAATCATTTAGTAAATTTGCTCCATGTAGAACCTTGCTAGGGCTACCAAAGCAAAGTTATCCAGTCACTGGGTAGATTCTGCTTTGCTGTGAGAGATTTACTCAGCATAGCATAGACAACTTAATTCATAAAAAGAGGAAATTGTATGTCAGTAACCCTTTAGTATGTCATAGGATGTCTCTTCCTTATGGGTACACATTATAAGCAAAATATGTACCCTTTTGCTATTTCTCATGGTAACATTAGTAATCAATTCCAGATAGATTCTAATTTCATAAAATCTCTTCTAGGAAACCCAGAGAAATTTCTTTACTATAGAAAGGTAAATAAAATGAGTATGGTAACTGCTATAATCCAGTTTATACGTAACACACATTAGGACCACATAGCAGAGAATGAGAAATTCTTTGGGGCTACACTTCTGGAAAGACTTGCAAGATTAACAATATTTAACCATGCTGAGATTAGGTGATGAAGAAAGGCTTTCTACATAGCTATAAGTCAACATTTTTACCCAAAAGGGATTAGTGTATCTGATTTTATAAGGTGACTATGCCTTAGAAATTTTTGGAGGGTGGGGGTTGCAAAAGAAAGAGGACACGATTAATGAAACTTAGTCACAGTGAGCAAGCCATGTGTGCATGATGTTGTGTATAACTGTCTTTGTAATTAAAAGTTCACACTGTACATTAGTATATTCACTGACTACCTACACTTGATAGAAGAAGAAGAGAGAGAAGTTGCTCAGTCATGTCTGACTCTTTGTGACCTCATAGACTGTAGCCCACCAGGATCCTCGGTCCATGGGATTTTCCAGGCATGAATACTGGAGTGGATTGCCATTTCCTTCTCCAGGGGATCTTCCCAACCCAGGTCTCCCGCATTGTAGGCAGATGCTTTACTGTCCAAGCTACCAGGGAAGCCTACCAAGTAATACAAGGAGCTGTCTTGCTAGAAAAGATATTTCAGTGCATGAGAAAAGACCAAGAGTGGAACATAAATAGCTTTAATTCACCTAAATATAAATATTAATAAATAAAAAATTTATTAAAGAATTCAAAGATAGGACTTGAATTCTCTGAAATCAAATGTGAAATATTTTGATGAAGGACGCAAGTGCACCTGAAATGAATGTTCTGTTTTTAGGTAGAAGGTTGTACAAATGTCAACTATTTTGAGTTGTCTAAATACAGTAAAAGTACACTAGGTTGAAAGTACTTGGCTTCAAACACAAGTTTGGCATTTACTAAGTCTACAGAGAAGTCATTTTAGCTCTCAGTGTTTTATTTTCTCCTCTTTTTATCAAGGATGACATAATCTTCACAGAGTTGTCATGAACATTGCTTCAATTTTAAAAACAGTTCACTATAAAGCATCATACACATGAAATCTCTTTTTTAAGAATTCTCTGCAAATCAAATAAACTGATTCACTCTATAACACAGACACCAAAATACAATAATTTTCATATTGATGGGCATATGTTCAATCTGCTTTGGTCTATCAAACTTACAGCTGCAACAGTCTCCATTTCCCTTTCCATAAAATTAGAGTGAACTTGGCTTCGAAGGGGCTACTCCCGTCCCTTTAGTGTTCTTGTTTTTTCTTCATTGACATATAATCCAATGACTTTGGAAATTCTGCAATGGATTATGAGTGTTCATGTCATGGAGAATAAATGGCAAGTTATAATGGAAAGGACAACAGGAAGGAAATAAGAAACACTAATTCAAATTACAGATCTTGGGACATTCTTGGTGGTTTACTGGTTAAGATTCCACATTCTGATGCAGGGCATGCCAGTCCAGGACCTAAGATCCCACATGCGTCATGGCCAAAAACCTAAAGCATAAAACAGAAGCAATAATATAATAAATAGACTTTAAAAATGATCCATGTCAAAAAAAGTCTTTAATAAAATTGCAGATCTTTTACTATTTAATTTTTGATACAAAGGAAGCATTATACAAAATCACTTTAGACTTTAATCCAATACTAACCCATAAAATGGGCCTCCCGGGTGGTGGAGTGGTAAAGAACCTGCTTGCCAATGCAGGAAACTCAAGAGACAAAGGTTTGATCCCTGGGTCACAAAGGTCCCATGGAATAAGAAATGGCAACCTGCTCCAGTAATCTTGCCTGGAAAATTCCATGGACAAAAGAGCCTGGTGGGCTACAGTCCATGCGGTCACAAAGACTTCGACACCATGGAGTACATACACAGCACTCATGCATTCCATAATACACACCTATGGCAAATTTCCTGTTGTATTTGAAATCTTGTTTTTTTATCTACAAATTGTGTGCTTAGTCGTGTAGTTGGGTCCGACTCTTTGCAACCCCATGGACTGTAGCTCACCATGTCCTCTGTCCATGTAGATTCTCCAGGCAAGAATACTGGAGTGGGTTGCCAAGCTTTCCTCCAGGGAATCTTCCCAACCCAGGGAAGATTCAAATCCAGATCTCCCGCATTGCAGGCGTATTCTTTACCATCTGAGCTGCCAGAGAAGCCCACCTACAAATTATCAAGTATTAATAATAAATTCATTAACTATGATAACATATATGACAGATGTAATATAGTAGTCAACAAATAATTAAGTCAATCTTAATTTTTAACTACTTTTTCCTGCTCTTCCATCTTCTATCTTTCTTTCCTTTCCCCTCTTGCCTCCTTTTATCCTGAACTTCCTTCCTTCTTTCTTTATGCTACTATTTATAAAACAGGAATATCAAACTATCTGAGCTCAAAAGTTTATTCCAGTTCAAAGACTCAATGATAAACTAAAAATGAATATGGAAAACTCAGAACTCTCATCATCTCTGAGAATTTGCATGATCATGTCATGGATGGTGCTCTATCCTCTACATAATTGCTTTCTGCCTTGGTATCAGAAGCAACTTAAATGAGCTAAAATAATAAACTTAAAAAGTTGGCTCTTTTCCTGTACCTAGAACATATTAAAAATACGAAGAAGAGTTTTGGTCAGATTCCCAGATAAGAAACCAGATTCAAAGAGGTCAAAGAAAAATTAGAGAAGTCTAATATTATAACAACAAAGCCTTTCTCCAGGGTTTTCTATGTTTCTCTTTGGTAAGGTTACAGACAGGAAATAGGTAGTTAACAAATCAAACTGAAGAATATAATTATTCTCATTATTTCTACCAATTATAGGTTGTAAAAATGTATGAAATACAAAGCAAAATTTCTTCTTAATTGTCTATGCAATTCTGAGCCAAATTTTCTCAATCTAAAATGTCTTAAAATATGAGTTAATTGTCAGAAGTCATAAGAACTCTTCTGAAGCATGAAGGTAGTGTTTTTATTTAACACTTTTAAGATCAAAGAATTACATGGCTAAGGGAGGAGGGAATTCTTATGTAAGAAAAGCCTGCAATATCTTTTCTAGAAAATAGGTTTTATAGCTGAAATGCCTGAGTTTAAAACCCACCTTAACCATTTGTTGCCCAAGTCACTTGCCAAGACACCTGACCCTTCTTTGTCACACTGACACCTACTATAAAATGAAGAAAGGAACTGTATCACATGATTTTGTAATAAGGAATACAAATCAGGATATATATAGGTAAAGCACTTAACATATAGTTGCATCCATATTAAACAGTTGTTAAAGGATAATTTTGTAACTGAATCATTGGATTTTTATTTGAATGATCATAAAAGGGAACTCAGAGAAGGTAGATGACTTATTCAAGGTCACATTGCATGCTGGTGGTCTTTTAACTGTGTAAGTCACATTTCAGGGTTCATTACTGATAATTCACTTACATTTAAGGACATTGAACAGATACTTGCCATTAACAATAATACTGGGGTAGCTTGAGTTTCTTGAGTGTTTTTCCTCATCTTTTCCTTTGTAAACAATATGCAAGTCAACTATGAATTGTCTCTACTAATCAAATACTAGGAGAATATCATTTTGGAGATTTTCATCTGAAATGGTAGATTTTTACTTGAATTTAAAGAAAGAGGTGATACGTTTCTGTGTGTCCATCTGTATTCTATTTCTTTGTCTTTTGTTTTCAATATACATGACAAATGTCAGTGAGACTGCCTACAACCAGAGAATGGGTTAACATTCACTAGCAAACCAAAAAGTACAAATATTATATTTGAAACATCAGGACTACCTAAGTATTTTTATAGCAAAGTTTAAGTAGCTGCTTACTTGAAAGTTATAGAAGTAAAATTATAGTTTATAAAATTAAATTATGATTTTGTTTATGGAATACTGTATGGATCAGCATACTGTTTCTCAGCCTGTAGTCTATGAGTCAAGAGAATTAAAATCTCCTTGGCTGCTTTGTAAAAATGTATTTTCTTAGACATCTCCATTTATACACAGAATCAGACTGTTCTCATCATGGTTCACCTACTACCAGGAATTCCCCTGCTTATAAAAGTTTTTATTCTTCTGGCCTAGTTCTCAAGGGCAATGTTATAGACCTGAGTTTAAATTCTGGTACCACACATGAGAGATATAGAATGTCAGGCAAATTAATCTAATTTCTACTTAGTTTTCTCATCTGTGAAAAAGAGGCAAAGAGAGCATCTAATTCATGGAGCTACTGTAAATTGAATGAGCTAATGTATGGAACAATCACTCCATAAGTAACAGCATATGGACCTTGGAAGAGCTTCTTCGGTGATTGTTTTCATTACAAACCATTGAGTTAAATTGTGATATCCCTAAAGACAACATCTGATTCACTTCACTTTCTATTTCAGTATCTAGAAGAAAAAGGAGTAAATTAGAAAAAGATCTGTTAATAATACAGATTATTCCATTTTTATTCTAATCTCTACCCTCATATCTGATCCCTAGGACGAAACATTTCCTAGATCTCTGGAATTATTGTGGATTGCCCTCATTCAGTACAAATACCAAAGAATCTTTGGTGTCATTATTCCTTCCCATCTATGAGTATCTTACAATGTATATCTAACAAAAACTAATCTTAGCAGATGCTTCTAAAAAATTGTTTCATAGTCTCATATGTAGAAAAATGTTATATCCACTATAAAGTCCCAGAAATGTATAATTCATATTACAGGTTCCAAGAAGTCTTATATCAAAGAAACTTGGTTTATTTCTTTAACTCAGGATTTCTTAAACCAGAATTTTTTCACTGTACAATACTTAAAAATATTTGAAAGTGTAAGTGATTATCCTAATACATTCTCTTGTTCATGTGATGTTTTCAAAATTATGCCTTTCCTCAGTCTTTTCTCTTTCATGTGTTCAGAAGCTGATATTGGAATTGTAATCTAGTGTATGGGCAGCCATATGTGTCTTGAAACCCTGATCCTTCACTTAGTTTTTAGTTATCTTAAGCAGGTTAACTTAACTCTCTAGACCTCCACTTTCACATTTGTAAAATGGAACTAATAACATCCAATTTTTAGTGCTTTTGTGAGGATTCTATTCCAGATGTGCTTAATGTACTTACCCCAGTCTAGTGGCTGTGAAAATGACCTGTTAACTTCCTTTGTATTGATTTCCATTGTTGCTTAGAATTCTAACAATAATGTGAAATGTCCTTTTTATCCCTGTCATAATAGTTTCAAATCACTACTTTTCTTTAAATCATTTCAAGTGTCCAATGCAAGGGACTGCACTTAACTGTCATAGTGAGGCAGGTCACTGCCCATGATCACTCAGAGAAAAAGAGCAGCTAAGAACTATTAGAAGCAAAACTCTTGGTCCAACATGGGGCCTTTTCCCTTATACTTGTCACTACTTCCTCTTTTGAAATGTTTGCTACCAATATCTACTAAATTCTAAGCCAAGAAGGAAATGAAAGTCAGGGTCAGAAAGAACATGTATTTTATATGCAACTTATTCTTTTGAGAGGAAATGTGGCATAGTTAGGTATTATCTTTCCATTATCACTTTCTCAAGCTTACTGCTGACTGTCTCAGGTGGCAAGAGGAAGTGGTAATTGGACAAAAATATTTTAACCCTTTTGGTAAGTTTTTTTTTTTTTTAAGTAATAAAAACAGCTTTTTCTTGAGTTCTCCATTGTACACTAAAGGCAAAATGTCACCAAGAACAATAAGCAAAAATGATTGCTTTAAAAATTATTGGTCATGGCTCCTTTTAGAACCACTCACTGGTCATGTGATTTGGTATGAGTGGTACCAATTTCCAACTTGTACTCCCTTTATGACCTTCATTAGCACTCCTGGCCTGGATCACACATATTGTACCCTTAAGGTTTCAAGTGTGATTCATTCTGAAAGAAAATATTCCATATAACTGTATGAAAAGTTTATAATTAAGAACACTTTGACCAGACTTTTTCTAGGGCCTCGGGGGTGGGAAAACCTTAGTGACTTAGGTATCCCAAGAAATGGTTCAGAGTTCTTCAATCTCAATTTTTAATTTCTTTCTGTATCTATGAATCATGTTTTGGGGACAGAGTCATATTAACCAAGTCATTACTGAAACAAAGGTCAGGTTTCTACTTCATTAATTAAGAATGATATATATAAACTTCTAAAAGATCTGAAATAATCTAACCTAAATTTTTTCCCAAATTATAATGCAAAATTTAATAAGTGAAGGATAAGAACTTTGATAGGAAGACAATTTTATCTTGCTAATCATTTTTTAATTTATTTTTTATTGAAGAATAATTGCTTTACCAAATTTTGTTTTCTGTCAAACTTCAACATGAATCAGCCATACGTATACATATATCCCCTCCAGTTTGAACCTCCCTCCCATCTTCTGCTCCATCCCACCCCTCTAGATTAATACAGAGCCCCTAAGCCCTACAGCAAATTCCCATTGGCTATCTATTTTACATACAATAATGTAAGTTTCCATGTTACTCTTTCCATACATCTCACCCTCTCCTCCCCTCTCCCCATGTCCAAAAGTCTATTCTTTATGTCTGTTTCTCCACTGCTGCTATGTAAATAAATTCTTCAGTATCATGTTTCTTTATTCCATATATATGTATTAGATATTTATCTTTCTCTTTCTGACTCACTTCACTCTGTATAATAGGTTCTAGGTTCATCCACCTTATCAGAACTGACTCAAAGGTGTTCCTTTTATGGCTGAGTAATATTCCATTGTGTATATGTATCATAACTTCTTTATCCATTCATCTGTTGATGAACATCTAGGTTGCTTCTGTGTTCTGGCTATTGGAAATAGTGCTGCAATGAACAAGGGATACATGTGTCTTTTTCAATTTTGGTTTCCTCAGGGAAACTAGGAGTGGGATTGCTAGAACAAAACCATATGGTGGTTTTATTCCTAGTTTTTTAAGGAACCTCCTTACTGTCCATAGAGGATGTATCAATTTATATTCTCACCAACAGTGCAAGAGCATTCCCTTTTCTCCAACTCTCTCCAGCATTTATTGTTTGTAGACTTTTTGATGATGGCAATTCTGACCCGTGTGAGGTGATCTAACAAGTGGATATTTTTCAATAGTAAATACTGTGGAACTACACGGTTTGTGACCAGTTGAATCTGTAGATAAAGAGGAACTTCAGATATGGAGACACAACTATAAGTTATACAGGTATCAATCCCTACATTGTTCAAGGGTCAACTATACTTCATTTGTTCATGTATTTTTGCAAGAACATAAACATACAAAGTCATAGATGAGTCTTCAGTTTCTCTCCTGATCCAATAATATGATTCACAGAATAGAAATTTTAAAGTTTCTGCTGATATGGCCTAAATTGTTTCTTGACTTGGTCTTCCCTTTCAAATAATCATATTCATTTATCTCATACTTGGCACACATTTAATGAGCTCCTACTATCTCTTAGTAGGAGCTTCTTTACTAATTTCTAGGAACATAGAGATAAATAGGAAATGGTACCTAGCCACAAGAAAGTTAAAGTATCAGACAGAGTGTGGATTAGTCATAAGAAAGTTGAATTAAAGCTAATTACAAGACCATTTGATGACTGTTATGGTAGGAATAAGCATGGGGTTCAACATGACCACAAAGGAGTAAGATAATTCAGACTTGAGAAGCTGGGGAAGGTTTCATAGAAAAGGTAACATTTCAGCATGCCTGGTGGTAATTAGGATTATTTGCTAACAATGGAAAGCCCTGCTAATTTGTTCAACAAGAGAATGAATAAACACTAAAGTAACCCATTAAAACAAAAAGATAAACAGTGAAAAATATAGAAGGAAAGCAACCAGGATCACTCCAGCAATCTCAAAAGTAGGAATTTATGGAATTTGTCTATCTTGTGATAGTGATAAGATGATTTAACTCTGATGATATGCCAGTTCTTTGTTTGTCTTGTTTGTTTGTGTTTTTGTGAGTGTATTTCATTGTTAATTTACAATGGTTTAATTACGGTCAGATGTCTATATCTGGATAAATAAGCTATGGCCAAAAAAGCAGAATAATAGAAGTGACTGGTGAAGACCTAAATCAGTATATTTGGAAAAATCTTGGTATGAGTTGACAGTCACTCAAAAAGATACCATTATGCTATATATTATGGTCTTACTAGTTCTCTTCATATTCTCAATGCCCTCAGTATAAATTTCAAGCAGCTTAATATATCTGACAAGGACCTTTACATACTGACTAGGGTTCTGCTAATCTTTCTGGACTTATTTCATTAGACCACATCTTGAAATTTAAGCCCCAGGTAAACTGAGTGATTCTTATCAGGCACCATGAGTGTGGTTATGCTCTTTCTTTCCCATAGGCCTCTGTCTCTGTTATCACCTTGAAACATGCTAAAAGGTTTGAAATCCTCTTCTTTTTTGACTGATTTTTATTATTTTTAGCTCCTTCCTATGAGATCATTTCTAATAAGAAGACTTCCTTGACTACTAAAGAATGTTCATTTGAAGGAGTTCCCTGTTGGCCTAGTGATTAAGATTCTGCCTTCCAATTCAGGGGACTCAGGTTTGACCTCTGGTAGGAGAACTAAGATCCCACATGCCACAGGGTAACTAAAGCCTGTGTACCTCAACTAAGATTCAACATGGCCAAATAAATAAATCAATATTTAAAAAAAAAAAAAAAGAATGCTCATTTCAATTCCCACAGAGACTTATTCCCATCATACTGTAAATCCATAATCTGCCTTCCTTTGACATAAATCATATCCTGTTTCATATTATATTCCAAGAGCTTGCTAGAATTCTAGCACAGAGTTGTTACTCAATACTTATATATTAAATCATAAAAATTAACAGCAGTTCTAAATCCCAGTGTCTATTTATTTGTATATTTTTGATATTTTTCTACAAGCTATGTTTCTTTCACCACTGTATTGTGTTCTTACAGAACTGTGCTTGGAGTATAGTTTGATAAATATCAGATCAGATCAGATCAGTCGCTCAGTCGTGTCTGACTCTTTGTGACCCCATGAATCGCAGCACGCCAGGCCTCCTAGGTTGAATAAACACCAATGAAAATAATCTTGTGATATTAAAAAATGATGTGTTCTTGTGTAAACCATTGACTTACTGGTTGCGGAGACCCATCTGTCTTTACATCTCTACTTTCTCATGGCCTACAATAGTGCCTGGCACATAGGAAATAGCTCATACTTGTTATTGAATATATAGGTGAAACAGCATCAATACCAACATGTTAGTAATAGCCATAAAACTATTCTCATTGTGGGAATTTCCTGGCAGTCCAGTGGGTAAAACTTGCTGCTTTCACTGCCAGAGCCTGTGATCATTGGTAAGAGGGAAAGAGTTATTCTTATTGTAAGAATTTTAAGATAATTTAAGATCAATATCAGCACAATGATCACCCAGGGTACTGTGTGGTAAAACAACTGTGCAGTGATGTGTAGAGTTTCCAAATTGAGAAGATACCAATTAATCTGGCTTCATGGTCTGACACTTCTGGTTTTCTTATTTCAGTAATGACTTCATTTGGACTAGGAGTCATTAAGTATTGTTTATTACATATAATAAATATTAATATATTTCCTATAAAATATTTGGTTTGTAATTTATTTTTGTTTCTTAGTAAAATAAGAATCACAAATGATTGTCCTTACTCTTTTCTCAGCTAAGTTCAGAAAAGGAAACTTTGAACTACTGTAGATATGCTGAAAGGTTAAGGCTTTTGTTTTGATAGATGGGAACCCCTTTTCCAACCCCACTCTCTTTTTTCTTCCCCTTTTTTATCAAAGAGGCAAAATATCTCACCTTGATGTGGGTGCAATTGGCCATTTGAGCAATGAGTATATGTCATATAATTTTCTGTGAGTATCCACCAGGCAGGTTAGGCTTCCATGTACATCAATCCCAAGATCATATCCTTGAAGTAAAAATGATAATGGGAGGACAAAATTGACCTTGAGAGTAGTAATCTTAAGACTTTCCCTGAATATTACCAGAGGAAAACAGCAACAACAACAACAAAAATGTGTGATTTTTACAACTGAAATGGCAAGCACAAAAGGAAAGAAAAAAATGTTCAAAGTGGCAGGGTCTCTACCTGTTCAAATGCTTAAAATATATCTTAACACACAGTTTCATAAAAAACACTAAACAAGAGAAAAAAGGAGAAAAAAAAATCCTTTTTTTTTTTTTTTTTGTATTCCCTCAAGAAAGCATAAAAAGACAGATGGCCCAAATGAGAGGTCCCTGCTCAGACAAGACCTTACTAATCTTATTTGCTTTGACAAAGGAGTGTATATAGTGAACTATGTGACAACTTTGTTCTCCCAGGAGAAAGGACAACAGAGAAGAGAGAAAGACACCTAAAAATGGCCACATCTTTGAAAACATGGGTTATAATGCTTCGTTTTGTTAAGTAGTGACAGAACAATAAGAATCTTTCCTTTTATAATTTGTGCTATCCTTGCTCAGTTATAAATCTGAAAACAAAAGTTCAAAGCAGTGCAATTTCTTTTTCTTTTTTTTCCCTTCTGTTATATAATGAGTGAACAACAAAGAAACTTGTTTTACTCTATCTCTGGGAAATGAATAAAGGTAAAAATAAGGAGAGAAAGCAGAAATAATCTAAACTAACAGAATCTTAAAATCTCACACAGAACCGTTGTTGGAGTTCAAATTTCCTCCATTACGAGCAACTAAAGACTGTCTTGGATTTCAGTCTTGCTCCAGAGTTTCAGCTCCTATAAGTCAATAATGTTTATGGAGTGAACTTCTGGACTAACTATAATAGCATGATCTTTTAAAACATACCTTCGTGATTGGAAGATAAACCACTTTGCCCTTTCAAAGACTCAATAACACTTCCTCATACCATTCTTAGGGAAAATTTTGGATAGAAAACTGAATTTCAGAGAATCATGCACCCAATATCCAACTCATTCTTCTAAATATTCCAGAAAAGAAGCACCAAAAAGATTGTCTATAGCATGAAGTATGATATAGTGGAAAGACTGTTTTGTGTTTTCTTTTCAAATTCTGACTGTGACTCTTGGTTGTGCTGCCTTGCTCAGATTATTTAATCTCATTGCATTGTAAGTTTTTCAGATATAAAGATTATTTTTTTTAAATATATGGTTCAGATGTAGAAAACAAACATAGTTACTGGGGTGGGGGAAGGGGAAGGAGTGGGGTAAATTAGAAGATTGAGATTGACATATGCACATTACTATATATAAAATAAGAGCTTCCAAAGTGGCATGGTGGTAAAGAACCCACCTGCCAGTGCAGGAGATACGAGAGATGTGGGTTCGATCCCTGGGCTGGGATGATCCCTCTCCAGTATTTCTTGCCTAGAAAATTCCATGGACAGAGGAGCCTGGCGGTTTACAGTCCACAGTATCACAAAGAGTCAAACACGACTGTGTACACACACACACATGTATAAAATAGATAACTAATACGGACCTACTGTATACCACAGGGACATCTACTCAATACTCTGTAATGGCCTATATGGGAAAAGAATTTGAAAAAGAATGGACATATACATTTGTATAACTAGTTCACTTTGCTGTAAACTTGGAACTAATACAACAATGTAAATCAACTATACTTCAATAAAAAAAATTTAAAAAGAATGCAGATTAAAAACTTGGCAAAAAATAAAATCTGTACTTTAGGGAGGGTGCTCTAAAGTTTAAATAACAGGGTGAGTATTGAACACAACACAAGTTAGGGGTTTTCTTTATTACATATTAAAATATCAAATATTTGTGATACTTAAAAAAACTCTGAAATAAACCAGAGACAATGGCACACTTCCTTCCTTACTAATTAACAGACCCAACCAATATAGAGATAGGTTAACTCCAGCCTAGAGACCAAATACAGCCCTCATCTGACTTTGTACATAAGATTATTTGGAAGACAAGAATGCCCATTCATTGCTGAAATTTCTGTTGCTGCTTACATGCTTCAGTGGCGTAGTTGTGTAGTTTCAATGGAAGTCATATAGCCCCCATGCTCTGAATCTTTACTATCTTCCCTTTTACAGAAAAAGTTGTGACCCTTAACTTGAAAACAGAGGAAGGAGAGGTTAGCAAAAATTCTAGGCAGTTTCCAAGATTCAGTTCAGTTCAGTTGCTCAGTCATGTCCAACTCTTTGCAACCCATGAACCACAGCATGCCAGGCCTCCCTGTCCATCACCACCTCCTGGTGTCTACCCAAACCCAATTCCATTGAGTCAGTGATGAAATCCAACCATCTCATCCTCTGTTGTCCCCTTCTCCTCCTGCCCTCAATCTTTCCCAGAAGCAGATCTTCTCAAATGAGTCAGGTCTTCGCATCAGGTGGCCAAAGTATTGGCACTTCAGCTTCAACAAGAGTCCTTCCAATGAACACCCAGGACTGCTTTCCTTTAGAATGGACTGGTTGGATCTCCTTGCTGTCCAAGGGACTCTCAAGAGTCTTCTCCAACACCACAGTTCAAAAGCATCAATTCTTCAGCACTCAGCTTTCTTTATACTCCAACTCTCACATCCATACATGACTACTGGAAAAACCATAGCCTTGACTAGATGGACCTTTGTGGACAAAGTAATGTCTCTGCTTTTTACTATGCTGTCTAGGTTGGTCATAACTTTCCTTCCAAGGATCAAGTGTCTTTTAACTTCATGGCTGCAATCACCATTTGCAGTGATTTTGGAGCCCAGAAAAATAAAGTCAGCCACTGTTTCCCCATCTATTTGCCATGAAGTGATGGGACTGGATGCCATAATCTTAATTTTCTGAATGTCGAGCTTTAAGCCAACTTTTTCACTCTCCACTGTCACTTTCAGCAAGAGGCTCTTTAGTTCTTCTTCACTTTCTGCCATAAGAGTGGTATCATCTGCATATCTGAGGTTATTAATATTTCGCCCAGAAATCTTGATTCCAGCTTGTGCTTCTTCCAGCCCAGCATTCCTCATGATGTAGTCTGCATATAAGTTAAATAAGCAGGGTGACAATATACAACCTTGACGAACTCCTTTTCCTATTTGGAACCAGTCTGTTGTTCCATGTCCAGTTCTAACTTGCTTCCTGACCTGCATACAGGTTTCTCAAGAGGCAGGTCAGGTGGTCTGGTATTCCCATCTCCTTCACAATTTTCCACAGTTTATTGTGATCCACACAGTCAAAGGCTTTGGCATAGTCAATAAAGAAGAAATAGATGTTTTTCTGGAACTCTCTTGCTTTTTCAATGATCCAGCGGATGTTGGAAATTTGATCTCTGGTTCCTCTGCCTTTTCTAAAACCAGCTTGAACAATAGGAAGTTCACGGTTCACATATTGCTGAAGCCTGGCTTGGAGAATTTTGAGCATTACTTTACTAGCATGTGAGATGAGTGCAATTGTGCGGTAGTTTGAGCATTCTTTGGCATTGCCTTTCTTTGGGATTAGAATGAAAACTGACCTTTTCCAGTCCTGTGGCCACTGCTGATTTTTTCAAATTTGCTGACATGTTGAGTGCAGCACTTTCACAGCATCATTTTTTAGAATTTGAAATAGCTCAACTGGAATTCCATCACCTCCACTAGCTTTGTTAATAGTAATTCTTCCTAGGCCCACTTGACTTCCTGGAATGTGAATTCCAGGATGCCTGGCTCTAGGTGAGTGTGAGTGATCACACTATCGTGATCATCTGTATTGTGAAGATCTTTTTTGTACAGTTTTTCTGTGTATTCTTGCCACCTCTTCTTAATTGTAAAAATCTAAAAGAAAGCCCTGATTTATATATATATATATATATATATATATATATATATATATATATATACATGCACACACACACATGCACACACACACACACATAGAGAGAGAGAGATTTTAGTACAAGTATATTCAACTTGCTCTGAGACTAATATTTATTTAACATATTCACCTTCAAAGATTTTTCTCATTCAACAGTACAGATGGAAATGGAATATATGTATTTAGGTTCACTTTGCTGAACTTTTTTCAAAATATGAGTAATACCTTGACCTGTAGATAATATAAAAGCTTCATATACTGAAAAATAATCTTAACTAAAGCCAACCATTTTTATACTTTCTTAATCCCCTTTCGATTTCCATTTATCATCACCTCCTTTTGTCATAACTCCTGTCTCTAAATGGCAACTATCATGTTGATGAAAAAGTGTCACTTCTACTGCTGAAAGCAACCTTAATTATTCACAACTTAGTTCAAAATACTCATTTTAAAAGGAAAAACCTGATTGTCACAGAGATGATGTCAACCAGCTCTCTGTGCTAAGCAGCATCAGAGCTTAGAGGAGAATCCAGTCCCTGGGCTCTGGCTTCTGGGATCACTTAAAGATACCACAATATTTTCCAATCTGGCCTACCTCTGTTCTTATCCCAGTATTTATATTCATATATTATCTTTCTTGGGCTTCCCAGGTGGCACTAGTGGTAAAGAACCCACCTGACATTGCAGGAGACGTAAGAGATATGGGCTTAATTCGTGGGTCAGGAAGACCCCTAGAGAGGGGAAATGGCTACAACTCTAGTATTCTTGCCTGGAAAATCCCATGGGCAGAGAAGACTGGCAGGCTATAGTCCATGGGGTCGCAAAGAGTTGAATGCCACTGAAGCAACTTAACACGTTGAGTTATTTTTCAACATCTATCTCTAACTCCTCAACCCTAGCTTAAATAAGCTCTTTCAACAGAAGAGAGAGAGAAAAAAAAAACTCAACTGTATTTCCCCACCAACATTAAAATGTCACTGTTACAATTTAGGGAAGAGCTGTGTGCACAAATTATTTTGTCTTTATTTTCTCCGTCTATATTATACATTTTCCATTTTGTTGTTCAGTGACTCAGTCGTGTCTAACTCTGTGATACCATGTACTGCAGCACACCAGGCTTCCCTGTCCTTCACCATCTCCCGGAGCTTGACTAAACTCATGTCCATTGAGTCAGTGATGCCATTCCACCATCCCTTACTCTGTGGTCTCCTTCTCTTCCTGCTTTCAATCTTTCCCAGCATCAGGATATTGTCTAAGGAGTCAGCTCCTCACATCAGATGTCCTAAGTATTGGAGCTTCAGCTTCAGCATCGGTCCTTCCAATGAACACTCAGGACTGGTTTCCTTTAGGATTGACTGGTTGGATTTTCTTGCAGCCCAAGAGAATCTCAAGAGTTTTCTCAAACACTACAGTTCAAAACCATCAACTCTTCAGCACTCAACTTTCTTTATAGTCCAAATTTCACATCCATCCATGACTACTGGAAAAACCATAGCTTTGACTGGACAGACTTCTGTTGGCAAAGTAATGTCTCTGTTTTTTAATATGCTGTCTAGGTTGGTCATAACTTTTCTTCCAAGGAGCAAGAGTCTTTTGATTTCGTGGCTGCAGTCGCCATCTGCAGTGATTTTGGAGACCAAAAAAATAGTCTGCCACTTTTCATTGTTTCCCCATCTATTTGCCATGAAATGATAGGACTGGATGCCAGATCTTAGCTTTTTGAATGTTGAGTTTTAAGCCAGATTTTTCACTCTCCTCTCTCACTTTCATCAAGAGGTTGTTTGGTCCCTCTTCACTTTCTGCCATAACGATAGTGAGGTTATTAGTATTTCTCCAGGCAATCTTGATTCCAGCTTGTGCTTCATCCAGCCCAGCATTTCGCATGACATATTCTGCATATAGATTAAACAAGCAGGGTAACAATATATAGGCTTGATGTACTCTTTCCCCATGTTGGAACCAATCTATTGTTCTATGCCCTATTCTATCTGGTGCTTCTTAACCTGCATACAGGTTTCTCAGGAGACAGGTCAGGTGGTCTGGTATTCCCATCTTTTTCAGAATTTTCCACAGTTTTTTGTGATCCACACAGTTAAAGGCTTTGGCATAGTCAAAATAAAGCAGTAGATGTTTTTCTGGAGCTCTCTTGCTTTTTCAGTGATCCAATGGATGTTACAATTTCATCTCTGGTTCCTCTGCCTTTTCTAAAACAAGTTTGAACATCTGGAAGTTCTTGATTCATGTACTGTTGAAGCCTAGCTTAGAGAATTTTAAGCATTACTTTACTAGCATGTGAAATGATTGCAATTGTGTGATCGTTTGAACAATATTTGGCATTGCCTTTCTTTAGGATTGGAATGAAAACTGAACTTTTCCAGTCTTGTGGCCACTGCTGAGTTTTCCAAATTTGCTGGTATATTGAGTGCAGCACTTTCATAGCATCATTTTTTAGGATTTGAAATAGCTCAGCTGGATTTCCATCACCTCCTTTAGCTTTGTTCTTGGGGACCGGAGGAAAAGGGGACGACAGAGGATGAGATGGCTGGATGGCATCACCAACTTGATGGACGTGAGTTTGGGTGAACTCTGGGAGTTGGTGATGGACAGGGGGGCCTGGCATGCTGCGATTCATGGGGTCGCAAAGAGTCAGACACGACTGAATTACTGAACTGAACTGAACTGAACTTAACTGAATCCTGTACTTTCAATATCACGAAGCAGCCAGACAGAAACCATTCAGCAAACTGATCATTGATCCTGTTATTGCTCAGAGAAAGTAATTTTCAAATAATATGAAACTCTAATAGAAGAAAGAACCTAAAACAGTCATAGTAGGATCACATGTTCATAAAGACTTAAACCAAAATCTTGTGAATAACTAGACTTGAATTTACAATGTGATTATATGCAATGTGTTTTAAGCTACATTTAATTTGTTCTTACCATGTGCCAAAATGTAATTTTGAGTTCTTTACATATATTACCTCATTTAATTTTTCTTGAGATAGATACCAATACTGTACCCATTTGACAGATAAGAAAAACAATGCACAAAGTGCTTGATCTAGGACTGTGTTAATGGTGAGGATATACTGGAACTTAGTGGAGCCTCAGTTCAGTTCAGTTCAGTTCAGTCACTCAGTCGTGTCCTACTCTTTGAGACCCCATGAATTGCAGCACGCCAGGCCTTCCTGTCCATCACCAACTCCTAGAGTTCACTCAAACTCATGTGCATCGAGTTGGTGATGCCATCCAGCCATCTCATCCTCTGTCGTCCCCTTCTCCTCCTGCCCCCAATCCCTCCCAGCATCAGTCTTTTCCAATGAGTCAACTCTTCACATGAGGTCGCCAAAGTACTGGAGTTTCACTTTTAGCATAATTCCTTCCAAAGAACACCCAGGACTGATCTCCTTTAGATTGGACTGGTTGGATCTCCTTGCAGTCCAAGGGACAAATACAACCTAGTAATATGAATTATTTTGGGGGAGCAAATGATCACTTATGATGACCAATATATTTTATTCATCCATACATGTTCATATTTTCCATCAAAACCTTCTCTGTGACAAGCAGTGTATAGCCTAGCAATGTATGAGTGATCAATAGACATGTCTTTGTCCTCATGGATATGGTGGATGGATTCAATGCAAAATAAAGAGAATAAGGAAAAAAAGAAAAGCAGAATGATTCTTAGAACTTTTATCTGAGCAATTGGATAGACATGGGCATTATTTATTGGAAATGGGTCACCAGAGCCTTAGTCAGACTCATTTTCAACGTTTAACTAATTGGCACGACTAGAAGTTTTTGTTGATGCTGTTTTTTTTTTTTTTTTTTTCTTTTATCATAAGTTGGACATGATTAGTTACTGAAAAAAATATAAATCTGATAGTTCTCTTTTGTCTGTATCTTTTTGTATTCAGTGCTGAGATTCATTAATACATCAGAGGCAGGAAATCACTGATTGCCAAATTCTAACAATTTCATTTTCATTTTCATTTTTTTTCTGAATACTTTTATAAGAAGTCATGTTTTTTTTGTATTTGCTCTCTGAAATCTCTGCCTCCACATTTATGTAGTGACACCTGTTTTATTATGGGACTTAGCCATTGTTTACTATATTCTCACTCTTTTACTGTTGTGTAGCCTTAGTTCTAGAAGTAAATATACATCTAATTCTCACTCTCAGTCTTTATGTCAGTGTGTCTATTCATTTTGTTGTCCAGTGCTCTTGCTCTATATATTTTTCAGGAATGGTGCATTGTAATATTTCCCAAGTTCTTGCATGTTGATAATACCTTGTCTCCACCCTATACTATGGAGAGTTACTTTTACCTTTTATTCAATGCAAATTCCCTGAACATTTTCGGCCATTAAACATCTGAAATACTGTTTTCTATTTCCTTGAGGCAAAAGCATTGTTCTTAAAAAAAAAAAAAATAAAAAGAGTGTAACTAATTTTCTTGTAAATTTTTCCTCACTTTGCATAGATGCAAGTTTTTACTTTTCTAAATATATCAATAATTCTTAAAGAATATATATTTCTTAAAAACAGTTTCTACTGGACTATAACCAATTAACAATGTCATGATAGTTTCAGATGGACTACAAAGGGACTCAGCTATACATACACATATATAAACATTCTACCCCAAACTCCCCTCCCATGCAGGCTGCCATAAAGAATATATCTTGATTTGAGTTTTTCTCTGAGTAGTGTAGGCACATAGTGTGTACCCTTTCTTTTGTATGAACAATTTTTCAAAATAGTTTCAAGCAACTTTTAAAAATTGCTTTAAGGTCAAGAAACACCTGGAGTAACAGGCAATTTTGGCCTTGGAGTACAGAATGAAGCAGGGCAAAGGCTAACAGAGTTCTGCCAAGAGAATGCACTGGTCATGGCAAACACCCTCGTTCAGCAACATAAGAGAAGACTACACATGGACATCACCAGACGATCAATACTCAAATCAGACTGATTATATACTTTGCAGCCAAAGATGAAGAAGCTCTATACAGTCAGCCAAAATAAGACTGGGAGCTGACTGTGGCTCAGATCATGAATTCCTTATTGCCAAATTCAGAATTAAATTGAAGAAAGTGGGCAAAACCACTAGACCATTCAGATATGACTTAAACCAAATCCCTTACAATTATACAGTGGAAATGAAAAATAAATTTAAGGGACTAGATCTGATAGAGTGTCTGGTGAACTATGGATGGAGGTTTGTGACATTGTACAGGAGACGGGGATCAAGACCATCTCCAAGAAAAAGAAATGAAAAAAGCAAAATGGCTGTCTGGGGAGGACTTACAAATAGCTGTGAAAAGAAGAGAAGTGAAAAGCAAAGGAGAAAAGGAAAGATATACCCATTTGAATGCAGACTTCCAAAGAGTAGCAAGGAAGAAACCCTTCCTCAGTGATCAATGCAAAGAAATAGAGGAAAACAATAGAATGGGAAAGACTAGAGATCTGTTCAAGAAAATTAAAGATACCAAGGGAATATTTTTACAAAGATGGATTCAATAAAGAACAGAAATATTATGGACTTAACAGAAGCAAAAGGTATTAAGAACAAATGGCAAGAATACACAGAAAAACTATACAAAAAAGATCTCCATGGGCCAGATAATCACGATGGTGTGATCACCAACCTAAAGCCAGATATCCTGGAATGCAAAGTCAAGTGGGCTTTAGGAAGCGTCACTACAAACAAAGCTAGTGGAGGTGATGGAATTCCAGTTGAATTATTTCAAATGCTGAAAGATGATGCTGAGAAAGTGCTGCATGCAATATGCCAGCAAATTAGGAAAACTCACAGTGGCCACAGGACTGGAAAAGGTCAGTTTTCATTCCAATCCCAAAGTAAGGCAGTTCCAAAGAATGCTCAAACTGCTGCACAATTGCACTCATCTCACACGCTAGTAAAGTAATGCTCAAAATTCTCCTAGCCAGGCTTCAGAAATACGTGAACCATGAGCTTCCAGATGTTCAAGCTGATTTTAGAAAAGGCAGAGGAACCAGAGATCAAATTGCCAACATCCGCTGAATCATGGAAAAAGCAAGAGAGTTCCAGAAAAACATCTATTTCTTCTTTATTGACTATGCCAAAGCCTTTGACTGTGTGGATCACAAACTGTGGAAAATTCTGAAAGAGATGGGAATATCAGACCACCTGACCTGCCTCTTGGGATATCTGTATGCAGGTCAGGAAGCAACAGTTAGAACTGGACATGGAACAAAAGACTGGTTCCAAATAGGAAAAGGAGTACATCAAGGTTGTATATTGTCACCCTGCTTATTTAACGTATATGCAGAGTACATCATGAGAAATCCTGGGCTGGATGAAGCATAAGCTGGAATCAAGATTGCCAGGAGAAATAACAATAACCTCAGATATGATAAATGACACCACCGTTATGGCAGAAGGTGAGGAAGAACTAAAGAGACTCTTGATGAAAGGGAAACAGGAGGGTGAAAAAGTTGGCTTAAAGCTCAACATTCAGAAAACTAAGATCATGGCATCCAATCCCATCACTTCATAGCAAATAGATGGGGAAACAGTGGAAACAGTGGCTGACTTTATTTTTCTGGGCTCCAAAATCACTGCAAATGGTGATAGCAGCCATGAAATTAAAAGACGCTTACTCCTGGGAAGGAAAGTTATGACCAACCTAGACAGCATACATGGTCATGTATTGATGTGAGAGTTGGACTATAAAGAAGGCTGAGCACTGAAGAATTGATTCTTTTCAACTGTGATGTTGGAAAAGACTTTTGAGAGTCACTGGACTGCAAGGAGATCCAACCAGTCCATCCTAAAGGAGATCAGTCCTGGGTGTTCATTGGAAGGACTGATGTTGAAGCTGAAACTCCAATAATTTGGCCACCTGATGAGAAGAGCTGGCTCATTTCACCTGATGCTGGGAAAGATTGAGGGCAGGAGGAGAAGGGGACGACAGAGGATAAAATGGTTGGATGGCATCACCGACTCAATGGACATGGGTTTGGGTAGACACCAGGAGGTGGTGATGGACAGGGAGGCCTGGCATGCTGCGAATCATGGGGTCACAAAGAGCCGGACATAACTGAGCAATTGAACTGAACTGATTGTAGAAGACTCTTGAGAATCCCTTGGACTGCAAGTAAATCCAGCCAATCCATCCTAATGGAAATCAGTCCTGAGTGTTCATTGGAATGACTGATGTTGAAACTGAAGCTCCAATACTTTGGCCACCTGATGTGAAGAACTGACTCATTGGAAAAGATCCTGATACTGAGAAAGATTGAAGGCAGGAGGAGAAATGGCCAACAGAGAATGAGATGGTTGAATGGCATCACCTACTCAATGGATATGAGTTTGAGTATACTCTGGGAGTTAGTGATGGATGGAGCCCTGGCGTGCTGCCTCCATGGGGTCGCAAAGAATTGGACATGACTGAGCAACTGAACTGAACTGAACTTTATCTATTTTTCTTTTTTTTTTTTGCTTTTAAAAGTTTATTCTTTGTCATGTTCTACCCTTTTCTACATATTATTATGGTGATTTTTCCCTATTGCACAATTTTTCTTTTCATTTTTTAGTATTTACTTCATTTTGAATATTTCTGAGTTGTTTGATTTTCATATCTTGTACAAATTTTTAAATGATATTTTTGTTGCTTTTAAATAGTAGATTGTTATAAAACTAGACCCCTATCTTATAGTGCTCACAAATAAATTAAAACTAAATAGACTATAATACCTGAAACCATGAAACTTCTAGGAGAAAACAGGAAAAATGCTTCTTGATATGAGTCTTAGTAATAACTTTGGATGTGACCTAAAGCATAACAACAAATCAGAAATACACAAGTGAGACTACATCAACCTAAAATCTCTGAACAACAAAGGAAACAATCTACAAAGTGAAAAGACAACTAATGAAGTGGAACAAAAATATTCACAAATCATATATCTGAAGAGGGGTTAATATTTCCACATGTCATCTGAATAAAGGTGTTAATGAGGAGAGATAGAAACCTGAGGATGCACTCCTTCACTCACTTGCTTTTCAAAGATTTTTAACAGTTCTAATTTTTGTAGCATCTCTGCCAAACACTGAAGTATGAGTGCTTAAAATTTGAATGAAAAGTGTTACTGTCCCAAAGAGGTTCAGAATAACTAATATATTTTCATTATTTTAATCATCAATTACATAAATGTTCTACCAATATTAACTGATTGACAATCATCTTCCAAAACAAGCGGGAAAAAAATGCATGTACTTTATAAAAGAAATTCAAGAAACAACTTCCTTTATAAGAAATCTCAATATCATCAGGAAGAAAAGTCACTTTTTAAAACATTTTCTATTTTACCTTGTGGTATTTGAGTCATTTTCAAACTCTATTGGGTGTTTATTTTAGAGTTGTTATGGAGTTTAAATACAGAAATTTGTTCTCATCTAGACTTAGTGATTTTTATTCTTTTTTTTTTTTCAATTATTTTCTCCCCCTCTAAGATGTAAGTTGTCTTAACAATCCTTCTGAGTCTTACAGGAGAGAAACAGTATGAGCAGAGAGAAGGTTGGTTGTTCTCTTCCTAAGAAACAGGGATTTTGTAAGTGAGAGCATATGACACAGAATCTCCCTGAAGGCAGAAGAGTAAGAGCTTTCCAACTTAGCTTTCCAACTCTGCATGTGAAATGATTCACTAATTAGTAGTCCTAAATGTTAAGGGAAGAGAAATGAAGAAATAAAAGCCACTTATACGGCGTTTTGTGTATGATGAAAGTGCTGTATGAAACTTTGCTTCTTCATGGAAAATACCATTCTGTAAAAATGTGGTCCTATAAACTGTTATTTAAGCGGGTTCCTATAGCTGCAGACTGATTAAAACCCAGCAGGTAAAGCTATAATAAACAAATGCCACCTGCTGCTGGAACAGGTGTCTGTGTCCTCATTTAGAAATGAAACTAAACGAGAGGATGCAGAGGGGTTAGAAGACAACATTGCTTGAGTTACTCGGAGCCTGGCATTCTGTAATTCATTACTGTTTGTCCTTGAACTTAATGCTTGGGGGCTTTGATTTGTCAGGCTACTTGATAATGCCTTGAGGATTAAACTTCAATACAATTAAGAAGACCTATATCTTCTCCCGATAGAATTCCCACACTCAGTGCTGGCATTTTTTACCTCTTTGTTTTATTGTTGACCTGTCTTCACCCTGCACTACTTAGAAATCAATTATAGGACACAAATTATTGAGAACAGTTCTTTTCACCTCCTAAGAACAAATGAAAAGATACTTCATGCAGGATAAATTAAAGAACAGAATATATTGGATAGCATGCTATGAAATTTAATGAGTACCTTTTAAATATCATGTCATATGATATTAGGCTCTTCTCTCCCTTTTTTTCTGTATTTCATTTCTCATCACAATTCTAACATTCACCATTTACTAGAAACAGAAAAAGGTTACTTCTATTGTTTTAAAAACTTTTGGCTTCTTCTTTTCTCCTTAAATAACATAAATTCATGAAAGTTATTTTAAAATGATTTTGAGAAAGTGTAACTGGAAGACTCAAGAACTCTTGGGGGGAATAATTTGCCCAACATGCTTGCAATGGTTGCTACTTTAGGATGAGTCTAAGCTACTTTATGATGCTAAAGCTGAAACTCCAGTACTTTGGTCACCTCATGCGAAGAGTTGACTCATTGGAAAAGACTCTGATGCTGGGAGGGATCCCAAGGGGGGCAGGAGGAGAAGGGGACGACAGAGGATGAGATGGCTGGATGGCATCACCAACTCGATGAACATGAGTTTGAGTGAACTCCAGGAATTGGTGATGGACAGGGAGGCCTGGCGGGCTGCAATTCATGGGGTCGCAAAGAGTTGGACATGACTGAGCGACTGAACTGAACTGAACTGAAGCTACTTTATAGATATTGTTATGAGATCAAATAAATAAGCAAATGTGATAATGTTTTGACTATTTCAAAGTGCTTTATGAATATAAAAGAAATTTGAAATTGAAGTTTTATTGGAAGCTCATTGGAAATAGACACTTTTTGATATAAATTGTAAGACATTTGCCAAGAGCTTACAAATAAGGTAGGATAAATGTTTTGTGAAATTTAAAACCTTCTGGCAGGAAGTACAGGTTGAGCAACTTGTGTGCCCAAATTTTCTCAGAGAAGACAGTATGAAGTGTTTACCTTTGACCATAATCAACAATCATAAGCAATAACAAGGCTTATACCTATAGCTTTATGGGAGGATGTTTTAGTTACAATAATGCTAGGATTGTTATTATAATGACATTCACCCTACACTTTCAGAGGATTAACAAAATGAAATTTTATTTCTGCTCATATTAAGTTCAGGTAGGTAGGAAGGGGGTTTCCTTCCTTGTAGTCATTTAGGGATCCAAGGTCTTTCTAGTGCATGGTCCTTCTAGACTCTTAGAATTTTTCTTTCCATTCAGCTGAGTGCTGGAAAGGCACATCTTCTTATCCACTTGGATTCAGTACTGATATATGTTGGGTCTTTTCAGATCACAAGGCCTGCATAGATGCAAAAGTGATGCCCCAAAATGTAGCCCCTGGCTAAGACACCACAGTGAAGAAACAACTCTACAATATGAAAGAGGAGTATGACTCTTTGCTAGTTAGCTATTAATCTCCTCCACAAGGAAGCATAAACTAGTAAGATGGAATTTTAGGTTATTTCAGGGCTGATGAAGATGTAAAGGATAATTCAGGAGAGACAGGTCCTCAGGGTTCTTAATAGAATGGAATGTGCAAAATGTCCTCCAAGTGGGTGTGTGAGTGAATCTCCAAGAAAGTCAATAAAAAAGTCAGCATTTAAATTTTTCAGTAACCAAAATAAACAGTTCAGTGTTAGTCTGACTATTCCATCCATGCTCTCCAAACTCTCCTCTTTTCTACTTCCCTCACCATCAACCCCAGGCCCTACACTGTTGAAGTAAAAAAAAAAAAGAAAGAAAAGTTGATAGCAAAATGTAAATAGAAAAAAATAAAAGTGGAGAGAGAAAAGGAGGTTAGCATCACCCCTCTCTCACTATAGTCCTTACAGAATTCTCAATAGAGAAACTGAGAGTAGATGGTAATAAAGTTTAAGATTGTATTTTATTATTAATATATACTAGACTAGATATTAATTGCTACCCAGAGAACTTTTGATTACCTGAAAGTAATATAAATATATATGTATATACAATAAAATAACACTAATGTTTAATTTCAACCAGTTACTTGGGAAAACCCTGCTCCAGAGAAGGAATTTAAAGGAAGAATGAAAAAAAAATAGTGGATTTATGATTATATCCCCCAAACTGTGCTTTAAGCAGAGAATGGTATAAATAAGAAGTATTGGAGAGAAAATCTTTCATGAGTATACAAAGTTAGAGGTTGTGTTTGATCAGTTTTCTTGTAAGATGTGTACTGATTTCCATACCCATGTTGATATTGTTCAGTCGCTAACTAGTGTCCCTGTCTTTGTGACCCCATGGACGGTAGCATGCCAGGATTCTCTGTCCTTCACTACCTTCCAAAGTTTGCTCAGTTTGTTGTAATCCACACAGTCAAAGGCTTTAGTGCAATGAAGCAAAAATAGATGGTTTTCTGGAATTCTCTTTATTTTTCTATGATCCAATGGCAATTTGATCTCTGGTTCCTCTGCCTTTTCAAATCCAACTTGAATAACTGGCATTTCTTAGTTCACATACTGTTGAAGCCTAGTTTGAAGGATTTGGAGCATTACCTTGCTAGCATGTGAAATGAGCACAATTGTATATATTAGTTTGAACATTCTTTGGCATTGCCCATTGCGATTGGAATGAAAACTGACCTATTCAAGTTCTGTGGTCACTGATGAATTTTTCAAATCTGCCCACAAATTGAGTACAGCACTTTAACAGCAACATCTTTAGGATTTGAAATAGCTCAGCTGGAATTTTATCATCTCCACTAATATCTAGCAGAACTATATATAATTATATTTTAATATCCATTTTTTTCTTAGTGCAAAATAAATATTACTTAATCTTTGGTGATTTATGACTTTGAAAGTTTCAGAATCATTTAGAATAATGTAATTAGAGAAGAAATAGGATATATTAGAAAAATTGGCTCCTTTCTTAAGTCTTTCTTAACACATTTCTTTCTCTTTTCCAGTAGAAGTTATTATATTTTCTTGCCTTTGACTCTGTAGCTTGTGTGTATCTATCCTTCCTGTTAAACCTGAGCATTTAGAAAGTAGTGATCTTTGAATTTCCTTTATCATCAACAGTTCCTGATATATAGAAGGTCTGGTAAACAGAGAAAGTCACTGATTTGAAAAAGAGGCTGAAAGTTGAGGTTGTATAATAAATCCCTAAACTTACCTTTTTTATTTTAATGAAGTACTTTTCTCTCTTAAAAGTAGAACACACAAAAAAAATCAGTTAATTGAGGCTTTGGATCTTAAGTTCCTATTAATCAAAGTTTTAATGAATATAGACGTAGAAGATAGATGAAGACTTTGACAGAATGCCTCTCTTGGTAACATAATGAAGGTTAATATGTGAAAAGTCCCTGTAGTAGAGAACCTGTGGGAGACAGAACTCACAAGCTCCCCTGCATAATCAGAATTCTGTTTCTTTGTCTTTCACAAGATAATTTCAGTGATACAGAGTTGAACAACCCTAAGGAAAGGATTATCCAAGAAGGAATGATATTTCCAATGGAGCATGCAGGCTTAGAAAAAAGTTAGCACACTTCAAGCTTGGTAGTGGTTAGGCCACATACTCAGAATTCCCTGGGTATACTTAAATTCTTCCAATTTGTAAAATACGTGTTGTCATTTACCTTAAAAGTCAAGTTATAAAGAGTTTTATACACAAATTGAAAAAGCAGGCCCTGTTAATGAATTATTTTGTTATTAAACAACACAAGTGTCTTCTTATTACATTTTAAATTAAATTTACTTAAGATTCCTGATACTTTGCAAAGAAATCAGCATGAAAGAAGCTCCAAACTTAACATCTATTGCTATTATCAACCTAATTGATTATCTTAGGGAAGCAGGTTGTACAGAAAAGACAAAATATGATTTGAAAGAAGTATATTATCAAGATGTTAAATTAACTATGAAATAGTTGTAGAGCTTCTAAATGCTCAGAGTCCTTCTGTTAAATATAAAAAGAGAGTGAATGCAATATGCTCTATATTTTTCATATTTTTCTTTGTCTTTCAATTCAGTTCAGTCGCTCAGTCATGTCCAACTCCTTGCGACCCCATAAATTGCAGCACGTCAGGCCTCCCTGTCCATCACCAACTCCTGGAGTTCACTCAGACTCACGTCCATTGAGTCAGTGATGCCATCCAGCCATCTCATCCTCTGTCGTCCCCTTTTCCTCCTGCCCCCAATCCCTCCCAGCATCAGTCTTTTCCAGTGAGTCAACTCTTCTCACGAGGTGGCCAAAGTTCTTTGTCTTTGGAGGTCATCAAAATTATTTCTAGTCCTAATTTTCTTCCTATTTGATAGCACATCAGAGTAGCTGCCTTGTTGAATTTCTCTGATGCTAGACATTTATGACATGCTGGACTTTAAGTGCTTGAGGCTGTTTCTAGCACATTCCCTAATTATGCTTAAATAGGAGCCTGCTCTTATAGTAAATCTGAATTTTTAGAGCAGAACAGTTAAAAATGCACTGATGCAAATCCAAGAAGAATAAGGTTAAACTTGAAGCCAGTTTAACCAAGTATAATTGTACAGCAGAGAAGCAATTAATTTTTCCATATTTTTCAGGGAGCATATTTCAGGGCTTCCATATTTTTGGCCTCCCTTAAATATATTTTCCTTTAACATAAATGCAATTCATCACTGGCCAGTACATTTCAAACAGACGACCTCAGCAATTTAAATACAGACTTATTGGGCTTTGTTGTTCTTGTTCAGTGATGTAAGACACATAATTTGACATTTGCCATCATTCTGTCTACAACCAATACCACAAACCAAAAATGTGATTTTCTATACTAATTTTTTTTCTGAACCCAAATTTATGTTGCAAAATTATTGACAGTGCACTTCTATCATAGAAATAACATCAAAGAGAGAAATGAGACAGAGCCTTTAGTCTAAATCTTTTACCCAACTTATAGCATGCATTTAAGATGATCACTTAAACGTCTTTGAATCTTAGTATTCAGCTCAGTTCAGTTCAGTTCAGTCGCTCAGTCGTGTCTGACTCTTTGCAACACCGTGAATCGCAGCATGCCAGGCCTGCCTGTCCATCACCAACTCCCGGAGTTCACTCAAATTCAAGTCCATTGAGTCGGTGATACCAACCAGCTATCTCATCCTCTGTCATCCCCTTCTCCTCCTGCCCCTAATCCCTCCCAGCATCAGGGTCTTTTCCAATGAGTCAAATCTTTGCATGAGGTGGCCAAAGTATTGGAGTTTCCCCTTTAGCATCAGTCCTTCCAATGAACACCCATCTCCTTTAGGATGAACTGGTTGGATCTCCATGCAGTCCAAGAGATTCTCAAGAGTCTTCTCCAACACCACAGTTCAAAAGCATCAATTCTTCAGTGCTCAGTTTTCTTCAAAGTCCAACTCTTACATCCATACATGACCACTTGAAAAACCATAGCCTTGACTAGACGCACCTTTGTTGGCAAAGTAATGTCTCTGCTTTTGAATATGCTGTCTAGGTTGGTCATAACTTTCCTTCCAGGGAGTAAGCATCTTTTAATTTCATGGCATAAAATAAGAATTTAGGTTGAATTATTTTTCCCGCAAATTGGCCAGGTGTTCTATGATAATGTTTATTTCATTACCACAGCTTTCTATGTATTTTCTTTCATTGAAGTATAACTTTATACAATAAGAGTGCCCAAATCTTCAGTGTACAATTTAAGGAATTTTTAAATATGCAAGGACCATTCAGATTGAAGCATAGATTTCCAGTCCCAGGGGGCTCCCTGGTTTCACTACTGAGTCCATATTCTTTAATAGTCTTTTAACTCCTGATACCATAGCTTAGTTTTGCCTGCTTTTGAACTGTATGTAAATGGAATCATTCAGTATGCACTTTTTTTTGTCTTTGGCTTCTTTTGTTCAACAATATGTCTTTGTAAGTCATGTATACGCTGATCAGTAGTGATGACTTGTTCTTTTCCATTGTAGTCTTGTATCCCTTAGTATGGGATATTAATGTGCCCCACCAAGGCCACCTATATACTAGCCATCTCTTTCCTGTCCTGCTCAACCCAAATCAATATATTGACATGGTGGATCAGTGTAGTTTGCTCTGGGGGTTTCTAGGAGGTCCAGATCTCTTCAGACTCTATTATAAAAGAGGACAGGTGAGTTAATAGCTCTGAAGTAAAACTGTAAATAAATATTATAGTCTGTCCCAGAGGAGTGCAAACTATTTCTGATCCCCTATTGTAACTGAAGTTCAAAACATATTTAACAAATCAATGGACACCTATCATGTTCCTAAAACGTAATTAATCTGCTAGCTACCACAGCAGTTGCGGTTGGGAGCACTACTTGATTGACCCTGTAATCATCTACTATCATTCTCTGGGACCCAACTGGTATCTGCAAAGGTCAGACAAGCAAATTAAATGGAGATATAATAGGGACCACCACTATATGCTTTAGTTGTTTAATGGTGACACTAATCTCTGCTACCCCCACTGTCTAGGATGCAGTATGGTTTTAGATGTACTGTTGTGGTTGGGGAGAAGGGACAAGTTCTAAAAGTTCTCCCTGACTTTCTTCAGTAAGATAATTCTTACATATAATTCAGAGACTCAGTGTGGGAATTATCCAAGTATAACACTTCCAGTTATGCACTCAGGGACTGGGAAACTGGCTAGTGGGTGACTCTATGGATCCCTTAGGTACACTATGTACCAGACTTAAGACTAGAGCCCCATGCATTACTTGGCACCTTCAGCTTTCCCTTTAATAAAAGCCTAAAGAGAGACTTTGAATCTCTAGACAAAAGACTTTGTGCCCACTCACCTTCAAATATATGGATATTTCCTTTTCTGTAGGACACGATTACCAGAATACATGGTCATAATTCCCTTTGTAGAAGGTCCTATGGTAGGGTTCTTCCTATTACAGACTTGGCTGCTCTTCAATGATGGGATTCTGGACTACAAAATTTACTCAGTTCCAGAAACCTAGATTGTGACTTTTTTTTAGGTGGTGAAGTTGTATTCCTGTTTCCTGATCTTGCATTCTTGTCTTTCTTTGTTTATTCTCTCTCTCTCTCTCTCTCTCTCTCTCTCTCTCTGTCAAACACCACCTTTATTAATAGTCTATTTTGTCACTAGCAATAGAATGACAGCTCTTCGATCCCCTGGGTCAAGCCCCCTTAGCTGTCCTTCTTATCTTGCTGATTGTTAATTTTGACCTCCTGACTTCTTGAGGTTAAGAGTCCATTTATTTCAAAGATATTAGAAACCCAGATGTGTAACCACCTGCCCTGCAATCAGCTATAGCCATGGGGACATAGGTGGTTGACAGAGTCTTTAGCTAATACTAAACCAAAAACATGCCACACAAAATTGTAGGCTCTAGCTCCCAAGAACGGTGCATGCTTAATAGGAGACAGTTACCACGGCAGCAATAGTCACTAACTATACTGAGCAGCAAGAGAATGCAGGGCTACATTAATACACTGCAGCAGGGAGGAATATCTGTGTAACACAGGTGAACCCCTTGGTGTCTCCACACTCCCTTATCATGTTGTAACTTTGAACAAACCCATGTGACAAACCTGGCCTAAGATGGCACTAAGAATTGAAAGTTTGTGCCACTCCCTGCAACTTCACATGTTGAAGCCTTAATCCTGAAGGTGATAGTATTAGGAGATGAGGTCTTTGCGAGATAATCAAGTCATGAGGGTGGCACCCTCATGAGTGGGATTAGTGCCTTTATAAGACAACACAGGAGAGAGATGATCTTTCTTTTTCTCTCCATGTGAGCACATAGCAAGAAGGCTATCATCTGTAAACCAGGAAGAGAATTCTCACCAGAACTTGACCATGTTTGTACCCTTCCAATGTCCAGAACTGTGAAAAAATAAATGTTTGATTTCAAGCCACTCATCTGTACCTTGTTGTAGTAGTCCAAACAAAGATAAAAAGTTATGATTATCTAACATTAAGAACAGTCAGAAAAGAAGTATTACAAAACCAAGTTAACTACCAAGACTGTGGAGGTGATAGCTGAAGGGAAAGCATTTTGAATGGCTATGGTAGGGTTGTAGGGGGAGTTTATAAGCACCTGTTGTGCTCGTGATATCAACTACAGCAGCAGATCTGTACTTGGTCCCACTAACCTCTTTTAAGTTTCCTCTTAATGGAAGCTCATGGAAACTTTGGAGGAGCCGGCCATGAAAATTCCCCCCTTGGATCTTTTCAACAGCAGGAAGGGGATGGGTTGTTATGAAATTTATTTTAGCTGCTGCACTCTGAAATCCACTGCCAATTTTTCATCAACACCACAATGTCCCATTGTGCTTAGTTGCTCAGTCATCTCCAACTCTTTGCAACCCCACCAGACTCCTCGGCCCATGAGGATTCTACAGGCAAGAATACTGGAATAGGTTGCCATGCCCTCCTCCAGGGGATCTTCCCAACCTGGGGATTGAGCCCAGGTCTCTGGCATTGCAGGCAGATTCTTTACCATCTGATCCACCAGGGAAGCCAATAATGTCCCATTAGCTTCTTCCAACCATCAACTCTGCACAGCTCTCTTTCTGAGAGCCAACAGATTTTTCTGACTAACAGCTTAGGCTCAAAAGCACTGACAGCCTCACCAAACTTTTTTTTTTTTTTTTAACCTCACTTCCTTCCTTTTTCCCTTTCTTAAGAGCAGAACTGCATCAAGTTCAGAAGGCTTTCCCCCCACCCCAAAATGGAGCACTCCTCATTTATCCTCACAGGCTTTTCCTTTCATAAACCTCTTGTATATTTTACCTCATTTTAGAGGCAGCTTCCTGGAAGACACAGACTAATGTATATGTGTTTTCAAACACATGCTTACTCATTATACATAATTTTCTGCAAAACTTCATATCCATCATTACATGTCAGTTAATCAGCTTTAATTTTTTGGATGTGTTTTCTGAGTTTTACTTATACAATTTTTGGTTATTCAATGGCCAAGTCATGTCCGACTGTTTATACCTCCATGGACTACAGCACGCCAAACTTCCCTGTCCCGCGCCATCTCTCAGAGTTTGTCCAAGTTAATGTCCATTAAATCAATGGTTGATTAAATGGTTAGGTGCCATCCAACCACCTCATCCTCTGTTTCCCTCTTCTTCTGCTTTCAATCTTTCCCAGCATCAAGGTCTTTTCTAATGAGTCAGTTCTTCTCATCAGGTGGCCAAAGTACTGGAGTTTCAGCTTCAGCATTGGTCCTTCCAATGAGTATTCAGGGTTGAATTCCTTTAGGATTGACTGGTTTGATCTCCTTGCTCTCTAAGGGACTCTCAAGAGTCTTTTCCAACACCAGAGTTCAAAGGCATCACTCTTCAGCACTCAGACTTCTTTATGGTCCAACATTCACATCCATATACAACTACTGGAAAACTCATAGACTTAACTATACAGACTTTTTTAATCAAAGTGATGTCTTTGTTTGTAATATACCACCTAGGTTTTTCATAGCTTTCTTCCCAAGAGGCAATTGTCTTCTAATTTCATGGCTGCAGTCACTGTCCACAGTGAATTTGGAGCCCAAGAAAACAAAATCTGTCACTGCTTCCACTTTTTTACCCTCCTATTTGCCATGAAGTGATGGGACTAGATGCCATGATCTTATTTTTTTTTTTAATATTGAGTTTTAAGCTGGCTTTTTCACTCTCTTTCAGCCTCATCAAGAGGCTCTTTAGTTCCTCTTGACTGTCTGCCATTACAGTAATATCATGTGTATATCTGAGGCTGTTGACATTTCTCTAGGCAATCTTGACTCCAAGTTGTAACTCATCCAGCCTGACAATTCATATGATATGCTCTGCATGTAAGTTAAATAAACAGAGTGACAATATACAGAGTTGTTGTACTCCCTTCTCAATTTTGAACAAATCAGTTGTTCAGTTTCTTCTTGACCCACACACAGATTTCTCAGAGACAGGTAAAATGGTCTGGTATTCTCGACATATGGTAATACAGATCAGATCAGTTCAGTCGCTCCATCGTGTCCGACTCTTTGTGACCCCATGAATCCCAGCACGCCAGGCCTCCCTGTCCATCACGAACTCCCGGAGTTTACTCAAACTCTTGTCCATTGAGTCGATGATACCACCCAGCCATCTCATACTCTGTCTTCCCCTCCTCCCAGCATCAGGGTCTTTACCAATGAGTCAACTCTTTGCATGAGGTGGCCAAAGTATTGGAGTTTCAGCTTTAGCATCAGTCTTTACAATGAACACCCAGGACCTATCTTCTCCAGAATGGAAGAGTTGGATTTCTTGCAGTCCAAGGGACTCTCAAGAGTCTTCTCCAACACCACAGTTCAAAAGCATCAATTCTTCGGCACTCAGACTTCTTCAGAGTCCAACTCACACATCCAAAAATGACCACTGGAAAAACCACAGCCTGGACTACACGGACCTTTGTTGGCAAAGTAATGTCTCTGTTTTTTAATATGCGATCTAGGTTGCTCATAACTTTCCTTCCAAGGAGTAAGCGTCTTTTAATTTTATGGCTGCAATCACCATCTGCAGTGACTTTGGAGCCCCCCAAAATAAAGTCTGACACTGTTTCCACTGTTTCCCCATTTATTTCCCATGAAGTGATGGGACCAGATGCCATGATCTTAGTTTTCTGAATCTTGAGCTCTAAGCCAGCTTTTTCACTCTCCTCTTTCACTTTCATCAAGAGGCTTTTTAGTTCCTCTTCACTTTCTGCCATAAGGGTGGTGTCATCTGCATATCTGAGATTATAGATATTTCTCCTGGAAATCTTGATTCTAGCTTGTGTTTCATCCAGCCCAGCATTTCTCATGATGTACTCTGCATATAAGTTAAATAAGCAGGGTGACAATATACAGCCTTGACGTATTCCTTTTCCTATTTGGAACCAGTCTGTTGTTCCATGACCAGTTCTAACTGTTGCTTCCTGACCTGCACATAGGTTTCTCCAGAGGCAGGTCAGGTGGTCTGGTATTCCCATATCTTCAAGAATTTTCCACACAGTCAAAGGCTTTGGCATAATCAATAAAGCAGAAACAGATGTTTTTCTGGAACTCTCTTGCTTTTTCCATGATCCAGTGCATGTTGCCAATTTGACCTCTGGTTCCTCTGCCTTTTCTAAAACCAGCTTGAACATCTGGAAGTTCATGGTTCACATATTGCTGAAGCCTGGCTTGGAGAATTTTGAGCATTACTTTACTAGCGTGTGAGTTGAGTGCAATTGTGCGGTAGTTTGAACATTCTTTGGCATTGCCTTTCTTTGGGATTGGAATGAAAACTGACCTTTTCCAGTCCTGTGGCCACTGCTGAGTTTTCCAAATGTGCTGGCATATTGAATGCAGCACTTTCACAGCATCATCTTTCAGGATTTGGAATAGCTCAACTGGAATTCCATCACCTCCACTAGCTTTGTCCATAGTGATGCTTTATAAGGCCCACTTGACTTCACATTCCAGGATGTCTGGCTCTAGGTGAGTGATCACACCATTGTGATTATCTGGGTTGTGAAGCTCTTTTTTTTATAGTTCTTCTGTGTATTCTTGCCACCTCTTCTTAATATCTTCTGCATCTGTTAGGTCCATACCATTTTTGTCCTTTATCAAGCCCATCTTTGCATGAAATGTTCCCTTGGCATCTCTAATTTTCTTGAAGAAATATCTAGTCTTTCACATTCTGTTGTTTTCCTCCTTTTCTTTGCACTGAATGCTGAGGAAGCCTTCCTTATCTCTCCTTACTATTCTTTGGAACTCTGCATTCAGATGCTTATATCTTTTCTTTTCTCCTTTGCTTTCTGCTTCTCTTCTTTTCACAGCTATCTGTAAGGCCTCCTCAGACAGCCATTTTGCTTTTTTTGCATTTCTTTTCCATGGGAATTGTCTTGATCTCTGCCTCCTGTACAATGTCACAAACCTCTGTCCATAGTTCATCAGGCACTCTGTCTATCAGATCTAGTCCCTTAAATCTATTTCTCACTTCCATTGTATAATCATAAGGGATTTGATTTAGGAATAACCTCAGATATGCAGATGGCACCACCCTTATGGCAGAAAGTGAAGAGGAACTAAAAAGCCTCTTGATGAAAGTGAAAGTGGAGAGTGAAAAAGTTGGCTTAAAACTCAACATTCAGAAAACAAAGATCATGGCGTCTGGTCCCATCACTTCATGGGAAATAGATGGAGAAACAGTGTCAGACTTTATTTTGGGGGGCTCCAAAATCACTGCAGATGGTGATTGCAGCCATGAAATTAAAAGACGCTTACTCCTTGGAAGGAAAGTTACTACCAACCTAGATAGCATATTCAAAAGCAGAGACATTACTTTGCCAACAAAGGTCCATCTAGTCAAGGCTATGGTTTTTCCAGTGGTCATGTATGGAAGTGAGAGTTGGACTCTGAAGAAGTCTGAGCACCGAAGAATTGATGCTTTTGAACTGTGGTGTTGGAGAAGACTCTTGAGAGTCCCCTGGACTGCAAGGAGATCCAACCAGTCCATTCTGAAGGAGATCAGCCCTGGGACTTCTTTGGAAGGAATGATGCTAAAGCTGAAACTCCAGTACTTTGGCCACCTCATTGGAAGAGTTGACTCATTGGAAAAGACTCTGATGCTGGGAGGGATTGGGGGCAGGAGGAGAAGGGGACAACAGAGGATGAGATGGCTGGATGGCATCACTGACTCGATGGACGTCAGTCTGAGTAAACTCCGGGTGTTGGTGATGGACCGGGAGGCCTGGCGTGCTGCAATTCATGGGGTTGCAAGAGTCGGACATGACTGAGTGACTGAACTGAACTCAACTGAACTGAATGGTCTAGTGGTTTTCCCTACTTTCTTCAACTTAAATCTGAATTTCACAATAAGGAGTTCATGATCTGAGCCACAGTCAGCTCCCAGTCTTTTTTTTGCTGACTGTATGAGCTTTTCCATCTTTGGCTGCAACGAATATAGTCAATCTGATAATCAGTCTGATTTCACCACCCCTGACCCCATTCCCGAGGTCAGGGATGGAGGCTGAGAGGTGCAACCCCACGTCCAAGGAGTGGAGACTCTGCGTGTGCAGGAGGGCTGAGAGGATCTACTCCATGTTCAAGGTCAGGAGGGACGGCCATGACGAGATACCCCTCATCCAAGGTAAGGAGCAGCAACTGCGCTTTGCTGGAGCAGCCGTGAAGAGATACCCCAAGTCCAAGGTAAGAGAAACCCAAGTAAGATGGTAGATGCTGCGAAAGGGCATCAGAGGGCATACACATTGAAACCATAATCACAGAAAACTAGCCAATCTGATCACATGGACCACAGCCTTGTCTAACTCAATGAAACTTAGCCATGCCATGTGGGGCCACCCAAGATGGGTGGGTCATGGTGGAAAGGTCTGACAGAATGTGGTCCACTGGAGAAGGGAATGGCAAACCACTTCAGTATTCTTGCCTTGAGAACCCCATGAACAGTATGAAAAGGTAAAATGGTAGGATACTGAAAGGGGAACTCCCCAGGTCTGTAGGTGCCCAATATGCTACTGGAAATCAGTGGAGAAATAACTTCAGAAAGAATGAAGGGATGGAGCCAAAGCAAAAACAATACCCAGCTGTGGATGTGACCGGTGATAGAAGCAAGGCCCAATGCTGTAAAGAGCAATATTGCATAGGAACCTGAATGTCAGGTCCATGAATCAAGGCAAATTGGAAGTGGCCAAACAGGAGATGGCAAGAGTGAACATCAACATTCTAGGAATCAGTGAACTAAAATGGACTGGAATGGGTGAATTTAACTCAGATGACCATTATATCTACTACTGTGGGCAGGAATCCCTCAGAAGAAATGGAGTAGCCATCATGGTCAACAAAAGAGTCCAAAATGCAGTACTAGATGCAATCTCAAAAACGACAGAATGATCTCTGTTCGTTTCCAAGGTAAACCGTTCGATATCACAGTAATCCAAGTCCATACCCCAACCAGTAACGCTGAAGAAGCTGAAGTTGAACGGTTCTATGAAGACCTGCAAGACCTTTTAGAACACCCAAAAAAGATGTCCTTTTCATTATAGGGGACTGGAATGCAAAAGTAGGAAGTCAAGAAACACCTGGAGTAACAGGAAAATTTGGCCTGGGAGTACGGAATGAAGCAGGGCAAAGGCTAATAGAGTTTTGCCAAGAGAATGCACTGATCATAGCAAACACCCTCTTCCAACAACACAAGAGAAGACTACACATGGACATCACTAGAAAGATCAGATAGTAAATCCTAAATCAGCCTAAGAATAAAGGAGAAAAGAAGACAGAGGTGGTATAAAACAAGAGATAAATAAGCTTTCTCTTTTTTAACTGTTACAGGGTTGGTTTCTGCCCGCTCAGTCACTTCAGTGTGTCAGATTCTTTGTGACCCGATGGACTATAGCCCACCAGGCTCCTCTGTCCTTGGGATTCTCTAGGCAAGAATACTGGAGTGGGTTGCCATGCCTTCTTCGAGGGGATCTTCCTGACCCAGGATTCGAACCCAGTGTGCCTACATCTCTTGCATTGCAGGCAGATTCTTTACCTGGGAAAGTCAAATTATTGGTAGGTAATTACAATTTTAACAAGTAATACTCTTTAAAAAATTGTTTTTTGTTTAGTAGTGCAGCATTATCTAAGGCAAATGATTTTCTTCTCTTGAATGATAGATAAAAATGGCTTATTTTGTGAGATATGTACAGATTTTATTTAGTTTTTCAAAAATACATCATCACCTGCCTTTGAATATTTATATTTTTTGCCCAGTGCTTGAGGTGATTTTGCATTTTTTTTTCATTTTGTTATCTCTTTGACTCAGATTCAATATTTTCAAAGCAATTGGTCTAGTTTTGAGGTTTAGCCATTTTGTCAAAGAACAAAATCAAGACTTCTTGTCACAGAGTAGATGTATATATATGCAAACCTAAGATATACACACATATACTTATGATCTGGTATTTTAGATAGATAGTAGATAATGAACACATACATGATACCTGCTTTGAACATATCAACAACAGAGACTATTATAGAGAGGCTTGCAATATGCCTAAGGCCTCTAAACCTTTTTCATTTCACTTCAAATTCAGTGCTATTTTAATTGTAGACTATTATTTATTGCCTAGGTCCACCTATTTCTTGATTCTTCTCTAGATTAAATATATACTTTTTGATAAAGCTTTTAAGACTGAAAAATCCATTCCCCAAATATCCAGGCTCCACTTTTTTCAATACTCCACAAAAAATTTTCTTGATTTATAATCTGAAGGCTGCTTACGTCCTCTTGCTGCTTGTTCTATTCCTTTCCCAGAAAGAAAGAAAAATTGGGGAAAGAAACTGAATGTTTAGCCTAGGTCTTGGAGCATTTGCCCTCAGGACAAACGTTTTCTCTGCTCAGTCAGAGAAATGCAGTCAGGTGGTAAATGCACCATAGCAAAATCTGTCCTTGAAAAGGAGGTCTTCAAAAGTCTAGTTGAGCTGGTCATGGCACATGTCTGTGTGTCTAATTCAGCATTGCGTTTTAGAGAATTGATTTGGCTACAGTGCTGAGACATGTCACCAAGTGAAGATGATCTGAAGCAAAGAAGACATATTAAACTTGTCTGATTTCTGTATTTATCTATCCAGTGAATTTGGAAATAAGAGAGAGAATTGATAATTTTAAGCCAAGTCTAAATGTCTGATAGTATGGCAGTCATGTTGGAATATATAGGCAAAAAGAATAAAATAAATACATTAAAGCTAGAACTGTGAAAGGCAGAGGAAGCAGTATAACAGATGGAACACTGAGTAGTTGGAACAAGGATGGCAGTTGCCTTACTTCAAAGTTTGCCTTTTATGATAAAAGTAAACACTTCCTTTAACTACTGTTAGGCATTTTTTTTACCTTGTTAGAAGAAATTCTACAACATAGCTAAATTTAAAGTATATTTGGACTTGCAAGACAAATTTATATTTATTCATTCACTCACCCACTCATTCATTCTTTTAATAATTATTCCACTTTACATATTTTAGTTTTTAATACTTATCTCTTTTCACCAGAATGTAACTTAATTTCTGCTATATCGCAGTGCTTAGGACACTTTCTGCTATAAATAGGTAGTTAATAAATATTGTTTGTTTAGTCACATAACTGCGTCCAACTCTTTTGTGACCCCATGAACTGTAGCCCTCCAGGTTCCTCCACACATGGGATTTCCCAGGCAAGAATACTGGAGTGGGTTGCCAGTTTCTTTTCCAGGGATCTTCCTCACCTCGGGATCAAACCTGTGTCTCCTGGAAGTCTCCTGCATTGCAGGCAGATTCTCTACCACTGAGCCACTGGGGAAGCCTGCTTCCTAAATAATCCCTGGGTAAACAAGTAATATATTATTTAATTAAATTATATGCTATTAATGAGGTATACAAAGAAAATATGAGGAATATACATGACAACCTAAATACAACTCTGGGTTATAGGAATGATATATTTCAGTTGTGAGTGAAAAGTATGAACATGGTACAATAAAAGGAATAGAGTTTTCCTCTTCTCAATTCCCTGATCTGAAACTACTCCTATGTCATCCCTGTGGGTATCAGATGATTATCTATTTTAATGACTTTTTGAAATATATATAATTGCATGCAGGAGATATTTAAATTGTACAATTTGATCAGTTTTGAAATATGTATAAGCTTATGAAAATCATCACCATAATCAAGATAGCGAATATTCTCATCACACAAAAAGGTTTTTTGTGCCCTTTTCTAATCCCATTTCTTTCTCCTGCTCTGTCTGTAGGTGATGACTAACTTGTTTTTGATCATTCTAAACAAGCTATAATTGTTTTATATTTATTTATAAATATATGTTGTTTTATATTGTTTTTGACTGTTTATGCTGTTTATATTTATTTATATTTTATTTAATACTCTAATTTTATATTAATGATTCATGTAGTACAAATTTGTTTTTGTTTGGTTTTTTTCTCTCAGCATAATAATTTTGAAACTCATAATCTTTGCTGTTGTGGATTAACATTTTTTAATTGCTGAAATATTCCATTGTAAGAATATACTATAATTTGTGGACATTGAATAGAATATATATGATTGTGAACAGCTGGATCATTTTTAGTTTTGAGCTATTGCAAAATGTTACTATAAACATTCTTGGAGGAGGGAATTGCAACCCACTCCAGTATTCTTGCCTGGAAAATCTCACGGACAGAGGAGTCTCGCAGACTACAGTCTATGCAAAGGGTCAGACACGACTGAGTGACTAACACATAAGTAAAGTTGCTACAAGCATTCTTGTATAGTATTTTTTTTTTTACATGAATATACCCTTTTTTTTCTCTTGACTAAATTGCTAGGCGTCAGTCACCTCAGTCAGACAATAGGATATGTCCACATTTTGAGAGACTGACCAATGTTTTCCAATATGATTGTACCATTGCACCTTCCCTTCACAGTGTGAGAGAGGTCCCACTGCACTGGATCCTTAACAACGCTTGATGTTTCCTTTTTATTTTTTTTTAAGTTTAGCTCTTTTTAAAAATGTATAGTAGCCTCTTACTGTGGTTTTAGCTAGCATTTCCTTGTTAACTAATTATTTCAACCATTTTTTTTACACTGTCATTTGTTATTTTTATTCTTTTATGAAGAGTCTGATGATCCCCTGGAAGAGGGCATGGCAACCCACTTCAGTATTCTTGCCTGGAGAATCCCATGAACAGAGAAACTTAACAAGCTAGAGTTAATAGGGTCGCAAAGAGTCTGACATGACTGAATTGACTTAGCATGCACGCATGCGTGAAGTGTCTGGTAAAATTGTTAAAAATCAAAAGAACAATAAATAGAGATTTATATCTCTCCCTGTGAGAGATATAAAGGAAAATGTGATGAGAAAAGTGCATAATGCAGTTTTCTTAAGTATCATTAGTGCTTTGTTTGGTAAGTTTGATGATGGGGGAAATTTTTTAGTATTATTTGTGATTAACAGTTTATTTAAAAGATGAAAGAAAATTGTTGCTAACCACCATCTGGGAAATTGTCATGGGTAACTTCCATATCTGATACCTAAATGATGTTTTGATAGAGTTTGTACACAAAGAGAGCTGATGAATTCATGGACTTAAATCTAAAAATAAAGTTTCCAATACTTAATTTCTATGTAGTAAGGCTTTAATAAAAATCTTTTGAGTGTTTGAATGACATGTGTATATGGATATTCATTCAAAGGTCAATAATATTCATTACTGCAATATATTCTGAGAATATAGCACTATTTACATAGTTATAATTTTGATAAGCAAAATACAAATAACTGGAAATACAAAAGAGATGTCCTTTTTTCTCTTCAAGATGAAGGACTGGATTCTTGAGCTTCTTATTATAATGTGTACTCTTGTGCATAAATCTTTGAAATTGACCAATAGAAAAATATGAACTCATGTTATCCCATATTTTATGGAAATTAGATGTAGCAACTTGAATCCTTTAACACAGGACAAATGCAGGATACTTTTTGAGTCACAAAGTTTTGCATATCTTAAACGTTTGGATCCCATGTGTTCTACTCTTGACAGCTATGATGCTGAAGTGAAGTAAATGCTACAAACAAATTCCTTGGATTTGAGTTTGAAAAAAAGTCATGGTTATTTCAGAACCTCTGCATTTAATGGAATAAAATGACCCTGACTTCATAGGTTCAACTAAAAAGTGACCCATGCTTTGTGTAAAAGGAAAAAGAATAGAGAGTTAGGAAAGATTGAGGTAACTCAGCTGATCACATTGGAAGGTGCTAAGTCCTCTGGGTACTGTCCCAGGTCAGAACTCCATTCCCATAGGCCCAGGTTTACTGGGGCCCAATATCTACTAGAGTCCAGTAACTAGTGATCCCTGTTCCAGCTTCACTTGTTCCTGCTCTATGTTCCCCATATACATGCCTTAGGTGTCTCACATGTCTGCAATTCTACCTGTAAAAGTGTCTTGTGATGCCTCATGTCTAAGCCAATAAATATTACATTAGGAATAATGAGCAACTACACAAGACCTTCAGTTTGAAAGCCTACATTTTCAAGCATATGTTCTTCAAGAGAACTCAAAAATGCATTGACTGCCACGGTTCAATAAGAAAGGTACACTATTTAGGTATGTTGATTTGAATATCAGATATTTATAAATATCTTATTGTGTAACTCTTTTTTCCTTTGAGAGATTAATATAAAATGTAGTGAATTCAGATGAAAAATTATATTTCCTCAGAATGAGCAAAAATGTATAAATTGGGGACTTCCCTGGGGCCTCAGATGGTAGAGCATTTGCCTACAATTCAGGAGACCCAGGTTTGATCCCTGAGTTGGGAAGACCCCCTGGAGAAGGGCATGGCAACCCACTCCAGTATTCTTGCCTGGAAAAATCAATGGGCAGAGGGGCGTGGTGGGCTACAGTCCATGGGATCACAAAGAGCAGAGCATGACTGAACAACTAACACTGGTGCTCCAGTGGTTAAGACTCTGAGCTTCCAATGCAAGGTGCGCAGATTTGATCCCTGGTCAGGGAACTAAGATTCTACATGCTGCATGATGCAACCAAAGGAGAAAAATATATATGAATTTTATAATATTCATTGAGAACAGAAATTTATAATCAGCTAGTACAGCACCCATGCTCACCACATAAAGGAGAAAGTTGACACTGTGTGGTGGCTAGTGATGGATCAAAGATGTCAAAACCCTTAGGAGCAGAGCTAGAATTGGACCTGCTAGAATTCTAGCAGAGCTAGAACTGTTAGCTGTTCTAGCCAACAGTTGCTGGCATTCAGCATCTTATAGAACACTTTTGATTTTTAACACAAAAAGAAGGAAACCGAGAAAGAAATAGGCAACAAGAATACAGAAATACCTATCACCATTTGCTTTTCTTTTCCTTTTAAAACTTGTTTCTAAAAATTGTTACTCTCTCTCATTTCTATTCACATAAAAATCAGTTTTCCTATCCAATATGTCTTAGTATAATAACTTACTGAAAAAACCCATACCCATGCAATTATTTCTAACATCCTAGACAATTTTATTTTTAAAACTTAAGTGTTAAAAAAGGAAAGGCATTTATATTTCTGCCATATAGAGTAGATTAGAAAATAGTTTTGTACTTTGGAGAGTTAACAATATAAGTATACATACAGAAACAATACCTCAAAATTAGGTATTGTTTAACTGAAGCTTTGACAGCCCATTTCGTTAGTATTTTCACCGTAATAAAACCTCTTTTTTGGTAATAAAACCTTTCTGAAGGGACAACTGGTGGCGGGAGGAAAGTATCTTAGAAATGTTACTCGACTTTCTATAGTTATCTCTTTAAAAAGTAGCACTGTGTCTCAAACGAGGGATTTCACAAATTAACATTTTTGACTGACTCTACTCTCACAGAACAACTTAAAGTTTGACAGTTTCGTGAATTGTAATGACTGAAATAATTGCAAGTATCCCTCGTTTTGCAAATTTTACTTCATGCATTTCACTTTTGCAAAAGACCTACATTAGCACCTCTGTTTGCTAACCAAAAAATCTGAAGAGAATATTCACTTTTATGAAAAGAAAAAAAAAAAAAGTAAAAAACTAAAGTAGCATTCAGTGTTTGTTTGGCAGTGAGCCATTACAAAGGCCATGTACATCTCAAGCTGTGAGAGTGGCACCACCAGGTTCCTTCCCCGGGAACCACACTCGGAGTCTTGGCATCCAATCACCACAGCTTTGAACTGTGTCTGTGAGCATCTGTGCTTCATCTCGATTAATTTTGTGACACTCTTAGCAAGATGTGTTCTAGATATACTTGCTTTTTTCCTTTACTCCATTGTGGCTTAGGAAAGGTTTCAAAGGAACATTCTTCTTCAGAGAGTGGGGGATAGTTGTATTTGGTTTAACAATAATTGTATTTTTAACAAAAAAGACAAAACCTTACTGCAACAATGTTTGGGGATGAAAAATAAATGTTTTCAACATTCATTGTTTAAATACTTACAAGTATTTTAATCAATATAGAATTTCTCAGTTCCTCAGTGTGGAATTCTCAACGTTCTCACTGTATCCTGGGAAGCCTAGTAAAAATGTTGTACAGTATACTGAAATCCATATGCTATCTCTATGTTTTAGTACTATAACAATATATATTTAGTTTTTATATTCAGGTATTATCTAATATCTTTTCTCAGAAAACTTAATTTCTCCTTTTCTACCTCTTTCTCAAGTTTATTAAAGAAATTCAATTTCATCTTCTTTACTCTTCTGAATGTAAACTTGGATCTGACATTATTGCTCTATTTACCAAATTTACATATTTAATTTCTGCCTTCACACTTAAGAAGTCAATTGTCCTACATCTATAAAATATCTTATTGTCATTTTATGTCCTGGGTGAATATTTTCATTCTGATACCTGGTAGAATCTAAATAGCTGTTGAGTCCCAACTTAGCAGATATGACAAACTTTCCCAACTCTATTTTACACACTGCTTTCTATAGGTGAAACATAATCTTGCTCTGTTATTTTTTCTCATGTAAAATATGTGTCTCAGACCTGGTTGCCACTGGCAAGGTGAGCCATAGACAAGGACTGATTTTGTAGGAGTTTCAAAGACAGAAGTTGGAGAGTGGGGACAGTAAAACAGATACGAGGAAAAGTCTATAAGTATATTCTCCGTTTAGTCAAACAGTAGGCAACCGAGACTCAATCTTGCTGATCTTTTGAGGAACTGTCTAGAGCAAGAATAACAATTCACAGAAGCAAAAAGAGAGGGAAAAGTGCATTATTTGGCCACTAGCATCAATTGTTCAAGGATTGCTGCACAGTGTTCCCTAGAACTACCAAGACACATGTGATTGAAACCTGGACAGGCTATGGCAGCTGTCAAAGGAATTTGGGGAAAGATGTATGAAATTGTGATTCAAGCTGCTGTCAGTTACAACTGTGACAAGCTGCTTGCTAAATAAAGTAAGAAATAATGTAAAAGATGTGCTGAAATGATGTGAGGTGGGACATAGTGATGTCCCAGAGGTGTAAATAATCCTTGTTGCTGTTTAATGTGTCCTTAAAGCATAGTATGGTCCCAGGAGATAAAATCTTGATCTAATTCTTCATATTTTTCTTTGCTGATAATATTCATTACATAGGAATTGTTGAACTGTTATTGTTTAGTCACTAAGTCCTATCTGACTCTTTTGTGACTTCATGGATTGTAGCCAGCCAGGCTCCTCTGACCTTGACATTTCCCAGGCAAGAATACTGGAATAGGTTGCCATTTCCTTCTCCAGGGGGTCTTCTCAACCCAGGGATCAAACCCACATCCTCTGCATTGGCAGGCGGATTCTTTAACACTGAGCCACCAGGGAACCCTGGTTGAATACTCTCATTCATTTATCCACTGATTCAATTATAATAAAATTATTTAACATGTATAATATAGAAGTAATTGAATACTCACTTACTTTATCTTACACTGGGCTTCCCTCATAGTTCAATTGGTGAAGAATCCACCTGCAATGAAGGAGACCTAGGTTCAATCCCTAGGCTGGGAAGATGCCCTGGAGAAGGGAAAGGCTACCCACTCCAGTATTCTGGCCTGGAGAATTCCATGGCCTATATATTTCATGGGGTCCCAAAGAGTCAGATGCAACTTTCACTTTTCATCTTATATTGCATGTTGCCAATTTTTCTTTGTATTTAAAAACAATTAGATCTTTGTTGCCGATTGTGTATTTCAGCTGGGATGTTTAAAAATAACCCCCGCCCCCCCAAAAAAATAAGCCAATATAGACTCCATTTCTATGAAAATGGAGTTGAAACCCTTATTTTATTCTTCCCTCTCAGTTCAGTTCAGTTCAGTTCAGTCACTCAGTGGTGTCCGACACTTTGCAACCCCATGAACTACAGCATGCCAGACCTCCCTGTCCATCACCAACTCCCTGAGTTTTCCCACTGCTGCTACTGCTAAGTCGATTCAGTCGTGTCCGACTCTACGTGACCCCATGGACTGCAGCCTACTAGGCTTCTCGGTGCATGGGATTCTCCAGGTAAGAACACTGGAGTGGGTTGCCATTTCCTTCTCCAATGCATGAAAGTGGAAAGTGAAAGTGAAGTCGCTCAGTCGTGTCTGACTCTTAGCGACCCCATGGATTGCAGCCTACCAGTCTCCTCCATCCATGGAATTTTCCGGGCAACAGTACTGGAGTAGGGTGCCATTGCCTTCTCCCACTAAGTACCACTAAAAATCATAGAAATTAAATCTTTTTTTTTTTTTTTTAGGCATGTCAAACACTTTATTATTTCAAAACACAACTTTTATAATTTATTTCTTAAAGACAGACTAAATATTAATGCAGCTATACTACTCGCTTTTATTATTATTTTCCTGTTATCTTTTAATATCACTTGATTTTAAACCTTTTTCTTTCTTTTTTTTAATTTTATTTTATTTTTAAACTTTACATAATTGTATTAGTTTTGCCAAATATCAAAATGAATCCACCACAGGTATACATGTGTTCCTCATCCTGAACCCTCCTCCCTCCTCCGTCCCCATACCATCCCTCCGCGTCGTCCCAGTGCACCAGCCCCAAGCATCCAGTATTGTGCATCGAACCTGGACTGTCAACTCGTTTCTTACATGGTATTTTACATGTTATGCTAATAGTAGATAAAACAAACATGAAAACTCTGAAAGAGGAAGAGAAGAAGGCAAGTGGCTAGAGATTTGGGGACCCAAGGAATGCTTTAATTGTAAGTTTCAAAGGTACCATGTCGATCTAAAAGAGATCCCTGATTTTACTTTCTTTCTTTCTCTGTTGATGTGTCTTTCTCAGCAGGTCTCACATAAATCCAATATTATTTTTCTATTACCTCTGAGATTCTTTCATTCTTCAATAAATTAGGTTCACTTAAAAGCTTCTGGAAGGAGAAACAATGAAAGGCTACCTAGGATCAGATTAGACTTTATAGTTCTTAACTTCCCTTGTTCATGTTGCCTTAAGTTGATCAGGAGCTACTGGTTTATAGTAAAGGGGTTTATCGCTGTGATTAAATTTGCTGTGATCAAAAAATCAGGAATGTTTTGCCTAAGCAATCCTCAATCCCCATTAAAATAGCCTTCAGGGCCAGGATTAAACTAGTCCTAGAGCATACTCTATTTAAAACAAATAGCTTGCTTAATCAAATAATAGCTCCCCTAAAGAGCTCACTCAGTGAATGAACCTTTTCCTCTTAGGATTCTCTTTACTGTACCCAGATGTAATTTCTTTGCCAACTGCCTTTGGCAATTTTTTTTTTTTTTTGTCTTTTGTCTTAATGTACAGATTATAAAATCCTATATTCATTTACCATAGTCTTCAGTGATTCCTCACCGAACAGTTTTCTGTTGAGTAATTTTTTACCCTATGGAAATCAACTATTTTTCCTACCTGACCTAATGCACCTAAGCAATCATTTAAAATAAATTATATTGTGGTATATACAGGTTCAGTCAACAGCAACAATTTATCAAGTATCTCCCATTTCTTAAATGATTTTTAATTGACTATTAATCAAGGCATTTACCTCTGATTAGTAGATACTTCAATAAGCATGGTAGCAGAACACATTTGTCAAACAGAATATTTGCCCCACAGCACTTTTTGCCCACATAGGTGGTTAAGCCACATCAAACCACTTAGAAGAATCTCTACCACTTCAGATTCAGACACTTCAGATTCAGATCTATCCTGGAGTCATTTTTTGGTTCCTTTATTATTATTTTCTTTGTTTTTGACCACAACTGCCTCACAGTTGGGTGAACTTCACTCTTCACAATTAACTTATTCTTCTAGAGTTTGTTTCCCAATCAATGAAATAGTAACAATCCTCTATATTTTACAATGTTGTTAAAAAGATTCATTATGCCCCAAACAGTAGTGCATCATTCTAAGTAAATGTTTAGAGAATATACGGATCTCTTCTCCCTGACTCTTATTTGTCTATCTACTCATACCCTCCTTTCACTTCCCTGCCTCTCTCTCTCTCTTAAGTTTTTTTCTCTCTGTTTCCCCTAAAAATTATCATTTTGCTACTTCTGGATTTTTAACTTTTGTATTTTTAGCCAAATTTACAAGGAACAATGACACAAGAATATAAGCTGTTTGTGATGATGTAACATATATAAATAGGCAAATTGTCTCAAATCTTGGTTTTGTTCTATGTCATGACAAAGAAAGAATCAAATTCATTCTAGTTGTGGCTGATTTTGGTTGTTGCTGTTGTAATTCTTGTGGTTGTGCGTGCTGACTCGTTTCACTCATGTCTGACTCTTTGTGATCCTATGGACTATAGCTGGCCAGGCTCCTCTGTCCATGGGATTCTCCAGGCAAGAATACTAAGTGTGTTGCATATAGGGTCATCGTTATCATCTTCCTAAATTCCCTATATATGGGTTAATATACTGTATTGGTGTTTTTTTTTCTGACTTATTTCACTCTGCTCCAGTTTTATCCACCTCCTTAGAACTGATTCAAATGTGTTCTTTTTAATAGCTGAATAATAGGGATGCGGTGAGGAAGGAGGTGAGAGGGGGGTTTGGGATGGAGGACACATGTACATCCCTGGTTGATTCATGTCAATATATGGCAAAAAAAAAAAAAAAAACAACACCAAAATATTATGAAGCAATTAGCGACCAGTTAAAATAAATGAATAAATTAAAAAAAAAAAAATACTAAGTGTGTTGCCATACCCTTCTCCAGGGGATCTTCCTAATCCAGGGATTGAACCTATGTCTTTTATGTCTCCTGCATTGGCAGGTGGTTCTTCACAATAGCTCCACCCAGAAAGCCCACTTTTTGTGGTTATGAGCCTTGATAATAATTTTTTTTTGCTTGTGTTTTTACTTAAGGGATCATCTTGGTAAAATTCTCTTCAGAAACATTACTTCTACGTTTGGTTGACATTTTACCACAATATTTGAAAAACTACTCATAAGTGTTATTTTTAGCCATTATTGCTACTGTGATTGGAAATAATAATTTAAATGGATTTCTTAAATTAATTTATTGCATAATACAATCCAGTCATTATATCAACATTACATATATTGCTGTATTTAAACCCTCAAAAATTTAAAGAAAGCAGAAGCTGAGTCTAAAGAGGTTTGAGTGCTGAAGAATTGATGTTTTTGAATTGTGGTGTTGGAGAAGACTCTTGAGAACCACTTGGACTGTGAAGAGATCCAACCAGTCCATCCTAAAAGAAATCAGTCCTGAATATTCATTGGAGGGACTGATGCTGAAGCTGAAGCTCCAATACTTTGGCCACCTGATATGAAGAACTGACTCATTTGAAAAGACCCTGATGCTGGCAAAGATTGAAGGTGGGAGGAGAAGGGGACGACAGAAGATAAGATGATTGGATGGCATCACCGACTCAATGGACATGAGTTTGAGCAAGTTCCAGGAGTTGGTGATGGAGAGGGAAGCCTGGCATGCTGTAGTCCATGGGGTCACTAAGAGTTGGACATAACTGAGTGACTGAACTGACTGACTGAAAAGAATATAGTTAATGAATGGCACATCCAGAATTGCAACCCATCCTCAACCAATTGTTGCCCTCAATCAATTTTTTTAAAAGGATCATATGGTATTTAATCAAGGATATTGTCACTTAACGCCTTTGTCTCCTTTATTTTAACTTTTTGTTTTGCTTTTTGCCAGTAAGTCTTGTCTGAATTTTTTGTGACCCCACAGACTGTAGCCTACCAGGCTCATCTGTCCATGGGATTTCCCAGGCAAGAATACTGCAGTGGGTAGCTATTTCCTTCTCCAGGGAATCTTCCTGACCCAGGAATGAAATCCATGTCTCCTGAATTGGCAGGCAGATTCTTTACCTCTAGGCCATTGTAACAATTTCACTTCAAATTTCTTTTATCCATTTTCCATAAATATTCAAAGTGAAACATTTAAAATTAAAGTCTTATTGTGACCTTTCTCTTTTTTCCTCCTAAAGTCCATCTATGGTCCCCTATTGTTTTGGTGTAAAGTCCAATTTTCCAAATTAGTGCTGGATCTCTCCATAAAATCTTCTCTATTTACCATCTATATGTGCCAAGTCAAACTATACACACTTCTTTCTGCAAATCATGATTCCTCAAGCTGGTTGACATCTGTACATGTTGCCCTCTGTCTGGATTTCTCCTCTAGCTCTCATTCCCTAATACCTACTCATCTTTCAAGACTAAGTCCATCTATTATCCACTCAAGGAATTTGTCTTTGATTTACAAATGGCAACCCACTGCAGTATTCATATCTGGAAAATCCCATGGACCAAAGAGCCTGGTGGGCTACAATCCATGGGGTCTCAAAGAGTCAGACACAACTGAGTGACTTCCGTGTGTGTGTACCCAGGCGAAGTGAGATGTACATAACTGGTTGCTCTCAGAACACCTGGAGTAAATGTCTACTTTAAGGTCAATTCTACTTTTGATGATTTTGCCTGTTGTATATAGTAGGATATGATCTGCTTGAAGGCAGGATTGTGTTTTATTCTCTTAGCACAATGCCTTCCCCTGAGTTTATAAAACAGTCAGTTGAATTAAATGAAATTAAATACCTATTGGAAAAATACACTGCCAAATCAGAGCTATCAATTACTTTACTTGTTCTCTGAAATTTCTCTGTAAGACTGGAGCCACTCTGACGCTGTAAGTGTGTAGGAAAACTCCATCTCTACCAGTGGCTAAGACACGGATGCTCCTGACTCAAGGGTGTCAAGGATGACAAGGGTAATGAAATAAATAATACCCATACGCAAATTTTCAGACACACTCAGCCATGATCTTCAACATCAAGAAGACCAGAGGTATCAAAAGGATCCTTATACCATGTGAATTAGTCAGAAAGCAAAAACTAATGAGTAAAAGGTACCGCATCTAAAAAGGGCTTCCCTGGTAGCTCAGCTGGTAAAGAATCTGCCTTCAATGTAGGAGACCCTGGTTGGATTCCTGGGTCATGAAGATCTGCTGGAGAAGAGAACGGCTACATATTCCAGTATTCTGACCTGGAGAATTTCATGGACTGTATAGTCCATGGGGTGATAAAGAATCTGACAAAATGGAATGACTTTCACTTGCATCAAAGAAGATGCTAGTTTAACTGCTTTGTGGTATATTCTTCAAATTTGATTGTTTCTAGTTTGACACCCCTCATTCTATATGTATCAAGAATGCAACCCTAAAAGCAACTACCAAATATTATGATTGTCATATTTTTTACACATGGTTAAATTAGTTTTCATTCTTACCAAGCAAAAACATCTTGAGGTTATATTAACTAAAATTCCCACTCAATTCCCATTCTTTCAGCTGAAGTAAAATGCAGCTGTCAGTAGATATGGATGGGTGTTGGACGTAATTACATACAAGTCTACTACAGCAGAAGAATGCCAGCTTTTCCCTTGCCTAATAATTCTCATTATTCTGTTTTGGATCCTGTCCAAGTCTCTGAGGATAATTTTGAGAAGGAAAGTCCAAAATGGACACCACAGTTCTAGTCGTCAGGTTTTTAATAAGAAGATGTTTTCTCTAACTGAAGTTTACTCTCTTTTCTGCCCCTACAGCTTTAACCTATTTGAGAAGAATGGTGAAGGAGATATTTATAACATCCCTCTTTCTGAGTTTCTGCATTCAGCTTTTCCGTTATAGAATAGATAGCAAGTATACTGTACCTGACGCAACTGCCAGTGAGCCCTGTTTAACTCAACCTATCAGTTTGCGGTAATTAATGCAAGAGTAAGAAGGACTGGAAAGTTTGCAGACCAGCATTTCTGAAGCCTGAAATTCCTTAGTCAGTAAATGCATGTCTCAAATTGGTATATTAGGTTATCAAAGAAGTTTTAAAAACCTGGGGACTGAGAGTAAGCAGAATCTACACATTGTAATATATATCCTTGCATGCTAATGTATTTGTAGAATTTTGTTCACCAGTTGCTACAGATAATGTTCTCTAGACAGGCAATTATTATTACTATTTTCTTAGAACCATAGTAGATGATTTGTTTAGTTTTGACATAAGTTGGATTATTTGGATTCCACAATCCTACATTTCATATGCAGTACTGTATCTTCTTAAAACAAACTCAGTAAAGACAGATTTAATGCAGATTTGCACCCAGCAGTCTGTCAGCATTCTTAAATATTTTATTATCAGAACTAACAAAAATAATTTTCCAAGTCCCAAGTTTATGCTGTTAGCTGAGCTGAAATCACATTTAAAAATGATCCATACCTTTTTAGGTCAACATCTAAATGAAAAGAAAGAGAAAAGGCAAAGACATGGGACTTCAGACCACAAAATTTCCCAGTCCATGATTATATACTCTTACATCTCCTATGACATGACAGACACAAGACTGATCTAATTGGTTTTAGGAAAATATTTATAGGACACTGAGGTCTGGAACACAAAGACTTTCAAAATGTCTACAGTCAGTGCTTCTAGAGAGAGTATTTCCACATTGAAATTAGGTATTGCTGTTTAAAACAATGGTTGGGAATAGAATGAACTAAGGTGAATTGGGGAGAACAAATGTAATTATTTAATTTCAGTTTCAGTTGAACTTCATGCATAATATGCTGACCACTGTAATCAAATTAAAAATCAAAGACAGAGTCTCTTGTGTTACAGCTTCTTTCAAGGACCTGTTCTCCAGTGGTTACCAATCTCAATCCTCAATAAAGCTATTGATACTGGAGAGGGGTTCCAAAAGGCCAGATATCTTAGCTGTTGAGGAAGCTGAAAATACACAAAAAAGACAGAAACACTATGGAAAATACAGAATATTGAAAAAGAACATTAATTTTTAATTAACTGACACTTCTCATTTCCCCAACTCTTTGTCTGGATAATGATTGCTTTTTCAAAAGATTTTGCAATCTTGATTTTACATTTAAAATATAAAGATAATGTATATTTTTCTCTTTGGGGATTGATCAAAATTGGTCTTTTGTTATCAACACATAAGTTTATTTAAGCTTTCTAATTGTATTACTGATGAGATGTTCACTTAAAAAAATGTTAGTAAGTCAGGAAAACTCTATGAAAAAGAGAACTTCTGAATTAACTAGAAACATTATAGAACTGAATTACTCACTTACTACTTTACAAGTCCAATGATAAGAGAATTTTCCAGAGCTTCTGTCTCTGAACATGTCCAAACTTGTTGTTTCTTCACTAGCCATACTTCTGGAGAAGGAAATGGCAATTCACTCCAGTACTCTTGCCTAGAGAATACCACGGACAAGGAAGCCTGGTGGGCTGCTGTCCATCGGGTCGCACAGAGTCAGACACGACTGATGCGACTTAGCATGCAGGCATACATTGGACAAGGAAATGGCAACCAACTCCAGTAATCTTGCCTGGAGAATCCCAGGGACAGAGAAGCCTGGTGGGCCACCGTTTATGCGGTCGCACAGAGTCGGACACGACTGAAGCGACTTAGCAGCAGCAGCTGCAGAAACAGCAGCAGCAGCAGTCATACTTCTGACTACTATTATAATCACACCTCAGATTACGAATTTTTGAGTCCTAACATAGGTTAATTGGCACAAGTGAAAGTCGCTCAATCGTGTCCGACTCTTTGCAACCCCATGGACTATACAGTCCCTGTAATTCTCCAGGCCAAAATACTGGAGTGGGTAACATTTCCCTTCTCCAAGGGATCTTCCAACCCAGGGATAGAGCCCAGGTCTCCTGAATTGGCACAGTGCTTGGTATAAATATTCATAGGTGCGGTTCCTATACTATTAATAAGATGGCTAGCTAACAATACCTACATGAACCACGTAAATATAACCCATTAAAATTAAATTAAATATATTTCCAGCTCAACATCACTTACATTAATCAAAAACAAAAATATTAATCTGAAAACAGAAAATAAAGGGAACTTGAGTAGAAGGAGACAGTATTCTTAACTGACTTCAGCTAAAATATTGCATTGTGAAGAACTTGCAAATAAACAAAACCAAGTCATCACTAAGGTCCTTTCAAGGTTTTGGAAAGGGTTCATTTAAGTGGAGCCTTGAAATCTGTGCTTATTTAATTTCACAGTGAATCCATTTTTCATGCTATACTTTATTTAAGAACTACATGGTAGGATTAAAAGAGAGGGAGAGAAAGAAAGAGAAATAGGAATGAGTTAGTGTAATTGATGAAAAATGGGAAAATGAAAAGAGATAGAATAAACATCAAGACTTGGTACAGTACAAAGAGCTCTCAGCTAAGGATAATAATCATAACAATAACAATAACTAAAAATTTTGTGATAATTGCTATGTGCTTTTTTTGTTAGTGTGTTTTCTATCTCAGAGAAAAGACCCTAAATTGCTAGCTCTAACTATAATTAACATACTATGGACTATAATTAACATATTATAACATAATATAACATATTATGGACTCAATCTGTCATCTTATAAGCATCAAACCCCTGCTTTGTAACTGAGAGGACTTTTTACAGAATCTGAACTCTAGAAGTGAACAACACTCCATCCACATTTTAACTCATAATGAGGTTTTAGACTTGATTCTTAGAAGACATGGAACTCATATACAGTCCATCTGTGCATCATCTGTGCAAAGCTATTTCTTTTGGATTAATTCAACATGCTAAGTACAATTTCTATACTCATAGAAACACTTATGGGTAATTTATGGTGCATGCTGGGAGGGATTGGGAGCAGGAGGAGAAGAGGACGACAGAGGATGAGATGGCTGGATGGCATCACTGACTCGGTGGACGTGAGTCTGAGTGAACTCCGGGAGTTGGTGATGGACAGGGAGGCCTGGCATGCTGCGATTCATGGGGTCGCAAAGAGTCAGACACGACTGAGCGACTGAACTGAACTGATTGTGTAGCATCTTGCTTGGCAAGTACATATAGGTGTTGTTGTTGTTGTTGTTGTTGTCTCTGTTATAATAGAAACATAAAGACAGTGGAATCTACAGTGATTTGAAAGTGCAGACTTCTAGTGGAAAACATTAGTGGCTGGTATCTTGCTTATAAAATTTGTGAGGGTATTTCCAGAAATACCCTTCTCACACTGCACTCCCACTAAGTAGGATTTTTATTGGATTGTAGTGTTTTTCTTGTTGTTACCATTGAACTGTTAACAATATCACTTCCCAAAATACAACTTTTGGGAAAAAGTACCTTCTAGAAATGATATTTCAAAAGTTTTGGTATATTAGCTTTTGGTTCAGATTTTGTTTTCTTTTTAAAGCAGAACATCCAAATTATTCCACAAAATATAATCACAGGGCAAAAGACATGGTAGAAACTTAATAGCAAAATCATTTCTCATCTACCAGAAGGGTTTTCTCCTTTCCTAGGTGTTCAGATATGTGTACTCTGAGTCAGGATGGTTACATTCTCAGCACATCAGAAAGGAAGGACTGGAATATGGAAGGAAAAATGTCCCTAATGTTTACATGTGATATACATGTGATGTAATCATTAAAAAAAAACAACAGCAACAACAACAAAACCCTTAATACTTCAATTAATTTCATTATGTTGTACCGGTTTTATTTCGAACCCTAAAAGCTATGATTCACCTTAGAACACTTTCCACATTATAGCTTTATAATTTACAGAGACTGTAAAGTGCATAAAGTCTTTCAGACTCACCTAGAATTGCTAATGCTGCTGCTACTGCTAAGTCGCTTCAGTCGTGTCCGACTCTGTGCAACCCCATAGACGGCAGCCCACCAGGTTCCCCCGTCCCTGGAATTCTCAAGGCAAGAACACTGGAGTGGGTTGCCATTTCCTTCTCCACTGCACGAAAGTGAAAAGTGAAAGTGAAGTCGCTCAGTCATGTCCGACTGTTAGCAACCCCATGGACTGCAGCCCACCAGGCTCCTCCGTCCATGGGATTTTCCAGGCAAGAGTACTGGAGTGGGGTGCCATTGCCTTCTCCGTTTTTGCTAATTGCAAGCCCCCAATTCCCCAAAGTTTAACACTTTGAAACAGAATGAATGGCTTCAGGCTATTGAGAATTTGGAGGGGAAAATGTATATATTACATCCCCTTCTCCTGACAGATCACTTTAGAATGCCAATGATCACAACTCCCTAGAACCACTGCATTATCACAAATGAACCATCACAAAAAACTTGAATATATTTGAGTAGTTGTAAGACACATCATTTAAAGTAACTATTGTGAGGTGTCAAAATTTCCTTCAACTCCTTGTAAAAAACAGGCAGTATATTTTCAGTAACCTTTATATTTTAATTTTTCATTAACTAATTTAATTCAAAGTTTTCAGCCAGAGCCACTAAATTAATCATAATAAAGATCTTCAGACTGGATGTGGTCTAGAAGATCAAAAGAAGTCAACTTCCCTAGCAAGTCACAGACACCAACCTTAGCCACTTAACACACAGCAGTACCAAAATTAATGCCATGATAAATATTTAAATTTAGCTTATTGATGAAGTTACTGAATACCTAAAGTTGATAAAACTTATTGAGAATAGTAAAAAAAAAAAACACAATTTGAGTAAGATGCTAAAAGAAGTCTCTGATAGCAACACTTCATAATTTTATAGGTTTTGCAGTTCATTTAGGATGAATAAATTTAAAGTGTATAGGGAATAGGGGAAAGGATAGATTGATGCAATAGAAGGAAATGCAAACAAAGATGCTATAAAGAATATTTATGAAGGTATTTTCAAAGAATGCATTGCAATGTAATGCTTCATAGATACAATTCCAAATGTAAAAGTAAAACTAACAACAAAAATGTATACGAGTGAATATTGTTATTAGCAGGTCATACTGAATTCCATTAAACACTGAAATTAATGTTTCCTAACCATGTCCAAGTCTGCAAAGCTTTTGCTTGTCTTTACTGTATTAATGTCCAAACACAAAGTAAAAAGATAACAACAACAAAAGGATGAAGAACAACCTCAAGATTAATTTTTTTAGAGCAATGGCACTTTTTTGTGTGCATCAAAATGTGGTGATTTTAATTCAGATTGTACTTATAAACAATTATTATATAAACAATTATTATTGTATTTATAAACAATAATAATATATCGCTAAGTCACTTCAGTCGTGTCCAACTCTGTGCGACCCCATAGACGTGGCAGCCCACCAGGCTCCCCCGTCCCTGGGATTCTCCAGGCAAGAACACTGGAGTGGGCTGCCATTTCCTTCTCCAATGCATGAAAGTGAAAAGTGAAAGTGAAGTCGTTCAGTCGTGTCTGACTCTTAGCGACCCCATGAACTGCAGCCTAACAGGCTCCTCTGTCCATGGGATTTTCCAAGCAAGAGTATTCTTTAAATAATAAACAATTATTTCAGTGATCCTACAATGCATGGAATAGGGCTATTAGAAAGTTCTATAATATTAAATTACCGTTAAAGTAATTATTTTGTCTATTATTACATTATTCATTTCAGTCGCTCAGTCATGTCCGACTCTTTGTGACCCCATGGACTGCAACACACCAGGCCTCCCTGTCCATCACTAACTCCCAGAGTTTACTCAAACTCATGTCCATTGAGTCAGTGATGCCATCCGACCGTCTCATCCTCTGTTGCCCCCTTCTCCCGCCTTCAGTCTTTCTCAGCATCAGTTGTTCCAATGAATATTCAGGACTGATTTCCTTTAGGATGGACTGGTTGGATCTCCTTGCAGTCCAAGGGACTCTCAAGAGTCTTCTCCAACACCACAGTTCAAAAGCATCAATTCTTTGGCACTCAGCCTTCTTCACAGTCCAACTCTCACATCCATACATGACTACTGGAAAAACCTAGCTTTGACTAGATGGACCTTTGTTGGCAAAGTTATGTCTCTGCTTTTTAATATACTGTCTAGGTTAGTTATAACATTCCTTCCAAGGAGCAAGCATCTTTTAATTTCATGGCTGCAGTCACATCTGCCATGATTTTGGAGCTCCCAAAAATAAAGTCTACCACTGTTTACCTGTCTATTTGCCATGAAGTTATGGGACCAGATGCCATGATCTTTGTTTTCTGAATGTTGAGCTTAAGCCAACTTTTTCACTCTCATCAAGAGGCTCTTTAGTCCTTCTTCACTTTCTGCCATTAAAGGTGGTGTCATCTGCATATCTGAGTTATTGATATTTCAATTATTACATTATTATTATGTATTAAAGAAAGTATATGATTCCTTAATTAATGAAACCTGCAAGTAGTAAGAACTCATTCAGGGGTTTGATGCTATTATAAATCTGTAAGTAATAAACAAGGTTGCCTAGAGTTTTAATTTCTCTCCTCTCACCTACTGAAGAAAGTTCTTAAATGAGCAGAAACTGTGAAAAGGCAGATAAATCAATAGAAGCAGAGTATCTTGATAATCAGCAGTAGCCAAAATGAGCATATGGGTCAATCCAGGATTTTTTAAAAGAAGTTCCCTTTAATCAAGCCAAAATTATACTTTTGATTTTTTATGAATCTTCTCTTTAAAATATTTTAATTCATTTCTAAATTGAGAATTTATAGCACAGATAACCATATTAAATTTCTAATTAAAATCCCAGTATGTTATTTGTATAACCATGACCTAAATTTCAGTGTACTCTTTAAATTTTTAATGGAAAATGTATTCTTCATGTCTCTCTCAGAATAGTTTCTGATTTCACTTAATATCAACTCAGAACATTTTTGACAAAAACAAACACCATTCACAGAGTTTATTCTTCATAAAGCTGAAATTCAAAACCAAGTACTATAGATTCAGAGGGATATTTAGATGGAACAATGAAGTATTTGTCAGCTCTAACCCCTGATTCTAATGTATCTGAAATGTGCAAAAATAAACATATTTTGCTTCGGCTCCAGAGACAGCTGTGTGTTTACCAGAACCAATGTGTTTTCATTGGAGTTTAGGAGGAGCACACTGAGCCACAGCAATGGTATATACTACGTAATGATAAAAAATAAAAGTGAGAGTGCTGATTACGTTTCAAAATTCCATAGTTACCTTAGTCTATCCAGGTTGGTATAAAAATATCATAAACTGGGTGGCTCACAAACTATAAATACTTATTTCTCATAGTTTTGAAGACTGAAAAGCTCAAGATCACAGCACTGACAGATCAGTATCTGGTGAGAGACCAACAGTGCCTTCTTTCATGTTCTCACATGGCAGAGGGCCTGGGGGAGCTCTGGGGTCTCTCTGGTAAGGGCATTAATCCTGTTTACAGAGATTTTACCATCATGGACTAATCATTTCTCAGAGACCCCACCTCCTAGTATCATCACCTTGGGTGTAAAGTTACAACATATGAAAAAGAACCCAGATATGCCTCCATAGCAATGGCACACTGGAATAGTTTAACAGGGAGATGGAGGGTGAGGATTAAGTCCTTGAAGTTATAATGAAAACAATTATAGAATTATGAGATCAGTGATACCACTGGAGGAAAGCTTACATTTATAGCAGTAACTGAGTTCAGTAGAAATGTGAGAAAGTGTGTGTTTGATCCCAAACCTATCTTGGCAATATTAAGCATTGGAACCCAGATCTATGACACTGAAGAACCTCCTGCCTTACTTTAGGAGCAAATTGGCAGAAGGCCTACATCTGGCTTTATATGGTAGTTTGGTTACCTTGAAGGAAAACTTGATAAAGTTAAAAAAATAACTATATACTATAAATAAAAAACTGGTTTAGGAGCTAAATGAGCAAAATAATGAAGACATTCATTACCTGATGGACTTAAACTTGTATTTTTTTTTTTTTTCCTTCATGAAATGGCATGCATGTTTTGCAAATAACTTATTTCTCTATATAATTATTTTTAAATACTTATGGGTTTTGGAATCAATTTATGTTACTTTTGGCTGCACTGCTCATACTCATTTTTATGTTGACCCTGAAAGTTTTCAATCTTGAGTAGAGTACACAGCAAGAGAAGATCTATAGGCTGGACCAGTTTCCAAAATCATTAACTCTTTCACTAAGTCATTCTAAGTTACCAGTTTCCCTGAAGCTCAAAGTATCTTCTGCTGTTTGTTACATCATATAGAACCTATAGCAAGGCTCAGAATCACAGACGATAGAATTATTCTTTTAAAAAAAATAGCTCATGTTGCTTCATTGATGGTCCAGTGGTTAAGACTCTGTACTGCCAATGTAGGGGACTCAGATTCGATCCCTAGTGCCAGAACTAAGATCCCATATGCTATGCAGTGCAGCCAAAAGATAAACAAAGAAAATAAAACAACTATGAAAATATAGGAAGTATTTATAAATCTGAATCTTAAAAACTAATTTAAATAATAGCTTCTGATTAAATAGTAGACTCTGATAGAAAGGAAACAATGGACTGTGGATGCTAAGCAACCATCACTGGTTGTTATCTCTTTCTGGGACCCATCAATTATCTATAAGCAGCAAGATTCTATCTTCAAGTGAGAGTATATGTGAGGAATGAGCCTGAGTAGGTACTAAAGTCATATACGTATTTCATAGTCATGGAGCTCATCCTATCATCTGGCCTACTCTTGCCATAGTGTTGATTTTCCTTCAATCCACTTTCATAATCACATGGAGAGCTCCGTTTAACAATTTGAATATAGATTAGAAAAGTGGTGCAAATATACTTAATAAATACACATGCAACACAAACAGTAGCCTATTATGTAGCTGGCTTCCCTGGCAGCACAGTGGTAAAGAATCTGCCCATCAATGCAAGAGAGGTGAGTTCAGTTCCTGTGTGGGGAAGGTCCCCTGGAGTAGGAAATGCCAACCCATTCCAGGAGTCTGGCTTGGAAAATTCCAAGGATAGAGGAGCCTGGCAGGCTACAGTACATGAGGTCTCAAAGAGTCAGACACAACTGAGCAAGTGTTATGTGAGAGCATTCAGAAGTATCATAGAAAGAAAATGTGCTCAGTTACCCAGAAAATAGAAATGTTAAAACTTCTCATGAGCCAAATGTCAAGAAGTGCATCTTGTATTTTACTTTTCCAGGAAGAAAATTGGCATGTTAGAAACTATAGCAATTCATGGAAAAAGGTAAATTTTATGAAAATAATCAAGAGTTTTGAAGGAACAAGAATGAATTATTGATAGTAAGAAACTTGGTGGAAGGTGGATTAGAGGGTCATTTCTGGGTGGGTTCAGAATGTGAGAATATGTGGTTTGCAAATGCTCAGCAGTATAACTCTAACCACTGTAGAAACTTACTAAGTGTAACAGCTTCAACTGCTTTGGGGATGGGAGTCAGCAAATCCAGTGTTTTCCCAATGAAATTAATATCAAAAAGAACTATGATGGGTGAGAAAGAGAGGTAGGCTATGAATAGTTTCAACAATAGCTTTCTCTTTAGCAAGACTAGACTGACTCTCCTGGTACTGAAGTATAAAACTGATACTAATTATCTTGAGTAGCAAACAACTTCACTCTCCAGCATGATTCCAAAACTGTATAATGGAAATGACAGCAATTCCCACCAAACAGGCTATCAGATCAGTGTCTGACACATGGTATAAGCATTACCTATTATGATCATCATGCCTAGAGGTTCATATGCATTATAATCAGACACAGAAGAGTAGTAATTTACCCCTGATGGAATAACTACTTAAGTTCATTTTACCTGACATGCTAATAGATGACCAAAGCACAGCTTCAATAGTCACATCTACTTTGGGAATACAATTTTTTATCATAAGGTGTATTAAAAAATCTCTCAACTAACTAAAGTGGTAACTGGAGGAAAAGAAAATGTGAAAGGGGGGATGTGAAAGAGGAGGAATGCTGTAATGCAAACTTCAATTGATTGATTCGTTGTAGAATGAGGAAGGTATTCTCCAACTGATTTCCACCTTTTTCCTTTCTTTCCCAATATCATGTGTAAAAACTGTTGGTAGAATTCACCTTTAATATATTTGATTATATGTTGCCAAAATAAATAAAGAGTTCCTGCATATTGATGTTGATATTGATGGAAACATTATGTGTTTTCCACTAGGGAAAAGGGAAGTCCAGGCCCCATTACCCCAGAGTTAGTTAAGCCAGAGCATATTTTGGGGAATATAAAAGGAAGAAAGAAGTATATAAATATTTAGAGTTTAAAATAGTGAAGTGCAGCATTAACTTCTATTTGGTTTCGTTTAACTAGAAACTAAATTACCCCTCTACTTTCAAGAATTCCAAATATATGAAATTGGAAAAAAAAGTTTATGCCTTTCACTCTCAAAGCTAAAGGGAGCCAGTATTCATTCTCTTCAGCTGCTGGGAGTTGATGCATTGGACTATGGCATTGTCGCAGTCAAGCAGAGGTTCCCAACTGGTTTGGATCAAGTGCTATTGACAGAATCTTGTAACATTTCACGGAGATGATGTCCAGCATGGGTGTCTGTGTCCCCTGAATGATGAACCACCTAATGCCGTACACCCAATGAAAGAATTCTCTTTAGACTGTTTCTATTGTATAAAATGGGTAGATTTTTGGATGCCTGGTTTGAAGGCAGGAGGTAGATGCCCCTTAATCCAGGGTAAAGCAATTGGAGATTCATTCCCTGTGGATTGAAACTCCAAGACATGAATGAAAGTGAAAAGTTGCTCAGTCATGTCTGACTCTTTGCGATCCCATGAACTATACAGTTATACAGTCCATGGAATTCTTTCCCTTCTCCAGGGGATCTTGGCAACCCAGGAATCGAACCCAGGTCTCCCACATTGAATACAGATTCTTTACCAGCTGAACCACAAGTAAATCACAAGGGAAGACGTAAATAGAAGACAATTAAGGGAGGAGGTTGGGACCTGCCCAGACTGCATATTTATTTTCTCGAAGTCAGGAGACCTCCCTGACCAAACATACACAGAAAAAAGCTCCTTGGAAGTCAAAGGGGAGTTATATCAAGGATATTCCCTGCCCATATGACTTTACAGTAAAATCCATCTTGGCTCAGAGAAGCAAGCTCACACATGGGAGGATCATGGATATATCAAGTACGGACTGTGAACCAGGCAAACTGAAACAATTAGCCAAAGGAAACCCAGAAGAAATGCTCCTTAAAAGAGATTCAAACTGCGATGAGGAAACAATTCTGTAACTCTCTCCCTGAGTCTGTCCATGTGTTTATCCACATGTACTATACTCTTTTTCCTTTAATAAATAAAAAGAAAAAAGCACACAAGATACAAAAATAAAAAGCACATTTTATTTACTTGCTTTACTGATTTCTGTCTATGTGGAAATTCTTTTCTGCAAAGCTGAAGGTCCTGGGCCCTGGTCACTGACCACTGATCTAGCAGCTAGGATCTAGTGTTTTGACCACAGCCACCTGACCCCAATCTCTGTCTGGGAACACAAGCCCCACTCTTAGCTGTTGCAGGCAGAAGCCATCTGAGATCAATTTCACTTGGTTTCTTTCCATATTCCGACCCTGTTCTCTAAGTTTTCTCTGCTGACCCCTTGGATTACTTAAAATCATCATTGTATTGTTTACTTTCTTTTTTTTTTTTTAATACTGTGTATATTTCTTTTTTTTTTAATTTTATTTTATTTTTAAACTTTACATAATTGTATTAGTTTTGCCAAATATCAAAATGTATACCTGTGGTGGATTCATTTTGATATTGTTTACTTTCTATGTAAGTAAATCAAAGTTAATTTTGCTTATTACTGATTCTCATCAATAAATATATGATGTGGAATAGAATCTATGAAGAATCTGGGACCTGACATCCAGCAGCATATCATTGGTGCTATTAATGGTTGTTATCCCATTGTTTTTATTTTCTATTGACACAATGGATACAGTAAATAGGTCTGCTAATGACACTATATCCAGTTAAGATAACACTAGTGAAAGTGGAAACTAGCAACTCAAACAAAAACAAAAGCTCAAAAAATAGGCAATTATAGTATTTTATTTTTAATTCATGTATAATCTAAAATAGGTGCTTTCGATCTATAGTTCTACCCTAATTAGTGAGTTTTTCCCAAATTTTTTCATTATACCTCTGCCAACTACAACACATCATAATAAAGATGCTGAACTTGTCTATATAAGTTGATGACATGATAGGGAGTATGGCAAAAATCCCACTTGGGCAGTTTCCATGGGCCAAGTCTGGAAGTGTTGCCTGTCACTTCTGCTTGCTGGACATCAGTGACACAACCTCACCATGATGCAAGCGACACTGGAAAATGCTCACTATCTATTTGCCTAAAAGGAGGAAAATGAATTAACAAAGGGTTAACATATCTCTGTGACAAATAATAATCATCCTTTTTATATCTTCTAGGAGCCAGTAGTGTACTAAGCAGTTTATAGCCATAATCTAACTCATTAAGTCATCACAACAACAATGAAAGGTAGACATTATTTTGCCCATTTTATGCATGATATAATTTAGGTTACAGTCAGTTCAGTTCCTCAGTCATATCCGACTCTTTGAAGCCACATGAGCTGCAGGACACCAGCCTCTCTATCCATCACCAATTGTCCTGGAGTTCAATTCATGTCCATTGAGTTGATGATGCCATCCAACCATCTCATCTTTTGTTATCCCCTTCTCCTCCCACCTTCAATCTTTCCCAGCATCAGGGTCTTTTCAAATGAGTCAGTTCTTCGCATCAGGTGGCCAAAGCATTGGAGTTTCAGCTTCAGCATCAGTCTTTCCAATGAATACTCAGGACTGATTTCCTTTAGGATGGACTGGTTGGATCCCCTTGCCATCCAAGGGACTCTCAAGAGTCTTCTCCAACACCACCAGTGCTCAGCTTTCTTTATAGTCCAACTCTCACATCCATACATGTATACTGAAAAACCATAGCCTTGACTAGATGGACCTTTGTTGGTAAAGTAATGTCTCTGCTTTTTAATATGCTGTCTAAGTTGGTCATAACTTTACTTCCAAGGAGAAAGCATCTTTTAATTTCATGGCTGCTGTCACCATCTGTGGTGATTTTGGAGCCCAAAAAAAAATAAAATCTGTCACTGTTTCCCCATCTATTTAGCATGAAGTGATGGGATCAGATGCCATGATCTTCATTTTCTGAATGTTGAGCTTTAAGCCACCTTTTTCAGTCTCCACTTTCACTTTCATCAAGAGGCTTTTTAGTTCTTCTTCACTTTCTGCCATAAGGGTGGTGTCATCTGCATATCTGAGGTTATTGATGTTCTCATGGCAATCTTGATTCCAGCTTGTGTTTCATGTAGCCCAGTGTTTCTCATGACATACACTGCATGTATGTTAAAAAAGCAGGATGACAACATAGAGGCTTGACGTACTCATTTCCCGATTTGGAACCAGTCTGTTGTCCCATGTCCAGTTCTAACTGTTGCTTCCTGACCTGAATACAGATTTCTCAAGAGGCAAGTCAGGTGGTCTGGTATTCCCATCTCTTGAAAAACTTTCCACAGTTTATTGTGATCCACAGAGTCAAAGGCTTTAGCGTAGTCAATAAAGCAGAAGTAGATGTTTTCCTGGAACTCTCTTGCTTTTTCCATGATCCAGCAGGTATTGGCAATTTGATCTCTGGTTCCTCTGCCTTTTCTAAAACCAGCTTGAACATCAGGAAGTTCACGGTTCACATATTGCTGAAGGCTGGCTTGGAGAATTGTGAGCATTACTTTACTAGCGTGTGAGTTGAGTGCAATTGTGCGGTAGTTTGAGCATTCTTTGGCATTGCCTTTCTTTGGGATTGAAATGAAAACTGACCTTTTCCAGTCCTGTGGCCACTGCTGAGTTTTCCAAATGTGCTGGCATATTGAGTGCAGCACTTTCACAGCATCATCTTTCAGGATTTGGAATAGCTCCACTGGAATTCCATCACCTCCACTAGCTTTGTTCATAGTGATGCTTTCTAAGGCCCACTTGACTTCACATTCCAGGATGTCCGGCTCTAGGTCAGTGATCACACCATCGTGGTTATCTGGGTCATGAAGCTCTTTTTTGTACAGTTCTTCTGTGTATTCTTGCCACCTCTGCTTAATATCTTCTGCTTCTGTTAGGTCCATACCATTTTTGTCCTTTATCGAGCCCATCTTTGCATGAAATGTTCCCTTGGTATCTCTAATTTTCTTGAAGCGATCTCTAGTCTTTCCCATTTAATTTTTCTAAGATTGTACAGCATTGCATAAAAAGAACTGGAACATAGACACAGATGGTTCTATCTGAAAAGCTGATGCTTGTTACACTATGATACACTATTTTTTCATTTTCATCAAAGCTATTACATTTATCTTATCAAATATATTTGGAAGCAAAACCATGGTTGTATTAGCATTATTGTTAACTAAGCCCTTTTACCAGATGTCACTTGGCCAAAAACTCAAATATGTTTCTTAGTAAACTTTGTACATAACAACAATTTGGACCAGAAATACATAAATTAACAGAATGTCTACATGTATGCATGTCTATTATTGTATGTCTACATGAATGTATGCTATATTATTTTCAATCTTTACACTCTTCCATATTAAAAATCACTCAAACTGTGCCCCATAGTAGACTTAAATTTAGTTTGAAGGCTAAAGATTAATTATTGAATACCTCTATTTCATTTGACTTCCCTGGTGGCTCAGAAGTTAAGAATTCACCTGCAAACAAGGAGATGCAGTTTTGATCCCTGGGTCCAGAAGATCCCGTGGAGAAGGAAATGGCAAATCATTCCAGTATTGTTGTCCAGGAAATCCCATGGACAGAGGAGCCTGGCAGGCTATAGACCAAGACATTGCTAAAGAGTTAGACATGACTTAGCGACTAGACAGCAACAACAAATTTTAAAAAGAACATTAGAAAAATCCTGATAACTGAAATTTTATTTCCGGAGGCAAACATAAAGGTGCAAAGATATGCTGTATGCTTTTTTCTAACCTCTCACCAAGACTATTCAAAATCCGTATGCCAGTTGCTTGTGAAATTTGCTTTTCTTAAAAAATTATTTAATGATATGTTTGAGTCAATTCCTTGGTATACAGAAAATGAGATTATTTTTGCCCTTTATTGGGTGCTTGTAACTTTTATTTTCTTACTGTATCAACAGGAAAAGATGAGTACACCTTTCACATCCACAAGTGAAAAATATGAAATGAACAAAGAGCCAAAAATATATCTTTTTCATAAAATATATTGCTCATTTTGGGAAAGGAAAGGAAGTCTACAGAGATTCAGCCCAGTAAAGACACTTCAAATGGGTTTTTATTCAGAAACAAGGGCTGTTGAAAGAATACATTTTCTGAATGGCAATTGAAACTTACATGGAATAAATGTAAACTCTCTCTGAAAGGAATATCTGATAAAGGAGTAAGTCTTATTATCCACGAAGCAGATAGTATAATACAATCCCAAAGTCTTCAATTTTAAATAATAGATTTTCAGTAGACTTCTTCAAACAATAGCTCAGAAGGTAATAGACTCCTTTAAATAAAGATATTACAAAAATCATTTTATGAAAAGAGAACAATCTTTGATGAGCAAAGTTTTTCAGTTTCTTTCTATTCTTAGTTTACTTTGCAAACTGAGATTTTGTAAGTTGATGGGAATTCATATGCAAATATAGATCTTTGGAGCCAGACCTTAAAAAGAAATGTGAATTATAAGGCTTTCTTTTTCATTCAGTCAGAATCATTATGTGCTCTTCCTTTTTCCATGTAATTAATAGAAAAGGTTATAGATTATCATTTTATTTGCTATCTCAAATCATTTTCACACTTCTACAACTATCTTTGTGGCAGGGCTCTCCATGGTCTTTAGAGAACTACTCAGAAGAAGAAAAGAGAGAATAAAGTGGTATTATCCAACAACCACATTTGTATTCTATTTTTTCTCTTATGAAATACATAAATTATTCTAAAGCCAAAATTTCCATATCAATGAATAAACTTCCCTGAATAAATTGAACTTTTGTGTGCTAATTCTCCCATTTATTTTTTCTTTTGTTTTGCAGGAGAAAGGTACATTAGAGATTGAGTTTAGATGCCCTTTTCCCTAGCTTGGATCTATTATACACATACACAAAACACATCCATAGTTTATAATCTCAAATACTGTATAAAGGAAACTGATGTTTCTAAATAATATATGGAAATGGCTGGATAATTGTCTCTAAAGCATCTTGTTACGACTTCATTTTGCATTCTGATATGGATAAAAATCTAAATTGTTTCTTTTAATCTGTAATTGTAGATTGAATACCTCAGTATTTTGGTGATTTATACTGTGGGTTCTGGCTCTCTGTAGTATCTTCAATTCTTTCTAAGGTAACTGTAGAACTTGAAAGTTTAACTATCGAAATAAATATTGTAAACCCTAGAGGTAGAAAGTGAGTTTTCACTCCTCTTTCCTTTATTTGAAAGCTAAAATAACTGTTTGAACATCAGCTATATATACAGACCAATTTGAAACTGATACTTCCTATAAATCAGAACCTAGTAAGATAAAATACTCACTCCATGAAGTCCACTTTGCATCAGGCACACTTATTGATAGAAAATTTGAATGAGAAATGATGCCTAGGATTTCATTAGTCAGCAACCAATGAGCTTTTTCACAATGCCAATATGTCATTAACACCTTAGCAAAAATTAGTTTATTGGATTTATCAAGTTGCCAATGAATTTCAAATTTATCATTTGAAAACTCACAAGGTTTCAATAATTAGACGGTTCATGCTTCTTAGAACATGTAATGCTCAAGATTAAGAACCTCCTCATAGGTAACTTGATAATTTTTACTAATACCTGCTTCACTTCAGTTCAGTTCAGTCGCTCAGTCGTGTTCGACTCTTGCAACCCCATGATTTGCAGCACACCAGGCCTCCCTGTCCATCACCAACTCCTGCAGTTCACTCAGACTCACGTCCATGGAGTTAGTGATGCCATCCAGCCATCTCATCCTCTGTCATCCCCTTCTTCTCCTGCCCCCAATCCCTCCCAGCATCAGAGTCTTTTCCAATGAGTCAATTCTTCGCATGAGGTGGCCAAAGTACTGGAGTTTCAGCTTTAGCATCATTCCTTCCAAAGAACACCGAGGGCTGATCTCCTTCAGAATGGACTGGTTGGATCTCCTTGCAGTCCAAGGGACTCTCAAGAGTCTTCTCCAACACCACATTTCAAAAGCATCAGTTCTTCAGCACTCAAGCTTTCTTCACAGTCCAACTCTCACATCCATACATGACCACTGGAAAAACCATAGCCTTGACTATATGGACCTTTGTTGGCAAAGTAATGTTTCTGCTTTTGAATATGCTATCTAGGTTGGTCATAACTTTCCTTCCAAGGAGTAAGCGTCTTTTAATTTCATGGCTGCAGTCACCACCTGAAGTGATTTTGGAGCCCCAAAAAATAAAGTCTGACATTGTTTCCACTGTTTCCCCATCTATTTCCCATGAAGTGACGGGACCAGATGCCATGATCTTAGTTTTCTGAATGTTGAGCTTTAAGCCAACTTTTTCACTCTCCACTTTCACTTTCATCAAGAGGCTCTTTAGTTCTTCTTCACTTTCTGCCATAAGGGTGGTGTCATCTGCATATCTGAGGTTATTGATATTTCTCCCGGCAATCTTGATTCCAGCTTGTGCTTCTTCCAGCCCAGCGTTTCTCATGATGTACTCTGCATATAAGTTAAATAAGCATGAACAGGATGAAAAGACAAAGTACCTGCTTAGTCAGCTCCAAAGTGTACAGTCTGCAGCCAGCCCTGCAAGGATTATCCACTGCACATGAGGACTATCACTTGTCCTCAGCCTCCACAGTCCCAAAGAAATGAATCCTAGGAAACTATAAAAATAGGAAAAGCTAATATGGTATCTGCAATTTAAGGCTCACCATACTGCAGCTCAAGAATTATTATTATTTTTTTTTAATCTCATGGACTTTAATCGGTATTACTATTTCATTACCACTGGTTTTTCACTTGTTTTTATCACTTGTTCTTCCTACTAGAACTTCAATGGCTTTTTAATTATTTTTTTAAATTTTATTTTATTTTTAAACTTTACAATATTGTATTAGTTTTGCCAAATATCAAAATGAATCCACCACAGGTATACCTGTGTTCCCCATCCTTAACCCTCCACCCTCCTCCCTCCCCTCCCCTCCCTCTGGGTCATCCCAGTGCACCAGCCCCAAGCATCCAGTACCGTGCATCGAACCTGGACTGGCGACTTGTTTCATACATGATATTATACATGTTTCAATGCTATTCTCCCAAATCTCCCCACCCTCTCCCTCTCCCACAGAGTCTATAAGACTGATCTATACATCGGTGTCTCTTTTGCTGTCCCGTACACAGGGTTATTGTTAGCATCTTTCTAAATTCCATATATATGCGTTAGTATACTGTATTGTTGTTTTTCTTTCTGGCTTATTTCACTCTGTATAATAGGTTCCAGTTTCATCCACCTCATTAGAACTGATTCAAATGTATTCTTTTTAATGGCTGAGTAATACTCCATTGTGTATATATACCATGGCTTTCTTATCCATTCATCTGCTGATAGACATCTAGGTTGCTTCCATGTCCTGGCTATTATAAACAGTGCTGCGATGAACACTGGGGTACACGTGTCTCTTTCCCTTCTGGTTTCTTCAGTGTGTATGCCCAGCAGTGGGATTGCTGGATCATAAGGCAGTTCTATTTCCAGTTTTTTAAGGAATCTCCACACTGTTCTCCATAGTGGCTGTACTAAGAATTACTTTATATAAAATCTTTAAGCTCCTTGTGCAATACCACATTTGTGATGCCTCAAGTGATGAACTCCCCACTTAGCCCCTTCCAAGCAGGATGTGGGCACTGCAGGGTGTCTGGTGAAACTCATACTGATGTATTTGCCCCTCATAGTCTCTTTTCCTTTGAAATATCAATGATAGAATGTGGAAAGATAACTCTATCATGATCAAGGTAGTTTTATGAACTCCCCCTGAGCAGAGTATGAACTGTAGTTTTTTACATACTAGTGTGAGAAGTTCTTTGATTTTACACATGTGATTAAAAATCCTTGCTAGCATCAGATGTATAGGATGAGCTCATCATTCAGGATCCATTTATGCAATGAAAAAATCACTCCAGAGGACACAGTGGAAAACTACTGCTATGAATATTTGTGTATAAGCCTTTGAATGTGTTTTCATTTTTCTTGCTTAAATACCTAGAAGTGGAATGACCAGATTATAAGGTGGGTTTATGAGCAAATAAACTATCCAACTTGGTCATTATCTTTGAACTGTTACTATATTACTAAGTACTCTTTTTTTTTTTTCCTAACCACATTACAGAGGTTTTTGGGCATTAAATCTTATGGCTATGCAATAATTTATTACACTAATTTCCAAAGATAGAATATTTAGGTTAGTGTAATACTTCAACCCACTAAGTATGTATTATAGAAGAGTATATATATAGAAGAGGTGGCAGGAATACAGAGAAGAACTGTACAAAAAAGATCTTCACAACCAAGATAATCACAATGGTGTGATCACTCACCTAGAGCCAGACATCCTGGAATGTGAGGTCAAGTGGGCCTTAGGAAGCATCACAAGGAACAAAGCTAGTGGAGGTGATGGAATTCCAGTGGAGCTCTTTCAAATCCTGAAAGATGATGCTGTGAAAGTGCTACACTCAATATGCCAGCAAATGTGGAAAACTCAGCAGTGGCCACAGGACTGGAAAAGGTCAGTTTTCATTTCAATTCCAAAGAAAGGCAATGTCAAAGAACGCTCAAACTACTGCACAATTGCACCTGCTATTAAAGTATGCTCAAAATTCTCCAAGCCAGGCTTCGGCAGTACATGAACCGTGCACTTCCAGATGTTCAAGCTGGTTTTAGAAAAGGCAGAGGAGGCAGAGATCGAATTGCCATCTGCTGGATCATTGAAAAAGCAAGAGAGTTCCAGAAAAACATCTATTTCTGCTTTATTGAGTATGCCAAAGCCTTTGACTGTGTGGATCACAATAAACTGTGGAAAATTCTGAAAGAGATGAGAATACCAGAGCACCTGACCTGCCTCTTGAGAAACCTGTATGCAAGTCAGGAAGCAACAGATAGAACTGGACATGGCACAACAGACTGGTTCCAAATAGGAAAAGGAGTATGTCAAGGCTGTATATTGTCACCCTGCTTATTCAACTTATATGCAGAGCTGACTAAGCAGGTATTTTGCCTTTTCATCCTGTTCATGCTTATTTAACTTATATGCAGAGTACATCATGCGAAACGCTGGGCTGGAAGAAGCACAAGCTGGAATCAAGATTGCTGGGAGAAATATCAGTAACCTCAGATATGCAGAGGACACCACTCTTATGGCAGAAAGTGAAGAGGAACTAAAAAGCCTCTTGATGAAAAGTGAAAGTGGAGAGTGAAAAAGTTGGCTTAAAACTCAACATTCAGAAAACAAAGATCATGGTATCTGGTCCCATCACTTCATGGGAAATAGATGGGGAAACAGTGGAAACAGCATCAGACTTTATTTTTTGGGCTCCAAAATCACTGCAGATGACGAGTGCAGCCATGAAGTTAAAAGACGCTTACTCCTTGGAAGACAAGTTGTGACGAACTTAGATAGTATATTCCAAAGCAGAGACATTACTTTGCCAACAAAGGTCCGTCTAGTCAAGGCTATGGTTTTTCCAGTGGTCATGTATGGATGTGAGAGTTGGACTGTGAAGAAAGCTTAGCGCCGAAGAATTGATGCTTTTGAACTGTGGTGTTGGAGAAGACTCTTGAGAGTCCCTTGGACTGCAAGGAGATCCAACCAGTCCATTCTGAAGGAGATCAGCCCTCGGTGTTCTTTGGAAGAAATGATGCTAAAGCTGAAACTCCAGTACTTTGGCCACCTCATGCGAAGAATTGACTCATTGGAAAAGACTCTGATGCTGGGAGGGATTGGGGGGCAGGAAGAGAAGGGGATGACAGAGGATGAGATGGCTGGATGGCATCACTGACTCGATGGACATTAGTCTGATTGAACTCCGGGAGTTGGTGATGCACAGGGAGGCCTGGTGTGCTGCGATTCATTGGGTCACAAAGAGTCGGACACGACTGAGCAACTGAACTCAACTGAAGTATATATTAGTAAATAGCATTTTCATTTATAAGTCTTTATCTCTGATTACTTTTTAAAAATAAATGACTATAAGTGAAATTACTAGAATTACTTGATCAGTATAGTAACATTTTTAAAGACTTTTTGTAGAGCAATTTTAGGTATAGAACAAATTTGAGAGTAAGATATAGGGATTTCTCATATATCCCTCCAGCCACATGCAAAGCCTCTTGCATTGTCAACATCAATTCTCAGAATGGCACTTTTCTTTTTTATATGAAGAATGATCCCATATTGACACATCATATTACCCAAATATGATATATATTAAGTATAACTTAAAGTATATCTTAATGTTTACCTTTAGTTATATTTTTAAGTCTCCTCTTATGAATATGAAATTGATTTTTGAAAGATTTTAAAAAATGTATATTTTTAGAGTGAAAAAAAAACCTGAATTAAACTTTTACCAAAACAAATGCTTTTCTATATTCGATGGAATTTCAGAATTAAAAGGAAAAATAGACTTTCTTCTCTAATCCCATGTTTTACCTAGTTCTTAAATAGCCTCTGTAAAATGCATAAAAGTACTTTTCTGGGACCTGCATGGATAGCAGAGTATATGGGTTTTGTCTGTTGCTGAACTGCATTAATAACTGCAGAGAGTTTCCTTCCAATGAGCAGTGATATGTTTCATTTGATCATTTCCCACATTTTAGCAAGTTTCACATAAACAAAAACTACAGTTCAGCTGAGGTTCTGGGCCAAATTCATATACTTCATGCAGTGTAGAAATGAAAACATGGAAATTTGCTGTGCTCCAAGAAATGTTCAGTTCTACCTGGACTTCACTACTTCTCCATTTTCCAGCTGTGTATCAGCCTTTCTTTGAGTAGTAAGAATAGTTTCCTAACTAACAGTGAATGTTAAATAACTTGCCTAATGTTTGGCACATTTTAAATACTGAATAAATACTGATGTAATTTCTATTAATTTTTAATAATTGCTATATTTCTTGTATGCATAGAATATGTATTTATAATTTATGTTTTTAGTTTTGAAAAAAAATAAATTTGATAAGTTCTCATTGTTAACTCCTCTTTTTTGCTTGTTTTTGAGTTATTTTAACTGATCATTTGCTTTGATGCAATGAAAAAAAATACTACTTCTAATGTGATGGTTAATTTTCTGTGTCAACTTGAGTAGGCCATGGGATATCAAGTTATTTGGTCAAACATTATTCTGAGTGTTTCTATGAGGATATTTTTGGATGAGATTAAAATTTAAATGGGTAGACTGTGTAAAGCAGATTGCCCTCCATAATGTGTATAGACCTCAACTTGTCAGGAAAAAAACATAAACAGAACAGAAAAACTGAAAGTTCCCTGAGTAAGAGAGATTTCTTTCTGCCTGATTGCCTTTGAACTGAGACATTGGCTTTTTCCTACATTCATACTCAAGCTGAAATGTTAGCTCTTCCAGGATCCGTAGATTTCTGGTCTATGAACTAGGAAAAACAAACACGGGGTGTCCTATATCTCCAGCTCCCTCACAAACCCTGCACATCTTAGGAATTGCCAGACTCTAGAATCATGTGAGCCAATTCCTTGTAATTAGTCTTCTTACTGTATATTCTTTCTGAAGAACTCTGATAAATAAACCTAGTTTATATAATTCAACAGAATGAACTAACCACTGCATTTGTAAGTATAGAAAACACAGACTTGTAATTGCCTAACTTCCTTAGAATTAAGTCAGGAACTTAAAGGTTAAGTTTTTTGTTTCTAAATCTGTAACTGAAATTGGAGTAAGACTACAAAATCATTTCCCACAAAAATGCTAAAAGCAATCTATCTGGGAAAATAATGTGGTTACATCTAAGAAGAAAGCCTGAAGCTCTTATTCCTAGCCCTAAAAGCCATCCACTTCTCCTTCATGTTCATCTTGACTGAGAGCCTTAATGCTAGTTGTAAATCAGAGTAAATACAAATAGCAAAAAAAAGCCCTTAGGACTAATATGAAAGCCATAGCTTGAAGAATAAGAAAAATTACTAGCTACTGAGAAAAGAACTCACTTCTCTGCAATTACTTGCTTGAAGAAACCAACTGGAAATCTGAATGATAAAATAGAGATTCATTCAACCTTGTTGTCATCTCCTTACCCACTCCCTCCAAACAAAAGCTTATTTAACTTTACAGAAAGAAAATTGACAATTTCTCCAGGTTGACCTTTACTTTGCAGACAAATTTCTTTTTAGTGGTAGGGTAGTCTTCCAAAGTCTCAAGAGACCATTTTGAAGGAGACTTTAGTTTATTTTAGAGAGATACAGAGCTTTACTTTCCAACACTGTACTCGATTAAATGTATTCAAATATATTATCTCCTTTGAAATGTGTTTTTGAAATGCTTTGCAGCCTTCCTGCATTCATCTGTCCTGAAGTGGAAATTAAGTACACACTTCTCTGTACATTCAAAATAGCTGTATATATCCTTCTTTTAAGTTCTTTGTATCATTATTATTTCAAAGAATATATCAGAGTGTCCTCAATGAGATAGTATAAAAATGATTACTCAGTTACGTTATTTAGGTAAATGGTATTTTATTCAAACTTTATACTGGGGTTTTAAATGAATTTCATAGTACTTTAAAATACTGTCCCACAATTGAGATAATCCTTGTTTAAAACAGAAAGCAGAGAATTAAAAAGTACCATATTTCAATGTTCCATTTCTTGAAAATAAACATGGATTTTGCTTTGTGTGGCTCCTAAGAAGTTCTTAGAACTCTTCATTCATCTTTAATTCAATAAACATTTAATAGATGGCTTCTATGTGTAAAGAATTGCACTCTATCATTAGATTTATATATTTCAATATGCTTCTGCCGTAGAACACAGATTTTATCCATCTCTGGATAACATGGTATTATATATTTTCTATCAATTATGTTATCATAAATCATTTAATTTTAGAGATTTACATCTTTAGATTCCCTGGTGGCTCAGCGGTAAAGAATCCATCTTCAGTGCAAGAGACACAGAAGATCCAGGTTTGATCCCTGAGTTGGGAAGATCTGCTGGAAGAGGGAATGGTAATCCACTCCAGTATTCTTGCCTGGAGAATCCCATGAACAGAGGAGCCTGATGGGCTACTGCCCATGGGGTCTCAAATAGACAGACATGGCTGAAGCGACTGAGCACACATGGATGCATGCACAGCTTTACTTATTTCGACTCTTTAACAATTAATTTTCAGGAATTCTTTCTAAAATCAATAGTTTATATCAGTTCAATATTAAAAAATAATAGTGATTTTCCTTTATATTCAAGATAAAGTTCAAATTCCTTACTGTGACTAAAATTCATTTCAAAATCTTAACATTTAGCTTCATCTCAATTTTTTCCCCAAATATATGTATTTGGGAATGTGTGTGTGTGTGTGTGTATTGGGAAATATATATGTATATGTACATATATATATGTGTGTGTATATATGCATATATGTGTGTATACATATACATACATGTGTACACATGTATGTGTATACACATATACATATGCACGTACACATGTGGCTTTACTGGTGGCTCAATGGTGAAGAATTGCCTGTCGATGCAGGAGATGTAGGTATGATCCCTGGATCAGGAAAATCTCCTGGAGAAAGAAATGACAATCCAAATCCAGTATCCTTGTCTGTAAAGTCCCATGGACAGAAGAGCCTGGCAGGCTACAGTCCATGGGATTGCAAAGAGTCAAACATGACCTAGCAATTGAACAACTATATATATATATTTATATATTCATCTATTTATATATATACATATACATTTAATATACACAGATAGATATAGATGGATGTGTAATGGTCACGAAAATATTTAAGCTGTAACCATCCTATAGCGTGGATTTTCCAAAATTGCCCATCATATCCTACAATTTACTTCAAGTCCTTAGGCAAGAAACAATGCTGAAGAGTAAGCCAGCTACAAATTTCACCACACAGGACTTCTAGAATCACACCTTCACTTGTTGAAACAGGTTGCCTACGTTATCTGTCAGATTGGAATATGGTATCTGGAGGCACAAGAAATGGCTGATGAAATCTATTTCAACAATCTTTGTCTGTCTATGACCATTAACAGCAGAACTACAGAAATAATCTCATGAAACTAATTGCCTAAAATTATAATGAGTACAGTATTCTTCTAAGCTTTGTATATGTAAAGGTAACATCAGAATGTCAAATGATAAAAAGTTCTCAGATGTAAGGTAGTCCATAGAGAAAAGCCAGTAAATGAAGAATCATAAAATGCTGACTCTGTGGCTACAAGTCTAGGGGAAGGAGAACCTTTGGTATAAATACTGTTGAAGTATGTTAGTTGCTCAGTAGTGTCCAAGTGTCCAACTCTTTGTAACCCCATGGACTGTAGCCCACCAGGCTCCTCTGCCCATGGAATTTTCCAGGCAAGAACACTGGAGTGTGTTGCCATTCCCTCTAGGAGGTCTTCCTGACCCGGGAATTGATCTTGGGACTCCTGCATTGCAGGCAGATTCTTCAGGTAAGTCAAATATTATTAGTCTGATATAAACTAAGGGAATATACTCATATGATCCAAAGTAAGCACTGTATAATTTTTGCCTTCTGGCTACAGATGCAGTTGAAGGAAGGACGGACAAAGATGGATTTAGCTTTGGTCAGGATGTTTGCCTGCCATGTATTATGACATGTACGATTTATATCTAACTCTTTCAAAAAATGGGTGAAGAGAAAATTTTAAAAGAAATCTATTCTAGACACTTTATTAGCATACCAAATAATTTGATAGTATCAATATAAAAAAAATCATTGGAAAGACTGGTGCTGAAGCTGAAGCTCCAATACTTTTGAGCTCCAATACTTTGATGAGAAGGGCCTACTCATTGGAAAAGACTCTGATGCTGGGAAAAATTGAGGGTAAGAAGGGAAGAGGGCAACAGAGGATAAGATGGTCGGATGGTATCACCAACTCAATGGACATGAGTTTGAGCAAACTCAAGAAGATAATGAAGGACAGGGAAGCCTGGCTTGCTGCAGTTCATCAAGTCACAATGAGTCGGACACAACTTAGTGGCTGAACAACAAAATTTCCATCCACACATAGCTATGGAGAGAAAATTAACTTTTATTAAAGAAGGGCAAATATAACTTTCAGAGACTCTTGTGTTGGTAAATTTAAATTAATTTCACTTCTATAATCTCAAATCTATTCATTGCAGTTTTTTCAGTGAAAGAGTAGCTATAATATCAAAATATATTTATCATAATTATAAATGATACTAGTAATTTTATTAATGAAATATCTTCTATGAGTTTTATTTTATAGCCAAATAAGCATACCTGTTTTTAAAAAATCTGTTTAACCCAAAGACTGGCAAAGTTTATAGCAACTACCTAAGACAATGCCCTAGTAAAAATGTCTATAATTCTGTTAATTGAATGTATACTTGGACAATTATTTAAATATAGACAAGGGTACTTACTGAAATATGCACACAATGTATCTGATTTTAAATCAGACTATTTTATACAGTCCTGGAAAATCCCATGGATGGAGGAACCTGGTAGGCTGCAGTCCATGGGGTCGCTAAGAGTCGGACACGACTGAGCGACTTCGCTTTCACTTTTCACTTTCATGCATTGGAGAAGGAAATGGCAACCCACTCCAGTGTTCTTGCCTGGAGAATCCCAGGGATGGGGGAGCCTGGTGGCTGCCATCCACAGGGTCACACAGAGTCGGACACAACTGAAGTGACTTAGCATAGCATTTTATACAATCTAAAATGGTCCAAATAATTATTGAGGTAGTTTCTAGAACTTAAATTAGGTTTTTTGGGGGAGTACCTACACTTATGGCCTAAAATGCAAATGTAATTTGGCCCCATTGGGCCACACGCATTTTCAGTATAACATAATTTAAACTATAATGTATGACTATTCATATGAAATTAGTTAATATTAACTCATTGCTGTGTAACTTGAATTTCTCTTCAATTTGTAGTATAAACTTGTTCATTATGTAGTAGCATTACAAAGTACTTCTGCTAGATGCCAGGAAGTCAAGGAAAACTTTTTAATATAAGAATTACTGTCAGTGTCTTTGAAAGAAGTGAGATCTAAAATAGCATCAAATAAGTAGAGCAAGTAGAACTCAAGTGTTCTTATAATATAATGATGTCTCAAAGACACATGGAAGCATTCCTAACTCTCGCACTTCACTATGTTTTAGCAGTAGGCTTATTGCCCTGACCATATGTACACACAAAATAATTGAGTATGTTGGAAAATACTTTCTGATGTGACACTCACTTACAGAAATATCATAACCTCCACTTTCATTCACAGCAGGTTATAATCTGCTCTGTATATCATGGCATGAACTCAGTTTAGCATTCTGTTTAATAGACAAAATCATAACATATTAAATTTTAGTTGAAGCACAAATAAATTATACATTCATGAATATCTAAATAAACTACTTTTGTGCCCTAAATGTATATTTCTATTCTTCTTTTATTAAAAAAAAAATATATATATATACACACACACACACACATATATATATTGAAAGCCAAGTAGGAACTATAAGGTATAAGGTTTGTTAGATGCTGGTATTTTGTAGATTAATAAGACATTCTCCCATCTCTAGATATGATTAAATGTTGACCAGGGATATTTCAGTAAACCCACACTTTAATAGAGTACATTTAGGAATCTCACAGTAATTTGCTGTTTCTATCGCTGAGAAACACAGCCAAAATTCATTTTCTAATGTCCCAATTAACACATATGTATTTGATGTAGTAGCTTCAGGGTACATTTAATTTCTGATAATGAAATAGTATAAACTCTTCCGAAACTGTGAAACTTGTTTAAATTTATTATTTTTAAACATATAAGCCTTTGAAGAAGCTAATTAAATCAATTAAACATTAAGATTGGAGCATTAAAGCATTACAAAAACTGTTTTCTTAGAACTCTAATAATTTGTGTCTCTCACAATCTATGAAGAAGTAATAATTAGCAATTCCCTTAGGGCTCATGAAAGAATTCCTTCAAAGGAAAAAATACACTTTAAAATATTATAATTTTTTATTGCCTTAAATTTACTTAGCATGAATGTCATTAATGCCATTCCAAACCTCTCAATCACTCTTACATTTAACATTTTCATAATATTCAGGTTAAAAAGTTACTGAGTCTGTCCTATTTCCATCATTCAGAGAGAGTTCTCTGTTTTATTTTGCTAATTTTAATTTGTTTTAATTTGTTAATCCTATGATCTACAACGGAGGAGGCAATGGCACCCCACTCCAGTACTCTTGCCTGGAAAATCCCATGGACAGAGGAGCCTGGGAGGCTGCAGTCCATGGGGTTGCGAAGAGTCGGACACGACTGAGCACCTTCACTCTCACTTTTCACTTTCATGCATTGGAGAAGGAAATGGCAACCCACTCCAGTGTTCTTGCCTGGAGAATCCCAAGGATGGGGGAGCCTGATCGGCTGCCATCTATGGAGTCGCACAGAGTCGGACACGACTGAAGCAACTTAGCAGCAGCAGCAGCAGCATGATCTACAATGTCTCTCTAGAAGTAGGTTTTAAAAACTGATTAGTGTCTTTCAGGTTTGGGGGGCACTATTATAAACATTAGGAAGTCATAATGTTCTAAATGATATTCTGGTGATTTAAGTAAGTTTCTAAAAGTAACTACTTCATTCTGTTTGGTAGTTAGAATAGGAAAAAGGATTCCAGAATGGCGGTGGCTAAAAGACAGGGAAGGGAAAACCTGCGAAAATAGAACAAAGGAAGGTCTGAGGACAGGAGTGAGGACCTTGGGTAAATTAAACAGCAATCCTGCCTAGCCCAATTTACATAGGGCAGGCCCAGGGGGAGGAGAAAAACATAAAAAGAGGAGCCAAAGGGTGAGGGTGAGGTGGGAAGGGGGTGTCTCTCTCCCGCGTGCTCTCTCTCTCTCTACCTCCCTCCCTCTCTCTTCCTTCTCTTCATTTCTTTTGGGTCAGCATGCCTGCACACCTCAAGGATGTAATTTCCTTTATTTTCTAAGTAAAACTGAGCTGTAACACAGAGCTGTATTACTGATCTGTCCAAGAGCTGTGACACTGATCTGTCCAAGAACTATGACACGGTTTGTCCGAGGGCTTTAATGCTGGTCTGTCACTTCAAATTTTTGTTGTGACGAGACAGAACTGAGGAAATTACACACTCCCTCGACATCTATGGTGCCCTGACTCTGATTTAACCTGGCTGAAACAACCTCAGCCAGGCCCAACAAGGAGGAAGCCAAGAACAGCAGGAGCCCAACTTGGCGAAAGCTCCTGGAGTGGAAGCAGAACACGAAGAAAACCCAGCGTAGGGGAAGTGACAAGAAGCCCAGCATGATGAAAACTGGGACAGTGAAAAACGAACTTAGCAGAAAGCTTTCAGGGCTCAGTCTCAGATTCCAGAAGACCTCTGGTTAAGGTAGGAGGGCCTCCCTGCTATGGCTGGAGAGACATATGCCTAACAAAATGTTAATTATTTTACAATCTCTCATTTCTTGTTTCCTCAAAACCCCCAGGTGAACAGGTGAGCAGCAGTGGGTGCAATTGAGGGACTCTGAAGAGGCTACTCCTCAGTATGTCCCAAAGGCTCCACTATCTGCTGAGCCCCAGGAGCTGTTACCCAAGCCAGTGGGGTCTTCTGTCCTTAATCTTCTTTGTGCCAAGGATTAGGCCAATGAAAACTGTGAGCATAGATCAGGTATTTAGTAGATTTTCAGGCAGGTTATGAAGGGGATTCCTTGGCACATTTTTTCCATTGCTTTTTCCTCCTGTCCTTCAGCTCCTCTCTCCTGGAACTTGAGCCCAGCCAAAACTCATGCATGATGCCTGGCTTCAGGACATAATGAAGCTCAGGCTCTGATGTCTCATTGCAAAAATTCATTTAGAGACACAGCAATAGGTAAGAGGTGGATTTGTTAGAATTCTGAGAGAAGCACACTCTGCAGGGTGTGGTCCATTACAAAGGGTAAGTGTTTTGGCCATGAAATGTGGTCTGGCTAGGTTTTGCAAGCTGAGTGAATTCATATAATAATGAGTGGGAGGATCATCAAACCATTGTGGAACCACCCACTCCTCCATCTTTTAACAGCATCTTGGAACTGTCCTGCCACCTCTGGGTGTGTCATTTCGCTTGCAGATTGGGGATTAAGGTTTACTTGAATTTGACTTGTCATCTTGGACCCAACTGATTTTAATTGGTTTATGTTATGCCCTTGTGCTATGCCATTCTTTCAAAAGTTGTGCCCTGCCCCCTTCCCTCCTGTTTTATGCTCTTTTCCTGAGTCCCTTCCAGGCCCACAATGTTCCCTCTAGATATTCAGGCATTCATCTTCCATGGTTCCAACAACAGGTGCAACATCAGCATCTCAGACAGACACACAATGCCTGCTAGAAGTCTATTTGTTGGCCTCTCTTCAAAGGCAATTGGGCTTCCAGGGATAATGTTTGTCACTTTGGGAATTATCCCTGCAGGCCATTTAGGCCCAAACCCTTACCACTCTTCTTCTAAAGTCACAAACATACCCCCGGATCACATCTCCACTCCACTTTTATGGAACATCTGGTCTGTTGCCTCTTATAAATTTGTTAAGCCACTTATTAACTCCTACAACCAGGACCCTGCCCCCTTGTGGGCAACATTGCTCCATCCCACTTATTATTAAAATAATCTTAATGCCCCTAACAGGGCCAGATAACCCATTTCTTTGTCATCACTTCTCTTATTACCCAAAGTGGGTCTATCAAAATGAAATGTTTACCATTGGAGACACCCTAACCTGCTCGTATGGAGGACTAGGGGAGGAAATCAGTGAATTACAATCTCTTAGAGCAGTAAGGCAATGGCAACCCACTCCAGTACTCTTGCCTGGAAAATTCCATGGATGGAGGAGCCTGGTAGGCTGCAGTCCATGGGGTTGCGAAGAGTCGGACATGACTGAGCACCTTCACTCTCACTTTTCACTTTCATGCATTGGAGAAGGAAATGGCAACCCACTCCAGTGTTCTTGCCTGGAGAATCCCAGGGACAGGGGAGCCTGGTGGGCTGCCGTCTATGGGGTTAAACAGAGTCAGACACGACTGAAGCGACTTAGCAGCAGCAGCAGCAGAGCAGTAAGAGGATAAGGCTTATAACTGTTTCACCAGGTTCCCAGTCTCAGGGCACAGACTTGGACTGCTTTACCTCATGATATTTATTCCCATCTGTGGTGAACAAACTGGCAATAAGTTAAAATTACAACCCCTTCATCCTATCCAGCACTGGTCATGATGGAAACCCTAGGGACACCCAACTCCAGTCCGGGGGTCCCAGGAGGTCAACCTGCCTCAACCTGCCTAGGGATCTGGTCCTCAAAAGTTTGTCATGCCTCAACCTGCTCTGGGATCTGCCAGTCCAGGGGTCCCAGGTGGTTATCATGACTTGACCTGCCCAGGGACCCAATTCTTGGGAGGCCGACCTCCCTTGACCTGCCTAAGGATTCGATCTCCAGGAGACTGTCATGCTTCAGCTTGGTGGGGATCTGCACCCTGACCTGGGGATACCTGGCTCTCAGGTTGCAACAGTACTGGGTAGGATAAGCTTCAGAAAGACTCACCCCTAAGGAAGTCCACCCATGGAAATGGAAATAGAAGGAAGCCTATTAGTTGTGGGACTATGTCCAGTCTCGGCAATAACTCAGGAGCCTAATGAGAACCCCATTGCCTTTCTGGAAATGCTAAAAGAGGCCCTCCAAAAGTTTACCAATCTGGATTTACTTAGACTCTTACGAGAGACAGGTGATTTTAAAGGACAAATTCCTGTCCCAATGTGCACCAGACATCAGAATCAACTTACAACAGCTATACTAGCAGGATCCTGCTGTCTGTTTAGATAAGATGGTCCAGACAGCCACCAATACATTTTATAACAAAGAACAGGCCCAGGAGAGGGAGAAAAGGAAAGAGACAAGGCATGCCCAGATGCTGGCTGCCCTCCAGGGAAATCCTATGGCAAACCCCAAGTCTTTGAAGGACAAGGCACAAGGCAAATGCCTAATCTGTAGACAGGTGGGGCTTTGGGCCAAAGAGTGCCCAAACTGTGACAAGTCTCCTAAAATGGCTTGATATAAATGCCATCAATTGGGACATTGAATAGCACTCTGCCCTTGGGACCCTAGAGCCTCAAGGTCAAGTGGCAAGCCTTCCCTCAGAATGTTTCAACAGGACTGAAGGGGCCCTCTCCAGCCAGCCTGCCTGTCACAGATAATCATCACGGGGCTGAAGCCAAGGGTGTAACTGGATGTGGCAGGTATGTCCGAGATTCTTGGTTGACACGGGGGCTACCTGTTCTGTCCTGACCTCCTATTCCTGAGCCTTCTCCTCCCAAACCTGTACCATTTTGGGTGCTATAGGAAAAACAACTACTAAAAGATTCACCAGAGCAGTTTTTTGTTGCTGGGATGGACAAATATTTTCCCACCAGTCTGGTGGTCCCTGCGTGTCCTACTCCCTTATTGGGAAGAGATATACTCACTAAACTGGGGACCACCCTTGTGATGGGAAGTTTTTCAGCCCCTAGAGCCCTACAGCTTCTGTTTACTACTGAAGAACCCATTACAGCCTCTCCAATAAAGAGGGGCCAAAAACTATGGGAGGACAAAATTAACCCCCAGGTGTGGGACCAGGGGACCCCTGGACAAGCCCACCAAGCTGAACCGGTCATCATTGTCCTCTGAGATCCCACTCGGTTTCCTAACTGGAAACAATATCCACTCAGAAGAGAGGCTCAGGAGGGATTACAGCCTCTACTAAATAAATTCCTTGCTTGTGGGCTATTGTGAAGTCGCTCAGTCGTGTCCGAATCTTTGCGACCCCATAGACTGTAGCCTATCAGGCTCCTCCCTCCATGGGATTTTCCAGGCAAGAGTGCTGGAGTGGATTGCCATTTCCTTCTCCAGGGGATCTTCCCAACCCAGGAAATGAACCCAGGTCTCCCACATTGCAGGCAGACGCTTTACCTCTGACTTAACGGGGGTTGCCACCTTAGTTCTGCAGACTAATTTGCCAGAAACCCCTTCATATACTGAAGGTGAGACTCTTAAAGCTAAGAGTGAGGGCCTTCAAGAAGATCATATGGAGTGGTTCCAAAAGGAGGGACTCCTTTTTCTGCCTGGGAGCCTCCAATGGAAGTTGGTTAACTCCTTACATGCCACCACTCATTTAAGGGAAAAGGCCCTCCAAAGATTACTAGAAAGGCCTTTCAGAAGAAAAGCCCTTCAAACGACTATAAGGCAAGTGGTTTCCTCTTGTCCCACTTGCCAATTAAACAACCGCCAAGGAGTTTAATTTAATTCAAAAGCAGAGACATTACTTTGCCAACAAAGGTCCGGCTAGTCAAGGCTATGGTTTTTCCTGTGGTCATGTATGGATGTGAGAGTTGGACTGTGAAGAAGGCTGAGCACCGAAGAATTGATACTTTTGAACTGTGGTGTTGGAGAAGACTCTTGAGAGTCCTTTGGACTGCAAGGAGATCCAAGCAGTCCATTCTGAAGGAGATCAGCCCTGGGATTTCTTTGGAGGGAATGATGCTAAAGCTGAAACTCCAGTACTTTGGCCACCTCATGCGAAGAATAGACTCATTGGAAAAGACTCTGATGCTGGGAGGGATTAGGGGCAGAAGGAGAAGGGGACGACAGAGGATGAGATGGCTGGATGGCATCACTGACTCGATGGACATGAGTCTGAGTGAACTCCGGGAGTTGGTGATAGACAGGGAGGCCTGGCGTGCTGCGATTCATGGGGTCACAAAGAGTCAGACACGACTGAGCGACTGAACTGAACTGAACTGAACTGAACTAAGGAGTTTAAAGATCCCAGCTGGCCCAGCCTGTCCAGTCACATGAGACCTACCCAGGAGAGGACTGGCAGATCAACTTCACCCAGATGCCAGTTTCTCAAGGGTATAAATACCTAATAGTCATGATAGACACATTCACAGGATGGATTGAAGGCTTTCCCACCAGGACTGAGAAAGCTGAGGAGGTGGCAAAAAACTGCTGCATGAAATCATTCCAAGATTTTGTCATTACAAAGTGACAATGGAACATCACTTACTTCTAAGGTCACCCAAGGGGTCTCTAAAGCATTGAGCATTAATTATTATCTCCATTGTGCCTTGAAGCCTCAGGAAAGGTAGAAAGAGCCAACCAATTCTTAAAATCAATGATAAAAATTATAACCCAGGAGACCTCCCTGGGATGAAAGGAGGCTTTACCAATAACACTCCTCCACACCTGTATTGCCTCTAAGGAACAGGTTGGTCTTAGTCCTTATGAGATGCTATATCAGAGACCTTTTATTTATGTCAATGACCTCTTCCTAGATCCAGAGGCTCAGACCCTCCCATCTTATTCCATGGCCATTGGGTAATTCCAACATGATATATGCTTGTAAGGTATGAACCAAGATGAACCAGGGCCTGAAAGATTCTAAGGAGTCACCACTATATGCTCCATGGACTCAAGTCCTAATTAAAGTCTAGAAAGATGGGTCCTCAAAGGCTTAACCCAAGTCCACATGGAAGGGCCCCTACCCTGTAATACTTTCTACCCCCACAGCAGTCAAGGTACCAGGACGTGACTCCTGGATTCACTACTCATAAGTCAAGCCATGGAAGAAAACAGAAGAGGACACTCAATACACCTGTGAGCCCCTGGGAGATCTCAGATACCTATTCAGAACTACAAATGAGTGACATTCTAATAAAACCCCCAAAATCTAGTTTCTGGGGATAAGATTTCTCAGGACAGCTCTAAAGAGCCAACACAGCTTGGCAGGGGTTGTACTCCAAAACAGACAGGAGATAGATCTTCTGATCCCTGAATAGGGAGGGACTTGAGCCATCCTGGTGATGGAAATTTGGAGTTGGCTAATGCCCCTACTAGTCCCTGTTATACCATATTGATGCCGCTTATGGTTGCTCCATGTATTATCAATGGTCTAACCTGTTTTGTCTCTGCCCAGGTCAACAAGCTAAAGCATGCAATGCCAGTTCAAAAAGGATATATAAAACTACAGCTGCCCACAGAAAATATCACTCACCTTTAGATGGACACTGCTATAAGGACTCTGAGGTCTGAGACTAGCAAGTGGGTGAGGCCCAATGCCCCTCACTGTACCGATCCAGCAGGAAGTAGCCAGAAAGACCTCGATGCTCCTATCCCCAAAGAATTGGGCCTCCCATCTCTTAAGGGGGAAATGTTAGGTAGTTAGAATAGGAAAAAGGAGTCCAGAATGGTGGTGGCTAAAAGACAAGGAAGGGAAAAGCCTGAGAAAATATAACAAAGGAAGGTCCAAGGACAGGAGTGAGGACCTCAGGTAGAACAAACAGCACTCCTGGCTAGCCCAGTTTACATAGGACAGGTCCAGGGGGAGGAGAAAAAACGTAAAAAGAGGAGCCAAAGGGCCAGAGGTCTCTCTCTCTCACATGCATGCTCTCTCCCTGTCTCCCTCTCTCCCCCCACCTCTCTCTCTCTCCCTCTCTCTTTAGTCTTTTTGTATCTTTCGGGTCGGATGCTTTCAAGCCTTGAGGATATATTTTCCTTTATTTTCTAAATAAAACTGAACTGTGACACTGTCTGTCCAAGAGCTGTGACATGGTCTGTCGAGGGTTTAATGCTGGTCCATCACTTCAAATTTCTGTTGTGACAAGACAGAACTGAGGAAATCACACACTCCCTCAACATCTCTAGGAGAATTATAAAAGTTGTAAATTGATATATCTTAGTTCATTAAAAAAGAATCTTATGGCTAGAACTATTGTGTTTTTGAGACAGTAAAATATTAATAATAGTTTTGTTTGAAACTAGACAGTTCATATAATTTTAATGCAAAAATAAGAATGACAAAGTGAGATATTAGTGGTAATATTAAGATCAGTCTAGGCTGAAGGAGCCAGAAATCTAATTATGCTTTAGCCCTATGATACCTTTTTCCTGAAAAGTCCTTAAGGGAGATATCTGTGTAAAGGGCACAAAAAGTTGATAAAGGAAATGGTTCTGTATTAATAACTTCACAACTCTGGTCCAATTAGATTGGACCAGACTGAGTGTTCTGCCTAGACTAAAGGTTCTAACTCTAAAGGGAAATTAACAGCCACTTGTTGCAGTACAATAATGTTAACCAGAAAAATATGGGAAAATGTATACATGCTTATTGGAATGCACCAACACAGCCAGAAAATATCTTCACTTACTGTCCATCAGGTTTACTTAGGCCTGTCTAAGGAAGGTGTAGATTCAGAAGAGGAAGACAAAGATGATCAGTTTGACACAATAGAATCAGGATTACGTCATCTTTTCTCGATTACTCCATGGAAGTTGACATACAAAGCCTTGTGAATTGGCAAATTGTTTGGAAGGATGCAGGCTACAATAGAAGGCGATCTCAGAAATCACTTAATACAAAGAAGCCTCCTATCAACCAAGAATCACACAGGCAAGAATAAAAGATGCAATAAAACCTGTGCCCTCTGTCAAATCCAGCCCAACTTAACTCTCATACTGTTCACCACATATATTTAAACTTGAAATAAAGAAATCTCAAATAAAGAGAATTCACTATGGAATCTTTTGTCTATAAACTCCCTATGAGAGTTTTACACTGACTAAACTTTAAACCACCAATTATATTGCATATGTCTTAAGTAAATTTTACTGATTCCTCTGTTCTGCGGTAGAGAGTCTCATACTCAGGATGGGAGGACATTAGATGGCCTAGTTATGTAAAATTTATTCAATTAAATTAACTTACTGTGCCTGTTGCAATGAAGAAAACAATGGCATTAATAGTGTTTCACAGAGCTTATATAATGTGGTAGGAAATAACCCATGAATGAGCATGTAGTGAAGTTTAAGTATACAATTAAAATCAAGGTAAAAATGAAAGACGTGTCAAAGTTGATTTTCTTTTTTTTTCTCTCTCTCTCTCTCTCTTTTACTCTCCCCATCCCTCCCTCTCTTTTTCTTTTGTCTCAGTTTATTTATTTTATTTGACCTGCCTTCAAGGGTAGAGCCTGGAACTCTAGAGACAGCAAAGCACTGCTCAGGAACCTAGATGTAAAGCAGTGGAAATAGGACCCAATCGGTATTATGCAGGCACCTAGGGACACAGGCTGGTTCTACTCCCACTGGGATCTAAAAGAAAGTGAAATATCAACTTTTCTTATTTTTCCTATTACTCTCTTCTCAGCTTTTAGGTTCTTGACTAGATTCAGGAAACTTTCTGTCACATATTTTACCTGCTCTTTTGATTTTTTGTACAATATGTTGTCAATATAAATATCCTGAATTTGATCCCCTTCTTGCTTGGATCCCCTGCCTTTTTCTCAGGAATCGATCCCTTTTTGTAAAACATTAATCATTGTCTTTGGGACTTTAACTACTGGACATCCTGAGGATTAAACCTTTTGTAAACCTGACCCCAGAGCCTTCCTTTCTTGTTCTATTGGCTCCTAAATCCTCCTGGGAAAGTGAAAGTCACGCAGTCCTGTCTGACTCTTTGCAACGTCATGGACTATACATCCATTGAATTCTCCATGCCAGAATAGTGGAATGGGTAGCCTTTCCCTTCTCCAGGGGATCTTCCCAATCCAGGGACTGAACCCAGGTCTCCAACATTACAGGCGGATTCTTTACCAGCTAGGCCACGGGAATCCTCCTGGGACTCAGGGCTTTAAACTAGTTTTATATCTGAATTGATCAATATGTAAATGGTGTGCTTGTCATATAAGTGGACTGGATTCTAACTTGAGATCATCACGACAGACCAACTTCAGTCCAAAATTTGTCATCTTTTAAATTTATATCTAATCAATCAGAATTGGGTTCTCAAACCCTGAAGATCTCATTAAAAAAAAAAAAAACAGTCTCAATGACTTGTTTCCATCACTTCAGTTCAGTTCAGTTGCTCAGTCATGTCTGACTATTTGCAACCCCGTGAACTGCAGCACGCCAGGCCTCCCTGGCCAGCACCAACTCCCAGAGTTCAACCAAACCCATGTCCACCGAGTTGGTGATGCCATCGAACCATCTCATCCTCTGTCATCCTCTTCTCCTCAACTGAGTCAGCTCTTTGCATCACGTGGCCAAAGTATTAGAGTTTCAGCTTCAACATCAATCCCTCCAATGAACACCTAGGACTGATCTCATTTAGGATGGACTAGTTGGATCTCCTTGCAGTCCAAGGGACTCTCAAGAGTCTTCTCCAACACCACAGTTCAAAATCATCAATTCTTCAGTGCTCAGCTTTCTTTATAGTCCCACTCTTTATAGTCCACATCCACACATGACCACTGGTAAAACCATAGCCTTGACTAGACGGACCTTTGCTGGCAAAATAATGTCTCTGCTTTTTAATATGCTGTCTAGGTTGGTCATAACTTTCTTTCAAAGGAGTAAGCATCTTTTAATTTCATGGCTGCAAAATCATCTACAGTGATTTTAGAGCCCCCAAAAATAAAGTCTGACACTGTTTCCACTGTTTCCCCATCGATTTGCCATGAAGTGATGGGACCAGATGCCATGATCCTAGTTTTCTGAATGTTGAGCTTCAGGCCATCTTTTTCACTCTCCACTTTCACTTTCATCAAGAGGCTTCTGAGTTCCTCTTCACTTTCTGCCATAAGGGTGGTGTCATCTGCATATCTGAGGTTATTGATATTTCTCCTGGCAATCTTGATTCCAGCTTGTGTGTCATCCAGTCCAGCATTTCTCATGATGTACTCTGCATATAAGTTAAATAAGCAGGGTGACAATATACAACCTTGATGCACTCCTTTTCCTATTTGGAATCAGTCTGTTGTTCCATGTCCAGTTCTAACTGTTGCTTCCTGACCTGCATATAGGTTTCTCAAGAGGTAGGTCAGGTGGTCTGGTATTCCCATCTCTTTCAGAATTTTCCACAGTTTATTGTGATCCACTTGTTTCCATAAAAAAAAACTTTAAAAATGACTCTCTTTTTAGCTCTTCAATATGTTTCTATTGGGCTTACCTGGTGACTCCCACAGTAAAGAATCTGCCTGTAATTCAGGAGACCTAGATTCAACCCCTGGGTCAGGAAGATTCCCCGGAGAAGGGAATCACTACCCACTTCAGTATTCTTGCTTAGAGAATCACATGGACAGAGGAGCCTGGTGAGCTACAGTCCAGGGGGTCACAAAGAGTCAGACATGACTGAGCAATTAACATTTTCACATTATGTTTCTATCAAAGTTTGCAGATGTTTCAGATAATTTTTCTTTTGTATGTTTTCTAATTTTCTAGACACTGAGTAGTATATATGCACCATATTCATTTTATTTTGAATAAAGCATGAACACATGCTAGACTGTTATATTTTAAGGTTTCTATCTTACTACTCTTCCTAACACTTGCACCCTTGCACACTTTGTACCTTCCTAACGTTTGAGCCCTGTGTCTGTGATGAGTATTTGTCTACTAACTTACATTAACTGCTTCCATAGTACAGAGTCATTACTCAAGGACAGCTTTCTAGCCATGCAATATATTTCTTAGTCACTGTTCCCTCTTGGATTGGCCATGTGACTAGCTTTTGTCAAAGAAATCCCAGTTCTGGTCTAAGGCTTTGAAACACAAATCTGCCTCCTCCATATTGTGTTATTATTTCCACTCTTAGTTGCTCAGTCATATCTGACTCTTTGTGACCCCATGTACTGTAAGACCAGGTTCCTTTGCCATGGAATTTCCCTGGCAAGAATACTGGAATGGGTTGCCATTTCCTCCTCCAATGGATCTTCCCAACCCAGGGATCGAAGCTGTGTCTCTTATGTCTTTTGCATTGGCAGGTGGATTCTTGACTACTAGCACCACCATAGAAGCCCCATTATTTTCCAATAACTATGTGCAAATAATGATACATAAATAAGGGATGGTGAAGACTCCATCAGAAAATTACTAGAACTAATCAATGATTATAGTAAAGTTGCAGGATATAAAATCAACACACAGAAATCCCTTGCATTCCTATACACTAATAATGAGAAAACAGAAAGAGAAATTAAGGAAACAATTTCATTCACCATTGCAACGAAAAGAATAAAATACTTAGGAATATATCTACCTAAAGAAACTAAATGCCAATACGTAGAAAACTATAAAACACTGGTGAAAGAAATCAAAGAGGACACTAATAGATGGAGAAATATACCACATTCATGGATTAGAAGAATCAATATAGTGAAAATGAGTATACTACCCAAAGCAATTTATAGATTCAATGCAATCCCTATCAAGCTACCAACGGTATTCATCACAGAGCTAGAATAAATAATTTCACAATTTGTATGGAAATACAAAAAACCTCGAATAGCCAAAGCTATCTTGAGAAAGAAGAATGGAACTGGAGGAATCAATCTGCCTGACTTGAGGCTCTACTACAAAGCCACAGTCATCAAGACAGTATGGTACTGGCACAAAGACAGAAATATAGATCAATGGAACAAAATAGAAAGCCCGGAGATTAATCCACGCACATATGGACATCTTATCTTTGACTAAGGAGGCAAGAATATACAATGGATTAAAGACAATCTCTTTAACAAGTGGTACTGGGAAAATTGGTCAACCACTTGTAAAAGAATGAAACTAGACCACTTTCTAACAACATAAACAAAAATAAACTCAAAATGGATTAAAGATCTCAACGTAAGACCAGAAACTATAAAACTCCTAGAGGAGAACATAGAAAAACACTCTCTGACATACATCACAGCAGGATCCTCCATGACCCACCTCCCAGAATATCGGAAATAAAAGCAAAAATAAACAAATGGGACTTAACTAAACTTAAAAGCTTCTGCACAACAAAGGAAACTATAAGCAAGGTGAAAAGACAGCCTTCAGAATGGGAGAAAATAATAGCAAATGAAGCAATTGACAAACAACTAATCTCAAAAATATACAAGCAACTCCTACAGCTCAATTCCAGAAAAATAAATGACCCAATCAAAAAATGGGCCAAAGAACTAAATAGACATTTCTTCAAAGAAGACATACAGATGGCTAAGAAACACATGAAAAGATGCTCAACATCACTCATTATCAGAGAAATGCAAATCAAAACCACTATGAGGTACCATTTCACGCCAGTCAGAATGGCTGCGATCCAAAAGTCTACAAGTAATAAATGCTGGAGAGGGTGTGGAGAAAAGGAACCCTCTTACATTGTTGGTGGGAATGCAAACTAGTACAGCCACTATGGAGAACAGTGTGGAGATTCCTTAAAAAACTGGGAATAGAACTGCCTTATGATCCAGCAATCCCACTGCTGGGCATACACACTGAGCAGACCAGAATTGAAAGAGACACGTGTACCCCAATGTTCATCGCAGCACTGTTTATAATAGCTAGGACATGGAAGCAGCCTAGATGTCCATCAGCAGATGAATGGATAAGAAAGCAGTGGTACATATACACAATGGAGTATTACTCAGCCATTAAAAAGAATACATTTGAATCAGTGCTAATGAGGTGGATGAAACTGGAGCCTATTATACAGTGAAGTAAGCCAGAAAGAAAACACCAATACAGTATACTAACGTATATATGGAATTTAGAAAGATGGTAACAATAACCCTGTATACGAGACAGCAAAAGAGACACTGATGTATAGAACAGTCTTTTGGACTCTGTGGGAGAGGGAGAGGGAGAGGGTGGGATGATTTGGGAGAATGGCATTGAAATATGTATAATATCACATATGAAATGAGTCACCAGTCCAGATTCAATGCATGATACTGGATGCTTGGGGCTGGTGCACTGGGATGACCCAGAGGGATGGTATGGGGAGGGAGGAGGGAGGAGGGTTCAGGATGGGGAACACATGTATGCCTGTGGCGGATTCACTTCGATATACGGCAGAACCAATACAATATTGTAAAGTTTAAAAATAAAATAAAATTAAAAAAAAAAAAGGAAGAATCCTCAATCACTCTATCACTAAAGGGAAGAAAGACATGCTGCAACCAAAAATAACAAATTAAAACTCTTTTGTAAATAATAAAGAAATTTTTTTCTTCAGGTATCATATATTCATATTTTAGATCATTTTATTATCACCACATATTTGCCTTAACTACCTAGAGCAAACAGAACACTTTTAATTCAAGTAACATTTATGTTTCTCCATTGGGAAGTTTTTGTAGCTGCTCCTAGACTAGGTTTAGTGTTCCTCCTATGTGTTCCCCTTGTCCATGTTATTAATATATCACATATAATGTCTGTAATTAAGCCATACTATATAGTTTTTTTAATGTAAAAAAGAACAGGCATTTAATGTGACCCTTATAAGCTTATTCCTAAAGAAGACTAGACCTGGAAGGGACAGAGTGGAATGACAAGAATATATAGGTAGCAGATGAGATCTACTTAATACAATGCAATACTAGTACTGCCATCTCTGTATTTACAAGGTACTTTATAGTTTTACAAAAACACATTTGCATCTGCGATCCCATTTAGTAATCATAACACTCCTGTAAAGATGGCAAAGATTATCATCCCCATTTTACAAATATAACCTTAGAAACCAAAGTAGAAATGGAATTCAATTAACACATGAGTCAATGCATTTAGAAAGCTTCTAAAAATGTTGCAGAAGACATGTATTCTATTCATTATAGGTTTAATTTAACTTTCCCAAGTAGACTGTATTTGTATTTGCTCACAGAATAGGAGTAGTTTCTGCCTTGTTCTGGATAACAACCTCAGCACCTTACCTTTTAACTTGAAACATATGAAATCCTAAATAGGTATGCACTCAAGTAAGAAGTGATTTAACACATAGCAACAATTGGAAAACCACTTTACTTTAAGATCTGAAGGCTCTACTGACATCTCAGAAAGTCAACAGATACACTAATTTTTTAATTTTATTTTTTAATTGAAGGATAATTTCTTTACAATGTTGTGTTCGTTTCTGCTTCATAGAAACTCGAATCAGCCATAATTATGAATATATCCCCTCCCTTCTCTGTCCCATTCCACCCCTCTAGGTCATCACAATTGGCCAAGCTGGGGTCCCTGTGTTATATAGTAACTTCCCACTAGCTATCTCTCACATTCGTTGAATCAGGCAGAAAGGGCATTCCAGGAAAAAAAAAAAAAAAAACTACTTCTGCTTCACTGACTACACTAAAGTCTTTGACTGTGTGGATCACAGCAAACTGTGGGAAATTCTTAAAGAGATAAGAGTACCAGACCACCTTAACTGTCTCATGAGAAACTTGTATGCAGGACAAGAAGCAACAGAACAGGACATGGAACATGGACTGGTTCAAAATTGGGAAAGGAGTATGTCAAGACCGCATATTTTCACCTTGCTTATTTAACTTATATCCAGAGTACATTAAGGAAAAAAGAGGGCTGGATAAATCAGAAAGTGGAATCAAGATTGCTGGGACAAATACCAACAATCTCAGAAATGCAGATGATACTACTCTAATGCCAGAAAGTGAAGAGGAACTAAAGAGCCTCTTGATGAAGGTGAAAGGAGAGTGAAAAAGCTGGCTTCAAACTCAACATTGGGAAAAAAAATCGTGGCATCTGGTCCCATCATTTCATGGCAAATAAATTAGGGAAAAGTGGAAACCGTGACAGAGTTTTTCTTGGGCTCCAAAATCACTGAGGACAGTGACTGTAGCCATGAAATTAAAAGATGCTTGTTCCTTGGAAGGAAAGCTATGACAACCTTAAATAGCATATCAAAAAGCAGAGATATCACTTTGCTGATAAAGGTCTGTATAGTCAAATGTCTTCCAGTAGTCATGTACAGATATGAGTAAATACGTCTGAGCACCGAAGAACTGGTGCTTTCAAATTTTGGTGCTGAAGAAGACTCTTGCGAGACCCTTGAAAGTAAGGAGATCAAACAGGTCAATCCTAAAGGAAATCAACCCTGAATATTCATTGGAAGGACTGGTGCTGAAAGTGAGCCTCCAATACTTTGGCCACCTAATGCTAAGATTCAACTCAGTTTGGAAATATTGAGGGCAGGAGAAGAAGGATAGGACAGAGGATGAGATGGCTAGATGGCATCACTGACTCAATTGACATGAATTTGAGCAAACACCAGGAGATAGTTGAGGATAGAGGGAACTGGCATGCTGCAGTCCATGCAGTCACAAAGAGTCAGACATGACTTGGCAAGTGAACAACAAAAACAACTATGTATTTTACACACGATAGTGTGTATATGTAAATGCTACTATCTTAATGCATCCTACCTTCTCCTTCACCCACTGTGTCCACAAGTCTGTTCTCTATTTCCGTGTCTCCGTTTCTTCCCTGCAACCACAATTTCAAAAGATATAACTAATTTGAAAACAATGTTTTCTCCTGGTTTATTCATTTAATATCCTTTTAAATGAGCCCTTACAACTTCACCAAAAATATTTCCAACTGAATATTTGTGTAAGCTTATTTTATTAACTGTTAGATTTGCAGAATTTGAAAAGTCAGTAGTGTTCAGAACGCCATGTGAGACAAAAAAATCTAATGAACAACTGCAATTTTTTCTTATTTGGTGCAAAAATGTTAGTCAATATTTGTGTCATGCCCATCAATATGCCTCATACACTTATTTAGCATTGATGTATCTTAAATATAAATCAATATTAAAAGTGTTAGTGGCTATGCCTATCTGCATTTGGTATGATTAACTTTCAAAGAGGGAAATTATCAGCAGCCAAAACACTTCAAAAATGTAGTTCAGAAATTCAAAGAAGCTTTTACTAGATTAATCAACCATGTGAAAATAGCATCTTTGAACTATAGATAATTTCACATAATATGACAGCTAACTAAGCTTTTCTTAAGTACAATTTTTCTAAAGAAACTGAAAAGCTTTTCCAACAAGTTTTTAGACTGGACATTTTTATATATTCAAAGGGAGATGATGTTTCCTTCCTTACCTCTACAATTTTAGGTGCTTGCACTCCTAAATAAAATAGATTTTTTTTCAGGTTAATCACCTTTAGCCAGAATCTGAACTGTTTCTTGTTAAATTCAATTGCTTTTAGGCTTAAACTACTTCTTAGATGTTCCCTTTCATAATTAAGGTAAAATCCTCAATTAAAATCCCTTCTGTAGTTCTGGTTTATTGTCAGTGTGCCAACCTAATTCACTGTTAGATCTCTAGTGTAACTGAAATGTACAATAATTCATGTTTATCTGAGTACACTTACAAATTACAGGTTGAACATTTATTTGAGACTTAATGAGTGTGTGTGTGTGTGTGTGTGTGTTTTTCTTTTAAGACTCATTTTGGAGTTGCAATTCACTTTCTAGTTCTCCTATTCTATCAATTCCAAAATAAACAGCAATTTCCTGTTATTTTTATTAAGGTTTTTATTTTTGAATTATTCCAAAGAAGAAAGAGAGGTTTGGTACATTATATTTTGTATCTAAAATATCTGACTAGCACTTGGAACAAATTTCACTGCTTAATGATTCTTACTGTTCCATACCACCATTAAATACAAGCAAGGAACTCTATTACTTTTTAACCAAACATTTTTGGGTTTATGCCTGCCTATATATATATGTACCTTAATTTATCCTATTACCAATGACAATGTTCTTTATTTATGGAAAGTTGTTTGTTGAGCTTTGTAAGCAGGTCATATTAGTCCAAATCATTAGTCATGATTCTTAGAGACCCAAACAAGTGAATACTTTTGAAAATTGAATTATAGCAATTTTATACTGTTCTTTATGATTTTGTTTGTCTGTTAGTACCTTGGAAAATCTAAACATTTTAGGAAAGTACACAAAGTTTCAATATCTGAGGCACAATTCACAACTGTGTATCCAGCCAAAACATAATCCCTAGAGTGAAAATAAATTAAAGTAAAATAAAAGTCAAATAAAAGTTAATTTCTAATCTAACTTCATATTTATGTTTATCAGCAAAAAGTAAAAGCTTTGCAAAAGCTTAGGATGTCAATTATCTTATTTTTGCATGTATTTCCTACATAATTTTTAAAAACATATTTAATGTTTTAATTTTATTCTTTTGGAGCATTTTGTTGCATCTACAGTGTCCATGAAATGATTAAAATATTTGTGAACAAAAGGAAAAACTATACATGCCTGTATATGGTATTCAAGTGTTAATTCATTCTCTATAATCATGTTCAGATGGTTTCCCTCCATCTCATCCCTTCTTTTTCTTCCTTATTTAATTATTTTTGATCTTTGCCAATATTTTGAAAACTAACTTGACATTTTTCATAATTTCACTTTTCAATATACTTAACCCATCCTTTCTCTAATGGCACCCCACTCCAGTACTCTTGCCTGGAAAATCCCATGGACGGAGGAGCGTGGTGGGCTGCAGTCCATGGGGTCGCTAGGAGTCGGACACGACTGAGCGACTTCACTTTCACTTTTCACTTTCATGCACTGGAGAAAGAAATGGCAACGCACTCCAGTGTTTTTGCCTGGAAAATCCCAGGGACAAGGGAGCCTGGTGGGCTGCCGTCTATGGGGTTGCACAGAGTCGGACACGACTGAAGTGACTTAACAGTGCATGAAGATGGAGAAGGCAATGGAACTCCACTCCAGTACTCTTGCCTGGAAAACCCCATGGACAGAGGAGCCTGATAGGCTGCAGTCCATGGGGTCACTAAGAGTCTGACACGACTGAGCGACTTCCCTTTCACTTTTCACTTTCATGCATTGCAGAAAGAAATGGCAACCCACTCCAGTGTTTTTGCCTGGAGAATCCCAGGGACAAGGGAGCCTGGTGGGCTGCCGTCTATGGGGTTGCACAGAGTCGGACACGACTGAAGTGACTTAGCAGCAGCAGCAGTGCATGAAGATAAAATAGATTCCTTACAGTTTGATCTTAAGTGCTTATACAAAAGTAATTCAAGGAATATCATATTTTAAAATATGGTAAAAAGAAGGCCATTGTTTTAGATTGGGTTTCCTGTGGAAATAGACTGGGCAAAGGAGGTTAGATGCTGGAGTTTTACTGGGATGTGCCCTCAAGTTTTATGCCTCACATCACAGAAGTAAGTTGATCTATGACATAGTTACAGTAAGAAATGTAGTGGATCTTATGGGACACACTGAAGCTGAGATGATCCTTGAGTGTTTTCCCAGGTTGAGGCAAGCAGGTCATGTCTTTATTTACCAGCATTTACCTATCATTGGATATAGTCTTCCTAGGAAACAGAGTTTTTCTTTCAAGAAGGTGGTCATCGTAAGTTGAGACAATTCTCAAAGTGAGCTCACAGCTCCACATTACAAGCCAACAACCTTCCCAGGATCTGAAGGAATAAATCCTCTAGAACTGAAGGCAGAATCTGGCAGCATAGCACCCACAATAGACAATATGCCTAAAATTATTACCTTGATATAAACTTAAAGGTAAGTTCTTTCAATTTGATGTATTACATGAAGGAAATCATAGGAAAACTAAAAGTTTATAGTTTATTCATATTTGAAAAATTAGAGGGACAAGTGTTGTCACAAACAGAATTTATGTTTAGTAATTTTATTTCTGGACCTACTTTCCTTTCTTAGTCAACTTTTTCTCATTTTTCTTTCTGATAAATATTCACTTTCCGTATATATTTTTTTTCTCTGAATTCATGATCTCTCCTACTTTATATCCCCAAATACCCTATTTTCTCTAATATTTTTACTTCAATTAGCAGTCTTTAAATAAATAATTCTGTTTAACTAAGGAATTAAATACAAAGTATATCATGAATAACTGAATATTTCCCACAAAATTAGTTGTAACATAGCTTTTCATGATACTGTTTCCGATGAAATGAATGCCCTCCATTCTCATTTATGACACCTGAACTTCTAAGTCCACTCTATTCTTGATAAATTGTAATAGGAAAAGCACCTGATCATAATTAATCTCATTCTTCTTCTTCTTTTAAATCTTTTTTGCTGCACCGTGCAGCATGTGAGTGGAGAAGGCAACCCACTGGAGTACTGGAGAATGGCATCCCACTCCAGTACTCTTGCCTGGAAAATCCCATGGATGGAGGAGCCTGGTAGGCTGCAGACCATGGGGTCACTAGGGGTCGGACACAACTGAGAAACTTCACTTTCACTTTTCACTTTCATGCATTGGAGAAGGAAATGGCAACCCACTCCAGTGTTCTTGCCTGAAGAATCCCAGGGACGGGGGAGCCTGGTGGGCTGCCGTCTATGGGGTCGCACAGAGTCAGACACGACTGAAGCGACTTAGCAGCAGCAGCAGCAGCAGGAATTAAAAACTTGCGAAAAGTTAGCTGGGCTCCTGGTCATCACTGTATGAAGCTTCTGCTGAAACTAGAACAAGTAAACTAAGTAAATTAAGTAGTAAATGGGAAACACTTACTGATCTTATCTTTCCCTTTAGAGGTAATCTTCTAAGAAAGTGAGAAATAGAGCATACCTCTTGTCTTGTAAACAAGACTGGGTAATTTTAATAATGAGTCTAGTTATTTTACAACATTGGCTCACCTTAGGACTATATCATTTGAGTTTTGTAATACCTCTGAGCTTCTGTTTCCCTGGCTGAAAAATGAGGTGTTTGTTCTATGGTCTCTGAAGTCTCCCCAAGCACAAACATTCTCTGAATCTATGAATACCCCTTGCTCATTTCCATCTGCATCATTTCTCAAAGTGTTATTACTTTATATATGTTTTTTGTTTCCCAGTTTATCATGCAGTACTTTTTGCAACCTTACACATTCCTCTAGGTACATTTTCTCACATGTAAGGCACATTTGTGGCTAAACCATCAGAATTATACTTCTGAGAATATTCATATTTTTAGTTTCTAAAATATTAACATTTGTAATCATTAAATGCTGAATCAAAGCTTGTGAATGACTTCCTGTAAGGTGTATAGATTGTATTAACTTCTTAGAATCAAAAAATAAAATTAAAATATTTTGAGTTCCAAAACTTCTAGCTCTGTGAAATTCATGTGAATCAAAGCTTGTGAATGACTTCCTGTAAGGTGTATAGATTGTATTAACTTCTTAGAATCAAAAAATAAAATTAAAATATTTTGAGTTCCAAAACTTCTAGCTCTGTGAAATTCAGAGTCAGTTTAATGGAACTGAATATATATTTTAAAAAAATAAAGAGATTGTTGTTCTTGAGTCTTAGATATGGACTTTTAATTAGAATGACTTTTACTTCTTTTCACAGGTTTGGCAGTATGTAACTTTCAACATACAGGAAATTTTATTCCTTAATTGATATGAATCATTACTTATTGTTTTAATTCTTTGCTAGTAAATCAGAGACCCTAACTTACTATTCTTCTATTATGTAATGCTAAAGAAACACTTCTACTTGCCTGGTATATTGCACATGTAATTCCTTTTTTTTTTTTTTTTTTGCATATACAAGTTGGTTTATTTACAAATATACTGATAATCTCTTCTTATTTTTTTGTTTCCTTTTTTTGCTTTTGTGAGAAGAGGCAGAAGGTAAGAGTGGAAGGCAGAGTGGGGTGGGTGTGCTGTGGTAAAAGGTAATAAATAAGTTAACAATGACAAGTTATTAAATAAAATGTGTCTGGGGATGGCAGTTGCTTGATTAAAAAAAAAAACACTAGGCAAAATATAGTTTGCAATGATTTTTTAACAGCTTAAATTAGTTCCAGGTTTTTAGACTTTGAATACTTTTTTTCTTGTTGCTATGATCTTTCAGAATTTTTTCTAGTGTTCAGTCCAGTGAGATTTCCAGTTTGAGTGCAAGCATTAATTTCTGGAGCTGGAGCCTACTGAGTGCAGAAAGGCTATTTATTGTTACAGAGCACCAAAGCCTTGTACTAGAAAAAATGTTCCCCAGTCCCACATGCTTGCTACCAACTTTCATCTTCCAGAGTGTGCCTTTTGACATAAATACTTATGCAAAAGTTATGAAGTGCTTCTGAATAAATCTACAGCATATTTTTTTAAGAATAAGTCTTCCAAAGTAGCCCATGAGGAGAAATAAAACAAACAAACAAGACACTCACTGAAAAGTATGGTCTGAAATGTAGTTGAAAATTGTTGTTTCACTGCAGAGAATTTCATAATTAATTCTCCTGATTATTGCAGTGATTATTCAAGTTCTAACTTATTCTAGCAAAACTCCTTCCAATACTATGATAAGATATTTAAAAATTAGTGACCATTACAGTTTTAAAGAGCTTTACAAGTACCTCTGCTACTGCTAAGTCACTTCAGTCGTGTCCGACTCTGTGTGACCCCATAGACAACAGCCCCCCAGGCTTCCCCGTCCCTGGGGTTCTCCAGGCAAGAACACTGGAGTGGGTTGCCATTTCCTTCTGCAATGCATGAAAGTGAGAAGTGAAAGTGAAGTCGCTCAGTCGTGTCCAACCCTCAGCGACCTCATAGACTGCAGCCTACCAGGCTCCTCCACCCATGGGAGTTTCCAGGCAAGAGTATTGGAGTGGGGTGCCATTGCCTTCTCCACAAGTACCTCAGTGGGTAGAAAATCTGCCTGCAATGCAGGAGCCATAGGAGCTGTGGGTTCAATCCTCAGTTTGGAAAGAACCCTCTGAGGAAGGGCATGGCAACCCACTCTAGTATTCTTGCCTAGAGAATCCCATGGACAGAGAATGCTGGCAGGCTACAGTACTATGGACTGCAAAGAGTTGGACATGACTGAAGCGACTGAGGATGCAGTCTTAAAAGCTTTAAAATTGTGTTATATTTTGTCATATGAAATCATGCAAACGATAACTATTATTGCTTTGGCTCCTATTATTTTCCAAAATTTTTGACACTTTTAGATTTTCCAACACAGTACAGTTTTCTCTTCTGTAAAAGTTAAAAAATAATAATAATAAAATAAAATTGCTATAAAATACATGTTATATTAGAGGTAATCTCTAACAAAAGTCTAAAATCCAACTATTTCTGTGAAAAGCCTGCTTTCTTAGAACTTGACATTATGGAAGGCCAGTGTTGTTTCCTAATGTGGGTGTGGGGATGAGTGTGCATGTGTGAGAGAATGTGTGTTATAAAAACTCTCTAACCTTGATATTAAAGATAGTTTTGACACTTGTACGCCCTATTCTGTATTATAGCTGAGGTGTCCAAAGTCAGTATTATGAGCAAATCTAACCATCTGTGATATGCACAAGAGAGGATGTCTCTGCCTACTAGACATCTCCTGAGTTTAGTGTAATCCCTAAACTGGCATGCCTTTGAATTGAGTCATCTTACTATTTTCTTAGGGGAGGAGGTGACAAATATAGAGAGATTGCCTTAGAGAAAGGAGCTCTAAAGCTCAGACATGGATGAGGCAGGAGAGTAGGACTCACTGGGTACATAAGAATGCCATGTACGGTGGGGCTAGGTTTTTGGATCATTGAAGCATCTAGCCTACACTTTCTTTGTTTAGAAGCAAGTTTAGCAGAGACCGACACAGTTTTAAATTCTAGTCTCATCATTTATGAATTTGTGTGACTTTAAGCAAGGTATTTAACTCTATGCTTCAGTTGTCTTATGTGTAAAAGAAAGGTAATCAATAATTGGCTTTTCCTGGTGGTTCAGTGGTAAAGGATCCGCTTGCTAATGCAGGAAATACGGATTCAATCCCTGGGTTGGGGAAGAGCCCTTAGAAAAGGAAATAGCAACCCACACCAGTATTCTTGCCTGAGGAATTGCCTGGATAGAGGAGCCTGGCAGGCTACAGTCCACAGTCTTACAAAAGAGTCAGCAGGACATAGCGACTAAAAACAGCAGCAATCAATCGGTAATCACCAAGTAATTACCATGGTAATCATAGGTCACTGCAAGAATTAGAAAGTTTGCATATCTTTGTTTTTTGGAATTATTCAATAAATGAGAATTATATTAATATTGAAAATAATTTCAAATAACATTACTTGCTTGTGTCCAAAGGAATTGTGTCATTGTTGTTGCTGTTGTTTGGTCGTTAAGTCTTGCCCACTCTTGTGACCCCGTGGACTGTAGCTTACCAGGCTCCTCTGCCCATGGTATTCCCCAGAGAAGAATATTGGAGTGGCCTGCTATTTCCTTTTCGAGAGGATCTTCCCCATCAAGGGATCAGAACCCTTGTTAATTTCAGTAAACCAGTTTTTATGTCAGCTGACAATTAATATTTACAGTTCTTAAAGCTATCAGACTGTCTATCTATCTATTATCTATCTGTTTTGTTTTCCTAGTAGATTCTCTCTCACCATTCTCTGTCCTTCTACTTCAATCTTAACTATTTACTTTCTGGGCTTACTGAAGATTTTACACCCTAAGCTTAACTTTTTGATTTCTAATGTAGAAAATCTTGATGTGTAGATCTCACTTCATTTTTCTTTTTTTTTTTTAAAGAATAGGTACATAATAGATCATTTCTGAATTCTTGCATATCTGAAAATGCTTTTCTCCCAGAATTTTTGATTGAAAATTTGTCTAAGCATAGAATGCCAGGATGAAATGTTTTCTCCTTAGTAAGAAAGCATTGCTCTGTCACCAACTAGATCCACTACTGCCACTGAGCAGTCTAACTTACTCTTTAATTCTTGGCATATAAATCATTTGTTTTTAGCTGAATAAGTTTTGATCTCTTATTTATCACCTGTTTTCTGACATTTCAGTCAGTTAAATAGTCTGGGGTTTTGATTCTCTGTCAATGTGTCTACTACCATGAAGGAAAAAGCCATATTCATTCATTAATATTATATTTTATCAATTAGATGATAAGTAGCTTGCCTCCATTAACAGAACTACAGAAAATCTTAGGACCAGATCCATAAGCTGGCCAGGGTGTCTTCTACATTTTAACAGCAAAGTTTTAATTAATTATTTTACATGTTTCCTTCGGTTAAATGATACTGGCTTTATTTTTATAGGGGTAACATAAAGCTCCCTTTTTATTTTTCATTTTTACTTATTTTTTATTTTATTAGCCATACAGTAAGAGCAGAGTCCTAACCACTGGACCATCAGGGAATTTCCAAGTTTCCTTTTTAGATGTATTTATATTAGTCAAAAAAGTGGTCCATAAAATATACGGAAGAGGGAACAAAAGTAGTAATCATGTGTGCCTGAAATCGCAAACTGGTACATACATTTAGCAAAATGCACAAAATATAGACGGGAACACGAAGGTGGTATTAAAAGGTAATGTTCCACCCTGCCACTGCTGTCCCTTTATGTATTATAGGCCTAATATTTTCAGTGCTTAAGAACTAAAGGACTTTCTAAAACTACTTTTCTGTTTGGTTTAACAGGAGCACTGTGATTCAGTGTCAATATTTTTGTTTGAGCTCTTATAGTTTCACACCACAAAGATGTAGGGTGCAATTTGCTCAGTATCATTTTGCAGCAATGACACTGTGGCTTTGAGGATAGTTTCTAGTTATTTCCCTATTTGTTTCTACCGCTTAGCTAAATGGGCCCAAAGAGATAGCATTTATTTGATACCATATAGCCAAATATTTATCAAATGGTGGACTAAGAGTCACTCATATTTTCTAAATACGACTTTCTCAAGGTAGGAATTTTGATCACTCGTATTTACTCAAAGACTTTCTGTTGGAGGTATAGAGACAGAAAGATGGCATGGGCAAGAACTTAGATAATTCATTGTCTGCTTTTTGGCAGGGCTCTGAAATATCACTTTTTTGGGAAATGTGGACCCCAAATTGATTTTATCTGAGGGTCCATCACCTATCAGATTTTTCCCATGCCTGTGTATTTTTAAAAGGGAAATTGCAGTTAACTGTTTCTCAAACTCTATTTTCTTTCATTAAACTAGTTGGATTAATTTTATATTTGAAATTATACTCACAGGAACGATGGGCTACTTTTATACTGCACTCATACCAGTTTTAGGCTTCTACACAAAGGTCTGAAGATACTTTTGATATAGTTATAATTTTATCATACAAGATACTATCTTTTGAAACTCCTTCTGACTTGGAAATTTCTAGTACATAGAATCCCCATGTGTGTTTCATAATGGTTGAAGATGTTTTAACTCCAATGGGATTAAAAAAGAAATGTGTGTACTCTTGTAATTGTATATATCTATGAATGTGTGGTGAAGTGAGTGAAAATTGCTCAGTCGTGCCCAACTCTTTGCGGGTAGAAAACTGGAGTGGATGGATAGCTGTTCCCTTCTCTGGGGGATCTTCCCAACCCAGGGACAGAACCCAGGTATCCTGCATTGCAGGCAGATTCTTCACCATCTGAGCCACCAGGGAAGCTCCTGTGAATGTATAAGGCAAATATTATGGAAGTAGTGAGAGTTAGAGAAAAAGCTTGTAATAAATCTCAACAATCTATTCTATTATACAGAGAAAAAATTTCAGAACTGAGATGAATTACAGAGACTGCATTTGAAAAAAAAAAAAAAACCCTTAATAGTTTGAAGTAATAGCTTACAATTGTTCTTTTTGGTTCAGACACTAAGGTAATCATTATTGGCATGTCACATTCTGGTGCCCATACAATTGAATATCACTGTTTCCCTATAAACCTGCAAGCACATGTGTTTTAAAGCAGTTCATGTAAAATTTTGATCTGGGCTGTACTTTGTTTTGTCAATAACAATCATTTTCACCTGTGACATAGTGGGAACGTATACATGCTTCTTAAGTTGTTCTAAGATTAACTTGTTACATTAGTAAAAGAAAATAAGTTTCTTTCTTTTTTTGACTATTTTTCCCTATCAAATATTTTTTAATTTGCTTTTAAAAGCAGAGTATCTAAAAAAGTTTTTTTTTAATCAGAATATCTAGGAGCAAAGCTATAAAATCAGAATATCTAGGAGCAAAGCTATAAAATTTATCATCATTTTTTACCTTTTGAGCTAATTTTTCAATGCTATTTGTTCCATATCTGAAAAGAACCAAGGCTTCCAATCAGTATCTTCCCAGATATTGAATACTTCCTCAGTTGCTTTGTTAATCTCTGGTGTAAGAATAATAGGTTTTAACTGGAGATCAGAGGAAACAATTAACCTTGAGGAGAAGTACATGGCACTCTAGTTAATGGAAATATTTTTCACATTTTATTCACATGAATAAGATGACCTTAAAACATATTCTGGTTACCACTCTACAATAATAAGAGATCTATTGAATGACTTTAGGCAACTAAGAAAAAAAAATCAATGAAATGATCAAAACTTTGTTAATGGAGAAGTTTCTAACACTATGTTATATGGAGAACATTGTTACATTGATATGCATGGCTTCCTGTAAGTTGGAAGACAGTAATGATTTTAATACAGAGTTTAATCTGTGGAGATGGCAGGAGATGGTATTATTAGAAGAACTGAAGTACATCGTATTAAACACTTAATATTTTAAAGCTGATTTTTTGATAAAAAATGTCTTTCATTTTTTTCTTTATTCATTTTTTTTTCATTTCTCATGCTCCCATTTTTTGTTTGTTTTTGTTTTGTGTTGACTTTTTTCCCATTGTGGTAATAGCATCAAATTCCAAGAACTTGGAAGGTAGATACAGATGTCACTTTTTGAAATATTCTTTGTTCTGACCTAGTGTGTAGCATACTTACCCATGATTATAATGTAAGATTACATTCATGCATGCTAAGTTGCTTCTATTATGTCCAACTCTTTGCAACCCTATGAACTGTAGCCCAACAGGCTCCTCTGTCCATGGGATTTTCCTAGCAATAATACTGGAGTGGCCTGTAAGACTAGAATGGAACAAAGTCACATCTAAATCATTTCCAATCCAAATGGTTGTTCTCTATCTTAAGTGTGTGTAATAATCTCATAAAAACTTGTTAAAACAAAAATTACTAAGCCTAGCCCTGGAGTTTCTGATTCTGTAAGTCTTGGGTACTCATATTCCTGTTGCTTTCCCAAGGGATGCTGAGGCTACTAGTCTAAGGATCAGACTTTGAGAACCAGTAACTTAAATATTTCCCTGTTCTAGCCACTAATTGCATTGTGCGCTGTGCTAAGTTGTTTCAGTCATGTTCAACTCATTGCAACCCAACGGACCATAGCCCACCAGGTTCCTCTGTCCATGAGATTTTCCAGGCAAGAATATTGGAGTGGGTTACCGTGCCCTCCTCTAGAGGATCTTCTTGACCCAGGAATTGAACCTGGGTCTTCTACGTCTTCTGCATTGGCAGGCAGGTTCTATACTACTAGCACCACCTGGAAAGCCCAGCCATTAGTTACCTTTGCCTAAATCCTAGCTATCTCCCCTTATCCTCTTAATTAGCATCCTGTTGTTTAGTTGCTAAGTTGTGTCCTACTCTTTGCTACCCCATGGATTGTAGCTCACCGGTTTCCTTTGTCCATGGGATTTTCCTGTATTCTACTGAAGTTGTTTGCCATGCCCTCTTCCAGGGCATCTTCCTGACCAAGAGATCAAATGCAGGTAAAGAATCCTGCAATGGCAAGTGGATTCTTTACCACTGAGCCAACCGGGGAAGCCCTAGCTATTAATAGTGTCTACCGATATCAAAATTCAACTGAGAAGACACATATTTTATGGGAAAACTTTTCAAATACCTTCAGCTTAGATTTTATGCCTGTATCTGCCTGGTCTACTCAGGAGACAGAAAAATGATAATTTGAAAATAGAACATAAAGAATACTAATTATGCCAGGGGATTGGAGAAATGAGGGATTGGTGGTTAAGTGTTAAGGGGAACTCTAAGAAGTGGAGGAATAGCAAAGATAAGGAAAAACCACTGCTCCAAGGGCTGTGATCCAGACCTCACTGGAGAGGAAATAAACGTGACTCACTACATGAGTGAGCTTCCCTTGTGTCTCAGCTGGTAAAGAATCCACCTGCATTGTGGAAGACTCGGGTTCAATTCTTGGGTTGGTAACATCCCCTGGAGAAGGGAATGGCTTCTCACTCCAGTATTCTGGCCTGGAGAATTGCATGGACTATATAGTCCATGGGGTCACAAAGAGTTGGACACGACTGAGCAACTTTCACTTTCACTTCACTGAATGGCATAGAAGTCCCTCTGGTGCTGCACCAATGGAACTTGTTAGAAATCTGCCTTCTGAGGTATCAGAGGAAGCTGTCCACAGGATGGGTATAGCACACTGATTCTGGGAACTATAGAAAGTACATATGCTATAAATGTCTGGTGCTGGAGAATTCACCCCTGTTGGGCACGGACATGTAAGAGGAGCACACTAGAATAAGGAAGGAAAGCCCCATCATACTGTGTTCCATCTCCACCACACAAATAACAAAGCTTCATCATGCCATCTGAGAAAGAACAACTGTTTAAAGGACCCATTATTTTGTGCAGAAAAGACAATGTAGAATAAATCTGAGACTGAGAGCCAATATACTGGTAACTGAAACAGTGTCCCTGGTATTTGATCTGGGGGATACACAACACACACAAAAAAGTTTATATTGAACTGACCTCCCATGGTAGCTGTGTATACTTATTGACATCCATATGGTCCCTTTGGACTTCCCTCATAGTTCAGCAGTGAAGAATCTGCCTGCAACGCAGCAGACACAGGAGACGCGGGTTGCATTACTGGATGGGGAAGATCCCTGGGGGAGGGCATGACAAGCCACTCCAGTATTCTTGCTGGGAAAATCCCATGGAAAGGAGCCTGGCTTTTTACAGTCCATAGGGTCACAAAGAGTCCAACACGACTGAAGCAAGTGAGCACGTTTCCTTCAGTAGATATTATTGAATATAAAATATAACTTAACGTGTTACATTATTATTTTAACCCAGTACTCACTAAATGCCTGGAACATTTTTGGTAACTCAGCAAATATTTATAGAATACTTGATTATCATATAACAGAAGTAAAATGTCAAGTCAAATAGTTTGAAATAACTTTGGATGTTTATATTCTAACTCTTTCAGTGAGAGGTAATAAATAAAAGTGTAAATAGGTAAAAACATCAGTAGTCATGTCTGTTAGGACTTCAGTGCTATAAAGTTTAACTTTTAAGATTATTTTAAAAATAATACTATAGAAGTACTAGCAAAAATATCAATGTTAACATATAAACAATTCAATTTGAATATAAAAAGTTTTCATAAAAAAATCTCAATAACTTGGAATGAACTGAAAATTGTACTGTTTTGCCTATTATTAAGCATGACTGCTATGTCTGTATACATCAATATATGACATGATTATGACATTCAGAAGAGTGAGAAGGATATTGTAATTCAATCTCTAGAAAATAAAATAAAGCATTGTCTTAAAAGAAAAGAACTGCTCTTTTTTTTTTTTATTACAATCAGAGAGAGAGAGTAAAATTTTAGAATGGATGTATAAAAACATTTTTTTTCATATTTATTTCTTTATTGATCTTAAAAGTAACTTACATTCATTGGTGCAAGTTTCAAAATTAGGGAAAGTATCAGAAAAAAGTATTTTATATTATCAACAAAATGAAGCAGTGACTATTTTCATTTTGTTATATCAACTCAGTATTTTCCTATTGATAATGTTGCACAATTATTCAAAAATGCTCTATTTGAAGTCTGTTATAATTATCTAATGAATGTGTTATGCCCATATAATTGAGTCTAGACTTTATTTTTTTAAAACTAATAATAATGATAATAAAAAAAATTTTTTGCTGAACATTAACTTTATATATGGAACTGTAGGGAAAATAATACATGAGTAATCTTATTTAATTCTCACAATAATCTTATGATGCTGGTATCATTCTTTCACATCACTTTTGTAGAAGAAATTAGTCTCAGAGAGATTAAATAGCTCATGCAAGATTATAGACCAGAAAGTGGGGTATCAAGACTGGAAAATCTTTTATTCCAGAGGAAATGTTTCTTATTAACATGAAGACCACAGAGGCTTTTACTTCTATTTCTCCAATAGGCTCTGCAAAATACTGATTATGTGTTTTAATCATTAGTCCTGGGAATATTTTTGGTTTGAGGGCTTAGCCCTAAAGCTTTTCCTGACCTGCATGCCCTGACCTTTCATTTTTCTCTCTTTTGTCTAGAATCTTCTCTCACACAGCAGTGAAGAAAAACAATATATTTAACTTTCCCCAGGGAAAAGAAATACTTGTAGATTAGGTTTCATAGGGAAAAATACAAATAAGCAAATAAATAAAAATAAAGTGAAAGTAATCATACATTTTGAAGTCAAATGACACTTCATCATTCCTTGACTTAAGACATACGAGGGGGTTATTGCTTAATCATGTAACAACCAATTGTATTTAAACTGCATATTATACTATAGCTTTTCATTTTTTCCTGTCCTCATAGATTTTTCCTTTTTTTGAGTCATTATTGTATTTTTAGGACTGAGAAAATATCAAGCCTATAGAACATTCAGGAAATGCTTACATAAATTGACATAAATGAACAACAAATGGATGGATGGGTCACATTCTATAAGAAAACACAAGCCAGAGCCACTGGGAGCCATTAATCATCCATGGTCAAAGAAGGCAGCAAACAGACGTGGCCCATGGTTTTCAATGTCCCCAAAATTCAAAAGAGTCCAAAATGCAGTACTTAGATGCAATCTCAAAAACGACAGAATGATCTCTGTTCATTTCCAAGGCAAACCATTCAATATCACAGTAATCCAAGTATATGCCCCAACCAGTAACACTGAAGAAGCTGAAGTTGAACGGTTCTATGAAGACCTACAACACCTTTTAGAACTGACACCCAAAAAAGATGTCCTTTTCATTATAGGGGACTGGAATGCAAAAGTAGGAAGTCAAGAAACACCTGGAGTAACAGGCAAATTTGGCCTTGGAATACAGAATGAAGAAGGGCAAACACTAATAGACTTTTGCTAAGAAAATGCACTGGTCATAGCAAACATCCTCTTCCAACAACACAAGAGAAGACTCTATACATGGACATCACCAGATGGTCAACACCAAAATCAGATTGATTCTATTCTTTGCAGCGAAAGATGGAGAAGTTCCATACAGTCAGCAAAAACAAGACCTGAAGCTGACTGTGGCTCAGACCATAAACTCCTTATTGCCAAATTCAGACTTAAATTGAAGAAAGTAGGGAAAACCACTAGACCATTCAGGTACGACCTAAATCAAATCCCTTATGATTATACAGTGGAACTGAGAAATAGATTTAAGGGCCTACATCTGATAGTTAGAGTGCCTGATGAACTATGGAATAAGGTTCTTTACACTGTACAGGAGATAGGGATCAAGACCATTCCCATAGAAAAGAAGTGCAAAAAGCAAAATGGCTGTCTGGGGAGGCCTTACAAATAGCTGTGAAAAGAAGAGAAGCGAAAAGCAAAGGAGAAAAGGAAAGATATAAACATCTGAATGCAGAGTTCCAAAGAATAGCAAGAAGAGATAAGAAAGCCTTCTTCAGCGATTAATGCAAAGAAATAGAGGAAAACAGAATGGGAAAGACTAGGGATCTCTTCAAGAAAATCAGAGATACCAAAGGAACATTTCATGCAAAGATGAGCTCGATAAAGGACAGAAATGGTATGGACCTAACAGAAGCAGAAGATATTAAGAAGAGATGGCAAGAATACACAGAAGAACTGTACAAAAAAGATCTTCATGACCCAGATAATCACGATGGTGTGACCACTGACCTAGAGCCAGACATCCTGGAATGTGAAGTCAAGTGGGCCTTAGAAAGCATCACTACGAACAAAGCTAGTGGAGGTGATGGAATTCCAGTTGAGCTATTCCAAATCCTGAAAGAATATGCTGTGAAAGTGCTGCCCTCAATATGCCAGCAAACTTGGAAGACTCAGCAGTGGCCACAGGACTGGAAATGGTCAATTTTCATTCCAATCCCAAAGAAAGGCAATGCCAAAGAATGCTCAAACTACCGCACAATTGCACTCATCTCACATGCTAGTAAAGTAATGCTCAAAATTTTCCAAGCCAGGCTTCAGCAATATGTGAACTGTGAACTTCCAGATGTTCAAGCTGGTTTTAGAAAAGGCAGAAGAACCAGAGATCAAATTGCCAACATCCGCTGGATCATGGAAAAAGCAAGAGAGTTCCAGAAAAAACATCTATTTCTGCTTTATTGACTATGCCAAAGCCTTTAACTGTGTGGATCACAATAAACTGTGGAAAATTCTGAAAGAGATGGGAATACCAGACCACCTGATCTGCCTCTTGAGAAATTTGTATGCAGGTCAGGAAGCAACAGTTAGAACTGGACATGGAACAACAGACTGGTTCCAAATAGGAAAAGGAGTAGGTCAAGGCTATATATTGTCACCCTGTTTATTTAACTTATGTGCAGAGTACATCATGAGAAACGCTGGGCTGGAAGATGCACAAGCTGGAATCAAGATTGCCGGGAGAAATATCAATAACCTCAGATATGCAGATGACACCACCTTTATGGCAGAAAGTGAAGAGGAACTCAAAAGCGTCTTGATGAAAGTGAAAGTGGAGAGTGAAAAAGTTGGCTTAAAGCTCAACATTCAGAAAATGAAGATCATGACATCTGGTCCCACCACTTCATGGCAAATATATGGGGAAACAGTGAAAACAGTGTCAGACTTTATTTTTCTGGGCTCCAAAATCACTGCAGATGGTGACTGCAGCCATGAAATTAAAAGACGCTTACTCCTTGGAAGGAAAGTTATGACCAACCTAAATAGCATATTCCAAAGCAGAGACATTACTTTGCCAACAAAGGTTCGTCTAGTCAAGGCTATGGTTTTTCCTGTGGTCATGTATGGATGTGAGAGTTGGACTGTGAAGAAGGCTGAGCACCGAAGAATTGATGCTTTTGAACTGTGGTGTTGGAGAAGACTCTTGAGAGTTCCTTGGACTGCAAGGAGATCCAATCAGTCCATTCTGAAGGAGATCAGCCCTGGGATTTCTTTGGAAGGATGATGCTAAAGCTGAAACTCCTGTACTTTGGCCACCTCATGCGAAGAGTTGACTCATTGGAAAAGACTCTGATGCTGGGAGAGATTGGGAGCAGGAGGAGAAGAGGACAACAGAGGATGAGATGGCTGGATGGCATCACTGACTTGATGGATGTGAGTCTGAGTGAACTCCGGGAGTTGGTGATGGACAGGGAGGGAGGCCTGGCGTGTTGCGATTCATGGGGTCGCAAAGAGTCGGATGCGACTGAGAGACTGATCTAATCTGATCTGAACATTCAAAACTCAGAATGAATATATCTTTTCTCAATCAGTACTATAAAAAGGGAAGCATCTCTGTATGGAAAGACTCCAGTAACTAGTTCTCCACTTGTCCTGTCTTGTCCTTCAAAGGCTTTTCTTTCTTTTAAATCCAAGAGCTAAAGCACCTTCATATTAAAAAGCTAGGGCTTCCCCAGTGGCCCAATGGTTTAAAATCCACCTGACAATGCACAGGGCATGGGTTTGATCCCTGGTTGGCAAAGAACCCACATGCCACAGGGCGCTAAGCTGGTGAACCACAACTACTGAGCCTAAGTGCTGCCACTACTGCAATTCACATGCCTAGAGCCCAGGCTCTTCAGTGACAGAAGACACTGAAATGAAAAGCCTGCACACCACAACTACAGGGTAGTCCCTGCTTGCCACAACTAGGGAAAGCCTGTGCACAGCAATGAAGACAAAGCACAGCCAGAAATAAATTAATATTAAAAAAAGAAAGAGAGAAGCTATATGACAACCTAACATTATCATACTGATGTGAAAAATATTTAGTAATACAAAATAACTAGTAGGATGACATGAATGAATTAGAGCTCTCTTGACTCGATGGACGTGAGTCTGAGTGAACTCCCGGAGTTAGTGATGGACAGGGAGGCCTGGTGTGCTGCAATTCATGGGGTCGCAAAGAGTCGGACACGACTGAGCAACTGAACTGAACTGAACCCATTTTCAGTTCATTTCATTGTTGTATTTCTAAATACACTGTGAGCAGCTGGTTCAGCTCAGATCAGTTTAGTCGCTCAGTCGTGTCCGACTCTTTGCAACCCTGTGCAGCACGCCAGGCCTCCCTGTCCATCACCAAGTCCCGGAGTTCACTCAAACTCATGTCCATCGTGTCGGTGTTGCCATCCAGCCATCTCATCTTCTGTTGTCCCCTTCTCCTCCTGCCCCCAATCCCTCCCAGCATCAGAGTCTTTTCCAATGAGTCAACTCTTCGCATCAGGTGGCCAAAGTACTGGAATTTCAGCTTTAGCATCAGTCCGTCCAAAGAACACCCAGGACTGATCTCCTTTAGGATGGACTGGTTGGATCTCCTTGCAGTCCAAGGGACTCTCAAGAGTCTTCTCCAACACCACAGTTCAAAAACATCAATTCTTCGGCACTCAGCTTTCTTCACAGTCTAACTCTCATATCCATAAATGACCACTGGAAAAACCATAGCCTTGACTAGATGAACCTTTGTTGGCAAAGTAGTGTCTCTGCTTTTGAATATGCTATCTAGGTTGGTCATAACTTTCCTTCCAAGGAGTAAGCGTCTTTTAATTTCATGGCTGCAGTCACCATCTGCAGTGATTTTGGAGCCCAAAAAATAAAGTCTGACACGTTTCCACTGTTTCCCCATGTAATTCCCATGAAATGATGGGACCAGATGCCATGATCTTGGTTTTCTGAATGTTGAGTTTTAGGCCAACTTTTTCACTCCCAACTTTCACCTTCATCAAGACGCTTTTTAGTTCCTCTTCACTTTCTGCCATAAGGGTGGTGTCATCTGCATATCTCAGGTTATTGATATTTCTCCCGGCAATCTTGATTTCACTTTGTGCTTCTTCCAGCCCAGTGTTTCTCATGATGTACTCTGCATATAATTTAAACAAGCAGGATGACAATATTCAGCCTTGACATACTCCTTTTCGTCTTTGGAACCAGTGAGTTGTTCCATGTCCAGTTCTAACTGTTGCTTCCTGACCTGCATATAGGTTTCTCAGGAGGCTGGTCTGGTATTCCCATCTCTTCCAGAATTTTCCACAGTTTATTGTGATCCACACAGTCAAAGGCTTTGGCATAGTCAGTGAAGCAGAAATAGATGTTTTTCTGGAACTCTCTTGCTTTTTCCATGATCCAGCGGATGTTGGCAATTTGATCTCTGATTCCTCTGCCTTTTCTAAAACCAGCTTGAACATCTGGAAGTTCACGGTTCACGTATTGCTGAAGCCTGGGTTGGAGAATTTTGAGCATTACTTTACTAGCGTGTGAGATGAGTGCAATTGTGCAGTAGTTTGAGCATTCTTTGGCATTGCCTTTTTTTGGGATTAGAATGAAAACTGACCTTTTCCAGTCCTGTGGCCACTGCTGCATATTCCAAATTTGCTGGCATATTGAGTGTAGCACTTTCACAGCATCATCTTTCATGATTTGAAATAGTTCAACTGGAATTCCATCTCCTCCACTAGCTTTGTTTGTAGTGATACTTTCTAAGGCCCACTTGACCTCACATTCCAGGATGTCTGGCTCTAGGTCAGTGATTACACCATCATGATTATCTGGGTCGTGAAGATCTTTTTTGTACGGTTCTTCTGTGTATTCTTGCCATCTCTTCTTAATATCTTCTGCATCTGTTAGGTCCATACCATTTCTGTCCTTTATCGAGCTTATCTTTGCATGAAATGTTCCTTTGGTATCTCTGATTTTCTTGAAGAGATCCCTAGTCTTTCCCATTCTGTTGTTTTCCTCTATTTCTTTGCATTGATTGCTGAGGAAGGCTTTCTTATCTCTCCTTGCTATTCTTTGGAAGTCTGCATTCAGATGCTTATATCTTTCCTTTTCTGCTTTGCTTTTCACTTCTCTTCTTTTCACAGCTATTTGTAAAGCCTCCCCAGACAGCCATTTTGTTTTTTTGCATTTCTTTTCCATGGAGCACCTGGTAGGAATATACAATTATCTCTCTCTTGCTCATATTTTGTTGAATTAATGTGTTAAGTCACTTCACTCATGTTGGACTTTTCAAGAACTATGGACTATAGCCCACCAGGCTCCTCTGTCCATGGGATTCTTGCAACAATATTGGTACATGCCCTCCTCCAGGGGATCTTCCCCATCCAGAGACTGAAACCGCATCGCTTATGTCTCCTGCATTGGCAGGCAGTTTCTTTACCACTAGCACCAGCTGGGAATTGCATGACTAACCCAGAAGTAGGAAATCAGTGATGGAAGAAATGAATGTGGTTTTGATTAACTAAATTTAAAATTTTCTCTATTCTTTCTGTAACCATAGAAAGCATCTATTCTCTTCATTCATTACTAATAGCATCCACAATATGATAGCAAGTAAAGACAGTCTTCTCACATACTTGCTCTATTCTCTATTCTCTATTCTCTTCATTCATTACTAATAGCATCCACAATATGATAGCAAGTAAAGACAGTCTTCTCACATACTTGCTCCCTGTGTATATGTTAATAAAGCAAACTGATAAATTACATGTGCAAAGGCTAGGCATAGTTAAAAAATCAAAAAGTCAGTGTGATTGGAGCCCAGAGATCAAAGGGTAGTCGGAGGTGTGTGATGTCTAAGAAGCTGAGGAAGGGCTGAGCTGAGCAAGACTGTCTGCAAGGATGTTGATCTTTAAACCTAAGAGCTTGGGCAATACATAGAGATATTTTATCACAGCAAATGTCATGAGGAGATTTGAATTTTGAAGACATCTCTTATTACAGTGCAAGGAAGGAATTAGAACGTGCTAGAATGACCATGGGAGACCAGTTGGAGGTCTGTCTTTTTGGAACTGAGTGGTGACTATGGGGATGGGGGAAAATGACACCATTGGGGAATAAAACTAGTAACACAATCTGTGGGGTACAACATGGGCCCCAACGAAGAAGGACACAAACAATGACACTTTAGCCTTTCAGCACCTATATTTTCTAACTTGTAACCATATTTCAGAGAGGATAAATAATTTTTGTGTTCAAGTAAATCTATAATTTTATGGTAACTAAAATTCTTAATATTTTTAATGACAAACATATAGGGGAGAATCAGTTCTGTAGTAGAAGCTCCTGGGCTTAAAATATGTCATATTAAGTGATGTTACACCAAGGACAAACCTACACACTACTTTCGGAAAATTTTTTAGTCTGTTCCTCTTATTCTGGCTTCCTATTGGCAGATGTACTCTGCCCAATAAGTGGAAAGGTATTTCCTGCACAATAAAAGTGAGTTTATAATAACCCGAGTTAAACTAATGGAAAATATTGAATTGATCAGCAGGAAACTTGAGAAAGGTTAAAATAGCCTCCATTTTTATGTTGCTGTACAGTAGTGAGTAATGTTAATTGAATTCCCCTTGTGAGATTCTAAAAGAGTTTTCCACAGGATCCTGTGCTGTATAAAAAGAAAACAATGGCTTGTGGTAAAGTTAATTCAAGCTGAGACACATTAACTGCACCACATTATCGGTTGCTAAGAGTGCTATTAACACACATCACCCACTGTGTATATTTGTGAATTAGGAGGTTTCCTTGTTAATGGAAATGAGACACTTCCCTTGAAAATAGTAGGCACTATGGATGTTGAGATCTTTTTTTTTTCCACTTACTCCATTGCCCCCCACCCCCACACTGTTGAAAACTACTTATCTGATTTCTCTGTATCTATGATCTTTCCTTTTTTGTTTGTTTACTTTTTGGATTTCACTTATAAAAGACATCATAAGGTATCTGTCTTTCTCTGTCTGACTTATCACTAGAGATTATTTTTAAGATGTAGAAAAAGTGATGAATGCCTTTATTCCATATACGGTATGGCTCTTCTCACTTTTGACGTAACAGTTTTTATACTGCTTCTTTTCTCTTGGGCCTATTTGCTGCTGTTGTTTTGTCATTTGTTTTTATCATTTAAAATTTTTTTCATAGTGATGGTGGAGGAACGTTTTAAATAGAGTCATACAATGAAATCTTCCCAGGTGGTACAGTGATAAAGAATCTACCTGCCAATGCAGGAGGCCCAAGAGATGCAGGTTTGACCCCTAGGTCAGAGAGATTCCCTACAGTAGGAAATGGCAACCCATTCCAGCATTCTTCCCTGGGATATCCCATGGACAGAGGACCCTGGTGGGTTACAATCCATGGGGTCTCAAAGAGTCAAACACAACTAACATATATGCACCTACACCAGGAAAGCACCTGCATTCAAGTTTACTAACTTATTTTGAATATTCTAATAACAGCTGCTAGTTACAGAAACATCCCAGCTATGGAATCAGAAAATTCAGGATCAGGTTCTGGCTGTGGCTCTGCCTATACATATATGCCTGTGATAATGGAAAAAGGAGGAACAATAATTGTGAAAAGTTTATACAATATACCAGGCAGTGGGCTTGGCTTCACTTGTGTTCTTTCTTTAAAATAATTATGATATATGTGTTAGTTTTCTCCTCTCTCTAGGATTGAAGAATCTGTGATTCTGAAAAATATAGTTTCCTGACTGATCTACAAAATAAGGGTGCTGTAGGCTAGGTGAATTATGTGGCCCCTTCATCATAGAACAGTCATGCAGATATATGCTCACACCTTTCCTCACCCCTCTCTACACACATCAGTACAGACACTTGTACTTAAAAAGTTAAAATAGTAACTATTGGATAATTTCATTTTTTAAAATAATTTCCCATTGCAGCAACCTTATGCGAAAGAAGTATCTCAGTATTTTTATTGTTTAATTAATTTCCTACTTATAAATTCAGACTATGCATCATGTTCTTCTACCTGATATTTCTTACACTTGATCAAACACTGAAAAATATAACACTATAGCACTTAAAAGCAGTAATTTTAAACTATGCTGCTGACATTTTCACACTACATTTGCTTTATTCCAAAAGTGGACCCAGGGTAGGAATAGAAATGTAATTCCTCACCAATTACATGGAAACAAACAACGGTACAATTACATGATTAAAAATGAATTTTATTTATGCTTTTCCATGCATGAAATCTACATACTTCCTGCCTGGTTTGTAAATAGGCTCTGAAGTACTCTTCCAAATGTATAATAACTTTCGCTAGTGAATTTCTCATAAAATTGTAATTATGTGTGGAAAAAATTAGCTTCCAGAAGTCTAAACTAGTTATGTAAGGGGAAAAACATGAAAGAAATTCAGAAAAGTGTTTTCAATTGACCATTCTTTGTAAATGGCAATGTCAACAACATAGATTTCTGAAGCCACTGCTACAATAGGAATACCTATTTAGTTCATTCATTGATTTAAAAAAATATATGATAAAGTGGATCCTGGTTCACAAATACAACACTGAAAATGCTTTGCATCATTATTAAGCAAACATTTAAGACATTTAAATATAAAATATTTCTTTTCTTTTATGTATATAAAATTTTTACTTGCTGCTGCTGCTGCTAAGTCACTTCAGTCGTGTCCGACTCTGTGAGACCCCATAGACGGCAGCTTACCAGGCTCCCCCCTCCCTGGGATTCTCCAGGCAAGAACACTGGAGTGGGTTGCCATTTCCTTCTCCAGTGCATAAAAGTGAAAAGTGAAAGTGAAGTCACTGGGTCGTGTCCAAATCCTAGCGACCCCATGGACTGCAGCCTACCAGGCTCCTCTGTCCATGGGATTTTCCAGGCAAGAGTACTGGAGTGGGTTGCCATTGCCTTCTACAAATAGGTAAAGAGAAACAAACAAAAATATCTCTGGGAGATTTTGTCTGGAGAAAATACTAATGCAAAGAGTTAATAAAATAAGAAACGATAGTTTATGAGACATAGGTAAACTAATCTAAAGCAAAACTAAAAGCTGACTATAGAAAGCTCTCAGCATTCTATAGCATACTCCCCTATTTCTTGTGCATGTCACTTGTGCCAGAGATAACTAGCAGCTCACTACCACCTATTTTCTTTTCTTCCTGGGCACAGAAGTAGTTCTCATTTTTTCAGTTTCTCTTGGTTTTAGATTTGGCCACATTATAGTTGATAAAATGTTATCAAACCATGCATACTTCCAGGCATGGTTCTTAATCACCCTGGTGCCACCTCACCCCATGCCACCTCCTGTTCCATCCCCCTCTTCTGTGAATGGCCCTGCAGGCACTTTTTCTTTTTTTTTCATTTTTATTGGCTGGTCATCACACTGTGGGTTGGATTAGAAAGTATGTGTTGAGGAAGGCAGACACACATGGGTCTTTGAATAATAGAGTGGATGAGTACTACACTAGAATTATTCAAGCTAGAATTCTCTTGGGTAGCTTATATGAGGAAAATCTTTCTGTTATACTTAATCCATGATAACTTTGGAGTTCTAATTCTAGGAAGTGAACCCATGATAACCAGTAATTAGTATATTTCGTTGTTTCTTGATCAGAACCTGGAGGATACACATAGAAAACATAGTCTAATATTAGAACATCTTCAGGAAACAATGAGTAAACTATGCACATGTATATTTACATATGTACAACACACATAAGTGAAATTTCTGTCAATAGAATTAAAAATAAAGGCATTATCTGGACAGTACATATTCCCTTAAGTTTCTACCAGATGGTCAAATCCTAACACACTATCAGGGGGCTGTCAGACTGTCCAAAAAGTGTGGCTGTTCACTTGTTGCCTAGTCTGATTGAGAAAGCAATGCTCCTTTTATCCAGTTAGTCCTTATTTACATAGATGGAAGGTATTGAAGTAATCCAAACTGAAAGGACTTTGTCCAAAACTGAGGTATTTAGCCTAGTTTGTGTGACTCAAGAGAAAAATTATAGAGCAAGCCGTGTTTCTGCTTTTTTACTTTCAACCATGCTTCGTCTCTTTCATTGCTTATTAGCACTTCCCACCAAAATTGGTTAAATAGAGAAATCTGAAAATCTGCACTCACCAGTATTGATCTACTAAACTGGTATTCATCACATCACCTTTGCTACTTTGCCTCTATGGCCACTCCACGTCAATCACGTTTCGACTACACCACTCCAGGGCATGGATTCTAATTTGAAAAATGGAACAAACATTGGCAACAATAGATACTAGACTGCATTTACTGAGTGCTGGCAACAGAAAGATGCCTGGAGATGGCATTTTCAAGGCAACATTCAGTATATTTGTTGCTGTAAAGAAAACATTTCCAGTATTAAGAATTCCGTATTGCAAGAAGCTTAAAAACACTCATTAACTAAAATCAATGCTTTCCTTTTCTTCTGAACATTGTTTGCTTTTAGAAAGTGCTAAAACTTTCCACTGTTCACTAAAATGTATCTTTCCTTTGTCAAGTATAAACATTTTGTAAAAGGTCTTGCTTAATTATCATTTTGATTGTTGTTTCTAAGAATTTCACAGATTTCAGACAAAAGTACTTTTCTATATTTCATAACTAACTCTTTTTACAGACTAATATTATAGTATGCTGCTTTTATGAATTAAAATCTTATAGTATTACTACGTTGTCTTTTTTGCTGTAATTATATTACCAGCATAATTCTCCCTATATATCATTTGTTAATTTAACATTTTTGTTGAACACCTATTCTGTACAAGATATGGTGTTAGATGCTGAGGATATAAAGATAACATGACACAGACTGATTCCTTATTTGAAAGTGAGCAACACTAGCTTAAAAGGACTGAGATGTGACAATGCTGTACTTGGGAGGGTCTTATACATGAATATCTATAGGTTCCTAACAAATTAAAATTAAATGAGGATTTAATTAAATGTCACAGATTTCTCCTATATCTACTTACCTGTTTGTTTGTTTATTTGTGATTGGGAATCTAAGGCCAAGGCATTCTTTCAATGTCTTGAATAATCAAAAATAAATTTGTTTGAGACAGATTAAAGGTAAGTCTTAAAATTTGTTCTCAGGGTTTGTAAGCATTCTTCAAAAACATTTGCAATATCATTTGTATGATAGACATTTGCATTTAAAAAGACTGATTCTTGTAAGTTAATATTTCTTTTATTATTTATATATAAAACAAAATATTAAATAAAAACAAATATCTTTTAAATGGAATATTGTTAGATATCTGAAGTAATATGCTTGTTTGAGGTATAAAAAAGGAAAATCTACACTATTTAGAGCGGACACAGATTCCTTTACTGAATTCTGATCCCAGCTCTGTCACTGTCAGTGTCCACATTGTAAATGAGGGCATTTGATTGCATTCTTTGTCTCTTTCCAATGATAAAAGTCTGAGATTCAGAATACCTTACCCAGGGGCCTCTTAGGAATTTAGTGCAGTATAAATTTGAGACTCCTTTCTCAAATCTGGGATAATCGATTTGGCATTTCTATGCCAAACACAAAAGGCATGAGGTATGAGCAGAATTCTCCACCTTTAGAAACTGAGCTAAAGGTTCTAGTTCTCTTTGTATATTGAAGCCTGTTTACCTATAAAACTTTATTTTCAGGATTTGTCCTTTGACAGTTCCAGGGTGCAGGAAAGATTGTCCCTATTCTCTGGATCATAAGTTGTCAGTTAACTGTGGAATCTTATCCTTTCTTTGGACACCACATAAAGTTTTATGTTCACAGTTTACTGGAGACAGCGCCATGGTTATAGTTTGGGTTTGGAAATGAAGCCAAAGTTATTTGACTTACTTACTAAAGAAACATGAGTACTGAAAAGAGCATAGCTTTGGAGTAAGACAGATTTAAGTTCAAACACTATTTTTGCTTCTTATTAACTATCTATTTAAGTGATTTGAAGTACGATAATTGGAAATGAGTTTCATGTGGTGATATTAAGAATGAATAGTGTTTGATATGTAAACATAAATATTAGTGCCCTCATCCTGTTTATTAATCTTTCCTTTCTCTGGATTTCTCACTCTACCTATTTTCAGAGAAAAAGTTGTGTGCTATTAAGTATAATCTTGAAATGTTACAAGGTGTTAGAGAGTTCAGTTATGATAATCCATTCTCTCATGACTACTGCCTTCTCAACTTTATGTCTAAGGAAACATGCATCCTAGGAACCACCAAATGATGTGATTAATAAGGGATTAATCTCCAAAATTTACAAACAGCTCATGATGATTAGCAGCATCAAAACAAAAAAACCTACTAAAAAAAATGGGCAGAATACCTAAATAGATATTTCTCCAATGTCTATTTGGAGACAATAGGCACATGAAAAGATGTTCAGCACCACTAATTATTAGAGATGCAAATCAAAACTGCAGTGAGGTATCATGTCACACCAGCCGGAATGGCTGTTATCAAAAAATCCATGAACAATAAATGCTGGAAAGGTTGTGGAGAAAAGGGAACCCTCTTGCACTGTTGGTGAGAATGTAAACTGTTGCAGCCAATATGGAAAACTATATGGAGATTCCTTTAAAAACTAGGAATAAAACTACTATATGACCCAGCACGGAGAAGGCAATGGCACCCCAATCCAGTACTCTTGCCTGGAAAATCCCATGGACAGAGGAGCCTGGTAGGCTGCAGTCCATGGGGTCGCTGGGAGTCGGACACGACTGAGCGACCTCACTTTCACTTTTCACTTTCATGCATTGGAGAAGGAAATGGCAACCCACTCCAGTGTTCTTGCCTGGAGAACCCCAGGGATGGGGGAGCCTGGTGGGCTGCTGTCTATGGGGTCGCACAGAGTCGGACACGACTGAAGTGACTTAGCAGCAGCAGCAGCAGCAGCATGACCCAGCAATACTACTCTATGACTTTGACATACTGAACACAGTTTTCAGTTCCTTTTTTTCTTTTTTTGTAATGAAATAAGATTATTTAGTAACTTTATGAGTTAGGCTTAAAAACAGAATGTCAGGGGTTCCCAAATTTTACCATATACTGTCTTTGTGACAATGGACAAATTACTTCACCTTTATTGATTCATATTTCTCACCTTAAATTGTGATGAAAGTAGGATAAATGTGATAGTCATGTGAGGATTAAATGAATTAATATACATAAAGCATTAGGACTATAATGTACACTGTATATATTTATTTCATTATTAAACAAATTGCTTTGACACTTACTCTTAATGAATTGCATTGATACATGTTTTGATTTGTTTTTTTTTTTTTCTTAGTAGACAATAAGTGTTAAAAAGGGTAGGGTTTGTCCATAGTCCTATATCACAGAATGTAGACGTGCCTGAAACATGTTTAAATATACACTAAATAAGGTAAATGAGTAAGGGAATTCAATTTATCAAAATTACCTTAAAGAATGAAGGAGTTATTGCTTATATAATAATAATTTAGTGGCTATAACACAATTGTTTATTAGTCAATTACTATGTGCTATCTTTATCTTCATTGTTTAATAGAAACCCTAGAAGAAACTTAGAGGTGATAACCTTAGAGGTTATCACTATTATTCCCATTTTAGATCTGAGGAATCTGGCATTAAAAAGTTGAAGCATAAATTCTTCAAGATTGCTTACTAAATGTTGAAGCCAGGATTTATGCCCAAGTCAATTATGGTTTATAAACAAAATGTGATTTTGCTCTCATTGACAGGGAATATGCTTATTTTTTAGATTTCTACAGAGATTTTTAAGCTACAACATATAATAATTGAATTGAAATTAAAATTGTCATTTCAAAATGTAAAGCTTAATGTTTTCATATATGAACTTGTATGTATATCTCAATATACAGCAAAGAGGACTAAAGACAGCATCAAAGGGACAAACAACTCCTTAAACTTTAAGAAAAAGAGTTTCATTGATTTTCATCCTGGCTGAAGGCCATTTTGAAATAAGTTGGTATGTAGCTCATAAAACATACAAGAAAAAAACCAAACAATCAGAGGACAAAGTTGAAATTATCCAACAGTCTGAACTTTTCAGAAGGAAAAATACAGTGCACCATCAACTATAGGGTAGGGACAAATTATTTTCTACCTGATAAGGAAACAAATCAAATATCCATCTATTTTCAGATATAATTGATGTTTATGTTTATGTATTAAAGAGATACATTCTTCTGATCTTTTTTCCAGAATGTAAATTTAAACCAAAATAAAACTGTGAGATTCTGATGCCAAATTTATAATAACATATTTTTCAAAAGTTTGTTTTTACTTTATCTTATAGAAAAGGGATTTATAAAATGATAAAAAAAAAAAGGTGGTCACCTTGAAGAGTAAAAAAACTGAATGAAAAAAAAGCCACAGTCAGATATGACAGTCTAATTGAATTATTGCCTAATGAGTTACATAAAACTTCAATGAAAATTTAAAGTGAAACATTATTTTTAAAAGATACTTTAGAAATTATGCAGGTAAAGCATGCTAAACATTTTAAATCAATTACATTATGACATAAAATTAAAAGCAAATATTCTGTAAATTCATAGAGATTTATGAGAAGATACAAGTAAATAGAGAGTAAAATATATTCATTCAACATCCAGCAAATATTTAGTAACTATCACGTGGCAAACAACATGCCAGGGTACTAGTGATTTCTCTATTTTTAGAATGTATAGTCTAGTCAAGATTAGGTGATATTGCCAATGATTCAAGATAAGGAAGAAAAGTTTTACAACAATAATAAATAGTAAAACAGGTTTCATAGTAGAGCACAAAATTCAGAAATTTAGGATAGATATTTTTGGTTATCTTTTATTTGCCTTGTATATTTCTTTCTTTCTTTTATTTATTTTTGTAGGATTATAGGTACCCTCTCAAGATATGAGCCAAATCTTGGAAAAAAGAAGGTTCAGTTCAGTTCAGTTCAGTCGCTCAGTCATGTCCTACTCTTTGCGACCCCATGAATCGTAGCATGCCAGGCCTCCCTGTGCATCACCAACTCCCGGAGTTCAAACTCAACGTCCATCAAGTTGGTGATGCCGTCCACCATCTCATCCTCTGTCATCCCCTTCTCCTCCTGCCCCCAATCTTCCCAGCATCAGAGTCTTTTCCAGTGAGTCAATTCTTCGCATGAGGTAGCCAAAGTACTGGAGTTTCAGCTTTAGCATCATTCCTTCCAAAGAACACCTAGGATTGATCTCTTTTAGAATGGACAGGTTGGATCTCCTTGCAATCCAAGGGACTCTCAAGAGTCTTCTCCAACACCACAGTTCAAAAGCATCAATTCTTCACGCTCAGCTTTCTTCACAGTCCAACTCTCATATCCATACATGACCACTGGAAAAACCATAGCCTTGACTAGCTGGACCTTTGTTGGCAAAGTAATGCCTCTGCTTTGGAATATGCTATCTAGGTTGGTCATAACTTTCCTTCCAAGGAGTAAGCGTCTTTTAATTTCATAGCTGCAGTCACCATCTGCAGTGATTTTAGAGCCCCCAGAAATAAAGTCAGCCACTGTTTCCACTGTTTCCCCATCTATTTCCCATGAAGTGATGGGACCAGATGCCATGATCTTAGCTTTCTGAGCATTGAGCTTGAAGCCAGCTTTTTCACTCTCCACTTTCACTTTCATCAAGAGGCTTTTTAAATTCGTCTTCACTTTCTGCCAGTCTTTTGTTCCATGTCTTTTGGAACCAGTCTTTTGTTCCATGTCCAGTTCTAACTGTTGTTTCCTGACCTGCTGATTGATAAACTGTGTATGACTTTTATATACAAAATTTAAATGCCAATAAGCCAAAATTTAATGAAAAGCATTAAAAATATAGCACCAATCATGAAAAAGCTTCAGTGAGTTATATCAAATCTCTGAGCAGCACAGTTTCAAAACTTATTTTATGTACAAAACACTCCAAAATATGCAGCCCTCACATAGTTGAACTTGAAATCTAGAAAATGGAAAAATGAATCTGTGACATATGAATGTTTATTGAGAATACACCTTTCTTTTTTCATCTCTCTATATCTACTATCTATCATATATCTATCATTATCCATCTATTTGTTCATATATTTATCTATCTATTATTTATGTTAAATAAATTCAGGTGTGATTTTCAGCAGATGCAGGAACAGTATAAGTGCTACTCTGTTACTCCAGTGTGGGTTGCCTATGTTATTCACATGGTCTTTCCAGCCAAGACATATAGAACCTTGAGTATCACACACTCAAAACCCAGAGACCACAGATCTTCACAAATCCATTAGGTCAGGTTTTCTCAAAGTTGTTTACATTGTGCTGTACAATGGAAATGACATGATGAGATACTGAATTTGGTATTTCCACTTTTACAAGGTTTGCAGAAAAGACTCTTTTTGTTTTCTAATAAACTAAATCCAGTTTTGAGAAATATATTAATATTTAATTTGCTACAAGTTTTAAAATAAAATACTCTTAAAATTTTAATGAGAAAAATGTGCTTACATCAGTGAGTATGATTTTTTTCTTAATTGTTGAAGTAGTTATTTGTAACATCTGATTAACATGTTTAATAATGATATCTTAAAAACATTACAAGACACTGTTAACAACAACAACAAAACAGATAAATATAGAAAACTAAAAAATGGGTTATGAAAGTAAATTTAATTTTCAAACATATTTGCGATCATTTCAAAGTTTATAATTTTTTTAATTTTTAGTTAAATAATCTAATAATAATTCCTTTCCTTTCACTGATAGATGCAATGTTAAAATTTCTGGCGATTAGAAGGATAGATTGAAAGCAAGTCTGCATTTCAAAGGATCATTGACTCTCTAAGACCAGAGTAAGCAGGCACTGTTACGCTGTCACTAGGCCTCTAGCTCTGCTGTGACTGGAAGGGTTTTAGAGACAGAGAGACAGAAGTATCTAATAAGTGTGAATTCAGCCATTAGAGTAAACTAGCTAGAGCTTTATTTGTCTGCTCCCTCACTCCAACTGGTGGCTCTTCATCCTATAGCACATCCCTCAACACCTGTGTTTCAAGAAAGAGGACCAGCTTCCAGGCCTTGAGAATAGACTCTGTCTAACACTCAGAATAAGTTGTCCATGGTGACACACATACAGACAAAACAAAGGATTTTGTTGGGAAGGAGCATCCAGGTGGAGGGCAGCAAGGGGAGGGAACCCAGAACTGGTCTGTTATGTGACGCCCAGTCTCAGGATTTATGATAATGGGGTTAGGTCCCGGGTTGTCTCTGGCCGTTCATCTTTCGTGGCCCATATTTGGTCTAATTCAGGGTGCCCCCTGGTGGTGTGCACATTTTCCAGCCAAGACAGATTCCAGTGTGAGGGTTTCTGGGAGGTTGGTAGGACATATTATCACTTCCCATCCAGTTTGGCCAGTCTTACCAGTCTTAAATTTTTCTGGTTAGTTTACAGTGGCAGTACCTCATTCTTTGTTGAGATCTTCTGTTGTGAGACCACTCAGGCAAGTGGTTATCGCTAAGCCTGGTCAAGAAGAGTGGTTTCAGTCAACAGCTCCCTAACACCTGGACCAAGGAACTGTCCAAAATCTCCATGGGGACCTTGTGAACTGATGGACAGAGGGACAAGATGAGGCTGGCTGCTGGAGCACACAGATCACTGCTGCAGAATATGCAGAGTATCCCAGTATATTAGATGTTGGTCATCCTTCTTCTTGCCCACTGGGACAGCTGAAAGTGCCCTCAGACTAGGCCAACACTGAGCAGCACTCACGGAAGTCAATAGCCAGGTTTATACCTATAACTCACTTAGGATAAACTTGAGGGAAAGTTTCATTGAAGAGGAAGCTCTATGAGAAAATATACTCTGGCTGAAAATGAACCAGAGTATCAGTGACATTATAAGCTATTATTTTTAAGTGTTACACATGAGAAATCTCTGAAAGGGTATTCAATCTAGGAGAAAGCAGGTGCAAATTCTTTAGTTGGTCTGGGAGCCAGGGAATTGTCAGTCATATTTCAGCTGACTTCAGAAACTAGTTAATCAAAGAGGGCTCCTGGAATAAAGGAGAAATATTTGCTGTAAACTAGCGACCAGTGTTTTGGCAATTTGGCTTTTAAGTGCTTTGAGGGGGAAGATTTAGGAAGTTAAAACATGTAAGAAGAGATGGAGAGAAACAAGTCTTGGAGAAAAGGGCATGTAGGAGTCAGTAAGAGTGGAAAATTCTTAGTCTTTCCAGGTTTCTCACAATTTCACTGTAAACATCTGAAAAACTATTTCCCAAGCCTTCCTGTTTTTAAGCTCTTTTAAAAGTACAATTCCAGATATCAGTTTTGAGCTACTATAACCTGGCAAAAGTGGAAAAATGAGGAATAAAGAAAGGAAAAAAATTGGCAGACCATGGTGCATGTTTCTGTTTCTGGAAGTAAGTTACACTATTTTATTTTTATTTTATCAGTTATTTCTATGATATAATTTTTAATTTTTTCTATGTATCCTTTATTCATTCTCCTTCCCAAGCATAGACTAAATGTTATCTAGGAATTGCCCAAATATATTAATGATATGAGTTATATGACATAGTATTAGAGTTAGTAAAAATGATTCATCCCTTTCGGTCAGTATTAACACTCATGTTAATTCTGTCTCTATCACTTTTTAAAATTTATTACTGGACAGTTTAGGAGTCAGAGTTCTCATTTTGAACATTGTTCTTATTCTTGTTGGCCACCACTCAGTTACAGGAAGGGGACCTATAAAAGTATGGTGAACAAGAGTTGTTTAGCAAAGTTTGTTATGCAGATTTAAGTCAGTGCTTTGTCATTATTAAGGATTTTTGAGTCTTGATATGGGAGAGGGAGAACTTTACAAATATCAGTTTTCTTTATAAGTGCAAATTACCTTTAAACTAAGAAAATGTGTGCCCTATATTTAGAGATGTCATATTCTGATACCCTTCATCATAATATTAAATTGTAAAATATCCTATCCAAGGATCGTTTTTACTTCGGTGGATACACACTACCAGAGAATTCAGTATCTTCCTGGTGGCTCAGACGGTAAAGAATCCACCTGAAATGCAGGAGACTGCCTGCAATGTAGAGAGACCCAGGTTCAATCCTTGGGTTGGGAAGATCCCCTGGAGAAAGTAGAGGCAACTCCACTTCCTTGCCTGGGAAATCCCATGGAGAGAGGAGCCTGGCAGACTACAGTTCATGGGGTTGCCAAGAGTAGGACATGACTTAGTGACTAAACCACCACCAAACTGATATCTAAACAGATACAATTCCATTATTTTCCAATGGATTTCTCTGCAATTATAAACCAGCCTTATGAATCTTACTTTATTAAGCTTATTAAATATAGAAGAGTTTTCAATAAGCAAACAAAAATCTGAAGTAATTGCTGAAATACCAGAAATCTTGAGGATGGCTGGGGGATGGAAAAGGGCAAGAGATTAGTCAAGAAAGTGAAAAAATGCCTAGTTTGAGATAATATGATATGTTCAAAGATGGAGTAGCTGACAGTTTTTCTTATTTCTCACTTTATCTATCCCATCATCTAGTACTAAAGTGCCCTGACTTTGTGAAAGCATCAATTCCTCCCAGGTCTCTTTCCATTGTGTGGCTCAGCAGGTATCTTTTCAAAGGTAAAATGTTCATGGCTGTCATTAACAATAGTGGAGATCTGTGACCAAGGTGAGTGTTTCTTTTGTTCCCTCTGGAACTTTCTCTGACAGCTTTTCAATTCTCACTAGTAAAATTGAATCTATCTTTTCCAACTGTTCATCATTGGGTAATTGCATTCCTATTTGGGTAATTATCTCCTTAATGAGAAAATTACAATTCTCAATTTCTGTCATATTTCTGAGAACCAATTTATTTGGTTCAGCAATAGTAAAGGTCAGCTACCTAGAAATATTTACCCTTTTAAAATCTTAGATCAGTTTCAAATGAATTCACCTGATTTTGAGCTAAACTAAATCTCCTCTTTCTAGGAACACTTGATGCAGTCATTCCTTATCAAATGCTTATAGTTTTTATTTTCAATTTCTGGGGAAATGTTATTCTTTGGATAGTCATCAAATATATTCCCTTTGGCTCTAGGTTTTAAAGAATAGTTTCTCTTCTGACACAGAAATTAAGCTTTCCTACTTAGTAATTTGGTAACTTTGGAGCTCGAAATTAGACAGAAATCTAATGTGTTCTTGTGTTGTTTTACTTGTGAAGGGGGTGGTTGAGGACCTAATTTTTTCAAACAGAGGAGTTGTGAGGAACACAGAACAGAATTTTATATACTCTCAGAATTTCAAAAACTTATATATATATATATTATATATATATATAGTTCTTCGCCACATGGAATGTATTTATGTTAATATTAAAATATTATATAGCACAGTAATACATTTCTAATTATGAAGGTGTGTGCATCTTCATCAGAGTAATTCATTAAAAACAGTCAATTCCTTTTCAGATAAGATTTAATGTTTTTTTAGATATAGATGACTACTAAAAATGTTGCTCACCATCTGCTTCTACAAGAATGAAGTTGCTAGTCCCAGCAGTCATTGACCTTCAACATCCCTTGAAAGGAGTTTAGAGTGACAATCAGGTGTGAGACACTCTGTGTTCTGAGAAAACTTGCAGAACAAACCTTTGGGTAGTTAGGTATTTTCAGGAGAAAAATTTATAAACTTAATTTCTTTTATCTTCTTATACCTAGAAAAGCACCAAATCATTAATGGAAACATCCATTCCTGGTAAACAGAAGCAACCTTCAACTGAGATATGTGCATGATCGCATGTATACCTTTTCTAAAGTTCCATATATATTGATCTCCCTTCTTAGGTTTTGGAGGAGCTTTTCAGAGATCCATGAGAGGCTTTCTTTCAGGCTGTAAGCCTCGATTCCCAAATAAAACTAAACTCACAGCTCTCATGTTATGCATATTTTTCAGTTGACATACACAAAATATTTTTAAACATTTTTAAAGATGGGGCAACCTAAAATATGTTTCAAATTTTAAATATCAGTCAGAAAAAATATTAATGCCTAGATGTAAAGTATATGTGATCTCAATTTTTTGCATCAACGAGTCATAAAAATCAACTTGTCATGCTATTTAAAGAACCATATATATATAATATATATGTAATATATATAATAATATAATAACCATATAAAAATATATATATATTTAAAGAACCATATATATAATATAAAGAACCATATATATAATAATATAATAACTATATATATATTGGAGAAGGTGATGGCACCCCACTCCAGTACTCTTGCCTGGAAAATTCCATGGACGGAGGAGCCTGGGAGGCTGCAGTCCATGGGGTTGCTAAGAGTCGGACACGACTGAGCAACTTCACTTTCCCTTTTCACTTTCATGCATTGGAGAAGGAAATGGCAACCCACTTCAGTGTTCTTGCCTGGAGAATCCCAGGGACAGGGGAGCCTGGTGGGCTGCCGTCTATGGGGTCGCACAGAGTCGGACACAACTGAAGCGACTTAGCAGCAGCAGCATATATACATATATTATATATATATATATATATTAGAGTCCAGAAAGACATCAGTCTGAGTCCAGTCCTACCCATTTGTAGTTTTGTGATCCTGGGAAAATTATTAACCACTTTTCTGAGGTTTTGGTTTTGCATTTGTAAAACAGAGATTATATCTGCTTAATAGATTGCTGTTAGGATAAAATATGATGTTTGTAAGCTGAACACAAATGCATTAAATTATATTTTGCTAACTCACTTATTTAACAGGTGTTTATTGAGCATCTGCACCTATTACTAGGTTTAGGGGAAAAATAGTAAATATATGCATGGCCTAGACAAGTTCATGTAGGAAATGAGAAAGGTAGTACTAGTGTAGGAGTGGAAATTCCACTTCAAATGGTGATCATAGGAGCCTCACTAATAAGATGAAGTTTGAGCAAAGATCAAAGTGAGATGAATAGAAGTTATGAGATTATATGGGGGTGTGAAACTCAGGCAAAGAAAAACAAATATGAGGGGTTTGAGGTGACAATGCACTCCACATATTTAAGGAGCAATAATAAGGTCACTGGGTAGAGGAGACTGAGAGAAGAAAGCAGTAGAATCTAAGCCTTACTGCACAGTGATTATGTCAGGAATATTCCAGGTACTTTGCATTTAATTAATTCAATCCTAGAAAAACCCCAATGATGTAGATATTCTTGTCCCCACTATTCAGAAGAGAACATTGAGGAGTACAAGGATTAAACGTCTGGAAAGTGAGAAGTCAGTCTCCTGAACCTAAGAAGTCAGTCTCCTGAACCCATGCACTGAACCACTGCATGGTATGAGATGGGAATAGAAAGATGAAGGTAGAGAAGGTGATTATAAACATGTAAGAATTTAATTTGAGATAAGAAGCCACTTAAATATTTTGAGAAGAGGAGTGTCATAATTAGCCTTGACAGGATCAATCTTTCTATCTTATTAAGAATGACTGTGAGGGAAAGGGCAGAATCAGGGAGAAATTTAGGGAGCTCTTGTAGTAATAAAAGTGAGCGATTGTGGTAGCTTAGATAAGAGGAATGATCTTGGTGGAAACAATACTTTAGAATCTGTATATGTTGTGAAATTAAAGCAAATTGTATTTGCTGAAAGAATGAATGTATGATATGATGTAGTGTTTTCAAAGATAACTCTGTTTTCTATCCCAACTAAGAGAATAGATTTGCCATTGAGATGGAGGACAAGATCTAGAGATGAAAGTGAGTTTGCTCTTAAACATGTTATATTTCAGATGTCTATTAAACTTCTAAGTGAGAATTTTAAGTTGACTGTAAGATACACAAGTCTGGATTCTTTAGCATATAGATAATACTTAAAGCCATGAAACTGGATGCAGTTACTACAGGAAGCAGCATGAATCAAAAAAACTAGGAAGTCCTAGGGTGCATCCAATCTTTAGCAGTAGAGAGAGAAGGAGGAAATAAGAATGAAAGTGAGAAAGTATAGCTAGTGAAATAGAAGGTAAACGAGAATTTTGACACTATGCATATCTAATATAACGTTCCTAGGTAGAGTGATTGTGTTAAATGATGGCAAAATGACACATAAGATGAGCACTGAAAATAAAACTGGCCATTAGATTTAGCAAGACGACTGCCATTTATAATCCTAGAATAGTAACTTTGGTGGAATGTTGAAGGCAAGTAAAAATATAACACATGTATGAATATCAAGAGAGGAAAAAAATAAAGGCATTTATTGACCACTCTCAAGCATCTTTACAGTAATTAGGAATATAAATAGCACAACTAGTGTATATGAAATCAAGAGGTATTCCTTTATTTTAAAGGTGATGTATATAAATATACCATATCATATGCCATAAATATACAGCATATATATATATACAGCATAAATATATGCTTATGGTAAGGTGAATGATTCAATAAAAAGAGGGAATTGATAACGCAAAAAAAGAAAGGGAAAATTCCTAACAAGATGGTCTTAGACAAGTGAAATTAGAGAGTACAGATCTAATGTACTCATGCATGAGTTTAGGTTACAATCACAGAGAATTCATACATATTTCCTACTGAATTTAAAGCAATAATTGTTAACATGGTTATATGCTGTCCTCCATCTATGCTCAAATAAAAGGACTGTTAACTTTTCACCAAAATTCCTTTCATGATAATCAAATTACTTATGCAAATGTCTATCCTTCCTAGAGAATTTTTCACAGATTCCTTTTTACCTAAGTGTGAAAATGTGGCTAAATTTTACCTGGAGTACAAGCAAAATTATATGGGAAACTCCTGCCTAACTTGTTTAGAAGATCATTGTTAAACTACACATTCTGTCTTTCCAGATAATATGAATTGAGCTGTGGTCATACCTATTGCCTAACTCTAATCAGGAAGGTGAAGATAATTCAGGAACAATGGAGAAGGAGAAGGGAAGTCTAAGTCCCAGCATGGAGTCCAGGCTCCCTGCTAAACTGGGCCGCTTGTTTTGATATCTTTAGTTGAGAAAAAAATAAATTTTTATTTTATGTAGATCTTTATATTTTGGAGGTTTCTTTGAGCAAACAATTTGTCCTTTACCCTAGCTAACAGTTAAATAAACAATAAGAGTTTAGTTTTAGACAAAATTTGGAGGCTTGCTAAGACTGTAGGAAAGCAAGTGTGATAATATTGCTAAGAGTGCATGATGGGAATACATAATGATTAACTGTGAAATTCAAGCTATGAAAAGAGGGTAGTAAGGACATCAGTGAGGGAGAGTGAATGTTAATAGAATCAAATGATATAGAGTCAAAGCATTGGGGGAGTTAGATTTCAGAGACAGAACATCTGGTGGGAGAGGAGATGGTGGTGGTTAAAATTTAAATTATGGAGAGGTGCAATTATTTGTAATGATAAGGTTTAGATCACAACTTTAGTGTTATTTAAATTGAGGTAGAGTGATTGATAAGAAAATCAGAGAGACAGACTTTAAGAATGAGGATAAATCTAGGCATTGAAGGGCTTCCCTCGTAGCTCAGACAGTAAAGAATCTGCCTGCAATGCAGGAGACCTGGGTTCCATTCCTGGGTTGGGAAGATACCCTGGAGAAGGGAACAGCTACCCAATCCAGTATTCTTGCCCAGAGAATTCTCTTCTGTCCATGGCATAGTACATGTGGTGGCAGAGTCAGACAAATGAATGACTTTCACTAGGCATTGAAAAAAGCTAGAATTATGACTGAAGCAGCATCAGGGACAGTGACCATAAGCCAGGGTATACATTTTCAAAGAATAAGTGATCCAGGGGTTGCTAAATGATTTCAAAAAGGAAGAGTAATTTTATTGTATTATGTGTTTCACCTTAACCTCAGTTAATGTAATCATCTCAAACCTTGTAAACATGATATTCTTTTTTGGTGCCTTGCAGCATGCAGGATCTTAGTTCCCCAACCAGGGATTGAACTCATGCCCCTCTGCATTGGGAACATGGAATCTAAACTGGACTACCATAGAAGTCTAAGTGCTTTTCCTGATGCATCTTTGACTTAACTCCAGAAGCTGAACATTAAGGATATTCCATAAGTGAGAGTAAGTCTACACTTTTCATATTATTAGAACTGAGAGATAATGACAAATGTTGAATTTTGGAGATGTTGCAATTTGTTGAGATAGCAAACATTCATTTTTCTAGCCAGTGTTCTGAGGAATACTTTTTTTTATTTTTGCCCAAAGCAAATGCTACTGTCAGCAAGCTAAAGGGAATCGTTTATATTGCAGTAGGAAACAGAGGAAAAGATAACAAAAGACCAGAGAAAGCCAACTACAACCTCCTTTCCTCTGATCACTCTCCTTTCATAACTAGACTTCAGTAATTAAAGAGTCTGGCTTATTTATTGGACACTTTGATACAGCAATTTTTTAAAAACTGTAGCTTAAGAAAAAAATGCATTTTATTTAAGCTAAAGTATTAGGTACTTGAAACAGCATTGTAACTGAATAAGTTTGCAGAAATATGGAGAATCCATTCTTATGACAATCTTCTGGTAAGTGTTTTCCAGAAAAATGCTAGCATCTTTTTGATTTAAAAAAAATGCTTGCATTATGCTTTACCTTTGTTTTGGAACATCTAAAGGAACAATGTGTCTGATTTTCCTCCTAACACTTGGGGACACATTCTTATATAATATATTCAAAGAAGAAATATTTGAAATGTGAATGTGGAATTGGTTTGAGGGAAAGTCTGTAAATAAATGTCATAGATAAATTTAAATACACACTTTCAAAGTGCGGATAGTGTAGATGGTTCTTCCAATCCTTGTTTCTTTAAGGAATTGTTGCATTAGACAATACACTCTCAAATTACCTTACTGTGGAACTCTTGCATCTCCTTTTCCGTAGTCTAAAATAGGATTCCCAGTTTAGTGTTATTTCATATTTAAGAATAACACTAGAAAGTTTAGGTGTTGTACATAGCAAACAAATAATTTGAAGACGAAAATGGATAATTCATGTATTTCTTGAACACAAAAGTAGAAATAGAGTCAGGGAGGAAGAGGCAGACAATTAATATGCATCCTTAGCAAAAGTTGACCTACATGAAGCTACATATCCAAAGGAGTCCACAATACTTAGTTTAAAACTATAGGAATAGAAAGAAATTATTGAGACTGCTCACAGCAAGAAGAGAAGAAGATATGGATATGGTTGCATATTGGAATGATAAATAAGAGATTTGTTTATTGGAAAGTACTATCAGTTATCAAATAATATATATATGAGCAAAAGTTAAGGTGATTAATAATATACAGCGTATGAAAGCCCTTTATAATGTAACAAGCCCCAGCTTTAGAATTAAATTAATGGACTAGTGTATATTAATCTAAAATTAAACCTAAAAACTATAATGTAACTTAAAGCTCCATGTGTTAAAAAAAAAAAAAAAGAGTAAATGGGCTCAAAATGGAGTCATTTATTCTAAGTGCAGATCATCAAACCAAGAATTAATACCTAAATTAATTACAATTTCAACCATTCCCAGGAGTGGAACCTTAAACTGGTCAATCTGGAATTACCTACTTAGTACTAGTTAGCTAATCTGCCTGACAGTCCTATGTGTGTGTTACTTGCTCAGTCATGCCAGACTCTTTGCGACCCCATGGACTGCAGTCCACCAGGTTCCTCTGTCCATGAGATTTTCCAGGCAAGGATACTGGAGTGGGTTGCCATTTCCTTCTCCAGGGGATCTTCCCAACCCAGGGATAGAACCCGGGTCTCCTGTACTGCAGGCAAATTCTTTACCGACTGAGCTACCAGGGATTCTTTCCCCTAAAATAATCTACTCTTTGCTAGTAACTTTTTGTCCTGTCTCCTTTTACATAAAAAAATCTCCCACTTTGTAAGTTTCTTGGAGCTCGTTTCTATTTGCTAAATGGAATGCTGCATAATTCATGAATCATTGAATAATGCCAATTAAATCTTTAAATTCATTCAGTCTGTCTCCTGATGGCTGTAACTGTTCTCTAAAGACAACATTGAATACTGATTTATACTTATTTTCTAAATCATTCTCCTGCTTTTTTACCAGACTTTTAAATATATATATATATATATATATATATGCAATATGTATATATTAAATATATATATGTATAATTTCTGTTTGTTTTCTTGTGACTTTCTTTTTTAACTCATTCATCTTCTAACAGTCATCTGTGTGTGTGTAGCTGCTGTTCCTTCATTCTAAACATGACTTAATTTTCAATTTTTTGAATGTACTACAATGTATTTTTTCATTCTTTTGCTCTGTAAGCAGATAGGGTAGGGGGCTCTTGGAGAAAGTGAACCAGGCATGGCTTTCTTGACTTGAGAGAAGCCAATTTTGACCTAAGGCATTTTAAGATCTAAGCCTGGCCATAGTACTTATCCTTGAACAGGTCTCAGTAACTGATGATCTTAAGGGTACAAAAAAATGCAGGAACAAATGAATGTTATCAGGCAAGAGAAGTAACAATAGTAAGATAATATATCAGTTGTGAAGACACCTTGTTCAGTTTCAGTGGTAAAGATTTGCCTGAAGCACTCAACCACCAGATCAATTAGAACCTAAAGAATGATGACATTGACCTTTCCTGAACCCAGTAACTACAGTCAACTAAAGCTTGGATTCTGTCAACCTTTGCCCAAATTCAGTGACACCACTGATGCCTCCTCATGAATATGCATGCACCTTTAACTTAAAACTTCCCCAGTATTGCTACTGGGAAACATTGTTTTGAGAAAGATCCCTGGTGTTGTTCTTACTTTCTGCAAGTAATAAATCCTTCCTTTTCCCGTTCTTTGGCCTGGTGGTGTCTTTTGGATCAATAGTCATCAAGAGGCTAAAATTTAACAGGACACTAAACAGTTTTAATCTAAAAGTAACTGGAGAAGGAAATGGAAACCCACTCCAGTATTCTTGCCTGGGAAATCTCATGGACAGCGGAGCCTGGCAAGCTGTAGTCCGTAAGGTTGCAAAAGAGTTGGGCACAACTTAGAGACTAAAACAGCAAACAAACCAGAGTTTTAAAACAAAGAAAATACCATGATGAGGAGATAATATTCAAAGGGACAGTGACTGAGTGTTTTCCGAAATTAAAAGAACAAATCCTTAAAAATCTGGAATCTGTTGTTAAAAATGCCTACCTTTTTGCTACTGCTGCTAAGTCACTTCAGTCGTATCCTACTCTGTGTGACCTCATAGACGGCAGCCCCCCAGGCTCCCCCGTCCCTGGGATTCTCCAGGCAAGAACACTGGAGTGGGTTGCCATTTCCTTCTCCACTGCATGAAAGTGAAAAGTGAAAGGGAAGTCGCTCAGTCGTGTCTGACTCTTCACGACCCCATGGACTGCAGCCTACCAGGCTCCTCTGTCCATGGGATTTTCCAGGCAAAAGTACTGGAGTGGGGTGCCATTGCCTTCTCCAATCTTTTTGCTGAGAGATCTTGATAACATGGTAAATTGCTGGGAAAGCATGAAGAACCCCATAATTTTAGAACCAGTCAGGATTTTGGAAATTAAAGTGTTCCCAATCCTCACTTTATCAGTGACTGTCATAGATATTGAGGCATATGACCAGGTCCACTTGGTTAGGTATGTAGAACCAGGACTGCATAACCTCAGGAGTTTCCATTTACATTGACTTCAATGATGTGAATTGCATTGGCTAGTCAATGCACTGACTCATAAGTCAATAGGAATGCCCAAGGTCATACTCTGGAGATTTAAAAACTTGTCTAGGGATATAACTCATGTTGCTGTCTCATTCTCCTTAAACAATATTGTCTTCTCAAAGATCATAAATATTAACCAGCCTCAGCTGTTAAACACACACACACACACAGACTGAAATCTTACACTTGGTGTGTCAAGAAATAATTTTGAAAGAAGAGAATCACGATTTGTCTCTATCCCACTTACTCTTACAATTGTCAATTGAAGCCTTGTTCAAAACAGACCCTATACCATAGATTTATTAAGCCTTTAGGTCCTAGGTGGGAAAATTCAAGCTTATAAGTGGAAAAACTATCACTTCTATTGATTGGGTCATCTAGCCCCAGAGAATTACTAAATGTGTTATTTCTCAGGTCTGTCTGCAGGACTTGTCCCACGAAGGTGTCTCCTTCCCTTCAGAAAAGAAAGAAGTTCTGCCTGTTTCAGAGACATGATATTTTGTTGTTTTTTCAATAACTGAGAAATCAAAGAGACAAATTACTAACTCAAAAAAAAAAAAAAAGTGAGAGAGAAAGAGAGAGCAATTTAATTCTGAAACTGGTAGCAGAGGTTAGAAAGGCATGGAAAAATGATCATTTTTCTTCTGACTTTGTCTGATTTATCTCCATGATTGCTTTGTATAAAGTTTTGGATCTCTACTTTGCCATAGATCTTGTTCACAAGATAAAAAGATAAATCATTTTATGTCTCCATTGCAGTTCCCTGTCATGCCTAAGTCTAGCAAAGCTTCTTAAGTCTGATTTTTCTTCTCCATGTGTACAATAGACAATTATATAAAAGGAGATGTCAATTTTATAACTTAGGAGCTCAGTTTTAGCCACTAAATACCAATTTTTTGTTCACTTTCAGATGTTATTAATGGGAGAGGTGGAGGAGTTCTTACCTTTGCTCTTAAGCTACTTGCTTTTAATACCTTATGCAATTTGAATAACCTTAAGGATTTTGTAGTCATTATGGCATACTTCTTTGTCACTCAACTTCCATATTAAAGTTCAAATCAGAACTAGCTAAATAAGAAGGGAGGGCAGAGTTCCTGCATCCTTTGTACTCTGTAATTCTGAATCTAAAAGCAAATGCAGTTGCCTCCTGTCTGCTTGCTGTGAGGTAACCTCAAAGGCAAAGTCGTTCAAATGACTGGTTTTCCAGGTTACTTCTTAATGGTACTGCCTAACCTCTTACAACCCATGCTGTATGGCCTTTGTACGATTGGCTTAATGAGTATATCCTCTAATTGCCCCCTGAAGTGACTTTTCATCTAGAACATTAAGGATTTTAAGAGGTTAGTCTAACTTTTGAACTAAAATCTGTCCTTGAATTAAGAATATGTGAATGTTACTCTATTTATTATTTATTCATTTCTAATGGGACAATTTCTGATGGAAAGTTTTGAAAAATTTTTTCATTATTGAAGAACAAAATACTATTTTTTCTAGGTTGTGAGTGTTTTCCTTCTTCATTTCTTTATGTTATTTTGCCTTTATGATTTTTACCTCCTGGTTCTATAGGAAAACAAGCAAATAGGCAGATAAGTTAATGAAAAAATATTTATTCAGTACCCACTAAATCCTGGCATATCACTGGAATGACTCAGGCAACAATCACATAAATTAATAAGAAGAAAATTTAAAACACTGGGAATGGCAACAAAGAAAATAAATATAATGATAATAATTGTGATGAGATTGAGGGGACATAACTTTGGGTAGAGAATTCACTGAAGCCTTTCTGAGAAAACTGACATTTGAATAAAGTTTTAACTGATGAGAAAGAGGTAACCATATGAGATTCTAAGAGGGGAAAAAAGGGGGAAAAAAAGTAAAAGAAAAGTCAAAGAGGTTCAAAGTATACAATAATCTTAAAGACTGGCAAAGAATATGGGATTTCATTGGGAAATAATAAAAGACATTAACAAAGAGAGGAGTCATATTTTAGAAAGTGTGACTACTTTCTAAAGGAAGGTGAATAATCTTTAAGAGAAACACAGCTAGACACCAGTAAAAGCAATAAAGACCAGATTTCATTCAGTACGCTTTGCAGTTGAAGAAGGAGATTTCTGCAGTAAGAAAACTAAGTTGACCTCCAACTTAGGAAAGACAGTTGAGGACTGAGAGCCAACAAGCCAAATGAGAAAGTAGTGAATAGAAAATGACTAAGAGGAGACATGGACTTCCCAGGTGGCGTTAATGGCAAAGGGCCCACCTGCAGGAGACATAAGCAATGTGGGTTCAGTCCCTGGACTGGGAAGATGCCCTGGAGGAGGGCATGGCAACCCACTCCAGTATTTTTGCCTGGAGACTCCCCTGGACAGAGGAGCCTGGTGGGCTACAGTCCATAGCGTCGCACAGAGATAGCCATGAGTAAAGCGACTTAGCGGGCACGAATGCAAGAGGAGACATGAAGAATAGGGAGATTCTTCCTGAAGTGATTTAAGGAGATTCCTGCTAAAGACAGGTTATGGTCTTACACATCAAGGTGAGGGATAATGAACTTGATCAGATGTCAAATATCAAGGGTACCAAGCTGACTTAGCTCGATTCCTTGCTAAAACTTACTTCAGTAGGCCAAGGACAGGGTCCAAGGATAAGACCTAATACAAAAGAAGAATCAGAGGAGACCGTCTAATTTGGTCAAGAAGAGAGACTCTCTCAAAATCTCTGGATAAATAATGTACTTTAAGAGGGCTTAAGAGTCAAGGCAAGGAAACTTATTAGAAGATTATTATGTTAGTCTAAATGAGAGATGATGTAGCTTTAACATAGAAAATGAGAAGAAATAGTTGTTGGGGATACACTTTTTAAGGTTGAACTTAGCATCAGAAAGCAGTGAATCCAAAGAGATCGTGCAGCCTTCTCAGCTTTAGGCTGAGCAACTGGGCAGAAATTGTGTCAATTACAGAAATGGATAGATTTGCAAAGGGATGTTAGGTGTGGGGTGTGCAGATCGATCAATAGTCCTTCTAGGCCAGGTAATGTCAGAAATACTATCTAACAACTCAATTAGATGTTCAGGTTAAGTTTTTAGCTGAAGGATTAGAATAAGGCTGGGGACACAGAGAGAAGCTTTCAACAGAAATGGGCTGAAAACCCTGGGACTAGTGGAATCGATGAGTAACAGCAGAAAGTAATGCAGCTTCCTTTGCACTTGGCTCATTAAGTATCAAGAAAGTACTTGGAAGTTCCCATAATAAATATTTTGACATAATCACTGTGTAGGAAATGTACATATTGAAGAATGTTGTATTAATAATTGGCTGGCGTATTCTATATGATTATCTAGTGGTATGTGACCACTTCATATTCTTGCATGAAGGCAGAAAGAAAAGGAAACTAAAACTAATATCTACTCTGCCATGACCTGTGATAATGTTTCTCATAACTATCCCATTTAATTGTCTTCGTGAAGTAGTTATCATTTTCAGTTTTGAGAGGAGTAAACCAGGAAATGTGACAACTTTCTGATAACACTAATGTCAGGATTCCAACCCATGTTTGTCTGGTTAAAAAACTTGTGCAGAGCTCATTTTTAAAAATCTCTTGAATGTTATGCAAATGGGAATAAGTTAACACAGCATATAAAATTAAAATGCCCAGAGTGCTTTGTCTCAATTATAAATGGCTAAAACAAAGGTTCCCAAAACAGAATGGACTGGCTTTAAGCTGAGCCTTAATTCCAATGAATTCCTCCAAGGCACTCTGTCTTGCCCCAAATTTCCCTGATGTATTCAAAGAAGCTGGGAACATTGCATGGAAGGTAATTTTGAAAAATGAAAAGTTCTACTGTAGTTTAATAGTCCATCTTGGATACACATACATGCTTCCAAATTAATGAGGATTTTGTTTCCCTGGTGGCTCAGATGGTAAAAGGAATGCCTGCAATGCGGGAGACCTTGGTTCAATCCCTGGGTCAGGAAGATCCCCTGGAGAAGGAAATGGCAATCCACTCCAGTAGTCTTGCCTGGAAAATTCCATGAACGGAGGAGCCTGGTAAGCTACAGTCCATGGGGTCGCAAAGAGTCAGACACAAGTGAGCAACATCACTTTCTTTGGTTATTCAAAACAAATGCCCAGTTTCACTGTTATATGGCTCATTTTGTCATACACTAATACGGGCATTTGTTTTATCAGAGTTTATGAGAACTTGGCCAGCCACTGTGCTGTTACCTTGTATCTCAACATCATTTCTCAGAGGTATATAATAGGACCGACATTTACTTTGGATTCATATTCAACTGATAGTTTATATAACTGACTTCTATTCCCTGGAACTGCCTTTCTTATTGAGAGAGTCTGACCTTGAGGTGTCTTTGTCATTCTGTTCTAAGAGTCAATAAACATTTATTCAGATAATACAGTTAGGTGTGCATGTACATAAAATGATGAGATGCTAACTAAATAACACATATATATTTGTGTTTTTAACCCAATTCATTAGTTGCTCTCATACTGGGTTAGTACTGGATGAGATCTGCATTTTGTACTTATATTCTTAAACACTACCACTACTTTGCTTTCTTTTTTTATTGAGAACATCTACTCTCCTGGCAAATTTCAAATATATGATATAGTGTTGTTGTTCAGTCCCTAAATCATGTCCAACTCTTTGCAACCCCATGGACTGTAGTTCTCCAGCCTCCTTTTGTCCTTGGGATTTTTTTCAGGCAAGACTCCTGGAGCAGGTTGCCACTTCCTCCTGCAGGGGATCTTCCCAAACCAGGGATTGAACCTATCTCCTGTGTCTCCTGTGTTACAGGTGGATTCTTTACCCGCTGAGTCATCAGAGAAGCCCTTTTTAGATTCCACATATAAGTGATACAGTGCAGTGTTTGTCTTTCTCGTTATTCTTAACCCAGATCACCAAATAATAACTTGTTTCAAATAATTCACTTAAATCGTTTAGGAGATTACCTCGTGCATACTTAATAAACGTGAAGACCAAATGAACTGTGGAAGTGAGCCACATGAAAAATTGGGTACAGGGCTTAAGGCAGAGAAAACTGCAAGGGCAAAAGCACTGAGGCAGAAGGACACTTGGCATTTTAAAGTAACAGGATGAGGAAGAGTATGGCTGGGGCAGATTTAGAGATCGGGAAGTAGTGATTACATTTGGAGTTATTCAGGGGCCAGGTGATGCACAAATTTTAGTCCATAGTAAAGAGTTTGAGTTTTGTTCTAAGTCTGATAAGAAGTTCTAATTGAGATAGGAAGGTTTTGATCAGAGATATTGACTTGTGATTCTTCAAAATGACTATTACTTATTAACATGATTTATACATACTGGAACACACATACACATCTATCTATATTACTGATTTATATAAAACATATAAAGATATGTGTCTACATATTATAATACATGTCAAGTATTAATAGAAGTATACATGAGAATGTTTATAATTATATAAAGCATATTTTATTCCATTTGGGGACCAACCCACTCCAATACTCTTGCCTGGAAAACTCCATGGATGGAGGAGCCTCATATGCTACAGTCCATGGGGTTGCCGAGTCATATGCGACTGAGAGACTTCATTTTCTTTCTTTCTATTGTGTTTCAACTCTGAAGACACAGAAAATAGTCCTGAATTTCAATACATTTACAACCTAAGCAAGCAAGCAAGATCTACCTTTGAAACATAGAAGGGGGTATTTACTTGGCTTATTTAACGTGGTTTTCTCTCTTAGTAATCTTGGATATATCACTTATAAATTGTATAACTTTGGATATAGTCTTTAGTGTTATCGAGACTTTTTTTTGTGAAATAACAAAAGTAACATCAGCTGTTTCAGATAATAATAATAAATTCGAAGGCAGTGTCTCCAAAGCACACTTGCCACATGAGATTTTTATGAGGGGAAAAAATACACAAAATATACAAAGTAACAATCCAGTATGTGGAATAGAGATGTAGTCATTATCAATAAAATATCTTATATATTTGAAAAAAATAGATCAGTGGAAAAGGAAGTGCAGGAGGGAAATTAAGGCTATTTTATAAATACTTGCTAAAGCTGCATTGTCACTTATAACATGTAAGACTGCTGCTGCTGCTAAGTCGCTTCAGTCGTGTCCGACTCTGTGTGACCCCATAGACGGCAGCCCACCAGACTCCCCCGTCCCTGGGATTCTCCAGGCAAGAACACTGGAGTGGGTTGCCATTTCCTTCTCCAATGCATGAAAAGCAAAAGTGAAAGGGAAGTCGCTCAGTCGTGTCCGACTCTTCACGACTCCATGGTCTGCAGCCTACCAGGCTCCTCCATCCACGGGATTTTCCAGGCAAGAGTACTGGAGTGGGGTGCCATTGCCTTCTCCAAACATGTAAGACAATAATAGCTATACTGAGTGCTTTCAAAGTATCATACATTAAGTTTTTTATACACATAAATTCAAGTTCATCTTCAGAAGTTTTATATGAGATAGCGTTTTTATTTGCACTTTTATAGAAAAGAAATTTAAGGCCCAGATTTCAGGTAACTTATCTCAGGTCACATAGCAAATGATCTTCGTGCAGCTCTGGAGCAATGTGGTAATTTATTTTTAAATCAATTACTTATTTTTTTTGACTGCGTTGGGTCTTCATTGCTGCATGTGGGCTTTCTCTTGTTGCCTGGAGTGGGGGCTATTCTTCATTGAGGCATACAGACTCTAGAGCTGGGGCTTCAATAGTTGTGGCCCATGGACTTAGTTGTTTCACAGCAAGAATGTGGGATATTTCCATATCAGGAACCGAACCCATGTGCTGCAAATTGGCAGGTGTATTCCTAACCACTGAACCACCAAGGAAATCCTGCAATGTGGCAGTATTAACAAAATTTAGGGTCAGATTGTGCTGCATCCAAGTGCCAGCTCTCCTAGTAACTCTCTGAGCCTCTGCTTCCTCTTTAATATGGAGTTTTGATACAAACCTCATAATTACAAATATACTGTGACAAAACATTCTGGGACTCAAAAATTGGTAATTTTCTATATTAAGTTAGTAATTCACCAAATATGATATTGGTGCCTAATATTTAATACACATTCAATATTTTCCTGGCTCTTACTCATTAAACTCATTTTTGAGTATCCTCCTGCTACGTTTGGAATGAAAATTTTTAATAAGTGGTAATACAAAAACACTGTACTTTCCAAAATGACACCTATAATCTGAAAGAAGAGGCAAGAAATTCAACCTCTCTCCCTCCATGAGTCTGTAGTCATGGCTCTGGGTGTCCACGTTCCTGCAAAATAATCTTATTTTACTTAATTAACCTATTAAAGAGTACTTAATCATTTTATTTGATACATATAAAATTGCAATAGCTCATCCAACAAATTTTTCAAGAACATACCCAAACTAAGTAGTGTGGTCTTAGATTCCAGTCTTTTCAATTCACTTGATTTCACATAATTTATTAATTCTAAGGAACAATTTATAAAATGTGCAATTTAATATGATTATATTTTATATCATTGTAACTCATTATATCCAAATGAGTTTCATTTAAATCAAAATAAACATAATGGATTTGAATCAAAATGGTAAAGCGACTGTGAGTGAGTAATGGAAAAGGCAGTGTGTTTCAGGATTAGAAAGATGTTTTAGAGGATTTTGACATTGCGGTTTCCCCTTGACATAAACTGCTGCTTTTTTTTTTTTTTTCCTTTTGCTGAAACTTTGGGTTATCCACAGAATTCAGTACTTTTTGGGAATTTATTAGTACATACATTCACCATGAGTCTTATTTACAAATATAATTAATGATTCTCTGGGAAAATTATGCATTGCTTTTGAGTTGCAAAGCATTTTGTTGGAAAACAATAGGCCAAGTTGATTTGTCAAAATTTGTAGGACTGTCTGCTAAATAATTTGAGGACAGTAGGGAGGGTTTGACTCGGATTGTCCTTATGCACAAAAACCATGACTGAGTCCTGACATGATAATGTAGGAAACTTTTAATTAGAAACAATTATGTTTCGCTATAAAACTCTTGGTATTATGAGAGTGCATGTTCATGCTTGTATGTATTCAGTTGTGTCTGACTATTTGTGACCTCATGGACTGTAGCCCGCAAGGTTTCTCTGGCCATGGAATTTTTCAGGCAAATATATTGGACCGCATTGCCATTTCCTACTCCAAGGGATATTCCCACCCAGGGATCAAACCTGCATCTCTTGCCTCTCCTGCATTGGCAGGTGGATTCTTTACCACTGTGCCACCTGGGAAGCCATAATGAGCATACTATGTGTTAAGTGTTAATCATCTTGGTGTTAAACATTCCTGTAAGAACGGAACTGATCTGTGTAGGAGTGGTGATGAATATAGACATTTCTATGCTCAGTATTGCCGATGGACAGTCAGAAAGCCAGTATCAACAGACTTTCAAAAGCAACTAATTTGTCTTGGTTGTCCTCAACAGGCAGTAGCAGAAGCAGTGTCCCCATTGGTCAGTAGCATCAAAGCAACAGCTTTGATTTTAACATAAGTAAAAGGTACCAGAAATAGCTAAGGGTTTTCCATCAACATTGTCCAAAGAAGACTGACAGATTTCCAAAATTTTTTACACAAATGTAATGATGAATTGAATCCCTCCAGGAGTCAGAAATAGAGCCAATGAAGTACTATTTGTGACTATTATTGTTTATATTTAATCACAGAAATGAGTGGTCTGGAAAACACAAATCACTTAACTGTACCCAAGGCCATCAAACTGGTACCAAGTATATTTATTATGCAAATTGAAGTCCAACAACCAAGAAATTGAAAACAGAAAATCACCTTACTTTCCAAATGAAGCAAAATCATCCATATAATAAAGTTTATTAAATGTTCAGGAAGATATAGGGACTAAGGCAGCTTAACAACAATTTAAAAACAGAAATATTAGCTATTCTAGTTCTCAAAAAAGAGTTCTGTATAATTTCCAAAGTTAGGAATCTAGGTCCATCTTTGTTCACAGTCTCCACCTTTTCTCTACTTTGCTCTCTCCTAAGGGCCTACTTAGGAGATTTCCTGAAGGAATTCAACTCTGAATATTCATTGGAAGGACTCATGATGAAGCTGAAGCTTCAATAATTTGGCCACCTGATGTTAAGAGGTAACTCATTGGAAAAAACCCTGATGCTGGGAAAGATAGAAGCCAAAGGAGAAGAAGATGGTAGAGGATGGAATAGTTAGATAGCATCACTCAATGGACATGAATTTGAGCAAACTCTGGAGATGGTGAAGGCTAAGGAAGACTGGAATGCTGTGGTGCATGGGGTTGCAGAGTCCGACACAACTGAACAATAAGGGCCTACTCATCCTTTTCCTCTGTTATCAAATTCACTTCTATCTTTCACCAGATCTTACCATTGGATCTCTCTTTGCAAGTTATGGGAAGACTCAGCAGAGTTAATGTTTATAAAGCCATGTCTAATTAAGATCTTAATCTTGCATTTTTAAACTCCTCACTTCTGTCATAAATGGGAGGTGGTTTCTTTCTGTTACTTTTTGTATAGGATTCCAAGCAATCTTATTTTTTATAATGAGATAAAATGGAAGAAAAATGTAAATTTTGGAGACATGAATACTCAAGGTAGCATCAAATTAACATTCTAATTTTGCTGTTTAATTTGTTTTTATCTTATATAGAACAATTTATTGACTTTCTCATAATCCATTTCAATAAAATGAGAATAAAATAACATTTCAAACAGGTATTAAGAGGAACAAAAAAAAGATGATGGGGAAACCAGTAAACAAATGTTATTTTTAATCTATTACCCTCTCTTCTTTGATTTGTTGTCGTTCAGTTGCCAAGTTATGTAGGACTCTTTGCCACCCTATGGACTGCAGCACTCCAGGCTTACCTGTCCTTTGCTATCTCCTGGAGTTTGCTCAAACTCATGTCCATTTACATAAATAGTCTCAATTTCCAAGTCTGTAAACTAAATTCCAAAGGAATTATGTAACTTCCCTTTGGTCATTATTTTTCTTTTTATTTTATATACTTTAATTTTTCTTCCCCATTTTTAGATTTCCTGGCTTGACCAAAAAGTATAAAAAAGTCTGGTGTTTTTCTGGCTAGGTGAGGTCATCCATATCATAGATGTGTAGTCCATGGAATTAAGAAGCCTTTGCAGGGCAAGTCATCCTAAGAAAACTTCAGTTCAAAATTAGTTTACAGAATATAGTCCCAAACTATTTTATTTTCAAGATAAAGAAGAAAAATCAACTAACCAAACATGGGAAGAAGAGAAGGAAAGAAAAAATAAATTTATATAGTAAATCTGGAGTAATTACTTGGCAGAAATAAGAAGAGTTTCACTTGCCTTTACTCAGGTTTTCTGTTTACTACTTGGGTCACAGCTTGGGTCTTTGAAGGAAAGAATAAGTATAAGCAACTAGTAACAGTATAGTTTTCTGGCAAGGAAGGGAAGAAAGAAAGAAAGAAAGAAAGAAGGAAATTAATTTAATAAAGCTTATTTTTTAAATAATTAGGATATTTTGAATTTGCAAAGGCAGGGAAATGTTTCAAACATCATGATTTATCTCTGAATTACCTATAAGTTAAATTTCTGTTTTCAACCAATTCAGGAATCTCTAAAAAATTTAACAGACATGTGTTCATTGGCATACTAATTTGTACTCCTTACCAAAATAAAAGAAAAAAGAAAAAAAGATGGACTGTCAGGCATTTTCTTACTTTCAGGAAATAATGCAGATGTAATTTACTATAAAAATTTTTTCACAATGTTTTAAAGAGTTATACTGAAACTAAGCAGGACCATATTGGGCTCCTGGGCACTGAAGCCTTTCCTTGTTCCACTTTTCTTGTTTGCAGGAAATATTCTCCAGTTTCCATTACCTTCCTTGAGCTTCAAAGGGCAGATCTGAACAGTTGCTACCCAGGAAATGGAGGAGATGCAGAGACAAGGGGGAACAGTCCAAAAAACGACACTGCAGGCTTGGGATGAGGTCCTGTTTCTACCTCAAGGGATACATATAACACTATCTTTGAACTTTGCTACAGAACTAAAAATTCCAACAAATGGAAGATGAAGTACTTGATGAAGCAATCCTCATTTCAGAGAAGGTGAAGGTGTGATAGTCTCAAGAACCAGAGAAGATCATCCAGAGACCACTTGAATCCACATTAATAGAGTGCAGACCCTGAACACAAACTAATTCTCATGAGCAACCCTGTCCTTGAACCATTGCTATATAACCACTCACAAAATCCTTCCAGCTTGGGACACACAGTTTTGAGGGGTACAAGTCCTGTGTACCCATTTGCTTGGCAAAAAAATAAAACTATATTTTTCTACTTCACCCAAACTCTGTCTCCAAAGTTCAGTTAAACACTATGCACAGAGGCTGAGTTTTTGGTATCAATACCCCAAACAAAACTATTTTTCTCATATAAAATTATTTGAAATTTGAACATAATTTTACTTCTTAGTAAGAGTGACAAATACTGCCTGATCTTTTGGGTGAGGTAGGGTAGGGGTGGGTGGTTCCATAATAATCCTACACATGCCCCTAGAAACTATATGCAAGTTCAATTCAGTTCAGTTCAGTCATCTCCAACTGTGACCCCATGGACTGAAGCATGCCGGGCCTCTCTGTCCATAACCAACTCCCAGAGTTTACTCAAACTCATGTCCATTGAGGCAGTGATGCCATCCAACCATCTCATCCTCTGTCATCCCCTTCTCCTCCCACCTTCAATCTTTCCCAGCATCAGGGTCTTTTCAAATGAGTCAGTTCTTTGCATCAGGTGGCCCAAGTATTAGAGTTTCAGCTTCAGCATCAGTGCATCCAATGAATATTCAGGATGGATTCCCTTTAGGATGGACTGGTTGGATCTCCTTGCAGAGATGCAAAGAACTATATGCAAAGAACAACTTGTATTTTCAGTTATTGTGAAACTGAAACCATTTACAACAGATTGGGAATTGAACCCATGTGCTTGGACTTGAACTCGGCCAAAACCCAGTTTGAGCCTTGAACCCATGTGGATGGGATTCAAACCTAGCCAAAACCCTGCTTGGGACTTGAACCCACATGGCTGGGACTCAAACCCAGCCCAAACCCATGGTACCTGGTTTCAGGACCTAATGAAGCTCAGGTTCTTGATGCCTCATTGCAGAAAGAATTCAGTGAGAGACAAAGTGATAGGTAACTAGTGGATTTATTCACTTACAGAGAGAAGCACACTCCACAAACAGAATGTGGGCCATTCCAGAGAGCTAGTGTGGCTGCAAAATGTGGTGTGGCTAGTTTTTATAGATTGGGTAATTTCATATGCTATTGAGTGGGAGGATTATTCCAACTATTTTTGGGAAGGCGTGGAGGTTTCTAGAATTTGGGCTGCCACCCACTCCTTGGTCTTTTAACAGTGCCTTGGAATTCTCATGCATCTCTGGGTGTGTCATTTCACTTGCTGACTGAGAATCAAGGTCTACTCTTGTCTGCCATCTTGGTCCCATTTGATTCTGACCAGTTTATCTTGTGTCCTTGGGCTATGTTATTTATTCAAAAGTTGTGCCCTGTCCCTTTTCCTCCTGTTACAAAACCTTGTGGCAATCAAACAACTAGGCATATAATAAAATCATAAGGCTCATGTGGATAATTTTTTTCATTAGGAAAAACATGACGAGTTGATGTGGGTTCAAGACTATTATGAAAATAAATTCATGAAATCGGAAAATAAAACTTTTTTTTTTACATGTACAACAATAGTTTTTTGTTGTTGTTGTTCTTTATTTCTTTAAGTTCAATATGAATTGGTTTGGAGATGCATTACAAAATTTTCAATTTACCTTAGGCTGTCAAAAATAAAGTAGTAAAGCTCCATGTCTGAATCCTCAGTGAAGAGTATGGTCAGAGGTAAATCATGGCAGATAAAACTGAAGCAATTTTATGTTCCACTTTAATTCTCTATCAAATATGTGGACACAAGAAGTGCATCGCCCAAGGGCATCTCTTTGGGTTTAGGCTAGTGGCAAATCATGACAGGAATTCAACCTTTCCCTTACAGGATGCTTATAAACTGACAAAATCAGGTTAATGTGAACACCAAGGTCAACCACAAAAGGAAAAGACTTTCACAAAAAGGCAGCCTAAGGTAGATTAGTATTTAAGGATAGCAAACAAGTGTAATTGATCAATGGCACACATGTGCAACCTTGGGTTCCTTAGTACATCTGGCAGATAACCCTTTCCTACCCACATCTTACCCTCTATTCCCAAAGCATTATCCATTGTTCTTAATTCACTAAAAATGACTTTACAAATAACTATTTCAAAATGTTGATAAGTTAACTATCCTTTATAACCCTTCAAAAAGAAAGATGAATTGTAAAGATAATACTTTGTCAAACTTTGATTATTAAAAGACAGAAAACCATACACTGTGTGTTTACTTTGGTATGAATCTGGCAAGTATCTGAAGTAAAAAATATTTATCCAAATATTTACAAATTTTATTTTTCCTCATGGAATAAAATGTATAGAAAGCATGCTTATTTTTAAAAATAATAATATAGGATTCTGTAAAGAAGACTTCTGCTCTTATATGAAGATTCAAGTTGCCTTATATCTTAGTCTATTAAATTTTTTTAGAAAAATAATAATAGGATTTATTAAGTGCAAAGGAACTGTTTTAAACATGTGTAAAACTGTCATAGTAGATTTCTTTGAATAAATTTTAGGATGGTTTATTGTCTTGACCCGTGGCACTAATCAGTATTGTTACAAGTCTTAGCTCTGATGCTGGTAAGATTGTACTAAATGTCACGTCACCTTGCCTGCACCTCTCTCTTCCCACTCCTCCAGCTCCCCAGGAGGGAATCAGATAACTGTAAATTTCACAAAATATTCTGCTGAGAGCATTGTAGCAAGCTGGTCTATGAGATTATATCTCTGAAGTTGTCAGTTCTGAGATTCTTCTATGGAATGACCTCAAGGAGCAAATATATTGTAATCACTCACTTTATACAAGAGGATACATGAGGTTAAAGGTGGTGCTGAGCCTGCTGTTCTGTAGTTACTCTAAAGCCAAAGTAAGAAGGAACCTGCTTGTACTGCACCATGGGCAAAGGAGGTTGGAAAAAATCAAAACATTTCTTGTAAGTGGGTAAAGTTTTACCAATGAAAGCTATTTTGGAAAACCTTTTGCTAGAACTCTCTACACATAAGAACATATCTTATAGTTAGCACCCTCACTGAAGATGTTTCTACTTGCAAAGAACTCAAGAATGGCAAACAAAGTGTTGAAGTGCATCATCTTTCTCAGTTCTCACAAATATAGAAAAGTAAAGAAAAGGAAGATAATGCAACACAGGGAAACCCAGGAGGGTTCTCACAGCTGGCCAGCAGTGGCTCCCATCTCTTCACTCACAATGCAAACTATGTAATTTTCAAAAGACAGCCCAGGATACCTGTGCAAATGCTTCTTCATGAGTGGGTATATACATCTACATGATTATATTTTATTTTTAGATTTACAGTAATTGTTAGATAAATTGTTAAGGAAATATCAGCATTAAAAATAAAATACTAAGAGGCTGACTTGAGTTGACCACAATTTATGTAAATAGTTTACAGACTCTGAAGATTTACTTCATTCATGACTTCAAACTCCCTTGTCGTTCCAAATTATGCCTTTTCCTTAATGAGTGAACCAAGGCAGGAATTTCTGCTGAATTGGGCAAATTTTGTAGTAACTGTGTGATTTGAACAAATTTCCATTAGCTTCTTAAAAGAAATCATGAAATTGATTTTCATCTGTGAACGGAAACAGGATGTGAAAATTCCCCAGAGAAAGGAAAGAAAGAAAGATCGTCAATTGTAAACACAATGCTGAAAAGTATTCAGGATATTTAACATGGAATATAATTTAATCAAACCCTCATGAAAGTCATGATGGCTATAAAACATATTAGATATTTCTTACACATAAGTATTATATTCAGTGTCTACCTTTAAATAGCATTGAAAAGGATGAATAGCATCAAGGATATATATTATTTAGGTTGAAACTGGGGTGTCCAAGCCACATAAATGTTTTGTTATACAAGATTTAAACCCTTCCAAACCAATCTTCCAATACAAGTTTCATGAGCATAAAGACACTTAATAAGTACCACTGAATGATGACTAATTTTCTAAATTATTGGCTAATTAATCTGCTGTGAATTTAGTTGATGAATTCAGCCCTCTAAGTCAGAAGCTTGTAGGGTGGGCAGTCTCAAATTAATTCTTCTTAAAAAACTAGAAAACTAGAACTATCCTATTAATTCATGCTATGTGTAACTGACTGGAGAAAATATTTTGAAATTGTACAGGTAATTTTGCCTTTTCATTTTCCTTTAGTACTAAATAGCAAACATGTCAGTTCATTCTACTTTTCACAGGATCCTACAATCAAAGCATATCTTTAAGTAAGTATTGGTATTATGGTCTTAGAGGTTCTAGTTGAGGTTTTGCAATTTAGCCATACAAAATATTTTTGAAATAAATATGAATTTAGTGTGAAGAGGCTGTGATGTGATCTACTGGCAAATCAATATAAACAAAGTAGTTGTCCAAGACTGCACATAATAGGAAGGGCCAAATAAGTCCTTAGTAATGGGCTCAATAAAGGACAGAAATGGTATGGACCTAAGATAAGTGGAAGATATTAAGAAGAGGTGGCAAGAAACACAACAGAAGAACTGTACAAAAAAGATTTTCATGACCCAGATAATCACAATGGTGTGATCACTCACACTCACCTAGAGCCAGACATCCTGGAATGTGAAGTCAAGTGGGCCTTAGGACGCATCGCTACGAACAAAGCTAGGGGAGGTGATGGAATTCCAGTTGAGCTCTTTCAAATCCTGAACGATGATGCTGTGAAAGTGCTGCACTCAATATGCCAGCAAACTTGGAAAACTCAGCAGCGGCCACAGGACTGGAAAAGATCAGTTGTGATTCCAATCCCAAAGAAAAGAAATGTCAAAGAATGCTCAAACTACCATGCAATTGCACTCATCTCACATGCTAGTAAAGTAATGCTTAAAATTCTCCAAGACAGGCTTCAGCAATACATAAATCATGAACTTCCAGATGTTCAAGCTGGATTTAGAAACAGCAGAGGAACCAGAGATCAAATTGCCAACATCCGCTGGATCATCAAAAAAGCAAGAGAGTTCCAGAAAAACATCTATTTCTGCTCCATTGACTATGACAAAGCCTTTGACTGTGTGGATTACAATAAACTGTGGAAAATTCTGAAAGAGATGGGAATACTAGACCACATGACCTGCCTCTTGAGAAACCTATATGCAGGTCAGGAAGCAAGAGTTAGAACTGGAATTGGAACAACAGACTGGTTCCAAATAGGAAAAGGAGTACATAAAGGCTGTATATAGTCACCCTGCTTATTTACCTTATATGCAGAATACACCATGAGAAACGCTGGGCTGGATGAAGCACCAGTTGGAATCAAGATTGCCGGGAGAAATATCAATAACCTCAGATATGCAGATGATACCACTCTTATGGCAGAAAGTAAAGAAGAACTAACGAGCCTCTTGATGAAAATGAAAGAGAAGAGTGAAAAAGTTAGCCTAAAGCTCAACATTCAGAAAACTGAGATCATGGCATCTGGTCCCATCACTTCATGGCAAATAGATGGGGAAACAGTGGCTGACTTTATTTTGGGGGACTCCAAAATCACTGCAGATGGTGATTGCAGCTATGAAATTAAAAGACGCTTACTCCTTGGAAGGAAAGCTATGACCAACCTAGACAGCATATTCAAAAGCAGAGACATTACTTTGCCAACAAAGGTCCATCTAGTCAAGGCTATGGTTTTTCCAGTAGTCATGTATGGAGGTGAGAGTTGGACCATAAGGAAAGCTGAGCGCCAAAGAATTGATGCTTTTGAACTGTGGTGTTAGAGAAGACTCTTGAGAGTCCCTTGGACTGCAAGGAGATCCAACTAGTCCATCCTAAGGAAACCAATCCTGGATGTTTATTGGAAGGACTGATGATGAAGCTGAAACTCCAATACTTTGGCCACCTGGTGTGAAGAATTGACTCATTGAAAAAGACCCTGATTCTGGGAAAGAGAAGGCAGGAAGAGAATGGGATGACAAAGGATGAGATGGTGGGGTGGCATCACTGATTAGATGGAAAAGAGTTTGAGCAACTGTGGGAGTTGGTGATGGACAGGGAAGCGTGGCATGCTATAGTCCATGGGGTCACAAAGTTTTGGACATGACTGAGCAACTGAACTAAACTGACAATAAATATTTACTTTAAAAATGGTTGTGAATTATATTCTATTGCATGAAAATGGTGGCAGAGCAGCTTCAACATAATTTTTGTGAATCAAGAAGGGTAGGTTTACTAGTATTTTCAACTATGCTTTGTATGCTTTCAGATATTGTTGATATAAATATGCAAAAAATGTACAGCCTACACCGTTGGTTGTTATCATCATCTACCTACCTGCCTTCCTTGCAGGAGTTCTTATTTGTATAAGCAGCTTGCCTATATATAACTCAGCAAAGATAATCCCTGTCCATGGTCCATGGTAAAACATTCTTAACCCAAGTTTAAGCTAATCAGCATTGCTCCATTTATGTACTGAAAATGAGTATTTGGCTCAGTTTTGACTAATGTATCCTGAGAGGGATTCAGAAAGGAAACTTCTAGATAATCTTCACTAAAACAAAAAGGCAAAATGAAAGAATGAAGGAAAGAAAGAAAGAAAAGGAAGGAAGGAAGGAAGAAAGGAAAGGATGAGAGGTGTCATAGCTTCTTTTCAGTCATTACGTGATACACAGTCACATCTCTATACTGAGGAAGGCTTTTATCTCTATAAAATCCGTCTCAAGTCTATAGTGATTCACTACCTTTAATAGTAAGTGTCCAAAAATTAGATGATAGATTGCATAATAGTGATGACAGCTAAATTTAGTTTGTCTGTAGTTGGTTACGGGCTTCCCAAGTTGCGCTAGTGGTTAAAAAAAAAAAAAAAAAAAACCTGCCTACCAATGCAAAAAACAAAAGATACAGGTTCAGTCCCTGGATTGGAAAGTTCCCCTGGAGGAGGAAACAACAACCCATTCCAGTATTCTTGCCTGGAGAATCCCATGGACAGAGGAGCCTAAGGGTTACAGTCCATAGGGTTGCAAAAAGTCAGACATGTTTCAATCATAAGTCTGATATTGATCTCTACATATTCTACATATTCATAATAAATGCCAGTAGCAGAGCATGTTATCGATTCTGGTAGTCTGATTTATTTAAATTTCTAAATAAGATTTTTACAGCCAAACATGTGGAGATATCAATCTATGAAGGAGATCCAGGTTCCAAAAAATCAATATAAAATGATCTATCATTGGCAAAAAATATCATAATCAAAAAAAATTGCAATATAATTTTCAGTCTTTGGAGGTACAGTTTATACAGCTAGGTGTTTAAAGTGCCTGGGATTTAATTGCTTTAAATTTCTTCAAATCAATGAAAATGTGGAGGAAATAAAAATATATTATCTCAAGTATTCAAAATGAAGTTAAATCTCAAAGTCACTATTAAAAACTTTTTTTTCACTTTGATTTGTATATATTACTTTGGAGATAAATATAGTCGACTTAAGAAAGTAAGCTGGACACTTTGCCAAAGTGATCACAAATTCAGTGGACACTTACTGGACTGTGGGGCACCTTATATACTAAAGCTACTTCCTCTCATAACCACTTTTAAAGAGAAAGAGTATTTTGTCAACAAATATTGAAATTGAACTTTAGAAAGATAGCAGACAGGGAATATAAAAGTAGTTCTTGTTTCTCTTAAAGTACCTAGAAATGAAAGGTGGAATAAAAAAATAATAATAGTTTAAAAAGCAAGAACATGTATTCTTGGGGAAAGTTAAATAAGTACAAAAAAATAAAGAGTCCTTAAAGATACAAAGTAGGCAGATGTACTCAACTGAAAAATAAATCTCAAATGCCTGTTAAAGAATCTGGTACTTATTATTAGATATTATTTATCTATTCAGATGCTCCAGTTTCAAAAACAATGAATACCAAGAACAGCATAAGCACCTATGACAACTTTCAGAGTGATTATTAAAGGACAGTACCTGGCAGAATTGGACTGAAAAGTTCTTTCTTACCCAGCTTCTACTCAGCTTTCAACTACCAAGGTCTTTTCCCACAGATTAAAGCAAGGTTTTTGGGTTAAAAAGAAAATGAGGTACCCATATTGCAATCTTAACATCCACAACAAAGGCTACTATTGAAAACTCCTGGCAGCAATCTACTTTTGATAATCACTAGAAATAAATTCCTTACATCAAAAGCTACTTTTTTGCTTCCATCCATCCCTTAATCTTGCATCAATTCTTCTAGCCAGCTCTAATCTAAGAAAATACATTGAAAGGGATTCATAAATGTAGAACCCAGCTTATCTCTGTAACACTAGCACATTTAAACACATTTCCCACAAGGCTTGAAAAATGAAAGCAAAGATTATACATTTTTGCTAAATTCGAATTTGTTATAAAAAATATGCATATAAAATATTTTTCTTTCAAAATAAAAATGACTTATTTTGCCTATTTAGGATAATACTCTCATGACTTAGATTACCTAATTTATCAAATAGAAGCACTCCAATGATAAAACAGATATTGCATTTTGCCATACATTAATATTGAGATGTAAGTAAGGAATAGCAATATGCGATTTTTAAATGAGTATTCCCTATACAGTCACATCATGGACACATACAAAGTCAGATAGAAACTAAATGACTCATGGATTGTATACTCCTTGTCACTAATCTAGTCTTTAAGCCTAATAAAAAGAAATGTATGGCAAATGTTCAGGCTTTCCTGAGGTTGTCCAGATGTGTTTACTACAATAGGAAATGAAGCAGACTAAATATATACACCAAAGTCTAGACATTTTATTCAAGAACAAAAAGACAGAAAACACACACTCATATATTCCACTCCTCATTAGGCAGAATAATAGCCCCCTAAAAATGCAGATGTTCAAATTGCTGGAAACTGTTACTATGTTATGAGAATTAAGATTGCTCATGGAATGAAGATTGCTAATTTAATGACTTTACCATGGAAAGATTATCCTGGATCATCCATACAGGCCCAAAATAATCATAAGTTCTTCACCAGTGGGTGATACAGATACAGTGGGTGATACAGATATGGAGGTTGAAGTGATGCAATGAGAAAAGGCCTTAACCTGCTGTTGCTGGCTTTGAAGATCAAAGAGAGGAGCATGAGGCAAGTAATGACCAGGCTTTGGAGTTACACACATCTGGCTGAATAGTGTGAAAAGTGTTCTTAACTTTGGAGGATGGTGGTCATACTTTTGGGGGGAACAATTCAGAACAGAGTCACAAAGTTTCCAAGCATGAAACATATGTAGGAGTTATGAAAATATAATGTAAACTTTGGAATAAATCAGAAATATGTTATCCAGACAAGTAAAAATATATCAGCAAAAAAGGCAATACTTTTGTAATACTTGAGATACTATATAAGGTTGGAAAGTACAAGAAGTCCAAAAGATCTAGGTTCAAATCTCAGAACTGTGGCTTCCTTGGTGGCTAAGAGGGTAAAGAATCTGCCTGCAATGCAGGAGTTGTGGGATTGATCCCTGGGTTGTGAAGATCCCCTGGAGGAGAAAATGGCAACCTACCCCAGTATTCTTGCCTGAAAAATCCCAGGAACAGAAGACCTAGAGTCCAAAGGGTTGCAAAGAGTCTGAAATGACTGAGCACACACACGCACAAGCACACAAAGCAATAATATTACAAAAAGACTAGTACATTATCCAAATTTCTGTAAATGTTAGCTACTGATAGCAACAGAATAGTTATTAGAATTTGAGAAAAAAAGTTAAGTTTCATGAGGCAGCAACCTGTGAGGAAATTTAGGAAGAAAGACAAAAACATTAATTGGTAGAAGAACATCTTCTACAAATACAACTTCTAAATGTATTCTTTTTATCATTGATTCTGTAAATTGAAATAAGTCATTATAATAAATATTCCATTAGAAATATAGTCCATGGAAGAATCTATAAAAATGTTGTATTACTGTGTTGTATATCTGAAACTAATAAAATCTCAAAGTGAGCCATACTTCACTTGAAAAAGAAATATAGTGTATTTATTTAATGAATTAGTAGTACCTTGTGATAAGTTAGTACATATTTGATGCCATTCATTTTCTAATCTCATAATAGATATCTACCAAACTTATAGTGGTGAGAAAAATCTCTATTAACACAGTAAAGAATTTTATAAAATAGAATCATAGGCACCTAAAATGAGCATAATATAAATGTCTTGTTCAAATATTTTCTAAATTATAAAAAATTCTATCCGTGATATTTCATAGGCGCCATTCTAAAAACTCTTAAAAAAAAAATTATGACATTCCTATACTCAAATATTTTTAGAGAACATTTTATAATATATCCCATCTTGAGGAGTCACAATGTTCAAATACACTAGACTTATTGGGTGTTATGGAGTCCTGGCCTAATCAAATTATTTAACTTTGTCTAGCATAGTGCTTTTTTTTTTTTTAATCCATTATTCTATCACCAAAAGATTTATTTTTGTAACATACCATGGGACAATTCTTCTGTGGTAAAACAATTTGTAATATACAAATTTAGAATTTAGGATAATAAAACAAATCTATCATTTTTTTTAATTATTTGTTTTTGATACAGTTCAGTTCAGTTTAGTCACTCAGTTCTGTCTGACTCTTTGCGATACCAAGAATTGCAACACGCCAGGCCTCCCTGTCCATCACCAATTCCTGGAGTTCACGCAGACTCACGTCCATCGAGTCAGTGATGCCATCCAGCCATCTCATCCTCTGTCGACCCCTTCTCCTCCTGTCCCCAATCCCTCCCAGCATCAGAGTCTTTTCCAATGAGTCAACTCTTTGCATGAGGTGGCCAAAGTACTGGAGTTTCAGCTTTAGCATCATTCCTTCCAAAGAACACCGAGGGCTGATCTCCTTCAGAATGGACTGGTTGGATCTCCTTGCAGTCCAAGGGACTCTCAAGAGTCTTCTCCAACACCACAGTTCAAAGCATCAATTCTTTGACGCTCAGCTTTCTTCACAGTCCAACTCTCACATCCATACATGACCATAGGAAAAACCATAGCCTTGACAAGAAGGACCTTTGTTGGCAAAGTAATGTCTCTGCTTTTCAATATGCTGTCTAGGTTGGTCATAACTTTTCTTCCAAGGAGTAAGCGTCGTTTAATTTCACGGCTGCAATCACCATCTGCAGTGATTTTGGAGCCCAAAACAAATGAAGTCTGACACTGTTTCCACTGTTTCCACATCTATTTCCCATGAAGTGATGGGACTGGATGCCATGATCTTCGTTTTCTGAATGTTGAGTTTTAAGCCAACTTTTTCACTCTCCTCTTTCACTTTCAGCAAGATGCTGTTTAATTCCTCTTCACTTTCTGTCATAAGGGTGGTGTCATCTGCATATCTGAGGTTATTGATATTTCTCCCAGCAACCTTGATTTCAGCTTGTGCTTCTTCCAGCCCAGCATTTCTCATGATGTACTCTGCATATAAGTTAAATAAGCAGGGTGACAATATATAGCCTTGACATACTCCTTTTCCTATTTGGAACCAGTCTGTTGTTCCATGTCCAGTTCTAACTGTTGCTTCCTGACCTGCATATAGATTTCTCAAGAGGCAGGTCAGGTGCTCTGGTATTCCCATCTCTTTCAGAATTTTCCACAGTTTATTGTGATCCAGACAGTCAAAGGCTTTGGCATAGTCAATAAAGCAGAAATAGATGTTTTTCTGGAACTCTCTTGCTTTTTCCATAATCCAGCAAAGGTTGGCAATTTGATCTCTGGTTCCTCTGCCTTTTCTAAAACCAGCTTGAACAACTGGAAGTTCACGGTTCACTTATTGCTGAAGCCTGGCTTGGAGAATTGTGAGCATGACTTTACTAGTATGTGAGATGAACGCAATTGTGTGGTAGTTTGAGCATTCTTTGGCATTGCCTTTCTTTGGGATTGGAATGAAAACTAACCTTTTCCAGTCTTGTGGCCACTGCTGAGTTTTCCAAATTTGCTGGCATATTGAGTGTGGCACTTTCACAGCATCATCGTTCAGGATTTGAAAGAGCTCAACTGGAATTCCATCACCTCCACTAGCTTTGTTCATAGTGATGCTTTCTAAGGCCCACTTGACTTCACATTCCAGGATGTCCGGCTCTAGGTGAATGATCACACCATCGTGATTATCTTGGTCATGAAGATCTTTTTTGTACAGTTCTTCTGTGTATTCTTGCCACCTCTTTTTAATATCTTCTGCTTCTTTTAGGTCCATACCATTTCTGTCCTTTATCGAGCGCATCTTTGCATGAAATATTCCTTTGGTATCTCTAATTTTCTTGAAGAGATCTCTAATCTTTCCCATTCTGTTGTTTTCCTCTATTTTTTTGCATTGATCACTGAGGAAGGCTTTCTTATCTCTTCTTGCTATTCTTTGGAACTCTGCATTCAGATGCTTATATCTTTCCTCTTATCAGTGGAGAAATAATTCCAAAAGAATGAAGGGATGGAACCAAAGTAAAAACAATACCCAGCTGTGGATGTGACTGGTGATAGAAACAAGGCTCGATGCTGTAAAGAGCAATATTGCATAGGAACCTGGAATGTCAGGTCCATGAATCAAGGTAAATTGGAAGTGGTCAAACAAGAGATGGCAAGAGTTAACGTCGACATTCTAGGAATCAGCAAACTCAAATGGACTGGAATGGGTGAATTTAACTCCGATGACCATTGTATCTACTACGGCGGGCAGGAATCCCTTAGAAGAAATGGAGTAGCCATCATGGTCAACAAAAGAGTCTGAAATGCAGTACTGGTTGCAATCTCAAAAATGACAGAATGATCTCTGTTCATTTCCAAGGCAAACCATTCAATATCACAGTAATCCAAGTCTATGCCCCAACCAGTAATGCTGAAGAAGCTGAAGTTGAACGGTTCTATGAAGACCTACAAGACCTTTTAGAACTAACACCCAAAAAAGATGTCCTTTTCATTATAGGGGACTGGAATGCAAAAGTAGGAAGTCAAGAAACACCTGGAGTAATAGGCAAATTTGGCCTTGGAATACGGAATGAAGCAGGGCAAAGACTAATAGAGTTTTGCCAAGAAAATGCACTGGTCATAACAAACACCCTCTTCCAACAACACAAGAGAAGATTCTACACATGGACATCACCAGATGGTCAACACTGAAATCAGATTGACTATATTCTTTGCAGCCAAAGATGGAGAAGCTCTATACAGTCAATAAAACCAAGACCAGGAGCTGACTGTGGCTCAGATCATGAACCCCTTATTGCCAAATTCAGACTTAAATTGAAGAAAGTAGGGAAAACCACTAGACCATTCAGATATGACCTAAATCAAATCCCTTATGATTATACAGTGGAAGTGAGAAATAGATTTAAGGGACTAGATCTGGTAGACAAGAGTGACCGATGAACTAGGGACGGAGGTTCGTGACATCGTACAGGAGACAGGGATCAACACCATCCCCATGGAAAAGAAATGCAAAAAAGCAAAATGGCTGTCTAGGAGGCCTTACAAATAGCTTTGAAAAGAAGAGAAGCAAAAAGCAAAGGAGAAAAAGAAAGATATAAGAATCTGTTTGTAATTAATGATGTCCAATGAAAGTTTCTGCTACAATAGAAATATTCTCTATCTGTGATATACAATGCAGTAAGCACAAAACAGTTGCTTAATTACTGTTGGTGAAATAATTAAATACATAGTGATATTTTAAAATTATGGAATTAAATAAACTACAGGAAATGGTAGGATTTTCACATTTTAAAACCCTTAAAATGCAGGTGCAAGAATTTGAGCTGTAATATAGCATCATATTGTTATAAAATATAGCCATTTGTATCAAAGGCTCATTGTTTCAAAAGTTGAAGAAGCTCCTATCATTTTGTAAAGCTATACTTCTTAAAATGTTCTTCATTATTTTGGATTGAAATGTCATTTTCCATATCCAACACACCTTGATAGGAGTCCAGAATAGCAAAAAAAATACATTCAGTGCAGTTTTTCCATCAAATATACCAAAGACAAACTGAGAGAAAATGAAAATGTTTATCTAACGTGACCAAATCTTTTCAAGTTAAATATGATACTTTAGAACAAACTATTGTTAGCTGCAAAAAAATTTATATAACAGCCCTAAGAAATGTAATATTTGTATATATATGCAATATCTACATATATCCCCAATCTTTAAATTAAATGTTAAACTCAACATCACCTGACCAAAAACTGTATAATTTATATGCAAAACGTTTGGCTCACTGTGAAACCAGTATAATTTACTCACACCAATAAAAGTAATTGCTGAAAAGAAAGATTTATTACTCAGTCAATCCAATATATTATAAACACAAACCAATATACAGCGGCAATCAATTTATTATACTATATAAAGCATTTCATGTGGAAACCAATTTATAATAAACCAAAGACAGTGCTGACCACATTTTTAAAAAGCTTGATATAATATTCACATAAATTCCACACAAAAAATTGAAACTTGACTTTGTAGATATCTCAGAAACACTGCTCTTTTTTTTTTTCAGTGTCAACTTTCAAGATAGTCAAATATTTGTAAAAACTATGTTTCTTTTATTCCCATTGTGATTATGAAAGAAAGGAATTATTAACAAAACAGAGGTAGATTCTCCTTTAAAAGCTTAGAATTCTTCAAATCTGGTTAAGTAGTGGAATGCACTATGAAATAGCAGCTGCAGAAGCACATTTTTGCTGACTTCGGTTTTATTTAAAGAAACAATTTAGCAGGACGGATTTTGCAAACAGTAACACATTTCTCCAATTCATATTTTAGATTTGCTGTAGCCAAAGGATCACTTGCCAGAGTAATAAAGCCTCTGTAACTTGAAATGGGTAGGTGTTTCTAAAACATTTCAATTATTCTCTAGATGACTCTGAGAGATATGTGTCAAATAAATTTTAGGTATGCAAAATGAAACACTTAGAGGCAGTTGCAATGTCCTTTCTCATGAAATCCCATCTCTTCTGTCCTTACACATGAATAATTATGTGCAGAGCTTTCTACGGATTAACAAGTAGGGAAGGAAAAAAAAGGCAGGGAAATTTTAGGGGACAGCTTTCCAAATTCATTTCAGTGCAATTCAACTGACTGAGATTCATTAAGGTGTGTTCATTTTACTGCCAATGAGACAAGTGAAAATAATAATCCTAGTCATCATGGTGGCAAGTTATTGATCCCAAGTATCTTTCAGGATTTCTTCCAAAATTAATGACAAGAGCAGTTACTCTCAAACCTGTGAGCACAGATTATGCAGAACTAACTTTAAGGTGCTCAATTTCTATCCAATATGGGTTATATTTTAAAATTAAAATCATCTATGATTATAGGTTATCTGCAATTTACCTGGTGACACAACCAGATACTTCCTTTTAAAGTGATAATTTATTTTATAAAAGGAAGTTTCTCACTGTTCCTTAATAAAAGCTTATTAAACCAATTAAATAAGGAAGACATTAGATTGAAGTGATTAGATTGAAATGGTTCTAATGCCATGGTGATCTGTAGAAGAAAATCAGAATCTGAGCTGAAAGCTGTCTCAAAGTTACAAATTTGAAACTTAAGTGCAACCAATAACGTACAGTCAACTAGAATTTAAGCTATAGCCAATTAATAGTTTTCTTACTTTGTTTCTGCCTTCTTTCTAGAAAAGTCTCTTTGCACTCCCCACCCACCCACAGGCAGCTCCTATCTTCAGCCTTCCTAACCACTTTCAGCGTGAAGATGTCCAGTTGGAATAAAGTTGCTCAAATAAAATTAAAAAATATTAATATGCTTCAGTTTATTTTTAACAGGCCTTACTTTTATACACTCAGTTTAAAATAGTTTTATACAACTTCTCAACAGGTAAAAGTATCTGTCTTCAATGCAGGAGATGCAGGTTCCATTCCTAGGTGGGGAAGGTACCCTGGAGGAGTTAATGGCAACCCACTCCAGTATTCTTGCTGAAATATCCCATGGACAAAGGACCCTGGTGAGCTATATAGTCCTAAGGGTCACAAAGAGTCAGACAGTACTGAGCACACACTGGATACAACTTCTCAACCTGTCGAAACCCTGATTACTTTTTTCTAGTCTTGAATTTTATTTTATTTCTCATGTCTACCATTTCTTGCTATAAAGTGACATTTGGAAATGATACTGAGCAGGACCCAGTGGGACTCCTGGGAGCAAAAACTTTTCTGTTTCCCCTATTTCTTGACCACTAGAAATACATTTTATTCACCCTCCAAGACCTTCCCTGAGTTCCAAAGAGGTAGGTTCAAACAGTTGCTAATTAAGGAAGGGAGGGGACTCAAGAGACAAGGGAGGAACAGTCAAGAGAAACAATAGTTCAACCTTAGGGCAAAGTCCTGGTTCCCCTGAAGGGAGATACATAACAATATCTTTGAGAGGTTTTGCTGATACTGAAGTCCCCACCTGGTGGGAGAAATTAGGGATATACTGCCCACCCGCACATAGACCCCAGACTAGTTGACAATGCTGACTGCCACTTATCTCACCAGTGGCCAATCAGAAGTATGTCTATGAGCTGATTATGCCCTCTTTGAACATTACCTATAAAATGTATCACTATACCTTTCAGGTAGGGATCTTCAGAAATTAATTTGTTGTCTGGATACAGAGGCAGAATACAGCTTCAAAAAGAGTACCCAAGAGCTCAAGTGCATCCTTTAATATTAGGATATGTAAACTGAGGTCTGGGAGTAATAAATTGCTTAACCTATCTCTGTCTAGCTATGGGGCATCTTTTCCCACTATGACAAAACGTGTATATTGTAATTCAAAAGTAGATAGTATCTGTGAACTCTGCCAGACACCTTGCTAAGAATTTCATATTCAGTATCTCATTTAATAAAAAACAATAGATCTATGAATTGTTACATTATTTTTGCAGTCATTTTAAATAAAGAAGTCTTTTTAGCCCATAATTTTCTTAGTTGATTAAAAGTCCATCATAATTATAATAGTAAATTGGTTATTCAGGATCTGTAAATTTTCCCTTCATTTATGCTGATCTGGGTGTGAACAGAGGAAACAGAAAATTATGATTTGGCATAGATTCCAGTCTAGGCCAATATTTCTTCATCCTTCCAACTACACTACATCATTTCCCAATTTTAGGCCCACTGCTTCATTAGGGAAAATAAATACATACACATGAATAAGCAAATACGAGCAAAGTCAAGAAGACACACACACACACACACACACACACACACACACACAAGAATTAACTTAAACATTGACTTCCAGGAGTGTTTACAACATTAAAGTGGTGATACAGATAGCCTGCTACGTTCCTATTCCATGGAATTTCCCAGGCAAGAATTCTGGAGTGGCTTGCCATTTCCCTCTCCAGGAGATCTTCCTGACCCAAGGATCAAATCTATATCTTCTACTTGGCAGGCAGTTTCTTTACCACTGAACTACCTGGGAAGCTAGCATAGTTTATCCTTTTAAATAATCATATTGTCATTTCAGGTATTTTCACAATCATTTCACATTTTTTTTTTTTACCTTCTATATGATAAAATGGCAGATATTTTCTTTGTCTTATCATCATGTCCCTAACATATCATAGTGCTTTGCAAGTATGAGATGTGTAAATATATGTTTGTGAAGGTAATATAACATTTGGATGTCTTAGTCTTTTTAGACTGCTATAACAAAATACTATAGATAGAGAGATTGTGTTCTTATAGTTCTGAAGCAGTGGAATTTCAAAATCAGGGTGCTAACATGCTCAGCTTCTAATGAGGACCCCCTTCTGGCTAGCAGACTGTCAATTTCTCCCTATGTATGCACAAGATGTAGTGAGTTAGAGAAGTCTGTGAGGTCTCTCTCAGAACACTAACTCCATTTAAAAGGGCTCCATCTTTATAAACTAATCACCTCCCAAAGGTCCCACCTCCTAATAGCATCCCCATTGGGAGTTAGGAGGAAATATATGAATTTAGGGAAATACATATTCAGACCAGAGCAGTTAGAAGCACATTTTAATGTAGGATTTGATTGGGTATTTAAAAGGAAGCTGTCTAATAAGACTAGTCTCAACTTTCCCATGTCTTGCAGTCTTACATTTTACCTTCTTTAATATTCATTTCAAGTGTTTAGCTCCTTCTCTCTCTCTCTCTTTTTTTTTTTTTGGCTGCACTGCATTACATGTGGGAGCTTAGGGACTGAACCTGAGTTTCATGTATTGGAAACATGGAGTCTTAACCAGTGGACCACCAGGGAAGTCCCTCAAATATTTCTAATGGGGCAAAGACTGAACATAAAAGGAAAAATAAGATAGGTTTGAGTGGATTTATTTGAAAATTAACGAAATTATCTGATTAGTAAGGGATAGTGTGAAATGCGAAAAGTCAGCCAAATTTAAAAGATGAAAGGGCATATTGTCATAGTCAGCAGTATTCATTACCTTTTAAAAATGATTGACTATTGAATTATGAATTCCCTATCATGTCATGTTTCAGAAAATGGGATAACTATCTTCAGGATAATTCATTTATTCTTCTTTTTAAATTATTCATTCATTTAATTAATAAATAATTATATGACACAAATATTTATCAGATATCAGGTTGTTTTTCAGGTACTAAATCGCATTGTGACCACAGGTACTCTAGCATGCCAGGTTTCTCTGTCCTCATCATCTTCTGGAGTTTGCCCAAACACTTGCCTACTGAGTTGGTCATGCCATCCAACCATCTCGTCTTCTGTCTTACCTTTTCCCTCCTGCCTTCAATTTTTCCCAGCATCAGGATCTTTTTCCAATGAATCAGCTCTTCACATCAGGTGGCCAAACTATTGGAACTTCAGCTTCAGCATAAGTCCTTATAATGAATATTCAGGGTTTATTTCCTTTCGGGTGGACTGGTTTGATCTCCTTGAAGATCAAGGGACCCTCAAAAGTCTTCTTCAGCATCACAATATGAAAGAATCAGTTCTTCAAGACTCACCCTTCTTTATGGTCCAGCTCTCACATCTGTGCATGACTACAAAACCATAGCTTTGACTATATGGAACTTTGTTGACAAAATGATGTCTCTGCTTTTTAGTATGCTGTCTAGATTGGTCATAGCTTTCCTTTCAAGGAGAGAGTGTCTTTTAATTTCATATCTGTAGTCACTGTCCATAGTAATTTTGGATTCCAGGAAGATTAAATCTGCCACTATTTCCACTTTTTTTCCCTTTTGTTTGCCATGAAATGATGTAACCAAATGCTATGATTTTAGTTAATTCTGTGTTAAATTTCAAGTCAACTTTTTCACTCTCCCAAGGGTCCCTTTTCAACATTCAAATTTCAGCAATCAGTCAGGAAAAACATGACCAGGAGCTGACTGTGACTCAGATCACAAACTTTTGTTGTTCAGTTGCTCTGTCGTTTCCAACTCTTTGTGACCCCATGAACTATAGCACTCCTTATTTCAAAATTCAGGCTTAAATGAAGAAAATAGAGAAAGGCACTAGGTCATTCAATTATGACCTAAATCAAATCCCTTATGATTATACAGTGGAGGTGATGAATATATCAAGGGATTACCATACATGGTAGACAGAATGCCTGAGGACAGAGGACAGAGGTTTGTAACACTGTACATGAGATGGTGACCAAAAGCATCCCAATATGGGGTCAGATTTATTCTTCCCTGTTACATTTCCAGAAACCCCTCATGCTAAGATCAGCAGATACTCACGTCCTTTAAATAAAATGGATTAGTACATTTGAACCTCCACATCCATGCATGGGAATCCAAAGATACAGAAGGCCTACCAGTACCTATGATGTTACTGTTAAAGAGTAAAAAATTAAAAGAATTATTTTCAATATTATAAAGAATTACAGATATTAGATGCTATAAAAGATAGAAGAAAAGGAAAAGAAAGTAGCTTGAATGGGTCATTGAAGGTGTATTTGATCTCCTTTTGCCCCTATCTTTTCTTTGCCTTAAACTTATCTCTCACTTTCATTCTCAAATGGTTTGCTTTTTAGGTCTTGTCTGGGCTTTGTATGCTATTGAAGCTGAAGAAAATATTAGCTGAAAATCACTAGTTCTGGTATAATTTTATTCCAAAGTAAGATGATGTTGTTATCTGAGAATTTGAGTTGGAAATCCATAATTTGTGGCTGTGCCCTTCCCCAGCTGGACCCAGAAAAGCCTTCTCTGGGAACTCCAAATCATGAGCAAAAAGCAATTTACACAGAAGAATTCTTCTCTCTAAAGAATTTGGCATTGGGGAGTGATTTATTGCAGCTTAGCTGTGTTTGTAACAATCTTAAGAGTGCTTTACATACACATGTCTACATTTACAAACTTGGATTTACTTTATAATTAATTCCTCACAATTAAATATTTTATTGCCTCACATCATGGCAAATAGATGCAGAAACAATGGAAACTGTGACAAACATTATTTTCTTGGGCTCCAAAATCACTGCAGAGGGTGCTGCAGCCATGAAGTTAAAAGACGCGTGCTCCTTGGAAGAAAACCTATGACTAAGCTAGAGAGCATATTAAAAAGCAGAGACATTACTTTGATGACAAAGGTCTGTCTAGTCAAAGCTATGATTTTCTAGTGGTCATGTATGGATGTGAGAGTTGCACCATAAAGAAAGCTGAACACTGAAGAATTGATGCTTTCGAACTATGGTGTTGGAGAAGACTCTTGCTGTCCCCTGGACATCAAGGGGATCCAATCATTGGAAAGACTGATGCTGAAGCTGAAGCTCCAATACTTTAGCCATTTGATGTGAAGAAATGACTCATTTGAAAAGATCCTGATGCTGAGAAAGATTGAAGGCAGGAGGAGAAGGGGATGACAGAAGATGAGATAGTTGGATGGCATCACCAACTCAATGGACATGAGTTTGAGCAAGCTCTGGAAGTTGGTGATGGACAGGAAGGCCTGATGTGCTGCAGTCCATGGGGTCACAAAGATTCAGACACGACTGAGTGATTGACCTGAACTGAACTGACTCCCACTGAACAGATTGCTTATTTTATATTCTCCCATATTGTCTATGTAAACATATTGAAAATACTAATGTTTTAAAATCTAGCACAGAAATAATAGTTAATTTTTATAAGTCTGATCAATTGTTGAGGCATTGTTGTAAAGCAGTAGTATCAGAGAGACAAGCCATTATAAAATAAATTTCATATCCATTAACTTTCAATTGATATCTGCTATTAAGCCAAGGAGAATAGTAGAAAAGTGAAAAGGAACTAATAATTATTCAGTATTAAAATTCAGCTAACCACTAAAAGTAGAAATGATATGTCACTAATAATGTATAATAAAAATTTCTGTATTTAAAATAACAGTGAAGACTTACTGAGAGCTTATTATGTGCCAGGTACTGTTTCAAACAGTAACATATCTAATATGAACTAATTTACTTATGCTCATAATAACTCTAAGAATTTGATAAAAAAAAAAAAAAAATGAGACACAAGAAATAAGCACTGGGACGACCCAGAGGGAGGGTATGGGGAGGGAGGAGGGTTCAGGATGGGGAACACAGGCATACCTGTGGCAGATTCATTTTGATATTTGGCAAAACTAATACAATATTGTAAAGTTTAAAAATAAAATAAAATTAAAAAAAAAAAAAGAAAGAAGTAACTTGCCTAAGATCACACAGCTAGTACTGATGGAGTTAAGAATCATACCCAGGATGCATTATTACACATACTCTTCCATTAACTCTTATTTTTCCCTGCTTCATACTGACTCATATCTGTACAGACACACACACACACACACACACACACACACAAGGCAAAATAATTTATATTTTTGCCTTATTGGGTTTCTAGCCCCAGAAAAATGTGTCATAATGTAAAAGAATTTCTTCTAAGAAATGAGAGCATATTGAGGTCTTTTCAGATGTTTTCTTGTCTACTTCAAAAAATAAAAGGTGATTTCATTGAAGACATTGCAAGAATTGTGAACCCAAACTGTTTTGAAAGTCAAGAAGAATAAAAGATGCTGCTAGTCCAGAGTAACCACCTTCTTACTATGAAAATGATGCTTTAAGATTCCTATTCCAAGTGACGGAACTGGAAACAAACTCTTTAAAAGAATCTAAAATTAAAAATAACCCTTTCAATTAAATGTGGATAATCTTTATAAAAAGTAACAATGAAAGTTTGTTGTCAAAAAAACTGTTTTGTTATACAATGAAAGATGTAGGCAAGTTTGTGTTTGTTATGTGGCATTGACCTAGTGAAGACTTATATTTGTCCTTAAATATATATGAAAAGTATACTAGCATGCAAATTCTTTTAGGAAATGGATTGCAGTCATGTGATGAAAAAAGAAATAAAACGTGTTTTAAGAGGCTTTACATGCATTTTAAAATTTCTTGATTTTCATTTTTATTACCCAAGTCATTACAAGCCTGTATCTACTATAAGTTAGCAAGAAAATCAGTTGATTCTTTTATATCCCTTTCCTGATAGCACAATGACATTAAAGCAGTATGTTTTGACACATTTATTAACAAGATCAAAGTACATTTTCCTTTAATTATATTTAGTTGATGGCCTTGACAGCTTGTAGAATTATTGCTTTATTCAAATGGGGAAGACAGATAGCATTGATATATATTTGTATAAAATAATATATATATATATGATATATAAAAGTATGCTAATAAAAGGTGTGCATAAGTAGAAAGAGTGCTTTCCTCAGGTTTTAATACATTTAAAAGGCTGTCAAAATATTTTGCTTTCTGATTTTTAGATTAAATAATCTTCTATATCTATCTCTTTATGTGCATTAAAGCTCTTTAGAACAGTCTTAAACATAAAAGTCTTAGTCTCAAAGATCTCCTAATATGAATTAATTTCTTATGCTTAGTAGAGTTTACAATTTTTTTAAAGGATTACAGCATTTTTGGAACTTCTGTATACCAATATAGAAAATTTACTAACCTAAAATCAAAGATATTATTTAAATTTCTTATTTTTCATCACCACTACTGTCATCATTATCATTATTTTTGTGATAACAATCAACCACCACCAGTTTCATCTTTTATTACAGCTGCTTTTATTTAAGAGCATTACATATTTCTTTCTCCAAACACTTACCCTTCATAAACATATGTGTCCAAGTGATTAATATTGGTTTGTCTCACCAAAAGCTGCCTGCTCCTTTCCTTTATATATTTTAAGAAATGGATTTTGATTCATTCCTCTTCTTCATGTTCACCTCTATCTTTTTTGACTCTCATTTTCATCCTCTCAATTTCTTTCACTCCTTGTTTCCTTCTTTTTACAACAATTATGAATGACAAAGTCCCTCCAAAAACTTCAGTCTAGTAAAAGAGACAGACAAGTAAACAGGCTACAATAGTACAACCTGCCAAATTTTGGTTAAGTATGATACTGTGAAAATCTATAAAAGGAACCTGTATCAGTCTTGCATGTAAGTTCTAGAAGATCTTATAGGTCTTCATGGAGCCCTCCAACTTCAGTATTACTGGTTGGGGCATAGACTTGGATCATTATGATAGTGAACGGCTTGCCTTGTAAACAGAGATTATTCTGTCATTTTTGAGATTGCATCCAAGTACTGCCTTTCGGATTCTTTTGTTGACTATGACAGCTACTCCGTTTCTCCTAAGGAATTCTTGCCCACAGTAGTAGATATAATGGTTATCTGAGTTAACTTCACCCATTCCAGTCCATTTTAGTTAGCTGATTCCTAAAATGTTGATGTTCACTCTTGCCATCTCCTGTTTGACCACTTCCAATTTGCCTTGATTCATGGACCTAACATTCCAGGTTCCTATGCAATATTGCTCTTTACAGCATCAGATTTTACTTCCATCACCGGTCACATTCACAACTGGGTGTTGGTTTTGCTTTGGCTCCATCTCTTCCTTCTTTCTGGAGTTATTTCTCCACTGATCTCCAGTAGCATATCGGGCACCTACCAACCTGGGTGTTCATCTTTCAGTGTCCTATTTTTTGCCTTTTCATACTGTTCATGGGGTACTCAAGGAAGGAATTTGAGGTTTTGTCGGAACTCTCAAGCATGACCCATTTGTCTTAGGTGGCTTTAAACGACATGGCTCATAGTTTCATTGAGTTAGACAAGGCTATGGTCCATGTGATCAGATTGATTAGTTTTCTGTGAGTGTGGTTTTCAGTCTATCTGTCCTCTGATGGAGAAGCATAAGAGTCTTATAGCAGCTTCCTGATGGGAGAGACTGACTGAGAAGAAAACTGGGTCTTGTTCTGATGGGTGGGGCCATGATCAGTAAATCTTTAATCCAATTTTCTGTTGATGGGGAGGGCTATGTTCCCTCCCTGTTATTTGACCTGAGGCCAAACTATGCTGGAGGTAATGAAAATAATGGGACTTCCTTCAAAAGGTCCCATGCAAACACTGATGCATTCAGTGCCCTCAACCCTACAGCAGGCTACTTACTGCCACCCCACACCTTTGCCAAAGACTCCTGGACCCTCACAGGCAAGTCTAGGTCAGTCTCTTGTGGGGTCACTGCTCCTTTCTCCTGGGTCCTCATCCACACAAAGTTTTGTTTGTGCCCTCCAAGAGTCTGCTTCCCAGTCCTGTGTAAGTTCTGGCAGCTCTATGGTGGGGTCAGTGGAGACCTCCTACAAGAGGGCTTATGCCATACCTAGGTCTACTGCACCTAGAGCCCCTATAACAACAAACTGTGGAAAATTCTTAAAGAGATGGGAATAACAGACCACCTGACCTGTCTCCTGAGAAATCTGTATGCAGGTCAGAAAGCAACAGTTAGAACTGAACATGGAACAGACCGGTTCCAAATAGGAAAGGAGTACATCAAGCCTGTATATTGTCACCTTGCTTATTTAACATATATGAAGAGTATACCATGAGAAATGCTGGACTGAATGAAACACAAGGTGGAATCTAGATTGCCAGGATAAATATCAATAATTTCAGATATGCAGATGACACCACACTTATGACAGAAAGAGAAGAATAATTAAAGAGGCTCTTGATGAAAGTGAAAGAGGAAAATGAAAAAGTTGGCTTAAAACTCAACATTCAGGGGACGTCTTAGGAAAGAGGGCGGAGCCCTGGGGCTGGTTGGCGGAGGTTGGGGCCTGCGAGGCGCGCCTGCGTGGTACAGCCTCGAAAAATAGATAAAAAAAAAAAAACAAAAAACTCAACATTCAGAAGACTAGGATCATGGCATCTGGTCCCATCACTTCATGGCAAATAAATAGAGAAACAATGGAAACAGTGAGAGACTTTATTTTGGAGGGGCTCCAAAATCACTACAGAGGGTGACTGCAGCCATGAACTTAAAAGATGCATGCTCCTTGGATGAAAAGTTATGACTAACTTAGACAGCATATTGAAAAGCAGAGACATTATTTTGCCAACAAAGTTCCGTCTAGTCAAGGCTATTGGTTTTCCAGTAGTCATTGATGGATGTGAGAGTTGGACTATAAGGAAAGCTGAGAGCCGAAGAATTGACGCTTTTGAACTGTGGTGTTGGAGAAGAATCCTATGAGTCCCTTGGACTGCAAGGAGATCCAATCAGTCCATCCTAAAGGAACTGAGTCCTGAATATTCATTGGAAGGACTGATGCTGAAGTTGAAACTCCAATACTTTGGCCACCTGATGAGAAGAGCTGACTTATTTGAAAAGACCCTGATGCTGGGAAAGATTGAAGGCAAGAAGAGAAGGGGATGAGAGAGGATGAGATAGTTGGATGGCATTACCAACTCAATGGACATTAGCCTGAGTATACTCCAGGAGTTGGTGATGGACAGGGCGGCCTGGCATACTGCAGTCCATGAAGTTGCAAAGAGTCAGACACGACTGAATGACTGAACTGAACTGGTATCAGTCTTAAGGGATTAGGATATGACAACAAAATGTTTATATACATGTCTTTTAAGTTGAATCTGCAAGATTCACTATCAATATTAGAGATAGACGGCTGAATCCAGATGCTGAGCTATAAATTTGTGCTAGAATTTTCCAGTTCTATATTTCTGGAATTCTTATAACAACATACCAGTTTAATCAGTTTGAAACTGACTTTTAGGTGCTAGTTGATTAGTTGACCAGTTCACCATAGTTTAAACTGGAATCATAAAATAGGTCATAATCTATAATCTGCAATAACTCCTAGAGAGTGTCATTCTTTATCACTGACAAGTGAGCTAATGACAAGTCTCTAAATCTTTGTCTTCTTTTTGCTCTTCTCTGAAAGAAAATGAAATTGCTTGAAAAATTCAATGAATGTGCTCTCCTATCACTCGGCAGTCTTCAGTTAATATTGTGTTATGATGCAAAAAAATATGGAATGGTAAATGTGAACCTTTATACTGCATTAAATAACATTTTATGAACAAAAATAGAGCATATAATATCGTAGTACAGAGGAAGAACATGAGAATGGGGAATAAGATGTAATTTATTTTCTTCAAATGACTGTTGTCTATTATATCTCAGTTCTATATCTTTATAATAGATATTTTTATCAGACATTTATCTTCCATCACTTCCTGACATAATGCACATCTTGTGATTTCCAATTTTATCACACAATAAACTTTATGTTCTCAAAAAATAACATGAGTTAGAATTGACTAAAAATAATCCACAGTATTACCATAGATATTTCAAACTAAAAAACTGATTCTTTGAACTGCAACTGGCTATAAAAAATGGATTTTGGAGGACTTTGACGGATTCTCCCAAAACAATCTCAAGACGTTTCAAAGATTTTATTTATACTTAAATAACAGATAATTTGTTAAGCTCATTACATGAAAATGAAGACAAGACAAAAAAGATTTCTGCTTGTATTTCGTCTTTTTGGGGCAGTTTTCTCCATAATAATAATTGTGCTTAAATAGCAATATAAAATTTGCTTGCACTACATCATTGTGTTAATTTTCTAGTGATACACTTTAAATTAAAAAGCAACAATGACTTTCTGCTTGATTATGATACAAAAATAAAACCAATTTCAAAGCATCACATAAAATTATACTCTACCCAAATCTACCAAATTTGATCATTTTTGCCATATCTGCGAAATGTCTCCTTTTCCCTAACTTTGCCATCATCACTACCACATTACTAAAAACTTCTAAACTCCTGTTTAATCTAAAATGCTTTACCAGTACAGAAATACAATCTGCCTTATCCCTCTTATTCAGACCTGAAATACCTATGGATCTTTCCTCCTAATCTTCTCTTACAAATTGAACTAAAATTATGAACTTTCCTATTCTTGACATACTTGATTATTTTATAAAATTAATAACAACAAATAAGCATTGTTTTGCCAATAGATGACCTATCTGGATACAGGACAGATTGACTGTATCAGATTTGATAAACAATTTATGGAAATTAATTATATAGACCTTATACCCCTTCTTCTGTGAAGACAATTTTTAAAAATGCTTATCTGAGTGACAAATTATTAGCTTTAACATCTGACAAATCATGTCCTTGTTGACTTTTTTTTTTTCTGTGTCTGCATTATCTAAAGTCAAATGCAGTTTAACATCTGTAGTAGTATAAATCTACTGCAAGTGGCCAGATGCTATAGAGAGCTTTTGAATAAATATTTTACTGCAACTCTACAAAATTCAAAGAGGAATCTTGTGTTAGACAATGAGGTTTTGAATTCCTGATCCAGAGAACTAGCTTTGTTGCCATGAGCACCAAGATGTAAAGTGATATAACAACAGCATTGACTTAATCAATTTATAAGGTAACATTTAACACATTGCTTGACACATAATACTTAAATGTCAATTGTTGCTTTAATGACCAAAGAGAGAAAAGGCTGTCAATAAATGGAATGCTTTACATATAAATACATTACCATATTCATTTTTACTATTTCATGTATATATATATATCCTAAACTGAGAACTAAACTGAGCGACTGCACTGAACTGAACTGAAACTGAAAACTGCTACAGGGCAGAGATAAATCTTAAACTCTTCCTACAACCTATCTAACACAATCTCTGTAACTAATTTCTTTGTTGTTGTTCAGTCACTCAGTCATGTCCTTCTCTTTGCTACCCCACGTACTGCAGCACACCAGGCTTCTCTGTCCTTCACCATCTCTTGGAGTTTGCTCAAACTCATGTCTATCGAGTTGGTGATGCCAACCAACCATCTCATCCTCTGCTGTCCCCATCTCCTCCTGCCTTCAGTCTTTCCCAGCATCAGGGTCTTTTCCAAAGAGTCAGTTCTTCACATCAGGCTGCCAAAGAATTGGAGTTTCAGCTTTAGCATCAGTTCTTCATAATTGAATACCAGTATGAAATAACACTAGGAAATTTTTTCTTGAAGCTCAAAGAAACCAATATTTTATTTTAAAGCTTTCTTAAAATATAGCATATGGCTACAAATAAAGCCCAGACCTTTATGGTGCACCTGCATTTTTAAATATGCCTTGTATGTACTTGAAAGAGTAAAACCCATTCTGGAGGGTATGAGATACAAAATTTCACTCTCGATTTATTAAATAGAGATATTTTTGGTTTCCTATAAATTTTAGTGTATTTTCAAGAGACTTGCGAAGTCTATAATTATTTTAGATACTAACTTCACTTAGTATTTAAAATATAAAAGTAAAGCAAAAGTTCTAAGATATTAGTGGTATTTGGGGCTTATTTGGAAGATATAATAGCTGAAAGTATCTTAAGATTAATTTCTACGTTTTTTCAAACTTCTCCCAATTATATTAAAAAGCACACACACACAATTTTAATGTAAAGTTGTGGGAAAGATCTATCTTAAGATTAAAGAAGCTAAATTATAAACTATTTAAATATTATTGTAATGTTTACATCTTATTTTTAGAGTAGCAGTTTAGCTGCTAAGTTGTGTCCAACTCTTGAGACCCCATGGACTGTAGCCTGCCAGGCTTGTCTGTCCATGGTATTCTCCAGGCAAGAATACTGGAGTGGGTTGCAATTTCCTTCTTAAGGGGATCTTCCTGACCCTGGGACTGAACCCAGGTATCCTGCATTGTAGGCGGATTTTTTTACCAACTGAGCTACAAGGAGAGAGTACAAAGACAAATAATGTAAAACAGCTCTCTAAAAATGTCATTCATACCTGAAAATATTTCAAAGCCATAAAAGATTAAATTTTATAAAATTTTTACTTAGGCTTTATTTTAAGAAAAATTCATGCAATAAAATATTCAGTCTGTTTTATCTTAATCTGAACTATATCAAATTGTATTTGAAATCTCAAGGCTCTAGAAGTGGTAAGCCTGGTAGTAATTTATTTTCCATAAAAATTCTATGATGCTGATATCATATAGTGTTACCTACATTCTTAAATTATCAGTTTCTCTATCAGCTGGCTTTTCATGCATTAAAAATCACCTCAAAATATAATGGTTTAAGAAAATAAGATTTATTTAGTTCATCAGTCAGTTCAGTCTCTCAGTCATGTACAACTCTTTGCAACCCTATGGACTGCAGCACACCAGCCCTCCCTGTCCATCACTAACTCCTGGAGCTGCTCAAACTCGTGTCCATTGTGTTGATGCCATCAAACCATCTCATCCTCTGTCATCCCTTTCTCCTCCTGCCTTCAGTCTTTCCCAGCATCAGGGTCTTTTCCAATGAGTCAGTTTTTCACATCAGGTGGCCAAAGAATTGGAGTTTCAGCTTCAGCATCAGTTCTTCCAATGATTATTCAGGACTGATCTCCTTTAGAATGAACTGGTTGGATCTCACTGCAGTCCAAGGGACTCTCAAGAGTCTTCTCCAGCACCACAGTTCCAAAGCATCAATTCTTCGGCGCTCAGCTTTCTTTAGAATCCAACTCTTACATCCATACTATTTATGTTCTATTTAGTTCATAGTTCTATTTAGTTCATAGTTCAGAGAAATAGCAAGTTAGCCTGGACTCAACAAGGCAGTTCTGCTGGTTTGAGACAGGCTTGAAAGATCTTGACTGGGCTTCAATCTTGTATCTGCATAAGGGTGCCAGCTCCATTGGGGGCTAGCTGACAGTCAACTGGGAGTCTTGAGATTTACTCCCCAGGGTCACTCATATTCCAGATATTTAGTCTGGCCTATCTACAACACCAGTAAGAAATCTCTTTTCAAGTCTCTGCTTTCATCAATTTTGCTACTGTCCCTACTGACTCAGATAGTAAAGAATCTGGCAGAAATGCAAGAGCCCCGGGTTCAATCCCTGGCTCAGGAAGATCCCCTGGAAAAGGGAATGGCAATCCACTCCAGTGTTCTTGCCTGGAAAATTCCATGGACAGAGGTGCCCAGTGGCCTACAGTCCATGGGGTTGCAAACAGACACAGCTGAATGACTAATACACTTTACTGATCAAACAAAATCACTTGTCAAGCCCAGAATCAATGTGGGAAAGTTTCCCTAAGATGGAGCTAAGGGGGCCATTATTGCAACAATCTACAATAGCCATTTGAACATTTTTATTCTAATGCCAGAAACCAGTAAATCAAAAGTTATTGAAAAAATTAAGATTGGGTACCACAGAGAATTTCATATACTGGATTACTCTTAGTAGATGATTGATAAATGTTGGCAGATTGAAGTGAGTTTTTATGAAGGGCGTAAATTAACAAAGCATGTTACAAAACTACTTTCAACTAGAGTGAAAACAATGGTCACGGCAACCAATTCATTATTAGAATGATGATGGGGTAAAACAAAAAAGGAGTGAAATTAAAAGATAGCTAATTGAGAATCTTAAAATCTAAGTACAGATTAGAATTGATTGAGAAAAGTTACTGAAATAAGTATTAAAAATATTGGATATGTTTGTTAGCCATCTGTATGTCTTCTTTGGAGAAATGTCTATTTAGTTCTTTGGCCCATTTTTTGATTGGGTCATTTATTTTTCTGGAGTTGAGCTGTAGGAGTTGCTTGTATATTTTTGAGATTAGTTGTTTGTCTGTTGCTTCATTTGCTGTTATTTTCTCCCATTCTGAAGGCTGCCTTTTCACCTTGCTAATAGTTTCCTTTGTTGTGCAGAAGCTTTTAAGTTTAATTAGGTCCCATTTGTTTATTTTTGCTTTTGTTTCCAATATTCTGGGAGGTGGGTTATAGAGGATCCTGCTGTGATGTATGTCGGAGAGTGTTTTGCCTATGCTCTCCTCTAGGAGTTTTATAGTTTCTGGTCTTACGGTTGAGATCTTTAATCCATTTTGATTTTTTTTGTGTGTATGGTGTTAGAAAGTGTTCTAGTTTCATTCTTTTACAAGTGGTTGACCAGTTTTCCCAGCACCACTTGTTAAAGAGATTGTCTTTAATCCATTGTATATTCTTGCCTCCTTTGTCAAAGATAAGGTGTCCATATGTGCGTGGATTTATCTCTGGGCTTTCTATTTTGTTCCATTGATCAATATTTCTGTCTTTGTGCCAGTACCATACTGTCTTGATAACTGTGGCTTTGTAATAGAGCCTGAAGTCAGGTAGGTTGATTCCTCCAGTTCCATTCTTCTTTCTCAAGATAGCTTTGGCTATTCAAGGTTTTTTGTATTTCCAAGAGACACTGATGTATAGATCAGTCTTATGGACTCTGTGGGAGAGGGAGAGGGTGGGGAGATTTGGGAGAATAGCAGTGAAACATGTATAATATCATGTATGAAACGAGTCGCCAGTCCAGGTTCAATGCACGATACTGAATGCTTGGGGCTGGTGCACTGGGACGACCCAGAGGCAGGGTATGGGGAGGGAGGAGAGAGGAGGGTTCAAGATGGGGAACACAGGTATACCTGTGGTGGATTCATTTTGATATTTGGCAAAACTAATACAATATTGTAAAGTTTAAAAGTAAAATAAAATTTAAAAAATAAATAAATAAAATAAATAAAATGTATCTCTTGAGGGTAAAAAAAAAAATTAATTAAAAAATAAAATTAAAAAAATGTAGAAGAAAAAAATATTGGAGAGAAAAAAGTTGATTATTGATTAAATAAATATAGAATATAAATTTTGGATTAGGGGATCAGTCACATTGGATAAAAGTAAACTTGAAAAATTGTTATTAACTTATAAATTTCATAATTAAAGGGTCTATGTATGTTTTTATTTATTATATCCCATTGACCTTTATGTTTAGTGAGGTGTTTGGCATAACTCAGAACTGATAATTATTGTTATTGATTTAACTAATTAAATAGTTTTATTTTATTTCATTTTATATTTTTATTTTATTCAAATATCAGTGTCGGTAGCCACGTTAGGCATTACTGACAAAATGGAGGTATGGCCCCAACTCCCTCTCGTCATTCCACAGGCATGGTCCCGGAATGAAGGGGTTGGCTCTTGTGATTCTTATTTGTTCTTTCCTTTCTTCAGTTGAATTGGCTGGAAAGAATGTTAAGGTGCTTGAGAGAAGCATGAGAAAGCACAAAGCCTTCTACAGTTGTGCCCAGAAAATAATCTATAAAATAACCATTTACATTTGTTCAAGGATCTTTACAAAGAATGTCCCAGGATGAGCCTGTAGGGCGCAGCTGAGGCCATGGGAAGGATTGTTATCTGAGACCTGTTTGTGAGGGAAATACTTATGGCAAAAGAAGATTGCTGAGTTTCAGATCAGATCAGTCGCTCAGTCATGTCTGACTCTTTGTGATCCCATTAATCACAGCACGCCAGGCCTCCCTGTCCACCACCAACTCCTGGAGTTCACTCAGACTCACGTCCATCAAGTCAGTGATGCCATCCAGCCATCTCATCCTCTGTCGTCCCCTTCTCCTTTTGCCCCCAATCCCTCCCAGCATCAGAGTCTTTTCCAATGAGTCAACTCTTCCCATGAGGTGGCCAAAGTACTGGAGTTTCAGCTTTAGCATCATTCCTTCCAAAGAAATCCCAGGGCTGATCTCCTTCAGAATGGACTGGTTGGATCTCCTTGTAGTCCAAGGGACTCTCAAGAGTCTTCTCCAACACCACAGTTCAAAAGCATCAATTCTTTGGTGCTCAGCCTTCTTCACAGTCCAAGTCTCACATCCATGCTGCTGCTGCTGCTAAGTCGCTTCAGTCATGTCTGACTCTGTGCGACCCCAGAGATGGCAGCCCACCAGGCTCCCCTGTCTGTGGGATTCTCCAGGCAAGAACACTGGAGTGGGTTGCCATTTTCTTCTCCAATGCATGAAAGTGAAAAGTGAAAGTGAAGTCGCTCAGTCGTGTCCGACTCTTTGCGACCCCATGGACTTCAGCCTACCAGGCTCTTCCGTCCATGGGATTTTCCACGCAAGAGTACCGGAATGGGGTGCCATTGCCTTCTCCTCACATCTATACATGACCACAGGAAAAACCATAGCCTTGAATAGATGGACCTTTGTTGGCAAAGTAATGTCTCTGCTTTTGAATATGCTATCTAGGTTGGTCATAACTTTCCTTCCAAGGAGTAAGCGTCTTTTAATTTCATGGCTGCAGTCACCATTTGCAGTGATTTCAGAGCCCAGAAAAATAAAGTCTGACACTGTTTCCACTGTTTCCCCATCTATTTGCCATGAAGTGATGGGACCGGATGCCATGATCTTTGTTTTCTGCATGTTGAGCTTTAAGCCAACTTTTTCACTCTCCACTTTCAATTTCATTAAGAGGCTTTTGAGTTCCTCTTCACTTTCTGCCATAAGGGTGGTGTCATCTGCATATCTGAGGTTATTGATATTTCTCCCGGCATTCTTGATTCCAGCTTGTGCTTCTTCCAGTCCAGCATTTCTCATGATGTACTCTGCATAGGGTGACAATATACAGCCTTAACGTACTCCTTTTCCTATTTGGAACCCATCTGTTGTTCCATGTCCAGTTCTAACTGTTGCTTCCTGACCTGCATACAAATTTCTCAAGAGGCAGATCAGGTGGTCTGGTATTTCCATCTCTTCCAGAATTGTCCACAGTTTATTGTGATCCACACAGTCAAAGGCTTTGGCATAGTCAATAAAGCAGAAATAGATGTTTTTCTGGAACTCTCTTGCTTTTTCCATGATTCAGTGGATGTTGACAGTTTGATCTCTGGTTCCTCTGCCTTTTCTAAAACCAGCTTGAACATCTGGAAGTTCACAGTTCACGTATTGCTGAAGCCTGGCTTGGAGAATTTTGAGCATTACTTTACTAGCATGTGAGATGAGTGCAATTGTGCAGTAGTTTGAGCATTCTTTGGCATTGCCTTTCTTTGGGATTAGAATGAAAACTGACCTTTTCCAGTCTTGTGGCCACTGCTGAGTTTCCACATTTGCTGGCATATTGAGTGCAGCACTTTCACAGCATCATCTTTCAGGATTTGGAATAGCTTAACTGGAATTCCATCACCTCCACTAGCTTTGTTCGTAGTGATGCTTTCTAAGGCCCACTTGACTTCACATTCTAGGATTTCCGACTCTAGGTCAGTGATCACACCATCGTGATTATCTGGGTCATGAAGATCTTTTTTGTACAGTTCTCCTGTGTATTCTTGCCATCTCTTCTAAATATCTTCTGCTTCTGTTAGGTCCATACCGTTTCTGTCCTTTATCCAGCTTATCTTTGCATGAAATGTTCCTTTGGTATCTCTGATTTTCTTGAAGAGATCCCTAGTCTTTCCCATTCTGTTGTTTTCCTCTATTTTTTTGCATTGATCGCTGAAGAAGGCTTTCTTATCTCTTCTTGCTATTCTTTGGAACTCTGCAGAGTTTAGGGTTTAGCAATAATTAAGAATAGCTAGAAGCCTTTTTAGGAGATAGTGATCTTAAGATGCTAGGGGCAAACAGGATTTAGAAAGATAAGAAATAAACTGAGGAATGTAGTATGAGTTACAATGTAATCACAAGTTAAGTACAGTAAATCTGGGTGGGGGAAACTAAAAACGTCAAACCTCTGACCTAATGCTTTTGTCAAAGTATAAAAGAGAACCTGAAGCTTGAAATAAACATGTAGTTCCATACTATGGTGGCTCAGAAGATAAAGCGTCTATCTACAATGTGGGAGACCCGGGTTCAATCCCTGGGTTGGGAAGATTCCCTAGAGAAGGAAATGGCAATCCATTCTACTACTATTGCCTGGAAAATCCCATGGACAGAGGAGCTGTAGCCTCCTGGTAGACTACAGTCCATGGGGTTGCAAAGAGTCGGACACAACTGAATGACTTCACTTTCTTTCTTTCCGTACTATGAGTCAGAGGCTACATCATCATCCACCGACACCGCTCACCCCTTCAGGCTGATTCCCTGGCTGCTGGAGCTGGACTCCGGCATATCAGGTTCAGTTTTCATTTATCAGGCTTGATGTAAAGTCCAGTATTAGTCATCTCTGGACTCTTTATCCAAATGCATGATGTCATATGTGTCTCAAAAGAATGAGAACTGAGCCTGGATCTTAGTCCATGATGGTATACTTGGTTGATATACTTTGATACACTTGATATACTTTGGTTGGAAAATGCTGCCAAACTGGTCCTCAGTATACTGTCAGTGTTTCATAGAGCAAGCAATTGAGGTGTCTTTCCAGAAACCCTACTCTCTGGCTGTAGGCTCTTACAAGGGACCATTGATTCTGTCTGCAAGGCAAGGAGCTTAGTACACAAAGCCTGCCCCCACCCACCTAAGATAGGTATAAGGATGAAGACAGAGACTGTGGCCAGGAAATGATGTTGACTTCAGATAGGACAATGGTATGGAGATAAAGGGAATTTTATGTATGTGTGCATGCTCTTTCAGTTGTGCCCCACTGTTTGTGACACCAGGGACTGTAGCTCACCAGGCTCCTCTGTCCATGGGATTTTCCTAGCAAGAATACTGGAGTGTGTTGCCATTTCCTCCTCCAGGGGATCTTTTCAAACCAGGGATCGAACCTGCATCTCCTGCATTGGTGGGAGGTTTCTTTACCACTGAGCAACCTAGGAAGCCCATAGTGGCAATTAGATGGGTGCAAAATATGTCTTGGGATTGGAGCTAGTAACAGTTTCTGATTGCTTCAATGTGTATGACAGTGAAAATAAGAATTGCCCAAGGTCCTGGATCTGGACACTCAATTGTATCAAGAGGTTGTTTACTCACATGGAAAACTAGAAGGTACAGGAATAAAGTATGGAAAAGATTAAGAGTTTGACTTTGTGTCTGTGTAATCTGAATTACATTTTAGGGAGTCAAATGGAATTACTGTGTAGGCAAATGCATATTGGAGTTGGGCTTCCCAAGTGGTGCAGTTGATAAAGAATCTGCCTGCCAATGCAGGAGACACAAGAGATGTGGGTTCAATCCCTGGGCTGGGAAGATCCCCTGGAGTAGGAAATGGCAACCCACTCCAGTGTTCTTGCCTGGAAAAATTGACAGACGAAGGGTTCTGGTGGGCTACAGACCATGGGGTTGCAAAGAGTTGGACACAACCGAGCATACATGTAAAAATATATTGGAGTTAGATGACAAGGAGCTGGTTTGGGCTGGAGTTATACATTTTCATCCTTATCATTGTATAGTCACCTGAAGTATAAGCACCTGGAAGGCAGGAACAAAGGGCTACATGTTTTTACTCTTTTCACAATGCTTGCCATTTTTAATACCTTACTAATGTGGTCAGCAAATGTCTTAGGCCAACAGTGTAACTATTAAGGGTACACACTTGTAAACTCAGACACATCTGTAGTTGTGGGTGACAAGATGGGTTCTGTTAACTTTGGAGAAATATACAGGAGCCAGGCACAGCTGGTTTTGCCTTAGCATGTTCACCAGGAGAGAGATCTTATCTTTTTTCCTATTTTTACCGAAACTTTGTAAAAGTGCTTGTGACATTTGTCTGAGTTTCTGCCATTTGTTTTAATGAAAGTGACCTTGTTTTCCATTAGAAAGATAGCATGGTTTCAGTTGTCCAGAGAAATTGTAAACCGATGCTAATATTACTAGTTAATCCCGTAAGAAATAGAATATTCCATGACTCCTATTCATGAGATACAAAGCCACTGGACCAAGGAAACCTATAGCTAGGTAACCCTAGAGGTACTGAGGTCTACAAAAGATGATTCTGTTTTTCTCTCCACAAGATAAGGTAAAGTATTTATTGACACTATTTATTGGGTATGGCTACCTATTTTATGCCGATCAGTTCATAAGTACATATGAAAGTGAAAGTCGCTCAGGCATGTCTGACTCTTGCAACCCCATTGACTGTACAGTCCATGGAATTCTCCAGGCCAGAATACTGCAGTGGGTAGCCTTTCCCTTCTCCTAGGGATCTCCCCAACACAGGGATCAGACCCAGATCTCCCGCATTGCAGGCTGATTGTTTACCAGCTGAGCCACAAGGGAAGCCCAAGTATACTGGAGTGGGTAGCCAGCCTATGCATTCTCCAGCAGATCTTTCCGACCCAGGAATCAAACCAGGGTCTCCTGCATTGCAGGCAGATTATTTACAAACTGAACTATCAGGGACACCCATAAGTACATATATAGTAACCTGTTTCATCTTATTTATCATTATATGAAGCAGTTATAATTATCAACATTTTCCTAGTTAAGAAATAAACTTTGAAAGAGCAATAACAACAACAAAAACTCACCAGTGTCGCCCAGATAGTTACAGATACAGCTATAATTTAAGCCTGATTGACTCCAAAAACACTGAATCACTGAATGAAACTACTATGGGGAAATGCTTCTTTATTGAAGTGAAGGGTAGGGGGGAGGGAGGAGTAAGCAGAGAGAGGATGAAACTGCAAAGTGAGGAAAGAAAAGTCCCAGAAGACATGTTGCATGAGGCAGTTTGCTATTATTAGCTCACCCTGCCAAATATTCTACTTGATTCCATCCTTTGGTTTAGTCCTTGACAAACTCTGTGTGCCAAATCCCCTAGGTGAAGCCTTGCACTTGATACTTTCATCACTAGATCATAATACCTATTGTATATGTGTGTGTGGCTGTGTGTGCCGTGTGCATAGTGATTTTTAAATTTTTTTTTATTTTTTATTGAAGCATAATTGCTTTAGAGAATTTTGTTGTTTTCTGTCAAACCTCAACATGAATCAACCATAGGTATACATATATCCCCCTCCTTTTGAACCTTCCTTCCATCTCCCTCCCCATCCCACCCCTCTAGGTTGATACAGAGCCTCTGAGTTTTCTGAGTCATATAGCAAATTCCCTTTGGCTATCTATTTTATATATGGTAATGTAAGGTTCCATGTTACTCTTTCCATACATCTCACCCTCTCCTCCCCTCTCCCCATGTCCATAAGTTTGTTCTCTATATCTGTTTCTCCCTTGCTGCCCTGTAAATAAGTTCTTCAGTGTCCATAAACACTTTTCAGATCCATAAACACTGTTTACTCTGAAGATCATCTCCCTGCTTTCTGAGGACTCTATAGATGCACCAAAAAGATGTACTCAAGAAAGAGCCAGTTTTTATTATTTTAAATTGTAAAAATCTACAACTTTTGAGAAAATCACAGCTATCATCTGAAAGTTTTATAAACTTAGTACTCATAATACGAAAGAACTAATAGCTCAGAATTGAAGAAACGCCCCTATATATTGGTAAGTAATTTTTCAATGCTCACTCACCATTTTGCTAGAACATTTGGCCTTAGTTCTCAACCTGTATAATTACTCTCCTGTTTTGAGTGCAGAAATACAAATTATCCAGAGAGATGCAAACACATTTATTCCAGACCAAAGTTTGGGGCTAACCAATAATTTTACTTCTGTTTATGAGTTAAGAACTAGTTGATATCGAGTGTCCACAAATGGGATCAGCTAGAAGCCTAGATTCTCACCTTTTATGTAGGTAGCTGGTGGTAGAATTGACATCCTGAAAATCTTTAATAGAGAACAGAAGGAAAAAGAGTTAAAGGCTATCTAAGAATAGGGATTCCTTGGTGGATTAGTGTAAAGAATCCACCTGTAATGCAGGAGACAGAGTAAATGAGGGTTCAATCCCTGGGTTGAGAAGATTGCCTGGAAGAGGAAATGGCAACCCACTCCAGTATTCTTGCCAGGAAAATCCCATGGACAAAGGAGCCTGGTAGACTACAGTCTATGGGATCGCAAAGAGTCAGACATGACTGAACGACTGAGCACACATATACAAAGAAATGAATAACTTCTCTGACACTCTCTTGCATTTCATGCATGAGCTCAGTGCAGTGAATAGATTAGCACATTTAGTTTTCAATTCAGTAGCTGAGGGTTGTTATGAAAGTCGAGTGATACAGATGGTAGGCAATTATTCATGCTGCATCAGAAAACCACTATAAAGACACTATTAAAATATGATTGTTGATTAGTAATCATCATGGTTTCTGTGAAAAAAAAAAAAAACTTTAGTAAAAATGAAATCCCTGGTGGGGATTGCTAATGAATTAGGAAAAGGGAAGGTTAAGATGTCAATGTCATTAACTCTGAGATCAGATGACCTAGATCATCATTTTCCCCTTCCGAAGTCTGTCAATTTAAACCAGTGCTTTTATTATAATTATATTATTAATATTATCCATGTGCATTTCTAATGTATCACAGCACTCATGTAGCCTTGCAGTCAATATAGGTCTTCTTTTTTAAAAGTCACCCTTGTTTCCTCCTTGTTAAAGCATTCATTTAATTGGGTATTGCTTTTAAGGGAATTTGAAAATTCATAGAACATGATTTTGCCATTGGTGAACAACCTACATAGTGTAACAAAAATTTTCATTGTTAATAATGATAACTTAATGAGAGCTCCGTATGAGGTGAATGTGGTCAGACTGGATTCTTGTAGATTAAAGTAGATTATTTTTAACTTTGCACAATAATGTGTCAAGATAGTATGGCCTGAATGATGCCCCTGCCCTGCTTCAACAATTCAATGATGCCCCTGCTTCAACATTAATATGTTGAAGCCCTAACCTCTGGTATTTGGAGTCAGGGCCTGTAAGGAGATTGTTCTTGTTGTTTAGTCACTCAGTGTGACCCCATGGACTGCAGGCAACAATGCTCTTCCACCCATGGGATTGCCCAGGCAAGAATCTTTGAGTAGGTTGCCATTTTCTACTCCAGGGGATCTTCCCAACCAAGAGATTGAACCCACATCTCCTGCATTGGCAGGATGATTCTTTTCCTGAGTCACCTGGGAAGCCCCTTTCAGGAGATTAGATAAGATTAAATAAGGTCATAAAGTTAGGACCCTAAGCCAATAGGACTGGTGTCCTTCTAAGAAGAAGAAGCAGCACTCTAGGAGTGTGCACACAGAGAAAAAGGCCACATGAGGACACGGAAGAAGGGGGTCAGCTATGAGCCAAAGGAAAGAGGACCTAGGGAAAACAAAAACCAGCTAACACCTTGATCTTGGATATCCAGCCTCCAGTACTGCAAGAAAATAAATTTCTCCTCCTTACTCCATCTGTCGTATTTTGCAATAGCAGTCCTCATGCAACTATTTATAAGAACCAGTCTAGGTTTTGTCAATTCCACACCTTTCTGATTTCATAGCCTGGGTTGACTGACTGTACCTACAAATGCACTTTCAGAGCTGAATTTTTCTAATCCAGTACTAATAAAATGCTCTTGAGGTATATGGAGTTTGGGATAAGGGAGTAAATATGTAACTTTTATTCTTGTTTTTTAAATACCGTACTGTTTGATTCTACTTTTCTGACTTTCCCAAGTTTGGGAACTTTAAGATTCTTGAGTATTTTGAAAGGACTTTGAGTATTTAACTCATGCTTGCAATGCACTAATATTTACTAGTAACCTACTATGTTCCAGGCATATTATTGTGGATGCAACAAATAAGACATAATACCTCCCTAACTAGCTGTAAGATACCATCATCTTATAGGAGGGAGAGGCACAAAAACAAATCATTATAATACTCTCTGACAATGAATTAACAGTATGGTCCATGATCTCACTCCAGTTTGCAAACTCTTACTGATCTGCCATATGACTAGTACAGATTGTGAGAGAGAACATTTAGAAATGTCTAGAATTATTTTTGCATAAGAGCAAAATCCAAGCCTTTTTGTTTGTTTTTGTATTTACACAAGTATAGGTCTGGTCTATAATCAGAAAGGAATTAAAAAAGCAAATAAGCATATAAGAAATAGTCCTTGATCACAGATAGATTTGAAGTCCTCTTCTGTGTGATGTCTGTGTTTACTTCAGTTTGAGGAAGGAAAATGGAAAAATTTCAAAACTGGCAAGCAATTTACTCATGATTTATCACATATTTTTATTATGTTTACTTCCAGTTGGGTCAAAAGGAAATAAATTAATGCTATATTTAGAGTCATCTATTGAGTATATTTTATTTTAAAGTATAAAAAGAAAAATCAAGGGTAATTGTATATAGATCAAGAATTTTTCTTTCTTGTATTAGGTACCTTTTGTCTCAATAAGGAAAATAAAGTAATTGAGCTTATATAATAATTAGACACCCATCCTCTGACTTAGTTTTACAAAGGCATAAAATGATTATCCAGAAGTCTCTGCATCTTATATTACAACTGGCAGGAAGGCGGACCAGTCAAGACCTGGCTTAGTCTTGAAGGCTAGAGTAAGGTGGAAGCTGATGAAGAAATTTTTCAGTTTAATTCCTTTAGGTAATATATAGGTCATTCTTTTCTGGCTTTACCATGGTGAGAAAGTTAGGAATCCGTGTGCCTAATCCTGGCCCAGGAGAATTCACTAACATCACATGGGCCGTTAGTCATATGCCTCCTGAAGAAAAGAGTGTCTGGATTGTGAGAATACCATTTGAAGCCAGGGTAGACACAGTCTTAGAAAACTGGTTGATGTCACTATTATTCTCTTGAATTTTAAATAGGTTGACTGTAAAGAAATCAAAATAAAAAATTACAAGTGTGATTGAAAAACTTTAAATAACCAAGTCCAGAAAATACCTGGCAACTGGTACAGTAGAACAATGCAATGTTAAATATAGTTATAAGCTGTATTGTCACAGGGAAAAAATAATTCACCCTTATATGTTCATAAGTATTAAAGTTCAAAAGATGTAACATCACATTTATGCTAATGGAAAAAATTAATGCTATGTATATATCTTAGAAAAATTACCATAGATATGTAGTTATTAATAAAGTTTTTTCCTCTTAAATTTTAACGGAAGTTACACTTGAATGTGAATTGCTCTTACCATGCAAAATTTCTACTCAGACTACTCTAATCTATAAAAGCAATCAGTTTTTGTCTGTTCTATTAAAACACCTGATATTCCACCTTTCCATGCAGTACAATCAGCTCTCTTCTTTTTTTTAATTTCCACTTTTTACATAGGAGAACCTGGGCAGAGTTTGTGTTTCTTTATCCTGGAAAAATTGGGATAGAGTGTAATAGCACCCCCTCCCCTATTCCATTACCACATGTGATTTGGTATAAAATCTTTATAGAAGATTTGTTCCCATAGGAAATTAATAATTTTCTCAGACTTGTTCATTTCCAAGATTTTTGGATTTTGTTTTGCATTTCTCCATTGGAAAGCTAGTGAAGAAAGTCCAATTCAAATTTAGGATATAATTGGTTTCTCTACTAGTTTGTGCATGCTTTTCTGTACAATTGCAGGTATTTTTCTAAGAGAATAGCCTTTTCTATAAATGTTGAGACTTATTTGACTTTGAAATGTAATTATGTTTGAGCAAGACCTTGGAATTCTTAATGTGGCTATAAGAATAGTTTCTTCAAGAAAAGCACCATCAATCATTTCAGTATTTTTATAATTAACTTGAAAAATATTTATCTATATATGACCCAAATTATTAAAAATTATATTTTAATTTCTGTAAGTTATGTGCAAAATCATGGAAGTAACAGATAACTGTAATTAAACATTATGATGTTTATTTTCATTTTTGCCCCTGCTCAATAAATATGAAAAGAAAGAGAGAACATGGTGAAGTGGCATGGTAAGTGCAATTAACAAAGAATGATTTTCTTCCATTTGGGAGAAATTATGACATATAGAGTTCTTCTTTGTTAGGATCTGATCTAGCATCTTGGATCTATCATTTATTATTTTCTCAAATCTGGAAGCTTGCTTATGCTCTTTGACTCTTAAATTGAGACTAATGGGTAACCAGTGTTAATGTGAAACAGTAAGATAAAATGAGCACATGCATTGTTAACTGGAATGTTCTCTGTTTGTGTTGATTTCATTTATTTGGGTTTCTTGAAGTTCATTTCTAATTCTTCTCTGTATAAAACTTGAAATATTTAATCATATTCTGACCTGAGGAAAATTTGCCAAGCTCATTTTAAAATTACTGACAGCATGGACTGTAACAACCATTTGAGTGTATTTATTTACATTAATATCTGAAATAATGGATGTCTTCCTTTGTTGTTTTCTTCTGTGTGACTCAGAATATATGTATTTTCTATAGATTTAGCAGGTGCCTTCTTGCACATACTGATGCCTTTATCCATTGATATCAATTTATTTTATAATTTTTTTTTCAAACTCTCCTTTTCAATTGGCACTGTAGTCAGAGGCATAGATTCTGGATCCATATCTGTGTGGCAAAAAAATTTAGATTAACATCCTAAAGTTAATGGAAAGCATTTTCAGTGCAGTGCTCTTTCTCCTAGAAGTTCGTGGCATTCTTTGGTACCTAATGTAATCCAGAAAAGACAAACATCTGTCTGGCTGCTGAGAACTAGAAAAATTTCCTTGCCCTCATTCACCAGAGGGATTCCACAGAGAGCAATGTGACATATCACAATCTTTTCAGAGAAGTGCATTTTGACCCAAGATTGTATATGTCACAAAAAAGATTTTCTCTCCTAATACAACACAGTAGGAGGTAAGGTTCAGGTTTCCTTCTTCTGTTGAGCTTTATCAGTTTTCTGATTTTCATGACTTATACTGATCTTGAAATCTCAGTATTTCCAACCACCTCACACTGCTGGAATAAAGATTAATATCATGCTTTTAAAGATTGCAAGTTGTGGTAATATTTCTTAGATGTGTACATGTGTGATTTAGTGTGGGAATTTGTGAATCAATCAGAGACAATCTTAATAAAAAATCTATAGATCAGAAAGCGATGAATGGTGCTGATCTTAAAATATATATATATATATATGTATATATTTAGTAGCAAATAGTTGAGTAATATTCTATTTTGTCCATATCACTGTCCATTCATCTGTCAGTGGACATTTAAAGTCTATCATACAGAATGAAGTCAGAAAAATAAATGCCATATATTAATGCATATATGTGGAATCTAGAAAATGGTACAGATGAATCTATTTGCAGAGTAGGAAGAGAGATGCAGTTGTAGAGGATGGATACGTGGACATGGGAAGAGAGAGGGGGGAAGATGAATTTTGAGATTCGGACTGACATATATACACAGTCATGTTAAAAATAGCTAGTGGGAATCTGCTTTATAGCACAGGGAGCTCAGCTCAAGGCTCTGTGATGACCTAGATGGGTGGAATGGGGAGTGGGGTGGAAGGAGGCCCAAGAGGCAGGGGATGTATTTATACACACAGCTGGTTCACATCATTGTACAGCAGACACTGACACAACACCGGGAAGCAACTATACCTCAATTTAAAAAATGTTAGCAGGAAATAAATGTGAATTTTAGCTGACAAAGCTACTCCTATTTCAACATTTCACTTGCTCTTCCATCTGCTTGTGAAGTCCTCCTTCCTCCTTCCAGACCATTCCCAATTTCTGCAATATCTTGCTTATACTCATCCTCAACCACTCTCTTATATTCACTTCTAGATCTAGAAATGTTTACTTTTCTCAATACTTAGTCAGATGCTCAAGGAGAGATCTTTCCCTGACCACATATCCTCACTTATTTTCTTCATGATATTAAAGCATTTAATTTAAAATAAAAGTATATTCTACTAGTTATGTATTTATAAAACGTAAGTTTCATGAAGGAAGACATATAATCTGTTTTATACACCTTGAGACTATTACTGTATAGAATAATGTCTGGCATATAGTGTTTCTCAATTTTTACTGTTATTGACTAAATGAATGAATGAATTCAAGTTTCTTTGGGCCAGATCTGTCACAAAGAAAAAGATTGGATAATTAAGGAATTAATTATTTTCAACATTATATTGGAGTTGGTTTATTATTTTGAATATTTAATCTCTGTAACTAAACATTCTAAAAGAAAGGCCATTGTATGCCATCAGACAGAGCTGCATCAGCTTAGAATTCTATTATTTACAAGTTAGGTGGACTTTGAAAATAAATCATCCTATGTAGACCTTAAGTTTTTCATTTGTGTATTAGGAAGAATAATATTTTTATTAATAATTTTTGTGAGGCTTTATCCTTTGAAATACCCTTTTTTCCTGACCTTATTCTAAACTCAAGATCTTATGTGCAACTGCTTTCTTGAAATTTCCACTTGGATCTCTAATTAATATCTCAAAACAACATTTACAACGCTGAATTCAGTGCCTTTCCCAATTAGCTTCCCTTCTTATCCTCCCAGAGAAGATCCCCTGAGATCTACAGTCCATACAGGCTACAGTCCATAGAGTTGCAAAGAGGTGAACACCACTGAAGCAACTTAGCTCACATGTACGCACTAATCCTCTCAGCCTCAGTATATGGTAACTGCATTTGACCAGTTGCTTCACAACAAAAACCTTGGAGACAACATTGTATAATCTATTCAAATCTCACAATTCATAGTCTTTAAAGTTGTCTTTCCTAAAGTTAAATATGTAATCAAAATTCAACTCTTATTTCTCAAAGGCTTTTCCCTGGCTTACAAAAACATAGACATGTTGTAAACTTAACTAGCTGTCTACACTACCCTCCATAAATCTCCCCTGGCTCCATTCAGTATTCACTGACTTTGTTCCAATGGCTCTAATGTGCTGAATGCATCATTCTTTAGGATTGTTTTCCAGAATAATCTTCCCCAGTTAGCTATAAGTCTGACTCTCTTCTTTCTTTCATATATCTGCACAAATGTAATTCCAAGAGACATTTTTTTGGCAGTCTGCTATGGACTGAAAGCTTATGTCCCTCAAACTCATATGTGGGAGGTATATGGTGATAATATTTGGAAGTGCAGCCTTTGAGAAGTAATTAGATCATGAAGGTGGAGTCCCATGATGGGATTAATGTCCTTATATAAAGAGGAAGCAGAAAAGGAAATGGCAACCCACTCCAGTATTCTTGCCTGGAGAATCCCAGGGACAGAAGAGCCTGGTGAGCTGCTGTCTATGGGGTCGCACAGAGTCGGACACAACTGAAGCGACTTAGAAGCAGCAGCAGCGTGAAGAGGAAGAGAGCTAACTTGTTCTCTATTTGCCTCATAAGGACAGAACAAGAAATGGCCATCTCCATGCCAGGAATTGTCCCTCACCAAGAACCAAATCTGCTGGCACCTTGATCTTAAACTTCCCACTCCAGAATTGTGATAAAGAGACATTTGCTGTTTAAGCCCTCCCTGTCTATGTTAATTTGTTGTGACAGCCCAAGCCAAGATGCTGTTCTTATCTAAAATAGCATCCCTCCTCATCCCCATATTTCCTATATCCTGTTTTCTTCTTCAACATAAAACTTAGACTTATAGTCAATACGAATTCATTATTCACTTACTATTAATTTTCTCCCATTAGAATATACTCTCCTTTAACTAGGATACTGTTTCATTTATTGCTTGGGACAGTAACTAGCACAGAATAGGTACTAAATAATTATTTTTGAATGAGCTTATGAATGAATGAATGACTATTTTTGGCACTTAGAAGGTTCTTAGTAAATGACATACCTTATTAAAATAATCAGTTTCAAACTAAGGGAAATCAAGAGTTTCTATTTTAAAGGTGTGTCAAATAGAATATCATTTTTCTTTATTTTTTAAAGAAAAGTGATTTTCAAATTAGGTTTTTAACTACACATTATCTTTATAATACATACTGATTTACAGGTTTAACATTCTCTGTGGTGAAGCTGATTTAACCCATGGATGAAAACTATCTGTGGTGAACATATGAGGTATCAGATTACTCAAAACTAATAATATACTTTCTGTGTTTTTAATCTGAGATTAAGTTTATAATCAACATTCCACAAGAGGGAAAATCTGTAATAACCGGTTTCTCTTTGGCACTTCTTTGCATTAATGAGACATAAAACTTTAATGGAATTCTCATGATATCTTATCAAAAATATCTACTACAAGAAATCTTTCAAAATTATACTTGATGTAAATATATCCTGATACAAGTGCTTTTTCTAAAAATTCAAATGAGACTCTACCATCTCAGTCATAAGTATGTTATATCTCCCTTATTTTCTTACCATCTCCTTGGAAGATCACAAATAAGATTTTGTAATTTGATTTATCATGAAAATGATTTAGTATAGGCTAAATCTTAAATTTCAGTAATGTCAAAAAATAGCACTTTATCTCTTTTGCAATTTCTATATTCTTTAAACTGTTGAAACTTACACAAAATTTGTGATTTCATTGTTTCTTTGTTTCTCCCTCCTTTTCTTTTCTTCTTTCTTTCTATGAAGATACCTTTAATACATATGTTCTACATTGATCAAAGTTCCAATTCAAATATAAACAACTAAAGATAAGAATGAACCTTCTTGGAGTAGTATACATTTGTGGATGGATCCCAAATCTTGTTTCAGAAATAAGAACTAACTTGAGAATGTGTACATAAATATCTGATTAAAGCACTTTTAAATGAACTAGAAATAACGTCACTGATTCATTTTGAAACGTAAAATGCATTTGTCAGTCTAATAAAATACCAATTATTAGATGGAAGTTTACTTTCAAACATTATTTCATCAAATGTAATTTTATAATGTAGGTATTATATCCTAGAATTATAGGATATTCTAAGTTCAAAATCATATAAATAGTCCTTTAAACCACTAATTTGTAAATGAGAAAAATGATTGGTGTTCTTAGAATTGTTTAATCACAATACTTATGCTAGAATCTAGTTTTCTTGACTCCTAAGCTTGTTGCTTTTCTGTGTTTTTAATTACATTTAAATTGTTAATTTTTATGAACTTCTATACAGTAGGAACTATTTTTATTATTTTTTATTCTAATTCCTACCAGGAATTATACATACTTTGATGTAAAGTAATACTCAGCAGTGTTGACTAGATAATTTTATATCTAGATATTTTATATATCTAGATATTTTATATCTAGTGTTGACTAGATATAAAAGAATCAGTTCAGTTCAGTCACGCAGTTGTGTCCGACTCTTTGCAACCCCATGTACTGCAGCACACCAGGCTTCCCTGTCCGTCACCAACTCCCAGAGGTTTTTCAAACTCATGTCCATTGAGACAGTGATGCCATCCAATCATCTCATCCTCTGTCATCCCCTTTTCCTCCTGTCTTCAATCTTTCCCACCATCAGGGTGTTTTCCAAGGAGTCAGTTCTTCCCATCAGGTGCCCAAAATATTGGAGTTTCAGCTTCAGCATCAGTCCTTCCAATGAATATTCAGGACTGATTTCCTTTAGGATGGACTGGTTGGATCTCCTTGCAGTCCAAGGGACTCTCAAGAGTCTTCTCCAACATCACAGTTCAAAAGCATCAGTTCTTCCGTGCTCAGCTTTCTTTATAGTCCAACTCTCACATCCATACATGAATACTGTGAAGACCATAACTTTGACTACATGGACCTTTGTCAGCAAAGTAATGTCCTTGCTTTATAATATGCCATCTAGGTTGGTCATAGATTTTTTTTCAAGGAGCAAGCATCTTTTAATTTCATGGCTGCAGTCACCCTCTGCAGTGATTTTGGAGTCCAAGAAAATAAAATTTTCTGTCACTGTTTCCATGAAGTGATTGGGCTTGATGCCATGATCTTAGTTTTTTGAATGTTTTAAGTCAGCTTTTTCTCTCTCCTCTTTTACTTTGATCAAGAGGCTTTTCAGTTCCTCTTCACTTTCTGCCTTAAAGGTGGTGTCATCTGCATATCTGAGGTTATTGATATTTCTCCCAGAAATCTTGATTCCAGCTTGGGCTTTGATAACTAATTTCTTGCTTTACAGTTGTAAATGCCTTGACTATAGATAAACATTACTTCGTTTGATAACAATGAAGAACCCTTTTTTGAAGAAGGTTGCCATGTGATCAAGGTCCATGGCAACATAACAGTCCCAAAATAATTTTAGTGACAACAGTGACATTTGAAAATGCATACAAAGTTAAACTATAGTCTTCAACATGTATGCATTTAAGTGGTTGCTCTCCTTGTAACATTATTCTACCCAAACCTACTTTTTCTAATGTTAAGGGTTACTAAATTATTCCTTCTACAATCAAAACACCCATATCTCTCATTATTACAAATATGTGCAAATTATTTTCATGTTTTAAGTTCAGAAGTACCTTTAGAAACTTCCTGAATTTGCCCTCCTGACTGCAACACCAGAGAAGATCTCCTTTTATCATTTTGACAATAGGAATGATTTTGTAAATACTTCTTGAATGTATTTCACAGGTCAGCGGTCTCACTCCAATATAGATTTACATCTTAGATTAGATTATAATTTGTTTTCTGCTTCACCTTCACCCTGACATGTTATTTCATATAATGAAACAGTAAATCAATAGAATCCTTGTGGGTGGGATTCTGTAAAGAAAACAACCTGTGTTGGCTTAATTATAAACTCATTAAAATAAGAACATGACATTTCCAAAATACTGATCTATTCTTATAAGTCAGATTCCACTGAAAGCTAAGTTTGGGGCTTACTTTCCTAAAAACAATATTGGTTAACTAAAACCATGCACAAGTAAAGTCATCACAGATCTGATTGTACCTAAAAAGCCTACTGATTTTGTCCTCCAAATGAATAGGTACAGTAGCTCACAGATAAGTAATCTGTTCAATTACAGCTAGAATTTCCACTTAGTTAAGCACTCTGAAAAAGGGGGAGAGGGAATGTATGGTCTCAAAGAAAATCTCCTTTTTCTCATATGATTGGTGAGTGTTTTGATTATAATCTCAAGGGGGAGACAGTAGGTTTATGTCTTATAAAAGAAATCATGTTTGATTTTCAAGGATTCTAATATCCACATATAAATAGATAATTCATAATTTAACAATGACTTGCAACACACATCAATTTGCTAATATTTATTATTATTCTCACTGGTCCCTTATTAATGGGTTGTTTGTTTGTTTGTTTGTTTAACTGACTGTATAAAAATTATTTACAATGTTGTATTAGCTTCAAGGGCTTCCCTGGTGGCTCAGACAGTGTACAGCAAAGTAATTTAGTAACACATACATACATCTCGGAGAAGGCAATGGCGCCCTAAAGAGTCGAACACGACTGAACGACTTCACTTTCATTTTTCACTTTCATGCATTGGAGAAGGAACTACCAACCCACTCCAGTGTTCTTGCCTGGAGAATCCCAGGGACGGGGGAGCCTGGTGGGCTGCAGTCTATGGGGTCGCACAGAGTCGGACACAAGCGACTTAGCAGCAGCATACATACATCTATTATTTTCCAAATTCTGAAATGCTTGTTTCACATTACCATCAACTTCCTATAGCAGTTGGGGGAAAACCTGGCTTGATAGCTATTATGTAGATATTGATAGCTTGATAGCTATTATGTTGCTGTTTGGTCACTAAGCTGTGTCCAACTCTTTGCTATCTCATAGACTGTTGCCTGCCAGACTCCTCTATCCGTAGGATTTTCCAGGCAAGAATACAGAGTTGATTGCCCTTGCCTCCTCCAGGGGATCTTCCCAACCCATGGATCAGACCCATATCTCCTGCTTGGTAGGCAGATTCTATACCACTGAGCCATCTAGGAAATTCCCTTGTTAGGTATTATTCTCTCACATAAATGGTCTTCCACTCACTAAGTCTGTCTATTCCTTGGAAGCGATGAAAAGAAGCACCTCCAAGGAAATAAAAAATGTTCTTTAGACACTGATGTAACTGTATTGGATATATTTATGTTCTAGTAGATCAGGGTCAAAGACTTGAATTTGAAATTGCATTTAATTCTCCCTAACTGGGAAAAAAAAATAAAAAGTTGGGAGAAATGATCTCTGGAACTATTTATCTAAAATTTGAGCTACTCACCCCTACAAAAACTTTGACTTTGGAATATACCTTGTCCCAAAGTCAAGATTCCAAATAAAGAAATCTACATTACTTCTCACTACAAGTGAGTATGAGTCAAAAAGAAACATGTCTAAGAAAACAGGCTTCTCTATACCTTCTTCATATAAGAATAAAAAAAAGACAAGTCATTGTGGTGAGAAATAACTACTTTTGAGTTTTTATATTATCTGATATATTCCAAATTTTTGTGGTTGTTAGAAAATGTATTTGGAAATACATAAGTATAACACATATACACAAATATACATCAAATATATATAACTATATATTTAAATGAGCTTTCAAGCAGAAATAAATATTAAGCAATAATTTTTTATTCTTCTTAAAATACTATTTCCTAGAGAGAGGAATAAGGCAGCTGCAGTAAACAGAAGGGGACTTTTAACTCAAGCTTAGCACATTTAGATGTATGCATATATAAAACCAAAATAAATCTCTACATTACCATTTTGGGATATGACATTTTTGAAATGCTGATGTATAAATTAAGACATATAAAATACTTTTACAACTCTATCTTCCTTTGACTTTAGCTATTGCATATTCTACCAAAATTCTACAATATAGAGTACATTAACTTCATTATTTCTGTATGATTACATTATAGTCATTTGTTCAAAAAAAAAAAGACAGAAGACAAATATATGATACTACTTCTATGTGAAGTCTAAAAAAGGGTGTAAATGAACTTATCTACAAAACAGAAATAGAGTTACAGATGTAGAACACAAGCTTAAAACCACCTAGGGGTAAGGAAAGTGGAAGGGATAAATTGAGATTTTGAGATTGACATTGACACACTACTATTAATATATATAAACTAGATAACTAGTAACGACGTACTGTATAGCATAGGGAACTCTACTTAATACTCTGTAATGGCCTATATGGTAAAAGAATCTAAGAAAAATTGAATGTGTATGCATGAAAGTGAAAAGTGAAAGTGTTGATCCCTTAGTCGTGTCTAACTCTTTGCGACCCCATGGAGTATAGCCTGGCAGGCTCCTCTGTCCATGGAATTCTCAACACAAGAATCCTGCAGTGGGTAGCCATGCCCTTCAGGGGATCTTCCAGACCCAGGGATCAAGACCAAGTTTCCTGAACTGCAGGCAGATTCTTTACCCTCTGAACTGCTAGTATGCATGTGTGTGTCCATTTGCTTCAGTCATGTCTGACTCTTGGCGACCTTATGGACTGTAGTTCACCCATGGGGTTCCTCTGTCCATGGAATTTTCCAGGTAAGAGTACTGGAGTGGGTTGGCCATGTCCTTCTCCAGGGGATCTTCCTGGCCCATGAATGGAACCTGTGACTCTAACCTCTCCTGCGTTGGCAGGTGGATTTTTTTTAACCACTAGCACCACCTGGGAAGGCCTAACTAGTATGTATATGCATAACTAATTCACTTTGCTGTACACTTGATACTAACACATTTGGTAAATCCACTATACTCCAATAAGATTTTTTTTTCAAAAAAAGCATAAAACAAACAAAAAACCTTTTTAAATACAATGTCTTTTAAAATACAATGGCCTGGAGGGTCACCTGAATGTACATGATCCCTTCTATATCAAGATACTGCTTTGCTGAAGGAAACAAATCCTGAAAGTGGCTTTTGGAGGAAAAAACTTAGAAATTCCTTTTAATGATGAACATGTTTACACTTAAGAAACAATAAATAAAACCAATGCTACGTTTTAAGTTAAGAGGCAAAGCCACACTTCCAAGGTTCAAAGGAGGGTTTTATATTTAAATTGATATTTAAATAGAATGAGCAGTTTGATATTTTGCATTACTTAGTACTTTCCATTCTGAGATAAAGTTCTTAAGATCTTCTGGTTATATTTACTTCATTCCTAAAGGGTTTTAAAATATCTTACATGTAAAAAATTTTGCTAGCCACTCTGTATTTTAGTACCTTCATCCTTAAACTCTTAACTATTTAGTCATTACACTTAAATTTTGCCAGTTTTAATTGGAAACATTACCTCAATATTTTACCCTTTACTATGGTCTGATTGTGTCCTCACAAGATTTGTATGTTGCATCCTAACCCTAAAAGTGATGGTAATAGGAGGTGCTGCTTTGGGGGTAATTAAGTCACGAGGACAGAGCCATCATGAAGGGAATTAGTGTTCTCAAAGAGTCCTCAGAGAGCTCCCAAGCTCCTTCCAATACATGAGAATACAGAAGTAGGCAGTCTTCAGCTCAGGAGAGGGCCTTGACCAGAATGTAACCATGCACAATGATTCTGGACTTCCAACCTTCCAAACTGGGAGAAATAAATGTCTGTTTATAAACTACCCAGTCTGTGGTGCTTTAGTATGGTATAAAGCAGCCTAAACAGACTAAGATACAATTCTAGACATAAAAATGCAGTGAATATATATATATATATATATATATATATATGTAAAATATCTAGCACAATTCCTGGCATATATTTAGAATAATATAAAATGTTTGGGGTGTGTATGTGTGTGTGTGCTTATATCTTTGTGTATTAGTGTATAGGGGCACATGCAGAGTTAATTCAGGAATAAACGTATATCTGGACAAAAAAATTTGTAAAATGTTTAGCTATAAATAAATTTCTAGAGATTGTATTTGTCCCCCAAACCATGTGAAGATTTTATTGAATAATATGTTAATTTTGTTCCTTCTTTTTCCTTTCACAATTTATGTTGTTCATTATTTAGTTGCTAAGTCAAGCTGTGTTCTTGGTAACCTCATGGACTGCAGCATGCCAGGCTTCCCTGTCCATAACTTATATCAAGTAATTATTTGCATGGAAATACCAACCATGTTGGATAACATGCAGGTCTTAATGGAATTTGTGAACCTGCTTAATTTATATTCCCTTGGCGTCTACAAGACTTCTTAGTGGTCATGAAGGAGTTATGGAGGGAATCACTCAAATCCAGCATGAGTCATTTAGACAACACTTTTCAGAATCACACCTAACCAAAAAATGTACAATTCTATTTGGGGATCATGTGTTATCCTGATGTGTTTGAATTCTTTATGTACATCTTATCATGTTATAATTAACCTTCAACTTGTTTCCCAGATAAGTGATGTTTACTTTCTTTCTCTTTGAAGGAAAATTCATATAGCTTCTCTTAGATATATTTCCAGTAAAACATTTCTCAGAGCTTAACAGCTCTCAACTTGATAAAGATTTCCATCATTAAACAGATTGCAATGTTATAAACAAATTTCTGCATTAATAGCTTTCCTACCAAAATACCAGTGACAAAGTTTGAAGATGTGAGTCCACATGTATTTGAGTCTATTTCTTTGCCATATTAAATATAGTTTTATTTAGATCACAGTTCGTAGAAGACACTTAAAAGGCTCAATATTTTTGCTAAAAACACAAATGCTTAAGATGGAGGCATTCTTACATAAGACTAACAATTTTCATACAGATTATGATTAAAGGATCCAGACGGCTTTTGTCCTTGTTTTTCTACCCCATGTCCATCACAATATCTTAGCAGAGTACTGTATATTCAGTGGACAGTTAATAAAAATTAACTAGGGTTCTTATCAGCTATATGGAGACTTTATAGCATGAATAATAGTAGAAATATAAACAAGTGATGTTTTAAAGCTAAATGACATTTATATGTTTTGGATCAATGTTTTCTCCCTCTGTGTAATGTACTTGATATAATATTTAAGAAAATATAAAATACTGTGTACTGATCACAGAGCCTTTATATTTCCTTTGGTCATTTCTTTCCAACTGAAAGGTATTCTTTGAATCTGAGATCCAATTATCATCATTTGAGGAAAGATTCACACTATCAATTTAATATAAATTTTTTTAGCAGTCTACATGATACATGAAGGGAATAAAACTATGTCCTTATTTGGTGTTAAATTGTCTACTTCATGTAATAAGCAAATGTTGAAAATGAGCAGAGGATGTTCTGTACAATTTTTCTCAAATGACACAGATTGGATGTCCAGTAATTGGCTCCAGATTTGATTTCTGGTCAATTACTCACATTTGAGACCACATTTTATGTATCAAGTTTAGCCTCTCTTGCTTGAGCTTTTTCCCATTTAATAAGCACTTTCTATTTATGTAATGCCTATATCTGAAAAATTTAATATAACTCAGATTTCTCATTAATTCTGGTGATATAACTGTGAATTAGATGAGTATGCCTTTGCAGTGATGGAAACTGAGGTAGAGATAGTTGGAGTGGGCCTCATACAATCTCACCATCTCTCATTTGTAAAGATCTGCCTTCAAGGAGGAATTGTCACCTCATATCCATTCAACACTGGTAGGTCACCATATTCAAAAGTTTCCATAGTCACTGTCCCAAGTTTTTATATTTTGAAGCTCATTAGCTGAGAGAGATGCTTCAGTTTTTGCTACTGCATGTACATCTGGCAAGAAAAATCTCTGCACTCAGTAAAACAGGAGTGAGGAAAAAGAGTGACTACTCAAGAGCCTCACTGGCGAAAACAGGGCAAATTTTCTTTCCTAGTTATTAATCCATTATATCAGGTTGTAAAGCAGGCACAGTTAGTCCTCAACAGAGGTCTAGTTTCTAAATGTCTCAGACAACAACATATGCCAGCAACAAAGCTCAGGATCTTGGTCTAATAGTGAGGTCCTTGAAATCCGAAGAATGGCATTTCAATTTTCAATATAGTCACTAAAATAAAGGCTTTGAGCATTCGATGGGAAGCAGCGAGATGACAACGAAGCCCTTACAACTGTGTATTTCTCAGTCCATTATTTTTCCAAATACAAAATGAAAATAATAAACATAAAGTCTCAGGTATTACTGTTCAATAATCACTCTGAAAAGAGGAAAGCAGGCATCTATACTGAAATGTGTCCCCCTAGAGAAACCTCCTTTTTAAAGAGAGATATGTAATGTGAAATGATGCACCAAAGGAAATATTAGCAAAAGTAGGAATGATGCCAAACTTAACCAAACAGTAGGAATTAAACTGATCATTAAATGATATTAAAGAGTTGATATGGAAACACAGCATGTCAATTCCAGTTTTTAATCTGTAGCAGAGCCTGACTTCCCAATACTTGCTTTAAGATTCTATTGTTTTGAAGAGTCATTTCTGAGATTCCTTTCATACATTATAACTTTTGCCTTCTCTGCTGCTGCTGCTGCTAAGTCGCTTCATTCGTGTCTGACTCTGTGCAACCCATAGACGGCAGTCTAAATTTGAACCAAGTTACTAATTATAGTATTAGAATGCTATCTTAAATTTTATATTTTTAGAAAATAAAAAGTACTAGCATACCTAATGAATGACTCTAAAATTTGTAAAACTCTGAATGTGTTATATGTATTTAATAACACCACAGTTAGTATAATTTAGTAATATTATTTGAATAAAACAGAAAAAAGTGCTCATAGCACATATTTATCATACTCTTCAAGAAAGAGGTAAAGGAAACCACCTACAATATATTCAGGAAAAAGGAAAGTAAGCATCATGGTTTACAGTTAGAGATGTAGCACAGGCCAGTGTTGGCTCCCTGCAATGAAATGTGAACTTCTTTGAAATATGTGAAATAATACAAGCAGAGATGATAGATGGAGGAGAATTTCTGCTTGAAACAATGCATAGAAGGAATTATCCAAATCACCCTCTGTGAAAGCATGCTGTAGCTGTTGTTCTCTTTGTAAAAGCAAGAGGAGAAAATCAATATATAGTAACAGAATATATTTTTAATAGTTTAGGTTTTTCTGGTTTGTTTTTCCAAAAATGTTTTTGCAACGTGACAAATTGAACTTGTGGAACTTGGGTCTAGACTGATACTGTTGAGATCTTAACATTTTGGTTTTTTCAAGTACAAAATGAGTGGGATGCAACATACCAGGGTTTTCTAGATAATTACTGCCCCAGAAATACTGAGGGTACTTGGTAAATTTCAGATTCCAGACATCATTAAAGATCTACTACTCAGTACCTTTTGCTACTATAACAAATTAACCACAAAATTTGTTAAAACAAGACAAATTCTGGAGGTCAGAGTCTGAAAAATAGGTCTCACTGGGCTAACGTCAAGGTGTGAGCAGGGCTGTTTTTGTTCTGGAAGCTCTAGGAACAACCTGTTTTCTTGTCTTCTCCAGCTTCTAAAGGCTTCCATCATTCCCTGGATCTTTGCCTCCTCTTCTATCTTCAAAGCTAGTAGAGTCACATCTTCAAATCTTTCTCTTTCTGCTACTAAAGTCACATGACCTTTTTTTGATTTTGACCTCCAGTTGCCTTCTTTTAAGGACACTCGCAGCACGCCAGGCCTGCTGAGATTCATGGCGTCGCAGAGTCGGACACGACCGAGCGACTGAACTGAAGGACACTCGTGATTATATTAAGTCCACCTGGATAATCTAGGATATGCTTGATGTCTCAAATCCTTAATTTACTCACATGTGGTATACATATTTTTATGTAAGGTAATATAAGTAAGGTTTAGAGATTAAGACTTCAACATCTTTAGGGCCATTTTTCTGTTTACCAGGTCAAATTTTGGTAGAACTAGATAATCTGACTTAGCAATTAAACTCTGTATTCAGCAACATTTTTGTTAGTACATACAACTATTTACTTATTGATTCATCTATATAATCATTAATTTATTCATTATTAACAAGCATTTGTTTCATACCTGTTCGATGTGAACCACACAGTCGGTCCATGGAGACACAAAATGAATTAAAAAAGAAATGTCTACCCTCACTTCATCGAGCTTAATTGTTCAATTTTTTTTAAACTGAATTCATGTATTTATTGCCTAATATATGCAAGGTGTGGTCCACTTACAAACAATTAGACATGCTCATGTAGTAGACAGAGTATGTATGTATTGTTTTCATTGAAATTACAGTTATTATTTCAGAAGTGGTTTGTAAGATAGCATAGACATCCATAGGAATATAACATAAATTTGCAAAGTAAGAAACAACAAAAAAAATGAAGTCTGTGAAACTACAATCTAGGGAGATACACTGAGCAATTGACATAGTACGAGGGTGTCAATAACATCAAATTTAGCCCATTAGAAGAATAAGGAGCTCTTTTCTCTCTGCACCCAATGGAGATTAATTTAAAAATGTGTATTTTATGTGTGTTCCTCACCTCTTTTGATAAAATAAAAGTGCTAAAAGTGGTCACCTGGGGGTGGTTTTTACTTTACTTTCTATTCTCTTTTCTGAAAATAAACATGTTGCATAACTTCTACTGCACATAGACTAGCAAAATAGGCATTTTGCTATTTGGATTCCTGGCCAAGTGATTCCATTAAAGGATGTTCAATTAAAGGATGTGTTTTCTGTAATTATCATATCAGAACTGACAGAAAAGTTCCTCTACTTTAAAAATGTTCAAAGTTAGGCAACAATCTGTTAATGCCACGTGATCAGTAAAAATTAGCAAGTTTCTGAAAGTAAGCAATAGCTCTCATCCTCCATAGGCAGGTTTCTCTGAAATCAAGCTCCAGGAATTCTCATTTGTCTCAGGCTCACTCTGTTTCTCTAAGCTTCTGTCTTCCCTGATGCTCCCACCTTTTTTTCATTTGTTCATTTGCTTGTTTTTACCATAGCTACTGTCCACTCTTCCTCCCCTGGGATAGCAGCAGAGATGTTTTGGGTATGAGTGCAGCCCCACATCACATGAGAAATTCTTACTTCTGTTTTCTCTTAAGTTACTCCCTGCTTTGAAACTGTTTCCTAGGTATTTATGTATCCTTTTGAGTTTGCTTCCTGCTTTGAACTTTCCCTGAGCTCTCTGTTTCTTCAAATGTCTCTACTGTGCTTTTGATTTTCTTAACAATGTGATGAAGAAAACCTGATGAGATGATTTGAGTTGTGTTGATATATACAACTGGCTTTATATGATTCCACTTTCAGAAAACATGTTTAATAGGAGCCATAAATACTAAAAGCCTCTCAATCACCTGTCCATTAATATATTCAGGATGCCGAGCCATGCTAAGTCAATTCACTCATGTCCAATTCTGTGCAACCCAATGGACTGTAACCCTCCAGGCTCCTCTGAACATGGAATTTTCCAGGCAAGAATACTGGAGTGGTTTGCCATTTCCTTCTCCAGGGGATCTTCCAGATCCAGGGGCAGAACCTGCATCTCTTGAGTCTCATGCATTGGCAGGTGAGCTCTTTATCGCTGCTGCTGCTGCTGCATCGCTTCAGTTGTGTCTGATTCTGTGCGACCCCATAGACGGCAGCCCACCAGGCTCCCCCATCCCTGGTATTCTCCAGGCAAGAACACTGGAGTGGGTTGCCATTTCCTTCTCCAGTGTATGAAAGTGAAAAATGAAAGTGAAAAGTGAAAGTGAAGTCGCTCAGTCGTGTCTGACTCTAGTGACCCCATGGACTGCAGCCTACCAGGCTCCTCCATCCATGGGATTTTCTAGGCAAGAGTACTGGAGTGGGGTGCCATTGCCTTCTCTGTCTTTATCACTAGAGTCATCAAAAGTAAAACATGATGTATCTGTCTGAAGAATACATTTCACTTCATTTTAAGTAAATGAAAGCACTGCTTTTGTTTTATTCAATAGAATATACAATTTATGTTGGATTCTTTATGTTGGAGCCAAGTCTCCAATATATTTTGTCCTTGTGATAGTTCGTTTCAGGGTCACAGAGATCTAGAACCCTACAGAAAATATAGTTAACTCTTTGCCTATTACAGATATTTCTTTAGAAAAGTTTGGGAGTAACTCTCTAAAAAGAGTGGGATTTAGCTTTGTTGAACAATTGTTCAGAAGCCCTCATGATACTCTTGTATCAACCTTAGAAATGGAGAAAGCAGAGGTTAGCTTTGAATTCCACATTTTGAGTAAATTTGTGTAACTACCTCTTCAGTGATAAGAGAAACAGTTGAGAAGCAGAGATATTAGAATAAAAATGACTGCAAAAAATGGGATAATGCAAGAGCATTTTTTAAAAATTCTTGCCAGCATCTATCACACTTGCAGCAACTTTAAGTGTGACAAGTTTTCAGATCTGTGGGTTAAGAGGGAATCAGACTATGCAAGTTAGATGAATATGACATTATTTAGAACCACACCCTCATTTTACAGATGAGAAAATGAGGTGTGGAGAAGGTGAAGAGATTTTTCTTTGATCTCACATCCCCTTCTTGGAAGAAGTAAGCAGTGTATTAAGGGAATTAATAAGTATTTTTATTATAATTAAAATAAAATAAATTGAGTCAACTTAAGGTAAAATGGAAATTTATTAGATCATGTAAGCCAACCATAAAATGAGTGGCAGTTGAGTAGCACTGAGGGTAGCCTGGGAGTCAGGACTTGGATTGAGTTAGGGCTGTGTCTTCTCTCTGCTTTACTTCACAGATCAGCTTCATGTTCCCTTTATGTGTGTGGACTTCTTCTGAACATCAAAAATATGGCACTAGGTGTCTTGTTCTTTTATTCTAACAGCCTTTCACCTACAAAGAAAATCTAGTCTTCCTGTTGCAGAATTTAAAATCAGAGGGAAGAAGTCTAGCTGGTTTGGTTCAAGTCATTTGACCATTGATTGCTTGGACCAAAGAGAGATAAATTAGATTAATTTTCTCATCCTGTGTAGCCAAAAAAAGAAACCATTTTTAAAGAAAATGAGGAGAGGGTGTTGGGCAGATAAAACAATTCCCTGGGGTCTGAAATTGGAGAGGGAACAAATCTAGGATTTCTGAAGGACACATTTTACACTCTGGCTAGAATATCTTACACCCAATGTGTTCTGATTTTATCTACCCAGAATGTTCATTAGAGATATAAGTTTTAATTGGGATGTCAAATCAGCTGAGGTTAGAAGCATCATTTTTGCTTCAATTATCTTTCCTTTTAAAAAATCCTTTTAAAAATTTGATGAAACCTGATAGCCATATATTGTATGAAACAATGTATACAGATAAATGAAATGGTCATTTCAGATTACAGCACATGAGCCATTTATTTTTCAGAAATTGTATAATTTAGGTTTTTTCCCCCAAAATGCTGTTTTCCCTACAACTATTTTGATGCATGCTTCAAAAAGTCCTTATTTATTTTGAAATACAAATCAGGATGATATTTAAATTAAATGAATCTATCTCTGCTATTCATACAAGAACTTTATCTTGTGACAGAGTGTCTTAGAGCCCTTTAGTTTTCAAAGCAGTAAGCTGTTGCTTCCCATAGACATGTGTCCTATGTCTACAAGAAATGCATCAATCCTTTTAATTGGATAGGACATTGATAAGGATCAGTCAAATATTATTTTTCCAATTTCTGTAATCAGTGTGCTAACTGTGGTTAGAATAATTTTTAAAAATTATTCCATCAGAGCTGTTGTTTTTCTGACTGTATATGAAATTTGAAAGTTTGATTTCAATATGGGGAAGAAAAAAAAAATAAAGCAGCTGTCTGACTTCTATCTCCAAATGGGGTATAGAAATATAACATATGTATATTCTTTAATAACAAAAGGTTATATATAGAGTCCAGCTTTAGTGAACCTTAGCCAACCCAATGTAGTGTTAATTATGGGTTCTATTTAGAATAAAAAGAGGCAGCAAATTGCAGCAAAAGTGCTTTGTGGACATAATCAGGCCACTGAGCTCGACTCTAATCTCTGTGATCTTCAGAGTAGCATTGTCATAGATACTAGGACACTTCCTCCTCTTTCACAGCTTTGGTTCTTTTGTACTATAGAGTAATATAAAGGAAAAAGTAAAGGGAAAAAACCATTTCACAAAGAAAGAAATTAATCTTGCAGTATTTTATTAGCCAAATGGTGACCACTAGGTCATAAGATAATATTGATCTTTCACTTGCTCTCAGAGAAGGAAACCTTCACTCCATCTTACTAACTAAAATAATAGAGTACCTTCTTCAATCCCCTCTCAGATTAAATACCTCTTGTTAACATAGCAACCTACATGTATAAAGGACCAAGACAAGATGCTCCCGATTCTGTCTTGCTTAAGTATCCTGTCTGCTATTTGCTATTCCATGATTTCTAACTATAGTAAATGAAGCATGTCATGTTACCATTTTCAAATCCTTTAATTATTCCTCCTGCACTTGAAACTGCAATGAGAGCTAGAAAGACAACACATTATCAGCTGTAACTTGTTTTAAATCTCTCCATCTGGAATATTGTATCTTCATTCTTATAACTGAGTAAGAATATCATCTGAAAATCCAAGGTTAGTATTTCCACCATTTTATAAAATTGTAATTCAGTCTTCTCAGATAGATATAGAATAAAAGAAAGAGAATATGAAGGAATGAGTGGTCCAGAGGAAAGACCATGAACTTTAGAGTGGGACAGACCTGTTTCTAATCTCAATCCTGCATATTATACCAAAAAGAATTTAGGTTAGTCATTTCCATATCTGTAGACTAGACCATTCAGGTATTACCTAAATCAAATCCCTTATGATTATAAAGTGGAAGTGACAAATAGATTCAAGGGATTAGATCTGATAGACAGAGTGCCTGAAGAACAATGGACAGAGGATCGTGACATTGTACAGGAGGCAGTGATCAAGACCAACTCCAAGAAAAAAAAATTCCAAAAAGATTGCCTGAGGAGGCCTTGCAAATAGCTGTGAAAAGAAGAGAAGCAAAAGGCAACGGAGAAAAGGAAAGATATACCCATTTGAATGCAGAGTTCCAAAGAATAGCAAGAAGAGATAAGAAAGTCTTCTTCAGTGATCAATGCAAAGAAATAGAGGAAAACAACAGAATGGGGAAGACTAGAGATCTCTTCAAGAAAATTAGAGATATCAAGGGAACATTTCATGCAAAGATGGGCTCGATAAAGGACAGAAATGGTATGGACCTAATAGAAGCAGAAGATATTAAGAAGAAGTGGCAAGAATACACAGAAGAACTGTACAAAAAAGATCTTCATGACCCAGATAATCACGATGGTATGATCACTCACCTAGAGCCAGACATCCTGGAATGTGAAGTCAAGTGGGCCTTAGGAAGCATCACTATGAACAAAGCTAGTGGAGGTGATGGAATTCCAGTTGAGCTATTTCAAATCCTAAAAGAGGATGCTGTAAAAGTGCTGCACTCAATATGTCAACAAATGTGGAAAACTCAGCAGTGGCCACAGGACTGGAAAAGGTCAGTTTTCATTCCAATCCCAAAGAAAGGCAATGCCAAAGAATGCTCAAACTACCACACAATTGCACTCAACTCACATGTTAGCAAAGTAATGCTCAGAATTCTCCAAGCCAGGCCTCAACAGTATGTGAGCCATGAACTTCCAGATGTTCACGCTGGATTTAGAAAAGGCAGAGGAATCAGAGATCAAATTGCCAACATCCATTTGATCATAGAAAAAGTGAGAAAGTTCCAGAAAAACATTTACTTCTGCTTTATTGACTATGCCAAAGCCTTTGACTGTGTAGATCACAGCAAACTGTGGAAAATTCTTAAAGAGATACCAAACCACCTGACCTGCCTCTTGAGCAATCTGTCCACGGGTCAAGAAGCAACAGTTAGAACTGGACATAGAACAACACTGGTTCCAAATTGGGAAAGGAGTATGTCAAGGCTATATATTGTCACCCTGCTTATTTAACTTAAATGCAGACTACATCATGAGAAATGCTGGACTGGATGAAGTTGGAATCGAGATTGCAGGAGAACTATCAATAATCTCAGATATGCAGATGACAGCCACACTTATGGCAGAAAGCGAAGAAGAACTAAAGAGCCTCTTGGTGAAAGTAAAAGCAAGGAGAGTGAAAAAGTTGGCTTAAAACTCAACATCCAGAAAACTAAGATCGTGGCATCTGGTCCCATCACTTTATGGCAAATAGATGGTGAAACAATGGAAACAGTGACAGACTTTATTTTGGGGGGGGCCTCCAAAATCAATGCAGATGGTGACTGCAGCCATGAAATTAAAAGACACTTGCTCCTTGGAAGAAAAGTTATGACCAAACTAGACAGCGTATTAAAAAGCAGAGACATTACTTTCCTGACAAATGTCTATCTAGTCAAAGTTATGGTTTTTCCAGTGGTCATGTATGGATGTGAGAGTTGAACCATAAAGAAGGTTGAGCCCAGAAGAATTGATGCTTTTGAACTGTGGTGTTGGAGAAGACTCTTGAGAGTCCTTTGGACTGCAAGGAGATCCAGTCAGTCCATCCTAAAGTAAATCAGTCCTGAATATTCACTGGAAGGACTGATGCTGAAGCTGAAACTCCCATTCTCTGGCCACCTGATGGGAAGAACTGACTCCTTGGAAAAGACCCTGATGCTGGGAAAGACTGAAGGTGGGAGGAGATGGAGACGACAGAGGATGAAACGGTTGGATGGCATCACCAACTCAATGAACATGAGTTTGAGTAAACTCCAGGAGTTGGTGATGGACAGGGAGGCCTGGTGTGCTGCAGTCCATGAAGTTGCAAAGAGTCAGATACAACTGAGCAACTGAACTGAACTTCCATATCTGGGTCTCTGTTTCTCTATTTTCAAAACAAAGTTATTGATAGAAGCTTCCTCAGATCATTGAGATGATTTAATGAGACTGCACCTATATGTCTTCTAGCACAAAGTGAACTAAAGTACAAAAAAGGTAGCAAATAATCTAAACTATAGTCTTTCCTCCCTTTTGATAGTCACAAGACAGAGTAGACATGAGAACCACACCCTAATTTGGGATGATGGTCGAAGTAAAACTTCAGAAACATGATATCTCCTCAGATAAATCTGAAATTTCTCTTGGTATATTGACACTGATTCCAATGAGCCAAACCCAGATGTTGTTTCCGTAAGCAGCTGGTTGTCTTCCCTGAACAGTCCATCAGTCTCTTGAATCCTTCTGTCAGCTGGTCAGCACAGCTGTTCTCTTAGCAACATCTGGAGAAGGCAGCTTGACGAGGGAGCCCCACTGAGCTTTCTAGGGTAAGTCTGATTTATAAACCACTTGAAAGAGCTGATCTTTTAAATGTCTAAACTCCCTGGATTTACCTTAAGAAAGCAGGTCTGGGGACTGGGGAGCATTATGCATCAGTGTTTCCTCAATGTCTTCTGTTGCTTCAGGACTCAGATGTAACCCAACTGAGCTCAGTGATCATGTGAACTCTCACACTTCCCACTGGTGATTGAACAGGATGTTAGAGCACAAAAGCCATCTGTCTCTCCCAAGAATTCCCTTCCCAGGCACCTAACAGCCTTGGAAAAAGACACAAATGCTTCTTTACAGTCACTTTTCCTAAAATCAGCCCCAGATAGCCCCTAATTTCTAACAGAAATAAACTTTAAAGCAGCTTCTGGGTTACTATTCCATAATTGTGTTATATTCTGAGAAGTAAATTTTAAGTCATCAAGGTCAGGCTGATATGTTAGCAGTCATTTTCTAGCTGCCCTGGGGAGGGGTAGCCCAGGGCCCTCTACTCTGTGTCATCTGACAGGGGTTCTAATCCCAGCTCTGTCACTAGGCAATTATGTGAACTTATGTGAATCATTCAACAGCTCTGGACCTAAGGGCCCTCATCTATGCAGACTAAATTATTTCTGAGCTCCCATCCAGGACTAAGATTCTATCATCTGTACCCTCAATTTGCTATTACTTGGAGAGCCAGGCAGATTGAATGTTCTCTCAGAAGTGCTAACTGTCCTTACTGAGAACACTTGCACACAAGCTTATTAGGTAAATAAAAAAAAGTTTCTCTTTGCAGGAAAAACCTCTTGGCACTATGGCTTCATATTAATATTTAATGCATTAATTTTATAAAGTTTATGCACCTAACATTTCTATTTCTTCCATTTTATTCAGCATATGTGGGTTTTGTGAGCTTGATATGCTAGACAAATATATCTCCATGACTTATATACATAATTTGTCAGCCATGGGGCTTTTTAAAATACTTTCAAATGGGGGCTTCCCATTCAATAATTTTCTTTTATCTATTTAGCAATAATTTCATACTTACTTTGATGCCCATATTACACTTATGAATAGTTCAGTATTTTCAAATGTTATACATATTGCATCTGTATCTATAATGAATCATTTATTCATCAATTGTATTACCAGTAGATAATGATAACTTGCATATACCAGAACTGAAGCTAATAGTCTTGAATGGATTTCTTCATTGACACAGGCCTAGTCATGCTCATGTGTTAAGATGCCAGTTATTGTAGATCACAGCTTATACTACCTTTCATCCTGTGCACTGCATGGTTATACAGCTTAAATTCACATCTTTCTAACATTATATAGGATTTCCACAAGACTTCATTGGAGTAAATTGCTGGATATGATACAATAATAGCTGCAAACTCCTGGCATCCTGGGCTCAAGATGAATGACGATAGACCCGAGGCTAATCATTTCCATAATTCCACTTTCACTGCAGCTGTGAAAAGACTTAGACAAAAACATGCCAATGATCCATTTGAAATACTTTTGCATTTATATATGTTATGGTTGAGACAGGTGGAACCTGGTTTATTCTGATCTAATTATTCTATATCTGCTGTTTATTTCATGCTTTAATTTGTTAAAATTATTGAGCTCTCTCATAAAACCTGGTATTCATAGCCACAATAATAATAGATCCTGCAGAACCCATTTATAATTAAGGAAGCTGGACTAATCATAGCTTTATCTGTCTATAGAGATATATCTGATCTTAACTGCAAGAATTTACTCTTTCCTGTATTTGAATTATCCATGGAAAGGAATATAACCCCAAATAAAAGAACATCTAGCTTATCATCTCAAGGTTCTTGGGGGAGTCTTCTTAGGTACATTGACAATAATTTATGGAGAAGACACAGAGAAAGAAGATGCTCAACCTCTTATGTAATAAATCAATCTTAATATGCTAATAAATCTCAGTAAATCTAATATACTACTAGTAAATCTACTTATGTAGTAAATAAATAGATGTAAGTACCAATGTCATCTGTGGAGTACCCATAATAGATCAGGTACTCTGTTGCATATGATATATGATGGAGGCTGAGTTAAGGTCTCAAAGGGCTCAAGTAGTAGAATAAACAGAGACAAATAGATGCCAGTTAGTATGACTAGTGCTCTTTAAATGTCAAGTACAAATATCTACCATGATGCTGAGTGTACATGAGGGCAAGGAAGGCTTCACAGATAAGAAACATTTTTTGGATATCCAAAAGAATGTTTTTGGATGGAATGAAGGATATTGTCATAGAGGCAACAGTAAGTTAAGGGAATGCATCTTGACTTACATATGCCAACTTTTGTGAATTTAATCAATATGAATCTGTTAATCAAGACTAGTTCATGGGTAAGCAAGTTTTTAACTAAGGCACTATTCCACATCCATAAACCAGAACATAGAACTTAGGGTCAGTGTTGAGTTTGCTTACCAGGGGGTGCTGGTGGTAAGGAACCTGCCTACTATTATAGGATATCAAAGGGAGGCAGGTTTGATTTCCTGGTGGAGAAGATCCCCTGGAGGAGTGCATGGCAACCCACTCCAGTATTCTTGCCTAGAGAATCCCATGGACAGAGGAGCCTGGCAGGCTATAGTCCATAGGGTTGCAAAGAGTTGTATGAGTCTGAAGTTATTTAGCACGCACCAAGCCACATTACTCAAAGCCACCTCATATCTTTCTATTTTTCTTTTTTAGCATCCCTGCAGCTATAAAACATATAGATCAAGTAAATAATGAATTCAAGAAACAATAATAACAGCAATGCACACATGTCTATGTATATTGCATATGCATTTAGAATTGGGTATGCTTAGTCCTTGCTTCTAAGATAAACAAAGAAGACATTCGTGTTAACAAAAAATGTCCAGTGCTATATGATATATGATTTAGTAGGTAAACATAGAAGAAACATTAAGAACACAGGTGGAAAGATGCTCATATTCGCTCAGATTTTATTTAAGTGAGTGATTCTGATGGTATGAGCTTTTGCATAATTACTCTCCAGTCAATGAAAGGCCAAAATAGAGAATTGATTTTAAATGTCCACTAAATCCATCTGGAGGCACCCAAGCAATATTCAAACGACAAACCAAATGAAGTATTTATAGAACAGCTGGTTTCAGAATCATACACATGATATATATCCCACGTGTCTTCTTAAATACATCCCTTAGCATCACTGATCATACAGACTGTGGATGAACAAATCTAAAATCACTACCAACATGTTATTAAAATTGGCTGAATGCTTTCGTCGAGAAAATGCCAACCCCAGTGAAAATTCACTGGAGTTTGAAGAAGTCTTAAAACTTTTGTTGGTATTGGTTTCTATAAATAGGAAAGACAAGAAAAAGTAAAACCTGTTGTAACCAACAAAAGAAAAATTTCATGCAAAGATGTAAAACTATGGCTTTGAAGAAGAAAACATTGAAATTGAGAAAATATGTATAGCACTTTTTATTGTAATCAAGATGGGAAATCTACTTAAATGATCTTGAGTAGGAAACTGTGGCTGTATACAGACAAATGTGGATAATATGATCCAATAACAGGAATGGCTGAATTTTAAATAATTTTTCTTTATAATTGTTATGTCTCAGTGTCACCATTGTTTTTGTTTTCATGAATTTATTTGTTCACATATCTGTTTATCCAGCCTTAATTAGGTTTTTTCTATGTATATTCATTCAACATTCGTTGTGTTTATGCATGCTGGTCTATTTTGCTATATTCTGAGGATTTAGAAATTCTCATTAAGGAGGATAGAAGGACTAGAGCATTTTAACCTGAAATTATCATGTGAGAGACAATGTTGTCATTGAAGAATTATTTCACCTTTTATCTGGCATGTTGTTGTTATTGTTATTAATCAGAGAAGACTGATGAAACTTTATAGTATCCAGAAGTAACAAGTAGTTCCTTGAATTTACCTGCTTGATGGGACAAGGGAATATGTGAACACTGTTCATTAGAAGCACATCTAATTAGTTAGTAGAGAATAAAATTATGTGTCCATCCACTCCATGTGAAATAGTAGAGAATAAAATTATGTGTCCATCCACTCCATGTGAAATAGTTCTCAACACTCAAAATTCTTCAATGAGAACTTATTTTTTTTAAGATTCAGACCATATTAGTTGAAGGTTATGAAAAGAGACAGTGTCAACATCATCTTTATCTAGCTAGTTCATAGAAAGTTAATAGGCTAATATTTAAAACATTCCCCCTACCCACAAACCTCTTGATCTTCTTGTCTTTTGAATTCATCCTTCATTCTGATGTTAAATCTCAAGTACTATCTCACAAAGGAAAATTGCTAAGTTTTTAACCTCAAGAGCCTGAAAGAAAACATACAAAGTCTTCTAAGCACATCAGCTACATTTCTCTGAAGTGTACTTGACATGGGGGAGATGACTGACACTTACATCCTGATGACAACAAGAACTGAGAGAAAGTAAACATGCTATCACATATTTGCTTTAATGAATCAAGCATCTGTTGAGTGATGTGGCTTGGAGTCCTTACTCAAAAAGTCAAAATACATTAGCCATAAAATACTACAACAAGCATGTTTCTTGATTCATCACTTTATTTTTTGCATATTTGGTACCTAAGAAAATCTTTATAAAGGCAAGCCATTTTACTTAACATTGGTAGAGTATTCTTTTTTGTTTGTTTATTTTATTGAAGTAGTTGATCTATAATGCTGTGTTAATTTCTACTGTGAAACAAAGTGATTCAGTTATGCATATATACACCTTTCTTTTCATATTCTTTTCCACCATGGTTTATCATAGAATACTGAATATGGTTCTCTGTGCTATAAACTAGGATATTGTTTTTTGTCCATTCTCCATATAATTGTTTGTATGTGCTTGCCACAAACTCCCAGTGCATCCACCCCCATCCCCACTCTGGCACCCACAAGTGTGTTCTAGTGTTGATAGGGTATGCTCACATGTATTTCTAATTTGCAGTGTGATTTCAAATATTATCTGTACAACAGATTTAGTTCTACCCAGGTAGCTTTGCTTCCAAGTATTACAATGAAGAGCAAAATATATAAGACACAACTGTGGCTGTAACTGTGCTGATTATTTAACTGTGGAGGCCTGTCTAGAGACAAATATCTACAATAAAAGGATGTGCATGCAAAGAGACAGATGATTAGTTCAACTGAGAAATTTTTTTCTGACTTCTAGAACTGAAATGCTCAATTCTTTTCTAATTCTATACCAGCTATTTCATTATTTAGAAAAGGTCTTGCTCAAAGTACATGTCTGCCTCTTCTTCCATATTATTACATGATCATTAGATGCTGCTGCCTAGGGAACATACAAATGAAATGATATGAGAAGTGGAGGAGTTTCAGCAGACAAGATGATAAAATGCTTTGAGGGGAACTGGCTCAAAGAAAAACAGCAAAAAGGCCTATGGTTGAAGCAGCCTTCATAAAGAACACTATAACTCAACTGCCACAGGTTACTGGGCTCTTGGAGGGCTGACAATGATGAAAGAGCAAAGCTGAGTGTATAGTATGACTCAACTCATGGGCTTAAGAATGTACTCTCACGTTCAAGTCCATTTTTCCACATGTTCATCTGGACCCGTTCCCAACAAATGTAGCAATATCATCACTCATTTGTATTTGGAATGCAAAAGTAGGTGGTCACGAGATACCTGGAGTAACAGGCAAGTTTGGCCTTGGAGTACAAAATGAAGCAGGACAAAGGCTAATGATGTTTTGTCAAGAGAACACACTGGTCATAGCAAACACTCTCTTCCAACAACACAAGAGACAACTCTACACATGGACATCACCAGATAGTCGACACTGAAATCAGATTGATTATATTCTTTGCAGCCAAATATAGAGAAACTCCATACACTCAATAAAAACAAGACCTGGAGCTAACTGTGGCTCAGATCATGATCACCTTATAGCAAAATTCAGGCTTAAATTGAAGAAAGTAGGGAAAACCACTAGGACGATTCAGGTATGACATAAATCAAATAACTTATGATTACACAGTGGAAATGATGAATAGATTCAAGGGATTAGCTCTGGTAGACAGACTGCCTGCAGAACTATGGGTGGAGGTTCATAACATTGTACAGGAAGTGGTGACCAAAACTATCTCCAAGAAAAAGAAATGCAAGAAGACAAAGTGATTGCCTGATTAGGCCTTACAAATAGCTGAAAAAGAAGAGAAGCAAAAGTCAAAGGAGACAGGGAAAGATAACACAACTGAATGCAGAGTTCCAGAGAATAGCAAGGAGAGATTTAAAAAAAAAACCCTTCCTAAGTGAACAATACAAAGAGATAGAGAAAAACCATAGAATGGGAAAGACTAGAGGTCTCTTCAAGAAAATTGGAGATACTAAGGGAACATTTCATGCAAAGATGGGCTCAATAAAGGATAGAAAAGGTAAGGACCTAATAGAAGCAGGAGAGATTAAGAAGAGGTGGTAAGAACACACAGAAGAACTGTACAAAACCTGTCTTAATGACCTGGAAAACAATGATGGTGTGGTCACTCACTTAGAGCCAGATATCCTGGAGTGTGGAGTCAAGTGGGCCTTAAGATAAGTATTACTATGAACAAAGCTAGAGGAAGTGATAGAATTCCAGTTGAGCTATTTAAAATCCTAAAAAAATGATACTGTTAAAGTTTTGTACTTAATATGTCATCAAATTTCCAAAATTCAGTAGGGCCCAGGACTGGAAAATGTGTTTTCATTCCATTTCCAAAGAAGGGCAATGCTAAAGAATGTTTGAAGGTGAAAGTGAAGTCGCTCAGTCGTGTCCGACTCTTTGCGACCCCGTGGACTGTAGCCTACCAGGCTTCTACAAGGCTTCTCCGTCCATGGGATTTTCCAGGCAAGAATACTGGAGTGGGTTACCATTTCCTTCTCCAGGGGATCTTCCCAACCCAGGGATCGAACCCGGGTCTCCCGCATTGGAGGCAGATGCTTTAACCTCTGAGCCACCAGGGAAGCCCAAAGAATGTTTGAACTACCATGTAATTGTGCTCATTTCAAATGCTGGCAAGGTAATGCTCAAAATCCTTCAAGCTAAGCTTTAGCAGTACATGACCCAAGAATTTCAAGATGTACAAGCTGGATTTAGAAAAGGCAGAGGGACCAGCGATACAATTGCTATTGGATCATAGAGAAAGCAAGGGAATTCCAGCAGAACATCTGTTTCTGCTTCATTGACTCTGTGGATCACAAAAATCTGTGGAAAATTATTAGTGTTGGGAATACCAGATCATCCTGAGAAACCTGTATTCAGAATAAGAACGTAGAACAATAGACTGGTTCAAAATTATGAAGAGTTCGCCAAGGCTGTATGTTGTCACCCTGCCTATATAACTTATATGCAGAGTGCATCATGGGAAATGCCATGCTGGATGAATCACATGATAGAATCAAGATTGCTGGGAGAAATACCAAAAACAGAAAATATGCAGATGATATCACTCTAATGGAAGAAAGCAAAGAGGTACTAAAGAGCTTCTTGATGAGGGTAAAAAAGGAAAGTGGAAAATCTAGCTTAAACCTTAACATTCAAGAAATCAAGATAATAGTATCTGGTCCCACCACTTCATGGCAAATAGATGGGGAAAAAGTGGAAGAAATGGCAGATTTTATCTTCTTGGGCTCCAAAATCACTGAGGACAGTGACTGCAGCCACAGACCTAAAAGATGCTTGCTCCTTGGAATGCAGCTATGCCGAACATAGTGTATTAAAAGGTAGAGACATCACTTTGTTGAAAAGGTCCATATAGTCAAAGCTATGGCTTTTCCAGTAGTCATGCATGGGTGTGAGAGTTAGACCATAAAGAAGGCTGAGTGCCAAAGAATTGATGCTTTTGAATTGTGGTGCTGGAGAAGACTCTTGAGAGTCCCTTGGACTACAAGGAGATCAAATCAGCTAATCCTAAAGGAAATCAACCCTGAATATTCGTTGGAAGGACTGATGCTGAAGTTGAAGCTCCAGCACTTTGGCCACCTGATGCAAAGAGTTAACTCATTGGGAAAGATCCCGATGCTGGGAAATATTGAGGGCAAGCAGACAAGGGGGCACCAGAGGATGAGATAATTAGATGACATCATCAACACAGTGGACAAAAGTCTGAGCAAACTCTGGGAGATACAGAACAGGGAAGGACAGGGAAGCCTGGTGAACTGCAGTTGATAGAGTTGCAAAGAGTCAAACACAACTTAACAATTGAACAACAAAAACAATCATCACTCAGGAGACTCAAAAGGGTATTGGTCAGCTTTAGTCCATGAGTTTGGAGCAGGGACAGAATGTCTTAAGTTCTGAAAGGAAAATTGAGTTAGAATGATGTTTATTTCCTTTTTTGATAGCCTCCATCTTACCCACTCCTTATAGGTGCTCCACTAGAATATTAAAAAGGAATCAGAGTGATAGTGGAACTCAGAATATGATCAAGAAGTTAAGGCTCAGCAAACCAGTTGGAGGGGGCAGACCAGTTGTTTTTCCTACCAGAGATACTGATGGAGGGAAGGAGATAGGAGAGAGAAAGACAGACAGAGACAGACAGGATGAGCAAGAGAGACAGAAAGGCAGAGAGACAGAGAGAGATCAGAGAGATTCATCAGGAACAAAATGCAGTATCTTTCTATTGTGCATCCTGATGGAAGTTCAAGTTCAACATATGCAAATGATGAGTAACACACAGATGTTTTTTTAAGGCAGTGGTTTTCAACACACAACTGCACTTTAGAACAACTTAGACATGCTAATTTATACTAGTTCAACCTGGGTTCCAACCTAGACCAATTAAATCAGAATTTCTGAAAATATAAATCTCCATATGTAATTATAATATAAAGCAAAGTTGGGAAACTGTTGTCTAAGAGTGTATAGAACAGGATGAGATGCATTTTGGTAGAGTTGAATATTCACTGTTTTTTGCATTTGTTAACATGTTATGGTGATAAATAACATCCATGCCTCAAACACCATAAATGGATATAATGAACAATTGTGAGAGAACCCACTGGCCTCAAGACACTTCAGATAAATATAATGAAGCTTCCTCCAAGTTTAGATATTCTTTACATACTCTGACACAATGACTATCCTACAAGTTAACCATGCAATTTGTTTGTTTATGCCATATATATATATATATATATATATATATATATATATATATATATTTCAGTCCCAAACTCAAGGGACTAGAAAGAGAAGAGAAACTTCAGATAGGTTTTGTGGGATCTGAAACTTCAGAAACATATTCCAGGGATATTAAAATCCTGTGCCCAGAAACACATGGAAAGTAGTGCTAGAAATTAAGGTTGATGTCTTTAGATAGAGATGGCCTAAGCTCCACCAGAGAGCTTCTAAAGGTATTAGTATGGTCCCCAAAAGAATCACTTGTGAGCTTTGCTAGAGCTAGATTTAGAAAACTTCATATTTGGGAAGAGGGTGTAACATAAGCACAACCTTCATTTAACAAAGGATGGGGAGGGACCAGGTATACCTGAGAGGATCAGAATGAATACGTGACCAATAATGGCCATATGTTTCTACAACAGTTGCTAGAGATAAATTTCAGTGTGACTGATTTTACTTTTCATCATCTGTCAGAACTGAGTTTAAAATAGAAATGATTTTGTCACACAGCTCTAAAGTCACACTTCATGCCTGCCTGAACTCGTGGCCTAGATTTGTACCAAATATGGAATGTGTATCAATAACATTAAAAAAGCAAAAGCAACAACAACAAAAAAACTCATACAAATCTATCATCGGATGAACTTTTCTGAGTCTCCTTAGACTGATGATAATCTAGACTTCAAATAAATAAACTTTGCTGTGTTCGATCTCTCATATGAAATCTCCTTGAATATTTGCCCTGTTTCTGGATTGTGTGTACTGCCTCTTGTTTCACAGTTCTCCTCTCTGTTTTTTTTCAGTGTCAACCTCAACTTGGACTTCCTTTATGCTATGGCTTTTAGGTGGATTCTGGTATGTCAAGTCACCTAACTGGAGACCATGAAACTCATGTATTAGGCAAATTCAAATTCAAATCTATTTATATAGCGTTAGCCAGCAAAAAAATGAGCAGTCACACAAAGTTTTACCATATTTTACTATGTTTAGTGAACTAAACATGGTCAGATACAAAATACTTCAAACTAGCTTGTTACAGAGTTGTATTTTCAATATATTAATTGATTGCAGTACTGACTTTTCCCTTAGGGAGACCAACAAAAGTGGGTCTGGATAGGAGCAGTGAGAAGGTCAATTGGTAGCTAAAATTAGATAAAGAGGGAGAATGATTTGGGATCAGAAGAGAGCTGGGTCCCCTCATTGCAGAACAAGGAGCACAGCAAAATCTTCAGGGATGAGCTGCCTCAGAACAAGGATGCCCTGCCTTTCAGTAATTTCTGTGTGCCTGCAGCCCCAGCATCACCACCACCCTCCCCCCAACCCTAACCACACACACAAACAAGTGAAAAAAAAGCACAAAGGACAAAGGGTAGAAAACCCAGATTCCCTGAGAGGAAGTGAGTGCATAGAGCACCTTGACCTCCATTTCTGAAAGTGTGGTGACATATTTTATCTTGACCATTCCTTCAGCTAACAACTGTTTTTATCGAAGGTGAAAAGTAGATGATGCCATAGACAGATTCAAAATTACAGTGACTGAAGAAGATGGAAATACACAAGCGTCTTTCTCTCATAAAGCGTACTTAAGCTTCAGGTTGCAGTACTATTGGCAAGCTAAAGAATTGAGGGGGAGGAAGAGGGAGAGAGCATTGCTACTCAAGTATAATGAAACTGAGCTGAAACAGTGGGGGTGTGTCCCTACAGGTTGGGTCAGCAGTGCCACTGCTAAACAAGACAACATGCACACACACACACACGCAAAGCTAAGCTTTTACTTTCTGTCTCACAGCTCCCAGTATCTTCTATGCCAGTTGCAAATAAGAATATATTCCTGAGCAAGGCAGAAACCATTCTGTTAATAAATGCCTGTGGGATGAAGGTCAGCATCTGCTCAGTCATTTGAGTTTGATAATAGAAAAGACAAATCTGAGGAGAGTCTTAAAGTGGATATCAAAAGAGGAAAGCATTTTTTTGGGGGGATGGGGGTACAGGGGTCTGTTGTGCTATTACAACTTTACTGGCACTCATCATTTAGATCCATCTATATACACAAGCAACTTGTTAAAGGTGTTACGAGTTAATGTGGCATATTTTCACTCTTTATACATTTATAAATATAAAATATATTTCAAGTCAACTTTCACTGATTTATTTGTAGATTAAATAACCTTGCTTATTCTGAACATTTCCTCTTCCTTTCTGATTTCGCAGTTATGAGTTGGCCTAAATATATTGCAACCCCCTCAAAGCCTGGAATGCATATCATGTGGAGAGTGAAAATGGCTCAAAAGCATGAAGACTCATTATCCATAGGTAAGTAATCCAAATCTGTGTCTAGATATTTAAATATAAATAGTTCCTGGTATCTGGACTGTGACAGATGTAAGTCACATTATTACTGCTTAATTGTCTCCATTACTAACTTCATTACTTCTTTTCTGGCTCTTTGAGGACTCTGTGTGAGCTCATGGGGCCCAACTGCTTTGGGTAAGAGAGAAATGAGCACTTTTCCATGGGTACATGGCTGGGATTTTGTTGATATACATCACACTTCGACCCCAGGTTATGCTAAATGAGTGACTTAAAATGATCCTTGGGGAGCTTACCTTACACGCCAGCTTCCCTAGCAACCCAAGTGCCTAAAATCAGCTCTGCCTATCACATTTTCCAGTCTCTCCCTGTTCATATCTCCTGTCTCCTGCAGCCTGTGGTGCTGTGTTGTACCTAGAGGGGAAGTTTGCTTTTCTATGATAACAAGTCTATTTTACCATCAACATTCTTTTGCTACCATTGAGATACAATTTATTTTTTAAGAAAATCTCCATAGTGTCATGCTATATTAAGCAACAGAACTTCAACTTCCCCAGAAGTATATAAAGTCTGAAGGGTTGAGTTGAAATTCCAAGATTACATTCCCTTAGCTGCTAATTGAAATGGAACAATTATCTCTGTCTTATACATGCACTTTGGGGCATACTTTGTTGATGGTTGATATTTTTCAATAATACCCTCCCTAGAGTGGTCCTGTCTCAGATTATCAGCTGATAATCTTCAAATCCCTTTGCCCTTTTCTCTTTCATGCAGATTTAAGCTCCTTCATTTATAGGTTTATGTAATATAGTCACTGAATGCTTGTCAGAGCTGCAGTGTCTATTTTTTTTTTTCCCCAGAATATTTCTTGGGCAATTGCTAACTGAAATTATCATCTGCATTGAAAAAAATTTGGCCTATGTTGAAATTATGTCAAAATAGCTCATTGAAGAGTGAAATATTTATCTCTTTTGAACTCTACAAGAAAATTATTTGACAGATATTTACACATTTCCTAAAATGTGTTAAGTACTGTGCTGGGCACTAGGCACATATAATATTCAGTACCTGCTCTCTGGGTCCACTCCAGACAGGTTGAGAGCATCACACACACAAAAAAAATGGTAAAAATACAAGTTATATGTCATATAGGGAAATGATGAGTGAGTGATGCTCACATCAAGTTCTGTTTTTGCCATGTTGGCTGTGAAACTCTGGGCAAGTTACTTACTTTGAACTTGGTTTCCTCATTTAGATAATGGAATAATAGTAATAATGCCTTCCCTGGTGAAGAAATTGGAGCAAAACATTAGGAGTCATAAAATTCTTAGAACAGTGTCTGGTATAGAGTAACTATCTGATAAATATCAATTATTTTTACTATTGTCCTTAAAGCAAAGTCTAAATGCAGGATTGTGTTCAGAGCTAAGAGGAGGGAAAAAATTTCTCTCTCTCTTTTTTTTTTTAAGAAAATTTCTCTTGAATAAAAGTAGAAATAAGTGTAGCCACAGATTTTTCAGTCGTTCAGTCATGTCTGACTGTGACCCCATGGACTGCAGCATGCCAGGCTTCCCTGTCCTTCAAGATCTTCTGGAGTTTACTCAAACTCATGTCTGTTGAGTTGATGAAGAGGTAATGAGTAAATTGGATGAAGCTCTGTGGATTAGTAGAAACATCCTTTGGCTTGGCCCAGCTGTTAAGGGGTATGTGTGTGTGAGTGTGTGTGTGTGGGGGGGGGTGGTGGGTAGGTATTCAGAAATAACTCTAATCTGCTTTTGTTTCATTTTTTTCCCCAAAGATAAATTAGGCTCACTAAATCCATTAAATGGAAGGGTAAAGAACCAGGGGTAGGGGATTCTCAGGTGGATTAGTGGTAAAAATCTACCTGGCAATGTGGGCGACATGGGTTTGATCCTTGATCCAGGAAGATACCAAACGCTGCAGAACAACTAAGCCAGTACACCACAACTATTGGGCCTGTGCTCTAGAACCCGGAAGCTGAAACTACTGAGCCATGTTCCACAGCCTGTGAGCCCTAGAGCACATGCTCTGCAACAAGAGACGCCATCTCAGTGAGAAGTCCTTGCACTGCAACTGGAGAGCAGTCTCCGCTTGCCACAACTAGAGAAAAGTCTGCACAGCAACCAAGACCCAGCACAGCCAAAAATAAATAAATGAAATTACATATATGAAAAAAAGTGCAAAGATGTGAGAAACCCGGCAGTCATGGTAACAGGGTGTACTCAAGAGGATCCCTTGGGTGCCTCTGCCAGAATAAATAAACTCCAACTGGTTATTTCATGCTTCCTCTCAAGATTCAAGGTTCCCGCTAGTCCTACTTCTGACTGCTGCCAAAGTCTGCCACTCTCCACTCTTTAAAGGTGTCAATTCTAAAAAACATCACCCCAGTGACAGGATCACAGGTAATCACATGGGTTATTACTCAGGAGTATGCAAGCATAGGGAGTCTTGGGTGAGGGGTCTCACAAGTAGCAAGAGGAATAGGGAAAATCCTGCTTTTAGATTTGTTATATGTCATTATGAGATACGCTAACTCTCCAGAAACTTCTTGAAATGAATCGTTGACTATGGCACAAAAAATGCATTCAATAAATACTGAATCACTTTAATGAATTTTCAGTCAGTATTCTGTGAGATTTTCACAGAACATTTTATAATACACGTCTGTATATCTATGACAGCATTTAATTATAAAAAGAGCCACACAAAATATTTTGAAAAAATAAAAAAGTTTATAAAAACATCTTGTACTTCAATGTAAATTGTTAAACTGTTTACTTCATTTATGAAGTTCTTTACAAATTAATTGACCATCTTTTTCTTGACCACTTAACTTTTATTAGAATTTGGACAAATAAAGTAAAAATTAACACACCACTGTAAGTCAGCTCTACTTCAATAAAATAACTTTTTTTTTGTAAAAACTCTGAATCACTTCTCTGGACAGTAGGAATGAACACAACATTGTAAATCAACTATACTTCAATAAAATAATTTTTAAAAAAAGAAAAAGATTGAGACAGGAAAAGATAACAGCTTCTCCAAAGATCACAAATAGGGAATAGACAATATTTGGTGCAAATATTTAAAGAATTAAAGTGTTCAACCAAAATATAAAGATATGATTTAATAACACTAGTAATTTCAAGCCATATTCCAAATCAATTTAAAGCTAGATGTTTTCATTCTATGCATCACTAAACAGAATTACTTTGTGACACCTCATTCACAAGGTAAAAATAATCACCCACTGTTCTTAGTTTCATAAAAATACATTAATAACTCAGTTGTAACACAAATAACAGTGTATGCTATTTGGTCACATGTATCTATCTTTGGCTCACGTCTGAAGAATTAAAACAGAAGCTTATCTACACACATGTGGTCTCAACATTTAGCATAAGGACAGATGAAAATTTGGTAGCAGAACTAAATGTGATTGATCTTGTTAAAAAATAAAATGATCAAAATGTAGTACAAGGGGAAAAATAAAAACTTAGACACAGAACACTCTTTCTTCCACTTTCAGGTTCTCTGTCAACTAACTTCAGGACCTCAAGAAAATAATTCCTGTTGTGTGTGAAAGGATATATGTCTCTCTGAGTTGTTTTGAAGATGAAAAGTGATAAATATGTCCTAATCACCATGCAAAATATTATTTTTGATTTCAGTATGATTCTACATATGTTTGAGAATAACTGTTTTGTGTTCAATATTCAATAAAGCGTAAGGGCAGTCTGGGAGTTAAAGGAGAGAAGGATCTATATCAGGTTTGAGATTTTCCTTAAAGTATTAACCAACACTAAGCACCTAAAGGAGAAGGCGATGGCACCTCACTCCAGTACTCTTGCCTGGAAAATCCCATGCACGGGGAAGCCTGGTGGGCTGCTGTCTAGGGGGTTGCACGGAGTCGGACACAACTGAGCGCCTTCACTTTCACTTTTCACTTTCATGCATTGGAGAAGGAAATGGCAACCCACTCCAGTGTTCTTGCCTGGAGAATCCCAGAGACAGGGGAGACTGGTAGGCTGCCATCTATGGGGTCACACAAAGTCTGACACGACTGTGGTGACTTAGCAGCAGCAGCAGCAGCTAGCACCTAAAAAAAAAAAAAAAAAAGGTCTTAAAGAAAAGCACCTAAAAAAAGGGGACTCCTGAGAGTCCTTTGGACTGCAAAGAAATCAAACCAGTCAATGCTAAAGGAAATTAATCCTGAATGTTCATTGGAAGTACTGATGCTGAAGCTCCAATAATTTGGCCACCTGTTGCCAAGATCCAACTTATTGGAAAAGGCCCTGATGATGGGAAAGATTGAAAGCAAAAGGAGAAGAGGGTGGCAGATGACGAGATGGTTAGATAGCACCACCGACTCAATGGATATGCATTTGAGCAAACTTTGCAAAAGAGTGGAGGACAGCAGAGTGCAGAGTGCTGCAGTCCATCATATTGCAAAGAATCTGACATGATTTGACTAAACAAAAATAACAACAAAGCACCTAAAAAAAATCTTTGCATTAAGCTCAATGCTAACTTCCGTCTGAGAGTCTTGGGAGGCAATACAATGAGGCAATTCAGGGAATTTTGAACAATGTTTTCTGAGTATTTATTATGTCTAGTGATTCCATTAACTACTATGATTATAAGTAAACTAACAACAAAAAAATCTTTCATTATAGTGAGAAATGCAGACTAGAAGACAAAAATAATAATAATGTCATAAATCAAAGGAAGTACCATGTACAACAGGGAATGTTTGAGTCATTTTTCTTGAAGCATTTGCTCTTGAACTCTTAGGATAACAAAAGGATATACAACTAGTAGTGGGTTGGAGCCAGTTTCTACTGGCTCAGATGAGCTGATGATGGGCATCTCTTCCCAACTCTTCTTCCCATGATGTCATGTTGGTAGCTTGAAATTGCCCATGATGGGGGATAGTTATAGCAAATAAATAAACAAATATTATAAATCAAAGCTTTCCTTCACCATCACCCCTTAAGTCATTTTCAAAATGTTTATACAATGATCTTTTTATACTACTGTACACAATTCCAAAAGAAGGTATCTGATAAGAAAATAAAAATATGTTTGTGTCTTTAGGCTAGAATAACTTGATATTTTACATTTTGTTTTATGTCTGTGAAGGCATGGTTTGCACACTTATGGTAGTTTTAGATTGTTTTTATCCTTTATTCTTTTCTAGAACCTTCCAGAACAAATAACAGTAAATAAGTGAAAGTCCTAATGAATGAGTTTATTCTTGAGAAATGAAATAAATTCATTTGATAACATTGATATGAGATTAAGTAATTTTTAAGTATTTCCCTCTTGGCTGATAGTTTCATTATTACACATCATGGGTAATATCTCTTGTCTTATGTTGTAGATCAATGTATGGTAAAAATGAAATATCCAACTGGACAACTGTGGTGAAAACATTGAGCATGGCTACAGTGTTCAAAGAACCTGAGGTGATAATAACTTGTCTAAATACTAACTGAAATTCAAAGGACAGCTTCGCCAGATTGAGTGCTATTGTGCTTAGTACAGATTAATTTCACAGTTTCCTTTTTCACCAGCAATCACCAAGGATCTATGTCCAATTGCCAATAAATAAGACTTTATTTATTTCCTGAAATAATTATTTGTATGAAACAGAACTTGCAGAAGCCAGTTTCTTTCTTTCTTTCTTTCTTTTTTTTGTAGCCTGTAGCAATTTCTCCTCCACTAGAGTACTCTAAATTCGTTAACTTTTACAATTACTTTTGTAGCAGACAATTATCTTTCTAACCTAATCAGTTTGTCCACATTTTCATCACTGCAGTTTTTAAGCTGGGGAGAAAATATGCTGGTAGAGTCCCAATTTCAATTTTAGAGTTACTCTTTTTGGTTTATGAAATTGTAAAAACATGAATTATTTAATCATGCTCTTTTCTAAAAGTTTCACCACACCTTCAGGGCTTCATTTACTATGGCAAAGGGTTTTAAATGGTTTTGAATGAGTAAATAAAATATTTCTCCTGAATGGCTGCAGGTCAGGACTGGTTATGGAATTGTGGCTGCTTCAACTGTACGCTGATCTGTTAAGCTCCCCCGTGTTGTGGGCGCTGTTTATACCTGGGGATAAGGTTCTAACTGCTAATACTTCCTGAAGATATGTGGAGATCAGCAAGTAAGGTAAAGAGAAAAGGTCAAGAATACATAATAGCAACTTTCCCCAGAGTGCCAGCAGAAAAATATAGAAAACAGAACCCGCACTGTATTTTTGAGAGGTAGTTTCCAGGGACTACTTGCTATGTTAGTGATCTGATCTAGAGCCTTAAAGACAGGAGAATTTATGGGAAGGTCTTGGATATTTAATGTTTTTCAATGTAGGGCTCCTCTCAATTTGTGAGATGTCCTCTCCGCAATTGGAGAAGTTAGTTACCACTGAACTGAGAAGCCCATGCAGCCTGAGGACAAACATGCAAGGCTGTATTCCAAAGGGAGTGTTGGGGGACAGCTGAATTAATTCAGTAGGAATAAGTACAGAGATCAGAAAGCCAACAGGTTTGAGGGAAAACTGACTTGCAGTCATGTGATTAAATTAAACTCACCTGGATAATCTTCCTTCTTGAAAGTCACATAAATATAACATCATATATCATAAATATAACATCACAGGAATAAAATACTCCCTATTTATAGTCCCAGGTGGTTTGCAGAGCATCTACACAAGGAATAGAAAATCTTGGACACCGTTTTAGAATTCTGCCAGCCACATGATTGGTGAGCAACAGTCTCAAAAAGTTGTGAGGATTAAGGGTAAAAAGTACTGATTTTTTTTTTTTTTTTTAAAGTACTGATTTTTAAAATATTGATTAGCATATACCACTTGATACTTAGTAGCTATAAAAAAAAAGACTTATTCTCAGGTCTAAGGGACAAGCATGGAGCCTAAATCAGAAAATAAGAGATTCAAAGTAAAATAATCCATAAAAAGAACAAGACAGAAATGATTGTTCAGATTTTGTTATCAGGGACCAATTTTAATTTTGAAAGCTTGCAGATTCTGTTTATTGGATTCTTAGGTAAGGGTTGAACCAAATTTTAAGGTGTAGGAACAGGATCAACATTATCTTGATTCATACATGGACTTTGTATTGCTAGTTTAGTTGCATTCAAGGTATGCAGCTTCCCTCCAATTCAACCTGATGTTCTTGGAATAAACCACTACTTTTGCTCTATATTGCCAAACTCTCTAGTACTTTTTTATTCTTATCTATCACCTGCTATTATTAATGAATAAATCTGCCAATAGAAATTTTACAACATCTATGTGATACTTTATTTTAGAGACTAGTAAGTTACATATAAGAAAACATATATATATATATATATATATATATATATATATATACATTCAAAGACAGGTCTTAATGTGTACAAGTGATATAAAAGTTATAGTAGTTGGCTAATAAAAATTATGTCCCTGTCAGATGAAGCTTTGGAGTAATATCTATTAGATCAGGTTATGGCAGCTGTGTGGGAGCTCATAATTCTTGCTCCTCCATATTTTATTACAGTTTATGTAAAATCAAACTATAAACAAAAATATAAGATAGGGTATGTTACTATTAATCATCGGTTTTTGCAACAAAGCAATGATTATTAAGATATAGAGATTCTATTCAAGAATTCTTGGCATTAATGAGAATGATAATTGTTGCATAAAAAGAGCTTCCTTCTTTCATAAAACATTTAATGAGAGCCTACTTTGTTCTAGGCACTGATGATATGTAGCAGGGATAAATAATATCTCCTTTTGAGGAGATTACAGTGTATTCAGGTGTAAAATAGAGAAATAAATCTTTGATTAAAAAGTATAATCAGGATTATGCCAGATTTATGCTCAGAAAGCTATAGGGACAAAAGTTCGTGGGATTGTTTTTTAATTCCAAAAGTTCTGTGACTTGGAATATAGACTGATTGTCATTTGTTCTGCCATTAGGCATAGATGCCAGGCTTATCTCTTTCTTTACTTTTCTTATATTATCACATACCTGTTAGGTTTGCAGTTCATATCTATTCAGTAAATGAATGAGAAAATTATTTTAGTGAATAATTTGGCTGTTAGCATTTTCCCCCTTTCTCTTAATTATTGTCAAATAAAAAGTACAGACTTTCTACACCATTGTCTTTCCAGGACCTAGCTTCAGGGGGATCCCTCTCTACTCTTGGCTTAGAGTCAAGATTAACTTCATCAACCTAATTTCGTAGTCCTCAACTAGGAGCATGTTTGTTCTCCAGGGATCTTCAGAAATATCTGGAGACCTTTTTTTTCAGGAAGGTGAAGTAATGGCATTGGTTGTTACTGGCATTGAGTGGGTAGAGGCCAGGGAAGTTATCACATATCTCCAATGCAGAGGATAGTCCCTCTCCACATGAAAGAATTATCTGGCTGAAATGTCAGTAGTACAGATATTGAAAACTGTACAGATATTGTACAGGTTTAATGTTACATTTCTAATCCCAGGAATTGGTTCAGGGAAGAGCACTTGATCCAAATTGATCAAATCAGACCAAAAGTTGGAGAGTTTTTTTTTTTTTTGGATACTCAGGGGAAATGAATTTCTATTGATAGAATATATGATATGCAGAAACAACTATTGAATATGGGACTTTCTACAGCTGAGACCTCAGGTAAATACTGAGACATGAATAGTTATATGAGATTAGGATTCATGTTAAGGGGAATGAGTTAAGAAATTTCAAAAAGAATAGGAAGTATGGTTTGAACAATGAGATTCAACAGAGTCTGAAGCCTTCCTTACCCTCTGAATGTTTTAGTAATATAATCCAAAAAATTCCCATTATATTATTTAAATTTGTGATAATAGTAACTTGCAGCAAAACCCTTCAATCTGATGAATAAACAAATGAATTATAAGACATAGGTAAAGAGAAAGGTAGAAGGAGGCGTTAGCAACTGTGAAGGAAGCTATGAAGCAGGACAATTTATTCCAGCATCCTCATGCTAGCAGATTTTTAAGTACTATCAAGAGCATGATTTTATGAGCAGACAAAATTTTTGATTCCACCAGCATGTTCAAAATTTTGTTTCTGATACTCAGGACAATAACCCTGTCATTCTGAGATTCCTTCATCAAAAGATACTGTGATCCTGCTCCCAGTTCTCCACAATCCCAAGCATTTTCTACAAAGTCGACTTCCTGTAAGAAGGCTTCCCAGCTCCCATTGGTCATAATTAGCACCATCCTTTGCCCAGCAAGCATATATAATGTCTGAAAGAAAATTATTTAAATCTCTTTCTTATGTTCTATTATAGTCTGATAGTTAAAAGCCATCAGTTATTTTTTTGTGACTCAGATTTGTGCTACTGAAAGTTAAGAATATTCTTCATCATCTTTGTACCTCACAATTTAAAAGACTATTTATAGCTGATAGTAGTAGTAGTGAGAGTCACTCAGTCGTGTTTGACTCTTTGCAACCCCATGAACTATACAGTCCATGGAATTCTCCAGGCCAAAATACTGGAGTGGGTAGCCATTCTTCTCTCCAGGGAATCTTCCCAACCCAGGGATTGACCCAGGTATCCCACATTTCTTTACCAGCTGAGCCACCAGGAATGACCATTTATACCTGATAGGAATTCATGAAACTTCTTTGGATTAAATAATACTTTATTACTGAACAAAACAGCATGAACATTTCCTCATTTAAAAAAAAATAACATTTTAAAATCCTTTCAGGAGACTGTCTTTTTATAACCTGGGACACAGCTCACTATTCAAATTATCAGAGAGAGAGAGAAACTGGATCTAAAAAATTGAATCTAAATGCTCTTATTGATGATGTTTCCTTCAAGTTTGAACCCTAACCCCATCAGTTTGACTTTAAAAATGTTCTTTGTACTTCCACCTTTACAAATATTTATTGTCTTAAAGGATGGAAACAGAGAAGAATCAGAGAACATTGGTGTTATCCTCAGAAGGGAGTGGTAGGGCATTGCTTTCATCCTCAGTTATTATGAGACTTTCATGGTGGATCAGATGGTAAAGAATCTGCTTGCCAATACAAGAGACCCAGGTTGGATCCCTGGGTCAGGAAGACCCCTGTAGAAGGGAATGGCTACCCACCCCAGTATTCTTGTCTGGAGAATTCCATGGACAGAGGAGCCTGGAGGGCTACAGCCCATGGGATTGCAAAGAGTTGGACACGAATGAGCGACTAAGCACGTATGCACTTCAGTTATTATAAGTGTATCTGTCTCAAACAAATGGAATAGGAACACAAACTTTTATGCTAATTACAGTCAATGTTTACACTTTAAATGTTTACACTTTCTGGGAGTAACACACCGTATACAATCACAGAATATAGCTCCTGTGTATTATTAATATCTCATACCGCCAGGATAATATCCTTAAAAATATGCTCAGATTCTGATCTCCATCTTGTAAAATCCTTCAGCAGCTTCCAAGATCAACAAAGATCCAAGCCAGAATCTATTGAGTTACATATTACAACCATTTGATCCTATTTCTTGCCTCCATAAGGGCCATTCTTTTTTCACATAGTGGGCTTCCCTGGTGGTTCAGTGGTAGAGAATCTGCCTGCCAACACAGGAGCTGTGGGAGATGAGAGTTCAATCCCTGGGTGGGAAGATCCCCTAGAGGAGAGAATAGCAACCCATTCCAGTGTTCTTCCCTGCAGAATCCTATGCACAGAGAAGCTTAGCAGGCTACAGTCCATAGGGTTGCAAAGAGTCACACAACTGAGCATGCACGTTTCTTACACTCTTTCAGGTAACATCTGCAACAATTTATTTCTAAAGTACTTTCAACATAGCATGATATACTACATCATTGGTTTTGTATATCATACTTGGCCTACTGGAAAGCATTCCCCTCTTCCTTGGCCACATGACACTATTCTATCAATGAAGACTTAAACCTGAACCTTGCTGACCTTTATACCTCCCATCATGGGTGGAGATGAGTTCTCACTGTTCTTCATATCAGCACCCTTCATATTTGTACTTGTTGATTACTTTGTCTCTCTTAGGTAAAGAAACTTTTTATATGAATATTTTTATCCTTTAAGAGATGGCTTCCAAATATTTGAAACTGTAATAAGTGCACACTTTAAGAATGGGTCTTAGAACACAAATATGTGTGTGTGTGTTTCTGTGTCTGTCCATAAATCTCATGTATATAGAACTGATCTTACTGATCAAAATCCATGATATTTGCTCTTCTTTTATTTATTATCTTCTACCTATTGCATAACTAACTGGAAACTACTGTCTCTCCCACTCTTCTACCTGTCTCTCATGTCTAAGTAAAAGTAGTACCATCTGCTCAATTATTCCAGCACACATCTGAGAGTCATATTTATTGCTCCCTTTTCCTCATCCCTCTCATGTAAACCAGTGCATCTTGAATCCACTGCTTCCATTTCAACTCACGTGTCAGTCCAGACCATAGCGATTCCCTATTTGGGTCATTGAAATAGCCACCACTTGGCCTTCATGTGTTCATAATTATCATTCTATAACCTTTAAAAAATTAAAACAAAAACCAGGATTGCACTTCCTCTGAAGTTTCTAGGAAACAATATCTCCTTGTCTCTTTAAGCTTCTGGTGGGCTCCGGAGGTTGCCTGACTCGTGACTGCATAGCTCCAGTCTCTGCCTTCATCTTCACTTGGCTTTCTCCCTTGTGTATCTCAAATTCCCCTTTGCCCATTTCTTATAAAGGTATCTGTTGATATGTTTTGGGACCATCCTAATTCAAGTATATCTTTATCTTGAAACATTTAACTTAATTATATCTGTGAAGATTCTCTTTCCAAATAAAGTCAGAAATATAGATTTCAGGTGGATACATCTTTTTAGGTGGCAGGGGAGGAGTTACAATTTAATGGTTTGGTGACTTACTAATGCCTAAAAGTATCATATTTTTACATTACATTCTGTATTAGCAGTAGATATGAAATCAGAGGTAAAGGAGTTCAATAAAAATTAATTTATTAGATTTTTTCATCTTTTATAATTTTTAATTTGTGTTTATATGATTTTGTTTGTGCCCCAGGTTAGATGATAAGCTTATGAGGGCAGATATCATATGTATCATTTTGAGCAGTACTTATAAGTCCATGTGCCAATGACATTGTCAGCATTCAATGTATATGTTGGACAAATAAACTGATTATTGAAGAAAATAAGGGATGGATAGACAGTGAAAGAAGTTCATTGATCCATTGAAAGATGATTAGTATCTGTTATGCTACTCCCATGTCTTGGAAATAACCTTTTTGGAATACCTTACTAAAATTATATTCTGAAAAGGGCCCAGGTCAGTCCTTCTCCTTTACAAACACTCAAAAATGGAGGATTTACACTGAGAATTCGAAACTGTCAAGTTGCCTATTGGAAATAGAAGTAAAGCTTGACCTAGATGGAGTCTTATAAAGCACTTGCTTTTTCCTACAGAGAAACACAAAATGTTGTGTAATGAAACATTTATTTTTAGCTCAATTTGATATGCTTGATTTCATGTAATAATTCTTTTTTAATACTTTGTGTAAAATATCCATTATATGGCTCAAAGGAAATATAAAGCATACTTAACATTCATTACAGTAACATTGTTAGAAAAATAATTTTGCATATATCATAATTAATGAAAGAGGAAAAGTAAAGAATGTTATTCAAACCACATTCAAGTGACAACACAGCTAGCTAGATATTTTATATGGATAAGTAAGAAGTTATAGCCTACAAATTAACAGATGAATGTGTTAGTTGCTCAGTCATGTCCAACTGTTTGCACCCCATGGTCTGTCCATGGAATTCTCCAGGCAAGAATACTCAGTGGGTTGCCATTCCTTTCTCCTGGGGATCTTCCCAAACCAGGGATCAAACCCGGGTCTCCAGCAGTGTGGCAGATTCTTTACCATCTGAGCTACCAGAGAAGCCTATCTATATGAAAAGAAATATTAGGCATTGTTAATCTTAAACCAAGAAAAATCTAAGTCCATTTAAGTAAAAAAAAAAAAAAAAAAATAGCTTTTAAAGATGTTAATTAATTATAGAACAAATGGTTCCTAATCTCTTTAGAAATATTAACATTGTAATAAATTAGGTTAAGACTTCAATTATGAATATCTTTGAATCATTGCAAAATTAAAATATTGCTCAATTGTTTATTTAGAATTCTGTCTTTGACTTCAAAAATTGAAAACAAAAGTTATGATTAAAATGTGCATTGCTATTCACCTTTCACACATTAAAAGAGCAAACGAGAAAATTAATATAATAGGCATCAAAAAGAAAATGGCATTTCATTAAAATTACTCAGGTTTGTATCATTTTTTATTAAATACCCATTATGTTAAATATATATGTATATACTATATATGCATACTTTCACTTTATGACTCAATGTTTGACAAAAGATGTAAGCATAGAAAGTGAGTATTTGGAATTGAAGTTACATTTAACTCTGCAGAAAATGTATGTATTCTTCTCGTAGACATTTATTGACCATCAAATATGTGACTGGAGAAGGAAGTGGCAACCCACTCCAGTATTCTTGTCTGGAAAACTCTCATGGACAGAGGAGGCTGGAAGGTTATAGTTCATGGAGTTGCAAAAGCATTGGATGAAACTTGATGACTAAATGACAACAATAAATAAATGATAGGGACTCTACTTTGTGTAAATTTTGATGACATATACTGCCTTTCCTCCAAGAGATCACTTTTTAGTCTTATAAGGATTTTGTTATGTTTCCTATGTGGTAAGCATTATGCTATTTGTTGGGTATATAACAGTGAATAGCAAGCCTGCAATGATCTACTTTTCTCCATTATACACACATTAAAATAATCTATACATTTCTTTGATTTAACCCAAATTCTTTTTCCTTTGTCCATGGCTAACAGACTTATTCACTTGTTAGTGAATCCCCTCTAAGATTAAGGAAATAAATTCAAACTCTCCTATCATATTTCACCAATCCACTCTCTATAAAGCCCATTACTAGCTTTAATCACTTTCATTAAAATACAAATTCTGTTCTAGAAGTCAAAAGGAACTCTAATTTAATCTCAGATATTTTTACCTCTAATTTATGTAGGTTATTTATCATTCCTTGTGCCTGTCCTCATTTCCACAATGATTCCAATGGCTAATCCTTTCCAATACTTTAAATTTTCTCTTAAATATCATTTCCACAGAAAAATCATCTCTGGTAACTCCATTTTCTTAGTTCCTTACCTTCCAAAATATTATCAACTGGAGTACCTTGTAAGTTTGTTGAACAGTATAAATGGGTGAATATGTTAATAAGATTTCAGTTATTAGGAATTAGAAATAGGTCTACAGGAACTATAAATAAACAAACAGACATTTATAATTTTGAAAAGTACTATGATGGTATGGGAGAAGGCAATGGCACCCCACTCCAGTACTCTTGCCTGGAAAATCCAATGGATGGAGGAGCCTGGTAGGCTGCAGTCCACGGGGTCGCTAAGAGTCGGACACGACTGAGCGACTTCACTTTCCCTTTTCACTTTCATGCATTGGAGAAGGAAATGGCAACCCACTCCAGTGTTCTTGCCTGGAGAATCCCAGGGACGGGGGAGCTTGGTGGGCTGCGGTCTCTGGGGTCGCACAGAGTCGGACACGACTGAAGCGACTTAGCAGCAGCAGCAGCAGCATGATGGTATATGTACAGGTTATATAACAGTTAACAAAAATGTTAAACCTAACCTACTCCCTGTTTCCACAGAATGTATAAACAAGGATATAAAAGATAAGCAGAACTGACTAATCAAGGCTGGGAAATTGAGAAAGAATTGAAAATTTTGGAGAAAGATTTGTAAGCCATATAAAGAAAAAATACATTGGGAATTGGACATTGGGAGGTGATAAGGAATAAAAAACAGGCTTCCCTGGTGGCTCAGTTGGTAAAAAATAAACTTAAGAGAGGATTGAACCTTGAAGTGCTTTATAATTCATGTGAGGAACTAGGTCCTCATGCTGGGAACAACTGGGAGTCATTGCGTATACTTCAGTTATCAGTAACCTCTTGATATAGAATGAGGGGGAGAGAGATGTTATTTTTATGTTGCTGCCATTACAAATTGCCACAAATGTAGCAACTTAACACCTATTTGTTATCTCATGATTTACATGAGTTAGAAGTTTGTGCACAGTGTGGTCCAGTTGGTTGTGTGTGTGCTTAGAAGTCACAAAGCTGGAATCCAGTATTAGCAGAGCTGTGTTCCTTTCATGTTGCCAGTCTCTTCAAGATGATGGCAGAATTCACTTCCATAGGGGTAGACTGAAGTCCTTGCTTCCTGGTTGGTTGCCAGTTAGGGGTCATTCTCAGCTTCTAGAGTCTCAACCATATCCCTTGACTCATGGCCCCTTTGAAAGCCAGCAACAGCTGGTCAGTTACTTCTCACACTTCTCAGACCTCTCTGCCTCATCTTTTTTACATAGTTCTGCCATCTCTTCTATTAGTAAGGGCTCAAGTGACTACACTGGTTAATTTGTATAACACAGTTTATCTCCCTATCTTAAGGTCAGTTGATTACTAACTTGAAGTCCTCTGCAATTTCCCTTAGTTTAATATTTTATATTTCCATTTTTCTTTCACTGAATTTTAATATTGTTATAATTTATTTTGGTGTGCAGTAGGAATCATGTCTGAATTCCTTTCTCACTGATCTCTAGTAACCAATATGAATGTTTATTAGCCTCATTTTCTTAAATTTTTAAATGGTTTTTATGGAAAATTTTTAAGTTTTTCTTAACCGCTCCCATTTCGAAAGCATTCTAAGCTATTTTTATATTTAGTATTTGAAAATCCAAGTGTGTGTGTTTATAAGAAATTTATGGGCATGATACTATACTACTGAACTTATGATGAGGAAAAACATGTTTAATATATAAAAATATCTCCATTGATATGTTTTATTCACCTAAAAAGATGAATGAATATTAGGAGAAATGAAAAAAATGAGCAAAGTAAAAAGAACCATAGTAGGCAAAAATATATATTTTCTTGGCCTTAATTGAAAGGTATCAAATGTCAAAGAAATATGGGGAAAAAAGAATGAAATAAGACCAAGAGCAAAAAGCCCCCAAGGCTTTTAGGGGGAACTTTTTGGGGGAGGGTTTCCAGGTGGTGCAGAAGGTAAAGCGTCTGCCTGCAATGCGGAAGACCTGGGTTCAATCCCCGGGTTGGGAAGATCCCCTGGAGAAGGAAATGGCAACCCACTCCAGTACTCTTGACTGGAAAATTCCATGGATGGAGGAGCCTGGTAGTCTACAGTCCATGGGATCGCAAAGAGTCTCACATGACTGAGCAACTTCACTTCTAAGGGCTTTAGTTGCAAGTTAAATATAGGTGATTTAAAAATTTCTCCTTGAAACATATATTTTTTTATTTTATAAAAACTATTTTATAAATATTTTATAAGAACTATTTTTGTTCTACTTCCTTATATATCAAAGTAACAAATTTTTTTTTTTTAAGCTCTGGTTTGGCTCAACTATGCTTAGAAGTTATAATTGATAATGACAACCGGGGAGAGAAAAATCCATGAAGATGACAATCAAGTTGAATTAGAATATGTAATCTAGTTCATTTTATGCACCTGGGGGGTTTGTTGTCAAAGTTCAAATTTTGATGTGTGGTTGTAAATAAAGGCGTCAATTCCCTTAAGCAATAATTCTCAACTTTGGTTGAATATTATGTATAATTAGTTGGGAAGCTTTAAAAATCCCAATGCTCAAACCACACCCCAGAGCAATTAGATTGGCATCTCTGGGGTTGGCATCTAGTTAGCAATACTTTTTAAAGCTCCCCAGGTGATTATAATGTGCAGCTAAAGCTGAGAACCACTGCTTCAGAGTGGTATTATATATTTATTAAATCATGTATATGTGTTTGTGTGGGCTTCCCAGTGACTCAGCACTGAAATATCTGCCTGCAATGCAGGAGTCACAGGAGATGAAGGTTCAATTCCTGGGTCAGGAAGATCCCCTAGAGGAGGGCATGGAAAGCCACTCCAGTATTCTTTCCTGGAGAATCCCAAGGACAAAGGAGCTTCTCGGACAGAGGAGCTTCTCGGACTACAGTCCATAGGGTCCCAAAGGGTCAGACACAATTGAAGTGACTTAGCACACAGCACACATATGTATGTGTATATTTACATAAGTGTTACATGTTTATTTCTTAACTTTCTGTTCTACTGATTTCCTTTCTGGTATAATATTTGAATTACTGTTAATTCTTTAATGTTTGAATATAATTTGAAATAGGCATTTTTATATTTTTCTAAGTATTTTTATATTGTAGTTATTTTTTAAACAGTTATTTTAATTTAAATAGAATCTACAAATGCCCTATACATTCATCAGTGTTCATATTTCATTTACCATTAAAGTAGATACTATTTATTCCCTATTTTTTTTTATTCATTACTCTTATAATAGAGAAATATATGGATCTGGAATTGGGCAATTTTTTTAAAGTTTTTGCAGTTTTTGCCTGATTTATTAAAATACATATCAGATACAGAAATGGTATGGAAATTGATTTTCCTCTTTAAACACTGGTGATTCTGCACTTGAAATCCTTAGATCAGAGAAAAAACTACCAACATATTTTTAATACTTTCAAAGGAAAAGAATTTAGAAATGATCAAATATTTTGAAATTTCTGACCATAACTCACTGTAAACAAAATCATATCTCAGTATATTTATATACACTTAACCAAAAATTAAGTTTCATGATGAAGTATTAACCTTTAGTATGTGTGATGCTCCTATGATGTTCTCTCTTCTAGTCTACTCTATGTTAGTCTTAATAATATTTGTCACAATACACAAAATTGTTTTCATATCCTAATTAAGTATTGAGAGATATTTGAAGATTATTTTTAGTCCAATACCTTTATTTAATAGATAAGCTAAGGACCGCAATAGTTTAGAGTAGCTTTTGTCCAATGGTTACACATGGTAACCCTTGATGTTAATAGCATTCTATTCAGTGGCTGGATCTTATCAAAGTTTTGTCACATCAAGTCTCCTCAGGGTTGATTATTCATCAATATTACATCAGATATACATAAAAGATATAGATTACCAGGCACTTCCACCTGGAATTGCTAATTAAACTAGTTTTTCCCACCTCATGTGAAGAGTTGACTCATTGGAAAAGACTCTGATGCTGGGAGGGATTGGGGGCAGGAGGAGAAGGGGACGACAGAGGATGAGATGGCTGGTTGGCATCACTGACTCGATGGATGTGAGTCTGAGTGAACTCCGGGAGTTGGTGATGGACAGGGAGGCCTGGCGTGCTGCAATTCATGGGGTCACAAAGAGTCGGACACGACTGAGCGACTGAACTGAACTGAAATACGTTTATTCTTCTACTTTAATGTGCACCTAAGCTTACACAGACTTAAAAACCCTGAACCTCAAAACAATCAACTTCTTCCAAGCTATTATTATTATTTTTCCCACTAGTTGGTAACCTCTCTACATGTTTTAGAGGTGTCTAGAGTTTATAGTAAATGTAATTAAAAATATAATTACTAATTGAAAGTAATTTATTAAGGAAGAACAAAACTATATATTATACATAAGTAGTTTATGGATATTGTTTCTTCTAAGATCACCTACCTGAGAATGAAATAGATGAATCTGACCCTCATTACAAGTTTTTGCCATTGGTTTAGGCAGTTTTTGGCCTCTATTTTGACAAACCAACCATAGAATATATGTAACATGCACGTTGATTGTGTAACATGCACATCACTCATACATATCAATCATATATGTACAGATAATTGAGTACAAATATGTGCAGGGCCCACTCCACTCCCAGTCTGAAATACAACTAATTCCAATGTAGTGTTTAAATTTATTTTTCACTTGAATTCCTAATATTTCCCTGGTTTCAAGAGTAAAACTATACAAAAGATTTGTTTTTTGATATTGTCTACCTGATTAGTCAAAATTTATCTTAGAAAATACTGAATGTTAATCACAGGAGTTTAGTATTTGATTTATGTTTTAAAGTTATTCTTTTATTTAGACAAGTATGCTTTATAGAAGTAAATATATTTTAACACTAAAAAGTTAGTTATGTAGGAAACATTATGCTTGAAAGAATTAATTCCAAGCTTTACATTTATCTTTCCTTCAAAAAGGGAAAGTAAATTTGCCTATATTATCTAAGTCATTTTTCTTATGTTTTTCAAATAATCATAGACTTTTAGATTATATAAAAAATCTCAAACACTTTAGTAAATTCATTGCTTCTGACATTTATTCTAACTTTAAATACACACACACACACACATTGTAACATACTGTTGACCCATTCAATCAATCAAAAATTTCATTTAGTATCAATTTTAAAGTATTCAAATGAGTTTTATGTGGTTCTCTATACTAAATATATAGGATCATTTACATTGATGAGTGAGTGAGTGAAGTGAAAGTCATTCAGTCATGTTTCACTCTTTGTGACCCCATGGACTGTAGCCCACCAGCCTCCTCTGTCCATGGAATTCTTCAGGCAAGAATACTGGAGTGGGTTGCCACTTCCTTCTCCAGTGGATCTTCCTGACCCAGGATCGAACCAGGTCTCCTGCATTGTAGGCAGGTTCTTTACCATCTTAGCCACCAGGGAAGTGATAGATTATATCAATAACATAAACTTTCCAGATTCCTAGTCAGCTTTTCCATTTATTGCAATAGGGGAGACAAATAGGATTTATCTTTAATTTTGGTTGGTTGAGAAGAATTCTAATTCTGTACCCCATGTTGAGCAGTGAAAAACAGGATAATAAATCTGATAGATAAGAATGTTTTTTTACATACAGTGAAGTGCGAGTGGCAATTATAAATATCAAATTGTTGCTATATACATAGGTGGCCTTAGTAAGCTTCCTTAGAATTCTTGGCAAATCACTACCTTAATAAAAATACTCTACAAGCATAATGTCAAGTTTTCAAATATCAATATGTCAAAATACTATCAATAATCCTTAGTAACAAAAGGCATTATAAGGAAAGTCTTTTAGGGAAGTTTTCTTGCCTTTAGGCAACACCTCATAAACATAAATTATTTCCAAACTTTGTTTTATTTATTTCTAATACCTTCTTATAACATTCAGAGGGAATTCTCTGCTTCTTGAGTATCTGTTCCCAGTATACCATTTTTTTGAGGGTGGAGGGCAAAAACAGAACTTATTATTGTTTATCAGAATTCAGAATTTAATCATGTAGGTAGCACTAGCAATCAGGTAGCTCTGATTATTATTAGTTTCACAGAAGAGTCAAGTTAACTGGATGACTGCATTAATTCATTACTTGGATAGAAGACCTCATAGCCGTCATCTACCTTTGACAGTAGCTAGCAAAAGATCTGACATTTATTTGGCATTTAGTTAGTATGGGTGGCATAACTGACCAAATATCCAAGTGCGTGAATGAATATATTAAAAACACAAACAGGACTCATTCTTATGAGTCCATTTTGGCTGCTAGTTTTCATTCCCTTTACCAGAACTCTTTAGTGCCCCTTACGTTTCTTAGTCTAGCTCTTATTCACTTGATCCACCATGTGATCAGTGAGTCTAACACTAGTTTCTCTTACATTCTCTCCACACTTGCCTTGTTAATAAATGATATGACTTTTTAAAAGGAAAACTGTACCTGATCATGCAGTTTTTACCCATCTCATTAACCATTAGAATGTGTTTTAGGTTTATTGTGATTGTGGAACATAACTAAAGATTATTAAACCCACGTTGTTAGCTATATAGGATCCCATCAGTTTCCAGGGAGTACAGTGAAACTTGCATGACATTCCCAAGACATCTCCAAGTTTGTAGAAGCCATTAAATACATGTCTTGCAGAAATATAATTCAACCACATTTTCAAAGAGAATAAAATATTTTTAAAAATGACTAGTCACTTCTCAAGCACTTTTCACCCATAAGGCACATAATTTCATTTTTGAACATTTAATTATATGACATCTCTCTTAGTAAGAGCAGTCACAAGAGAAAAAAATGGTGAAATAATGCAACTGAGAAATTATAGGAAAGGAGTTGAAGGTGTGTTTTCCTCATGGAGACTCCAACAAAGGGATTTGGCCTCTGGCTTACTAAGTACACAATGGTAACAGTTTTTGAAGGCTGCCTTGAAAAATTCAAATTTTTTTGTGGCCTAAAGATCTACCTGGCATAGAAACAGAACCATTAAAGTAATTATGAACATTTATTGAACACACACTACATGCTAGTTACTATGCTAAGTGTTTTAAATAATAACTGATTATTATTTTTAAATGTCAGGAGCTCTGTGAGGCAGAGTTATTATTTTTTTTCTCCATTTATGTATGAGGACACTGAGCTCAGAAAATAAAGTAGCTTTCTCAACTAGCAAGTGGCAGTTCTAGGATTTAAAACATTTCTAATTCCAAAATCCACATTGTTGATAATCTTTCTACCCATTCTTTTATTCAGCCATCAGAAAAATATTTATTGACATTCTATTGCTTACTAAGACCTGAACTAGACACCAGAACCAGAGAAGAAAACACAGTGACATGTCCATTCTCATGTAATGCATTGATAATATGTAACTAATAGATATTTCTGAAATCACATAAGTTAATGCGTTAAATCTTTTAATGGCATTCTTGTTTTAAATAAATGCCACAATTTTCATGCATCTTTTTCAACTTATTTCTCATGGTCTTTGGTCTCATAGAAAATGGGCTGGATTGGCATATCCTCCTTTCTTATTATTCAGGGAATTAAAAAAATATATATTAGTACTCTTTCCTAGAGTAAACAAAATACATACACACATAAGATGAAACTGAATAAATGTTGGTGTTTTGAGCTGACATTTCCCTTGATTACTTCCCATTGCCTGGTTTTGATAGCATCAGTTAAATTTCAGTGACTAGAAACACTACCAACATTTCAAATTGGGTTTTCTCTGTATCATGTTCTCCTGATGCTTTTGCTGTGATCACTGGGTTGTGTTTATCCCTCTATTCTCATGTAGCAGTATTAAATCACAGTTGCCACAATGATGAATTGATTTAATTTGCTTATTCTTAAATCCATGCCACACTACCAGCAAATCTCTCATCCTTAATCATTCACCCTATTCCTCTGATTTTATCTCCTAAATACTTCAGAAACCCATTCCTGTCACTATTACTAATTTCCTAGTTGAGATACACGTCTTTTTTAACTTGACTATTGCCTGAGTCTCCTAACTTGTCTCCCTGCTTCTATTGTTGCACTTCACATAGCACCCCCATCCCAGCCACCATATTATCTAGAATCAACTTGGATGGATTAAAGTGCAAATCTATCGTAACATTTTTATTACCCAGTATTCCAACATCTATAATACTTTGTGTGTTAGTCACAAAGTCCTGTCTAACTCTTTGCGACCCCATGGACTATAGCCCACCAGGCTCCTTTGTCCATGAGATTTCCCAGGCAAGAATGTTGGAGTGGGTTGCTATTTCCTCTTCCAGGGGATCTTCCTTACCCAGGGATTGAACCAGATCTTTTACATTGCAGGCAGATTCTTTACCATCTGAGCCACCAGGGAAGCCCTCTGTAATACTTTACTGAACTATAAACAGATGGTTGTGCTCCCAAATCATTACAAGCTCCTTAAACTTAACACAAATATATCATTTATCTATGTATTGTAACACTCAGAAATACCTAAATTATGATGGAATTTAGCAAACATTTGTTGAAATGAACTGAAATAAATATGCATTGAAGTTGCAGAAAGAAGAAAATGTCTCATTTATTTGGCTTATAATTGCTATCCTTCATTCATTTTTCCTTCTATCCTTCCATCCCTCCCTGGTTTCTTTCTCTCTCCTTTCTTCTTTACATTCATTGTTAGAGCATTTTTTAATTGTCTACTATTTCCAGGCTTTTGTGTTTGGGATCCAACAAAGCAAAAGTCTCTGCCTTACTGGAGCTAAGTTTTATAGTGGAGAATTTAAAATAAAAATGAAAATGTAGTAAATTAATGATCTAACATATTATCAGATTTTCCTTTGGGGAAAATAAGTAAAATTAGAAAAAGTGAAGATAATCCAGAATGCCAGAGGAGGCAGCTGGAACAGGGTGAAATACTAAATAGAGTGGTCAGAGTGGATCTCATTGACAAGTTGAGATTTGAGCAAATATATGAAGGAAATGAAGGCATGAACCAAATAGATATCTCAGTAAAAATCATTCCAAGCAGAAAAAATAGAATGAAGCAGGACATTATGGTCCTCTTCCCACCCTATGTCCTATACTTGCCTTTTGTCTTGTAGAGAAACTTTAGCCAAACAAAAAGTTTAATCAGAGAAGTGAGAAATGCTGAAGCAAAGAAAAATAGCTAAGTAAGACCAATAGTAATAATCATTAAACAAAGTCAGGGACCTTTTAGTTCCTCATTAGGGCTGTAGATAATATTCTGAGCTATATCCTGTGAGCTGTCTTGTAGATATCGAAACCCCCACCAGGTGTAAAAGTTACCTACATGATGACCAGACTATAGCCATGACATAAGCTGCCATAATTCCAAGAACTGTCCTCAGGGAAATCAGAACAAACTGACTCTGGAATTGAAGATTAACTTAATCAAGATGACACTGGCCAGACCACTGCATGACCAATTTCAAGATTACTGTCAGAGCTGACTGTTGTTTCTGCATGTACCCCCATCCCTTGATCTACAAAATCTCTTGTCCACAGATTGTCAGTGAGGGGGATAGATCTTTGGACATGAATCTACTTTGCCACCCCTCCCCCATTGCCAGCCTTCAAAATAAAGCAAGCTTTACTTTCCACAAACCTTGCACCTTTATTGGCTTTTGAGCAATGGGCAGCCAGAACCCATTTTCAATAAAAAAAAAAAAAAAAGAGCTGTAGTAAGGCCATCCCAAATGTGATATTTTCCTTTGTCTGATTCTTAGCTAAAGAGGCAAGTCTAATCTTTTCCTAGGGCTTAAAAAAAAAAAAAAAAAAAAGAATACTATTGCATTTGAATATCTGATCTATCCTATATTTCATGACTGTAGAATTTTTACTGTAGTCTTTATTCACTTGTGTACATGTCTGTTTCTAAGCAGCAGCTCTGAATAATTGAAGGAAGATTTTGCCAGGAGGCAGCTGTGTTTGGGAGGAGGGAGAAGCTATGAGCTACCCAGTGGAAGCTGTTGGAGAGGCAGGCCAGGGTCACAGAAGAACCAGGGAACAGAGCACCAGATAAAATGCTGGAAGTGAGGTTAATGTGGGAAAAGACAGCTTTATTAGAAGAGGTAGCTTTCAGGCAATGCTGGTTGTGTAAAAGGGAGATGGAAGCTCAGGTGGGAGGAAAAGTAGGCGAGAGAAAGTAGAGGCAAGAATTTTTTTTTTAGTCATATCAAATCAAGAAATAATTAGATTCACCAAATATTATTTCTTCTGTGAATAAAGGCTTAATTAAGGATTCATGAAACTAGTCAAATAGATGCAAATTGTGGGAACAATGAATAAGACCTCTTCAGAGTCATGGATACATGCATTTATGTGCTTGTGACATTTTAGAGACTATTTTTCCTCCCCCCAGCCACGGGAAAAGTCAAATAAAAAAAATGTCCTTTTTATCTTTCCTACATAATCATTTTGCTCTTTTAGTGAATAGTAGAGTGTTATTTTAACATCTTAAGAACTCACAGAACATTTTCAGAAGGATTTGTGAGGATAAAAGATTTAAGATAGTATGAACATCTCAAAGAGTACCACTTTTTTTCTCTTAATTTTACAAAACAAACATACACACACAACAATTCAGAGGATAGACTATAGAATTATGCTTGTTTTCTTCTCTAATTTTTTTTTTCTTTTCTCCCCTTTTTTTTTTTTTATTTCTTTGCTCAATTGGGTTACACAAGAAATCCTTTGATAAAAGAGTTCTATTATCCTAGGTTTTACGTTTGATTTGGGGTTATCTAGTTAGGGTTGAAAATGATTGAAAAGCCAATAGTTTACAAGATGGGCAAACCAAACAAACAAAACAAAGTATGTGCAGGGACATTTTCAAATCAAGGAAAGACAAGCCTTGTCCTTAGTGATTAACTCACAGGTACTGACTATAGCAAGGGACAAACAAGGAAGATAACGCTTCCAGGGGACACACATACTCAAGGGAAAGTAGCTAACATAAGAGAATAGCAAGGAGGGCTCAATGAAGTAGATGAAGAGTCAGAAGACAAAATGCTTAGAAAATTTGGGAAAGGACAATTTTATTTATTTTTAAAACTTATGTATTTTAACTAGAGGTTAATTACTTTACAATATTGTATTGGTTTTGCCATACATCAGCATGAATCCGTCACGGTTGTACACGTGTTCCCAATCCTGAACACCCCTCCCACCTCCCTCCCCATACCATCCCTCTGGGTCATCCCAGTGCAGCAGCCCCAAGCATCCTGTATCCTGCATCGAACCTGGACTGGCAATTCACTTCTTATATGATATTATACATGTTTCAGTGCCATTCTCCCAAATCATCCCCCACCTCCCTGTTTTAAAACAATGTGGTCAGTCCTTGTAAATGTTACAGAATAGTGACAGAATAGTTACAGAAATGTGAACTGAGATGAGATCATGTGAATTTAGTCATTAGAAAGTAGTGACTGAGCACAAAACAATCAGAAAAGGAGAAAGTAATTGAAGATGAAGCCATGAATGCAGTAAGCACAATGAGTAAATAAATACTAAGATTTCAGGAGTTTAGCAATGAAAGAAAAGACAGAAAAGGAGTCATGCAATTGGAGAGTGCTGTGAGCCGAAGAATTTTCTATTAAGAATAAGAAGACTTTCTTTCTTTTTTTTTCTTTAATGGGGTTAAGTGAAGTGAAAGACATGTACTTCATGTATTTTATCTCTTGTAATCTTCCCCCAGAAAGAAAGAAAAAAAGTGAAGTCACTCAATCATGTCCAACTCTTTGCAATCCCATGGACTGTAGCCTACTAGGCTCTTCCATCCATGGGGCTTTCCAGGCAAGAGTACTGGAGTGGGTTTCCATTTCCTTCTCCAGAGAGTAGTTATTAATACTTTCAGCTTTCCAAAGAGGAAACTGAAACATTTATTATATGACCAAGATCACATAGCTAACACATTGTAAAAGGTTATTTAAATGCAATTTTGTTAGACCAAAAAAAAAAAAAAAAAAGGGTCTTTATTAAAGTGCTCATGTGCCTGATAGATGGAGTTAGGATCAAGGGGCCTGTGGAAGGCTCAGTGCTGGAGCTAAGTAATGATGAAGGGATGGAAGGTAAGAATATTAATTGATAACTGTGTATGTGTTTGTATGTAATAAAAAAGGGAAAGGACTTATTAAGCCTGAAATAGTGTTGAAATGTAGAGAATTTAAAACCTGCAAAGCAGACATTATAGGGAGTCAGTAATGCAGTTGGTTAAAACTGAGCAAAATATTTGCAGAACAATGTTGAGAGACTTCCTGGTGGAAAATATCGGCATACAGGAGCAGGAAACCCAGGGAAGTATGTGTGCAAGCCTGATTCTTCAGTCACCACATTAAGGGTACCCGTCCCTGGCCAATTTCCATCGTATCACCTGGAATGGGATACAAATCTGATTGCATTAGAGAATTAAAAGAAGTTTAAGATAAACAAGAGAGATTAAAAGTCTGCTGCTCTTTCATTACGTGAGTGGAACCAGGTGCATTTGAACCCTTAGAATGTACTTATGTTACCAAGTACTATGAAACTCTAGATACTTTTAAAAGATATTTTTTATGCATTTTGGCTTCTTGAGCAACTTGAATCGATATATTAAAGACTACCTCTTTACCCCAGATTTATTTGCTTTTCATATTTTCAAGCATAATAGATCTAGAGCCATCTACTCTTGTTCAAAAGGTAACAAAACTTATCTCTCCGCAGGAGCCATGGAGAAGTTTCAGGGGTTGTAAACCTGCAGGCTTGTGCTATTTCCCCTCTGGAGACATTGATTCTGTTCCAAAGGCTGAGAACCCAGAGTCTTTACCCTTCTCTTCCCTAGGAAAATTTGTTGTCATTAGAGAGAGAAAAGCTCTCTCCTTCTTTCAAGAGGTGAAGGAGATAAGATGTAATTAATATGTAAGATTCATATTTTCAGGGTTTCTCTTCTATAATACAGACCCTAGTACATGAGGAGGATATCTAGCTCTCATCACACTGCTCTAGAAGAGAGAAAAATTGAGCCTACAAGGAATCAGTGTGATTATTGCTGTAACAGTAATAATCTCTCTCAGTGCCAGAAAACTCGGGTCTACTCTCAAAATAAAGAGGAATAAATATAGTTATTAGAAACATGACATAACATCTAGGTGTTATTGCTTTTTCTATTTGCAGGTCAAGCTCGAAAATAAAATTATCATTGAAGTGACAAGCAATCTGAGTTTGGGAGCAGCTATTTCCAGGAGTTGGTCTGAGGAAGTCAGACATCTAATATTTAGAGACCAGGGCACCTGTAAAATTCTCCCATCATCTGTGAAGAAAGGAAAAACATTGACTCCATGGAAAATCTAGCTTGAGTGCAGCAGTTTTGCTTGGAGAAGGAGTCTTGATAGCCCAGTCTTCCAATAATCCTAGAGTAAGCATTAGGGTTATTTTTAGACATGTCTCATCCTTACATCACAGAAAACAATTGTGTTTGGATGGCATAGCACTGACAATTTATAGGCCACACATAAGAAAGGCCTACATTTAAAAATATAAGAATAATAGTTACTAGTGAGAATATCTTTGAAATTCTAAGCAAAGTTTCTAGGTTAAATTGGAAGGAAACATGAAGCCAGATGGATTTTTATAAGAGTTAAAAATGGGAAATTAAAGTGTGATTTTGGTAAGGTTAAGCTGAATACCAACTTTAGTGGGAGAAGTGTGAGGACTTTAAAGAATAGTGATTTAGAATCAGTCAGAGGAATATTAGATTTTAAGATATGAAAGATATTACATCTTCAGATAGTAAGATTGTTTAGGATGTCATCCTAAGAATAAATTAAGTGGAAAACAGCAGACGTGGGTGAAAAGAAAAGGTTAAGGAAACCTATACTCTCAAATGGTCCCTTTGCCCAGATCTTAATGTTACCAATCATTAAGGCAAAGGGTTGGAGCTAACCTATGATTCAGGTGCCCAAAATGTATGAGGGAGACATGGTGAGGATGGGATGGAATTGGTATCGTTAAGAGATGTAATTTTCAAAAGATGTTTGCAAAAAGCAGTCTAGAACTAGAAAGGAAGCATCCAGTAAAAATGCTAACCTGATGGGGAAACAGTGGGAACAGTGTCAGACTTTATTTTTTGGGGCTCCAAAATTACTGCAGATGGTGACTGCAGCCATGAAATTAAGGCACTTACTCCTTGGAAGGAAAGTTATGACCAACCTAGATAGCATATTCAAAAGCAGAGACATTACTTTGCCAACAAAGTTCCGTCTAGCCAAGGCTATGGCTTTTCCAGTGCTCAAGTATGGATGTGAGAGTTGGACTGTGAAGAAGGCTGAGTGCCAAAGAATTGATGCTTTTGAACTGTGGTGTTGGAGAAGACTCTTGAGAGTCCCTTGGACCGCAAGGAGATCCAACCAGTCCATTCTGAAGGAGATCAGCCCTGGGATTTCTTTGGAAGGAATGATGCTAAAGCTGAAACTCCAGTACTTTGGCCACCTCATGCGAAGAGTTGACTCATTGGAAAAGACTCTGATGCTGGGAGGGATTGGGGGCAGGAGGAGAAGGGGACGACAGAGGATGAGATGGCTGGATGGGCATCACTGACTCGATGGACATGAGTTTGAGTGAACTCCGGGAGTTGGTGATGGACAGGGAGGCCTGGCATGCTGTGATTCATGGGGTCACAATGAGTCGGACACGACTGAAAGACTGAACTGAACTGAACTGATGCTCTAAGGTCCTGGATGTGAGAAATAAGGATAAGAAAAATGACAAGCCTGCATTTGAGAGTATTTTGTTAAATTTTTTTCTATGAATCCTATAAATAATGATTGTCATTTAAATTCTCTTGTCACTAATTCCAACTTGAATTTTAAAACTAGTTAAATGAACTAATTCTGATTTCAGCAAACTTGTTTTAAAAGCAACTCTGACACTCATTAATATAGGAAAATAAGTTGTCTTCTCTATGCATAACTTTCCTCATCCATTAAATATGGCTATTAATGCCTGACATTGTGTTGCTTTGGATATTAAATGAAATAATATGTATAACAGTATGTATAAACTGTATATACCATTTAGCATAGTGCAAGGCACAGAATCTTGTTTCAGTAGTATAGCTTTTAATATTAGTTTCTGAATGTCACTTCCCTAGTGATGCCGCAAGTTCCAAATCTATTGGCCTTTTATTCTCCCAGTTTTTTTTTTTTTTTTTTTGCTTGTTTATTTACCTCTTATTATATCCTTGAGCTATTCTAAAGGTCACAGGTTATGTTTTCTCTCAGGAGACACTGAGATGGAGATTAATATTTGTTAGGGATCCAAACTTGTGGAAGGAAGGGGAGAGAAGAATAATTGGACAAGAGAAGAAATTGAATTGCAACACAGGCTTAATAAACTTTGGTCAATCTCCTGTGTGCATCTGGAGTGGGGCTCATTTTTGTTGTACCAAAATGGCAAATATTTATATGCTTAACTCATCCAGTCTACTAGATATGGGCTGTCAAAGCCATAGAGTAACCTCCAGTGAGGTGTCTCTCTGCAGTTAAGGCAAATCCTTGGGTAGGCTGAAGGAGCCAACAGCTGGAGACTGTGCCCTAATCCACATTCCCAGCAGCCAGGACAAGTCCTTTCTTGACAGAAAATCTATAATTTTCCACTCACATCTATTGTACTGATCTGTGTCTTACATTGGGCTTCCCTGGTGGCTCAGATGGTGAAGAATCTGCTTGCAATACAGGAGACCCAGTTCAATCCCTGGGTTGAACTGGTGCCCTGGAGAAGGAAATGGCAACCTACTCCAGTATTCTTGCCTAGAGAATTTCATGGACAGAGGAACCTGGCAGGCTACAGCCTATGGGGTCACAAAGAGTCAGGCACAACTGGAGTGAGTAATGCTTGCTTACATGTATGCCTTATATTAGGCACTTACTTAAAAGTATTTATTTATATAAGTATTTTTTAATTTTCATTCTTATATTTGCAATTGAAATATAGGCTACATACTGCACAGAGCAAGTTTAATATTTCAATTTCAGGCATCATAGCACCATAGACATTGCTCAGCAAATAAGAACCATGAAAAAATAACTACTTTTTGAATCATGGATAAAATGATTAATATGAGAGCATTTCCTTTATTCAGATTGCATTGTGAATGTTCTATAGTCTGTTCTAAAGGATGAATCAAGTGTGTATTTTAGCATAAGTATCAATTCACCAAAGTTTAGAGCAGATTTTGTATAAGCACACCTTAGTCCTAACAGAAGTTATTCATCTGACATACATGTATTAAATTCCTATTATATCCCAGATGCTATTCTAAGTTCTGGGAATACAGCAGTAAACAAAATAGACCACTTGTCTACTCTCATGGAGTCATGGATATTATATTCTAGTAGAAATTCAGTGGCTTTCTGAAGAGGAACACCATAGCTTCATCTATAAAAGGAAGAAATATATCACCACAATGAACCTGACAAAATGGTGGAATAGGCAGCCAGACTTACTCTGCTTTGTAGGGGAAAACATCTCTGTCAACTGAAAAGATTCCTGGACTTGGCAAAGTGTTTTAGGAACAACAACTTCAGATGAATATTCAGTCTCTGATTCATTTGGTAGGGGTAAGCAGGCAAGTCTTTTATTCCCAGTGGAAATCACAATGCTAGACTTTTGGTATTTTGATAATTGTTTTGGTTTAATCCACAAAACCCACACCTTCCTGTAGTTTCTGATTACTGGCATGGAGTAGTTTCTGCATCCTCAATGTGTGTGTCTGTGTGTGTGTGTGCACTCGCGCATGCACAAAATTATATTAATCTCACTAGCATTCATAGCCTCTGTATTGCCTTCCGTAACAGAAGAGTGAAGAGAAGTACTCGTATCAAGTATTCTTTAGTACATCAATATATAGTTAAAACAAGGAGTTGAGGAAGTAATTTAAACTCAAAAAAAAAAAAAAAAAAAGATTACATGAATTAGTGAGTGTGATCTGGCTGTCAGAGAATATGAATTTTCCCGTTGCCTACCATGAGACAACAGTCCACTTAGACAATGACAATAGTTTGATTTTCCCTATTACCTTCTTAGACAAATAGGATTTAGAATTATTCAAACACTCATAGGAGTATTGTTTACCCGGCTGTGGTCAGCCAAGTAGTGTCTACAATAGGAAGAGAAAAGTTGGAGCTTAGAGCTGCATTGTGAGCAAAAGCAAAGGTTAAAAGCATTCTTTAAAAAGCCCTTTGCTCTGAGAAATGTCTTCTGGAGGTGTAACCCAGACCTCCTGGGAGAAGCTGGAGTGCTCTGAGCATTTGTGAATCTGTGATTTTGTCCCAGAGGAGAAAATTTCTTACATGCAAACAAAAATTTGTGTTATCTGCAGAACCTTACTTGCTGTGACTTCAGTCATGTTTAAGTCACATGAATTAGTTCAGTGAAATACAGTGTAAAGGCAGAAAATCACACCCTAGCATCTTCCAAAAATAGGAAATGAAATGACATGAAAAATGCAATAAAGGATACTGAGTAGGTGCCACCTGAGCAGATAGATTGTGCTAAATTTTTTCATAGGCTATTTCATGTGTGTATGACAGTAAAGTCACTAAAGATATTATGAATGTCTGTACAACTATATTATTATTAATTAAATATTTCAATTTCAATCTGCAATATATATTTTTTCCTCTTTCAGAAATATTTTCCTACTGAGGGCATTTTCTACCCAGGAACAACAAAAAAATTGGTTACCTTCCTTGACATCTCTTTGTGACCCACTAGTGAGATAAAAAGAATTAAGAAGGTAAAGAATCAGGAAAAGGTCTTTGCATAATTTCTCCATATGTTTTACATCTTTTCTTTGCCCAGCTCCCAGCATCATTTTTCTATAAGGGTGAAATGCACTAAGTATTTTTATAGATTGTAAAATACATTCTTTTTGCCGACAAAGATCCATATAGTCAAAGCTATGATTTTTCTAGTAGTCATGTATGGATGTGAGAGTTAGACTATAAAGAAAGCTGGGCACCGAAGAATTGATGCTTTTGAACTGTGGTGTCGGAGAAGACTCTTGAGAGTCCCTTGGACTTCAAGGAGATCCAACCAGTCCATCCTAAAGGAAATTAGTCCTGGATATTCATTAGAAGGACTAATGCTGAAACTCCAGTACTTTGGCCACCTGATGCCAAGAGCCAACTCATTAGAAAAGACCTTGATGCTGAGGGAGATTGAAGCCAGGAGGAGAAGGGGACGACAGAGGAAGAGATGGTTGGATGCATCACTGACTGAATGTACATTTGTTTGAGTACATTTGTTTGAGCAAGCCCCCAGAGATGGTGAAGGACAAGGAAACCTGGCATGCTGCAGTCCATGGGTTTGCAAAGAGTCAGACACTACTGAGCTACTGAACAACAACAAATTTTTATAGACTGTAAAATACATCCTTTCTTCTTTTTAGCTTTTATTCTTTCCTTCCTTTTTTACTTACTTTTTTCCTTCTTCCCTTCTTTCTTTCATTCAACAAACATTTAAATAGTGGTATGTGAAGAACACTCTAGAAATAATTTATTATGCTGCTGTTGTTGAGAATTTATGGTATGAAAGTGAAGGTTTGTCTCTGCCAAGGATTTGTGCTCAGAAGTTTCCTTCATGTAAAATTTAATTCATTTGTCTCAAGATTAAGGCCAAAATATTAATTTACAACTACTAGTTTGTATTTTAATAAACATACCTTTAAAAATTAAAATATATACATTATATGAGATTTTTTAATTTAACCTATTTAGTTTAATAGTGAGAAACTCGTGTTACTTTTTTATGATCATATTCAATAGATTACACAAAAATTTTGGTTTTAGAGTTAGGGATAATTAGCTAGGGTTTAGGGACAGGGAAACCAAAAAATGATATACATATGCTTGTTAGTTTCCTATTGCTGCCATATCAAATTAGCCACAAACTTGGGGGCTTAAAACAACCAAAATTTATCCTCTGTAGTCAAGAGACCAGAAGTCCAAAATCAAGCTTTCAGAATGTCCATACTTCTTCTAAAAGCTATAGATAAGAAATCTTCTTTACCTCTTCTAAATTCTGATGTCTGCAGGCATTTCCTTATCTTGTGACCACTTAACTCTAATCTCTGTCCCCATTATCACATGGCTTCCTTCCTTCTGTCTCTGTGTGTCCTTTTTTGTCTTTCATAAAGCTACTCTCATTGGATTTAGGACTCACAATAAGCCAGTATAATTTAATCTCAATCTTTACCTTTATTACATCTGCAAAGCCTCTGTTTCTAAATAAGTTCATATTCTAAGATCACAGGTGGACATGAATTGTGAGGGAACACTGCATGTGTTAATCCAAAAGGTGAATATTTTAGAAACGTTACAAGATTTGTTGGATTCTGTAATATGCCACTACTATCTCCCTTCATGAATGAAGGGCCTACTGGGTGTGGTGCTGGCAGGTAATCTTCAAATACAGTAAACCTAATATTCAGAAATCACTTCAGCTGAAAACGGTCACTTCCCCCCAAGATTCGCTAAGTAGATTGCATCCAGTGGCTGATTAACACAGGGAGAAGTGCTAAAGACACAGTACACTCAATATAGTTCACAAGGGACTTCATATCTTCATCTCTCTGGGCAGGGTCAACCTAAGTTTCTACTGAAATTGCTTTACATCTTGACCTTTCCAACTACCATGTATATTTCTTCCCTTTGCCAAGTTCCTCTCACACTGCTCCCCTAAAGGCATTCCCTTGTTAACATCCTCCTGTACACTGAAATTTGCCCCAGATTGTGCTTCCTGGGACAGAATTCCTTCTGATGTATAAGCCATGAATACACAACTTAAATGACTCTTTCACAAAATAATACTAGCTGTCATCATTATGATATCTTCTACTCTATTTTTATTCTATTTTTATCCCAGTTTAGTCTATCCTATCACATTCTACCTGTCCTCTCCTGTCTATCTTATCTTGAACTATTCCATCTATCTCAAAAGAAGAGACAGAGATTAGAGAATCTATGTCAAGATCAGCTCAATGGACACACTAAATCATAGTCCGAAAAAAAATTTCTCCAGCAAGTTTGCTCTGAAAATAAGGTACATCCTTCTAATTGCAGTTACACTGACTCCTAAGGGACAATTTTTAAAAATTTATAAATACATTCACAATAATCCTCTAGATCATGCAAATGATGACTTAGTTTATTGTTTTAGCAAAACATCACTATAATGTCTAGAAATGCTTAAAAAGATACACATTAAACATGCAACCACTCATTGCATTAATAAAAACTTATAAAATATAAACTTAAAAGATTATTTTAAAAAATGTGTCATTGATCTTTCTAAATTAAGATAGTCAACAAAGTTTGATTTAATTAACCAATTGCTAAACAGATAAGCAAATAAATATTTCTTATCCTAAAACAGAATTTGGCCTGACACCCTTAACTTGCAAGATAGCACCCACAACAAACCCTCTAATGGTAGTACTTTTTGTTTTTTGCCTGTGCCTGTTTTTTGTGGGCTTTTCTCTAGTTGTGATGAGCAGGGGCCGCTCTCCAGTTGGGATACCAGGGCTTCTCATTGCCAGGGCTTCTCTTGTTGCAAAGCATGGGTTCTAGGCACATGGGTTTCAGTATTCACAGCTCCCTGGCTCCAGAGCACAGGCTCAGTAGTTGTAGCATGCAGGTTTAGTTGTTCTGGGGCATGTGGGGTCTTCCTGGATCAGGGATCAAACCTGTGTCTCCTGCATTAGCAGGTGGATTCTTTACCACTGAGTCACCAGGGAAACCCAGTTATAGATTTTTGATAACAATTTTCACTATGGTTTTCTACCTTCTACTTGGTACACTTTCAGAATGAGTCACACACACCCCAAATTATTTAAAATCAGGTGTCAAGCCATTCTAAGTTCCATATCTTGTCATCATTTATATTATCCACATGGACATTTTTTCCTTATTCTGACATTTAATATATATGTATATATATAACTAAAATTTAAAAGAAACGACAAAATTCTTGCTTCAATATGGTTGTCTGTTGAAAGTAAATATTTGAAAAAAAAGATATAGGCATGATATAGTATGAAAATTCTAATCATGTGTTCCAACTTTCTGGGTTTGAATTCTATTGTTCAACGTTAAAAGTATTTAAATGTTGGGTCCTTTGTTGCTTCACTTTAAAAATTATAATGAGGGAATTCCCTGAGGGACCAGTGGTTAAGATTCTGCATTTTCACTGCCACCCGCCTGGGTTCAAACCCTGGTCGGCAAACTAAGATTCCACAAGTCACACAGTGTACACACAAAAAAATAAATAAAAATAAATGATATTGAGACCGGCAAGAATATTTCGAGGTAGGCTGAATGGAAAAGTAACTTTTTAAGGAAAGTAATCAAGAATGCTAGACACATTATGCAGGATTGATGTTAGTTTAAAAAATTAAAAAATAAAGATTCAGAAATTGATTTTAAGTGCATTTCTAAGTTGACATTTTGGTTCTCATCAAAGCATTTAGAAAATCACATGGATTTTAGAGAACTATCTTCTTTCCATACTGAGAATCTAAGAAGGTAGGATATTCTTAGGACTTAACGGTGTTAGGTAGTTAGAATAGGAAACAGGAGTCCAGAATGGCAGTGGCTAAAAGACAAGGAAGAGAAAAGCCCTCGAAAATAGAACAAAGGAAGGTCAGAGGACTGGAGTGAGGACCTCAGGTAGAACAAACAACACTCCTGGCTAGCCCAATTTACATAGGACAGGCCCAGGGAGAGGAAAAAAAAAAAAACATATAAAAAGAGGATCCAAAGGTCTGGGGGTCTCTCTCTCTCTCCTGTGGGCTAGGGTGCTCTTCTCTTGACATCTTTGGGTTGACATGCCCTCACGCCTCGAGGGTGGATTTTCCTGCTATTTTCTAAATAAAATAGAGCTGTAACACAGAGCTGTAACACTGATTTGTCTAAGAGCTATATCATGGTCTGTCCAAGACCAGAGAGCTGTGACGTGTGGCAGGCTTTAATGTCCATCACTCCAAATCTTTGTTGTGATGAGACAGAACTGAGGAGCGTACACTTGCCTGACATCTATGGTGCCGAGATTCGGATTTAACCTGGCTGAAACAACCTCAGCACAGCCCGGGCAAGGAGGAGACCGAGCACAGCAGGACCCCAACTGAGCGAAGCTCCCACAGTAGAAGCAGAACGTGAAGGAAACCCAGCTCAGGGGAAGTGACAAGAGGCCTATCATACTGGAAACCAGACAGCGAAAAATTAACTCAGCAGAAAGCTAACGCGACTCAATCTCAGATTCCAGAAGACCTCAAGTTTAGGTAGGAGGTCCTCGCTCCTACGGTTGGAGGGACATATGCCTAACAAAATCTTAATTCCTTTACAATCTCTCATTTCTTTTTCCTCGAACCCCTCATGAACAGATGGGTGGCAGTGGGTGCAATTGAGAGACTCTGGAGAGGCTACTCTTTGGTATGTCCCAAAGGCACTATCTGCTGAGCCCCAGTAGCTGTTACCCAAGACGGTGGGGCTTCTTCTGTCCTTACTCTTCTTTGTGCCAAGGATCAGGCCAGTTAAAACTGTGAGCACTGGTCAGATATTTAACGGATTTTCTGGCAGGCTATGAAGGGGATTCCTTGACACATTTTTCCCACTGCTTTTCCCTCCTGTCCCTCAGCTCTCTCTCCTGGGACTCAAGCCCAGCCAAAATCCAGGATGCCTGGCTTCAGGACCTAATGAAGTTCAGGCTCTTGTGTCTCATTGAAAAAATTCAATGAGAGACAAAGCAATAGGTAAGAGGTGGATTTGTTAGGATTCAGAGAAGCACACTCTGCAGGGTGCAAGCCATGGGATGTGGCCTGGCTAGGTTTTGCTAGTGGGATGAATTCATATGCTGATGAGGGGGATGATCATCCCAACCATTGGGGAACCACCCACTCCTCCATCTTTTGACAGTGCCTTAGAGCTGTCCTGCACCTCTGAGTGTGTCATTTGGCTTACAGATTGGGGATTAGATTAACTTGAATTTGACTTGTCATCTTGGACCCAATTGATTTTAATTTGTTTACATTATGCCCTTGTGTTATGTCATTCTTTCAAAGGTTGTGCCCTGCCCCTGCCCCCCGTCCTGTTTCTTGCTCTTTTCCTCAGCCCTGTCCAAGCCCACAGTGTCGCCTCTACAATCTTATGGAGGGACAACCAGAAAATAGCTGGCCTTTGGGAGGAAAATACTGTATAATATCCAACCCCTCTAGATATTCAGCCCTTCATCTTCCACGTTTCCTACAACATGTACAACATCAACATCTCTCAGTGAACTTGCTAGGGTGGGTGACAGGTGCACAATACCTGCTAGAAGTCCATCAGTTGGCATCCCTTCAAAGGCAATTGGACTTCCAGGGATAATGTTTGCCACTTTGGGAGTTAGCCCTGCAGGCCGTTGGGGCCCAAACCCTTACCACCCTTCTCCTAAAGTTACAAACATACCCCTGGTTCAAATCTCCACTCCACTTTTATGGAACATCTGGTTTGTTGCCTCTTAACAAATTTGTTCTTAAGCCAATTACTAACTCCTACAATCAGGACCTTGCCCCCATGTAAGAAATGTTGCTCCACCCAGTCTATTATTTAAATACCTTAATGCCCCTAACAGGACCAGATAACCCACTCCTTTGTCACTACTTCTGTTATTACCTAAAGTGGATCTATGACAATGAAATGTTTACCATTGGAGACATCCTAACCTGCTCTAATGGAGAACTAGGGAAAGAAATCAGTGACTTACAATCCCTTAGAGCCATAAGAGGATAAGGCTTATGACTGTTACACTGTTTCCCAGTCTCAGGGCACAGGCTTAGATTGCTTTACATCATGATACCTATTTCCATCCATGGTAGACAAATCAGCAATGAGTTAAGATTACGACCTCTTAATCCTACCCAGCACTGGTCATACTGGAGACTTTGGAGACATCCAACTCCAGTCTGGGGGTGCCAGGAGGTCAACCTGCCTTGATCTGCCTAGAGATCTGGTCCTTGAAAGGTTGTCATGCCTCAAACTGCTCAGGGTTCCGCTAGTCCAGGGGTCCCAGGAGGTCGTCACGCCTCGACCTGTGCAGGGACCCAATTCTTAAGAGGCCGTCACGCTTTGACCTGCCCAGGGATTCGATCTCCAGGAGGCTGTCGTGTCTCAGCCTGCCTGGGGATCTGAACCCTGACCCGGGGATGCCTGGCTCTCAGGTTGCAACAGTTCTGGGTAGGATAATCTTCAGAAAGACTCACCTCTAAGGAAGTCCACCCATGGAAATAAAAGGAAGCCTATTACTTGTGGGACTGTGCCCAGTCTCGGCAATAACTCAGGAGCCCAAAGAGAACCCTATTGCCTTTCTGGAAATGCTAAAAGAGGCCCTCCAAAAGTTTACCAATCTGTACTTAGACTCTTACGAGGGACAGGTGATTTTAAAGGACAAACTCCTGTCCCAATGTGCATCAGATATCAGAATTAAGTTATAACAGCTACAGCAGCAGGACCCTGCTGCCTCTTTAGATGAGATGGTCCAGACAGCCACCAATACCTTTTACAACAGAGAACAGGAGAAGGAGGCCAAGGCCCAAGAAAGGGAGAGAGGAAAGACACAAGGCCTGCCCAGATGCTGGCTGCCCTCCAGGGAAGCCCTATGGCAAACCCTGAGTTATTGAAGGACAAGGCAGGAGGCAAAAGCCTGATCTGTAGATAATTGGGGCATTGGCCCAAAGAGTGTCCAAACCGTGACAAGTCTCCTAAAATGGCTTTCTAAAAATCCCATCAACTGGAACATTGAGTGGCACTCTGCCCTCGGGACCCAAGAGCCTCAAGGTCAAGCGCCAAGCCTTCCCTCACAATGGTTCAACAGGACTGAAGCGGCCCGTTCCAGCCAGCCCACCTGTCACAGATAACCTTCTCGGGGCTGGAGCCAATGGTGCAACTGGATGTGGCAGGTAGGTCCGAGAATTTTTTGGTTGACACGGGGGCTGTCTTGATCTCCTACTCCGGAGACTTTTCCTCCCAAACCTGTACCATTTTGGGTGCTACAGGAAAAACAACTACTAAAAGATTCACCAGATCACTTCTTCATTGCTGGGATGGACAAATATTTTCCCACCAGTTTCTGGTGGTCCCTGAGTGTCCTACTCCCTAATGGGGAAGAGATATACTCACTAAACTGGGGACCACCCTTGTGATGGGAAGCTTTTCAGCCCCTAGAGCCCTACAGCTTCTGGTTACTACTGAAGAACCCATGACACCTTCTCCAATTGAGAGGGACCAAGAACTATGGGAGGACAAAATTAACCCCCAGGTGTGGGACTAGAGGATTCCTGGATGAGCCCACCAAGCTGAACTGGTCATCGTTGTCCTCTGAGATCCCACTCGGTTTCCTAACCAGAAACAATATCCACTCAGAAGAGAGGCTCAGGAGGGACTACAGCCTCTTATAAATAAATTCCTTGCTTGTGGGCTATTAGTCCCCACCAATTCGCCATGTAACACCCCAGTACTCTCAGTAAAGAAAGAGGACGGAAGCTGGTGAATGGTTCAAAATCTCCAGATCATAAATGAAGCTGTAGTCCCCCTCTGTCCCACAGTACCCAATCCCTATGTAATCTTGGGAGAAATCCCACCCAGTTCCAAGTGGTTTACAGTCTTGGATCTCAAAGATGCATTTTTTTGCATACCACTGGCCAAAGAACCCCAGTATCTTTTGGCCTTTGAGTGGGAGGCCCAGGAGAAAAACACCAACAGATGACTTGGACAATATTACCTCAGGGGTTGAGAGATAGCCCCCACTTGTTTGGACAGACCCTTATCCAGGATCTCCTAGATCTGGACCTGGGACTGAATGAGAAAATATTACAATATGTAGATGACTTACTAACCTGCTCTCCAGATGAAAAAAATGCCCAACAACATGCAACTCAGGTTCTAAACTTTTTGACAGAAAGGGGATATAAAGTCTCCTATGCTAAGGTACAGATGTGAAGGTCCTGTGCTAAGGTCAAGACAAAGGTCACTTACTTGGGGGTTCAGATTACACACAGGTCCAGGAGGCTGTCCTCTGATCCGGTACAAGGAATCCTCCAGTTGCCCTCCCCCATGACTCAGAAACAGTTGCGAGCTTTCCTGGGGCTAACTGGGTATTGTAGAATCTGGATTCCCAACTATGGTCTAATTGCCCAGCCCTTATATGAAAGCTTAAAGGGACAGGATGATTCAATCCCACTGATGTGGGGAACTCCTCAAAAGAAGGCAGAGGCTACACTAAAACAGGCCTTAATTCAGGCACCTGCCTTGAGGTTGCCAGACCAAGGAAAAGCATTCCAACTTTATGTACATGAAAGAGAGGGAATAGCCTTGGGAGTGTTAACTCAAAGGTTGGCATCTGAGCCCCAGCCTGTAGCTTACTTATCCAAGAGGCTCGATCCAACTGCCTGAGGCTGGCCCGCCTGTCTTGGAAATCTTACATCTATTGCAATCATGATAGAAGATGATTTAAAACTCTCTTTTGGGGGCAAACTAACTATTTTTACCAGCCACCAAGTAAAACAACTCCTAAATGGGAGAGGCCATTTATTGTCACCCTGCTTATTTAACTTATATGCAGAGTACATCATGAGAAACGCTGGACTGGAAGAAACACAAGCTGGAATCAAGATTGCCGGGAGAAACATCAATAACCTCAGATATGCAGATGATACCACCCTTAGGGCAGAAAGTGAAGAGGAATTAAAAAGCCTCTTGATGAAAGTGAAAGTGGAGAGTGAAAAAGTTGGCTTAAAGCTCAACATTCAGAAAACGAAGATCATGGCATCTGGTCCCATCACTTCCTGGGAAATAGATGGAGAAACAGTGGAAACAGTGTCAGACTTTATTTTTGGGGGGCTCCAAAATCACTGCAGATGGTGACTGCAGCCATGAAATTAAAAGACGCTTACTCCTTGGAAGGAAAGTTATGACCAACCTAGATAGCATATTCAAAAGCAGAGACATTACTTTGCCAACAAAGTTCTGTCTAGTCAAGGCATGGTTTTTCCTGTGGTCATGTATGGATGTGAGAGTTGGACTGTGAAGAAGGCTGAGTGCCGAAGAACTGATGCTTTTGAACTGTGGTGTTGGAGAAGACTCTTGAGAGTCCCTTGGACTGCAAGAAGATCCAACCAGTCCATTCTGAAGGAGATCAGTCCTGGGATTTCTTTGGAAGGAATGATGTTAAAGCTGAAACTCCAGTACTTTGGCCACCTCATGTGAAGAGTTGACTCATTGGAAAAGACTCTGATGCTGGGAGGGATTGGGGTCAGGAGGAGAAGGGGACAACAGAGGATAAGATGGCTGGATGGCATCACTGACTCGATGGACATGAGTCTGAGTGAACTCCGGGAGTTGGTGATGGACAGGGAGGCCTGGCGTGCTGCGATTCATGGGGTCGCAAAGAGTTGGACATGACTGAGCCACTGAATCGAACTGAACTGACTGATCAAAGAATCCTCAGATATCAAGTAATGCTGATGGAAAATCCAGACCTAACTATATCCCCTTGTGAGGTTCTTAACCCAGCCACCCTCCTGCTTACCCCCGAGGGCTCTCTCCCCTTTCACTCTTCTCTAGAAACTTTGGACCACTGGACAAAACCCCTAGAGGGATTGTCAGAAGATCCTCTGACCAATCTTGAGAAAATCTTGTACACTAATGGAAGCAGCTTTCTCTTGGATGGAAAAAGAAGAGCCAGGTATGCAGTAGTTTCCAATTTTGAGATCATAGAGGCTAAGCCTCTGTCATCAGGTACTTCAGCCAAATTAGCTGAGCTCATAGCCCTTACTTGAGCTTTAGAGTTGGGAAAAGGAAAAAGAGTAGCCATTTACACTGACTCCAAGTATGCCTTTCTGGAGCTACATGCACATGCTGCTATTTGGAAAGAAAGGGGCCACTTGACCACCCAAGGGTCCCCAATCAAATATGGTGATCAAATTCTTAGACTCTTGGAGGCAGTCCATCTGCCCACTGAGGTTTAAATCTCCCACTGTAAAGGACACCAAAAAGGGAGCACAGAAGTGGCTCAAGGGAACCAAGCAGCTGATCAGGCAGCTAAGAGAGCAGCATTATAGGGTTGTTACCCTAGTTCCACAGACTAATTTGCCAGAAACTCCTTCATATACTGAAGGTGAGACTCTTAAAGCTAAGAGTGAGGGCTTTCAAGAAGATCATATGGGGTAGTTCCAAAAGGAGGGACTCCTTTTTCTACCTGGGAACCTCCAATGGAATTTGGTTAACTCTTTACATGCTACCACTCATTTAGGGGAAAAGGCCCTCAAAAGATTACTAGAAAGGTCCTTCAGAGGAACAGGCCTCCAAACGACTATAAGGCAAGTGTTCTCCTCTTGCCCCACTTGCCAGTTAAACAATCCCCAAGGAGCTTGAAGACCCCAGTTGACCCAGCCTGTCCAACGACGTGGGACCTACCCAGGAGAGGACTGGCAGATGGAGTTCACCAAGATGCCAAGTTCACCAAGTTTCTCAAGGGTATAAATACCTAATAGTCATGATAGATACATTCACAGGATGGATTGAAGACTTTCCCACCTGAACTCAGAAGGATGAGGAGGTGGTAAAAAAAAATACTGCTCCATGAAATCATTCCAAGATTTGGTCTGCCCAAGTCATTGCAAAGTGACAATGGGACATCATTTATTTCTAAGGTAACCCAAAGGGTCTCTAAAGCATTGGGCATTACTTATCTCCATTGTGCCTGGAGGCCTCAATCTTCAGGAAAAGTAGAAAGAGTCAACCAATTCTTAAAACCAGCGATAAAAAAGGTAACCCAGGATATCTCCCTGGGATGGAAGGAGGCTTTACCCGTATTGCAGAGGCTCTCCTCTGCACCAGTATTGCCCCTAAGGAACAGGTTGGTCTTAGTCCTTTCAAATCCTATATGAGAGATCTTTTGTTTATGTCAATGTCTTCTCGACCCAGAGGTTCAGACCCTCCAGTCTTATACCATGGCCATTGGACAATTCCAACAGGATATACGCTGTGGGGTATAAACCAGGACCCAAAAGATTCTAAGGAGTCATCACCATATGTTCCAGGGACTCAAGTCCTAATTAAAATCTGGAAAGATGGGTCCCCAAAGGCTCAACTCCAGCCCACATGGAAGTGCCCCTACCCTGCAATACTTTCTACCCCCATAGCAGTCAAAGTAGCAGGGCATGACTCCTGGATTCACTACTCACGAGTCAAGCCATGGAAAAAAAACAGAAGAGGACACTCAATACACTTGTGAGCCCCTGGAAATCTCAGGGGCTATTGTAGTACCTATTCAGGACTACAAATGGGTGCCATTCTAATGAACACCCTCAAAATCTGGTTTCTGGGGATAAGATTTCTCAGGATAGCTCTAAAAAGCCAGCACAACTTGGCAGGGATTGTACTCCAAAACAGACAGGAGATAGATACTCTGATCCCTGAACAGGGAGGGATTTGGTGATGGGAATTTGGAGTTGGCTAATGCCCCTACTAGTCCTTGTTATCACCATATTGACACTGCTTATGATTGTTCCATGTATTATCAATTGTCTAACCTGTTTTGTCTCTGACCAGGTCAACAAGCTACAACATGCAGTGCCAGTTCAACAAAGATATAAAACTACAGCTGACCACGGAAAATATCACTCACCCTTAGATGGACACTGCTATAAGGACTCTGAGGCTTGAGACTAGCAAGAGGGGGAGGCCCAATACCCCTCACCATCCCAGTTCAGCAAGAAGTATTCAGAAAGACCTCAACGCTGCTATTCCCAAAGAATTGGGCCTCCCATCTCTTGAGGGAGGAATGCTAGGTAGTTAGAATAGGAAATAGGATTCTAGAATGGTGGTGGCTAAAAGACAAGGAAGAGAGAAGCCCGCAAAAATAGAACAAAGGAAGGTCTGAGGACTGGAGTGAGGACCTCAGGTAGAACAAACAACACTCCTGGCTAGCCCAATTTACATAGGACAGGCCCAGGGGAGAAAAAAACATATAAAAAGAGGAGCCAAAGGGCCAGGGATCTCTCTCTCCCCCACACGCTGGGGCGCTCTTCTCTTCACCTCTTTGGGTTGACATGTCCTCACGCCCTGAGGATGGATTTTCCTGATATTTTCTAAATAAAATAGAACTGTAACATAAAGTTGTAACACTGATTTGTCTAAGAGCTATAATGCAGCCTGTTCGAGACCTGAGAGCTATAACACGGTCTGTCGAAGACCCGAGAGCTGTGGTGCACCTGGGGTTTAATGTCCATCACTCCAAATCTTTGTTGTGATGAGACAGAACTGAGGAGCATACATTCACCTGACAATGAGTTATAAAATTGAGGTAGACACATTCTAGGGGCCATAAAAACTAGAGACAAAACAGTATAAAAGAGATAATTATCAGCACATTTGTCACTATAAGAGAGCTGTAGTTTGGATATCTTAAAATCCCTCTGTGATATTTGTTTTCCCAGCACAATGTTTAAGCAGTGACAATGACTCTCTCTTGTTACCCAAAGCAGAGACACAAAACCAGAAAGGTCACAGTGCTCTGATAAACTCCACTGAGAAAACAGCACGTACATCCAGGTTTTCGACTCTCTTGAAATCAATAAGCTTCCAAATGTCTCTGGGAAGCCATGCTTCTTGTGAGACAGGTTGTCCTTTCCAGATCTACAAGCACCTTACTTTGGGTGTTTCAACACTTAGCAGGTCGATCAGCTGTTACCAGTACTGATTCCTCTGAGGAAATGGGTCCTTATCTTTTCAGTTCAGCCAGCTGAGAGATCCTGAATAGAGCGGAGAAAGTGAAGGAATTTGGTAGTAAAGCACATAGGGGAAGAGCAGACCGACATGGTACATAAATGGGATTTGGTTGGCTGCCTGCCTCTCTTTTCTTTCCTAGTCTGTGCTCATATCTTAATATTTTATAGTTCCATTTCTTCATCTTTTTCTTCCTTCCTCATAATGTGAGAATATAAGCCTGGCTAAAATCCGATATGATAGCAAAAGCACCAAGATAGTCAACAAAACAAAAGCTCCCTTTAGACACATTAGAAGCTAGGCAGAAATTGCTTAATATTTTTCCAGTAGCTGTTTTGCTCAATATTGTGAACTCTCCCCTGAGAGGTCATAACACTTACTGTAAGTACATTTGCGCTCCATGAATCCACAGTCAACTGAGCTTGCTATAAATCAATTAGTACTTTGCATGAGCTGTGCTTTATTTCAAATGTAAAATCAGCAAAATCCACATGTTTAAACAGTGTGTTTCAGATATCTTACTAACACTATTTTCAGAACAAAATATTTCTGATGTGGGAACATGCTGCGCTGAGTTACAAAGACAAATATATATATATTTTTTCCCAAAGAATTGAATTCATGTAGACTTCCATAAAGTGAAAATACTTGGCCTATGTTAAAATTATCTTTTTTTCTTTTTTTGTCTTTTTCAACAAATTTTGTTTTAAAATAATTAAACACCATTTACTTAAGTTGGGCCTCTCTTCCAATTTCATATAATTTCTGAAAAATACTTATTCTTAATCTTCCATGTGTTCCATAAATATCTTATCCACACACACTTGTCCTTGGTAACACCTGTTTTTCCATCAAGAGGTATACTAAAGAATTAACTCAGGTACCATGATGCTTTCCCTAAGCTCATCAAAGAAATTGGTTTTATATTTGCAATACAGAAAACAAAAGTTTGAGGTGATTGAAAAATTAAAGGAAGACCCATCTTTGCACTTTTTCTGTAAACGTCTGGATTATTTTATCAACTACTAACTGAGTCAGTAAATAGCACTTAAAAACAGATACTCTGGAGCCAGACTGCAGACCTACTATTTTCTCCATTTATTTTCTGTATGATGTCGTTAAATTTTGCTTAATTTCCATCTAGTTAATTCACTTGTAGAAAGTGGATGATAATACTTTGAAACTAAATTCATAGGCATATTATTAAAATTAATTGAATGCACACATATACACTTCGCAATTAGAATCCCCCTTTGTAATATAAATAGAAGATGGACAAATATATATATGTAAGAACAATGAATATATTAGCCATAATTCATAAATTCATTGGCATAGTATGTGCCCTATCAAACCTAGAGACTCAAAAGTACACACATTACAAAAGGTCTAAAACCAATACACACAATTCTTGGTGCACAGAAGGCATATAGGAAATGCCTTCTGAGTTGAAATGAAGCAGGAGCAAAAGAGATCTCTGCCATTGAAACTGATCTTTTTCAGAATGAGTATCTGCTATGTGTAGGACAGTCACCAAGTTTAGGCCAGGACCCAAAAATACAAAAATTAATTTAAAAATGTGAATGTGTGTGTTTTCATGTTGCAAAGCAGAAACAGAAGTTTTATTTAGAGGAATAAATAAATTCCTTCCTTCATTAGAAGGAAAGGATTTCCTTTCCTTCCTTCATTAGAAGGAAATGAGCCTAAGTGAAAAAAGCTGGAATAGTTTGCCAGATGAGATTTTACAGTTGGATTTTGGATAGGCAAAGCATTTTGAGCTTGCAAAATGGACATTGAAATGAGAATGAATGGCATTTGAAATTAAATGAGAAGTCTGCTTGAATCTGAAGGAGTCGAAAATAATTCTACAGGCATAGCATTTGGATAGCAGACACCAAGCAGAAGAGTGTTTTGGAGAGATAAGTAAAGATCACACAGTCTACAAACGGCCTGTTCAACATGAGTAGGAATTGATACTTTATTTTCTAGTATTTCAGAGCTCTTGTGACTGTTAAATAGAATTATATAATCAGATTTTCATTACAGAAAGAACACTTTAATAGAAGTGTTGTAGGAGTATTCCCATGAAGAAAGGATATAAATTTTGAGTAAATTCTTTCAGTGATACACTTTGAGTATAAATGGACATATCAGAACTAAAAGAATAGATCAACATGAGATAAGTTAAACATCTTTAAAACCCTGACTTATGTGAAGTGAACTGGAAAAGGGGAATAGCTCTCATGGTGAATGCTCCCAGGGATGTGCTGGTAAATGGGCTCTCTAATAAACAAGAAAAAATTTAAAAAATTGAAAGTGCTGAATTATACAATTTGCCAGTTTCCATGGTATAAATATTCCCATCAAGGTGAATGAATTTCAACCTATCAGCATGATGTCACCGATTCAGAGTTAGGAGAAATGTGAACAACTGACTCTCATAAGTCAGGAAGGACCTGGTTTCAGCACACTATTCCCTGGGGTCGCTGGCTTGCATAACCAGATTGGTTAGGATGTCATTAAAAATGGAGGGGATTGAGAAGAAAGAGCTTTTGAAAGAGATGAGTTGTGAATTTAGTTTGAAATATACTGAATACGATATGCTTCTAAGACATCCAGGCATAGATGCCCATGCTAGTGGTCATTAAGTGGATGGAATTGACAGGGAGCAGTCAGTCCTGACTAGTATTATAAAACCTTGGTGAAAATTGGGAAATACCTAACTTAAGAAGCATTTGTATGGATTGTAGTGGAAAGGACATGTTCAAATGATGCATCAGAATTGATGAACTGATTTATAGAAGAGAAAGAAGCTAAGGATGTTTACAGATTTATTTCCTTGATGACTTTTTTTTCTAACAATGCCATCAAGCAAGGTATACAAGAAACAAGTAGGTAGATACATACAGGCTTGTGTATCAAAAATAATAAGTTAATTAATAATAATATATTGCATTTTAAATACTTGTAAGTTTGCATAGAACTTATAGAGAACTATACTCAGCTAAGCTTTAAAAGAGTGGATGAAACATCAATAAACGGCAAGATAAAAATATTCCTAATGGTTAGAAAGGACCAGGAAACACTGTGGAAAAAGGAAACACAGGATGCAATTAATTTGCATTAATTATTTGAGAAAGTAGTAAAAGACAAGACTAGAAATGTTGTTCTTATATAGATTGGGATGGACTCATGATAAATGAAAGGAAATTAGAGAAAGGCACTGGAGATATTGAAGAAAAGAAATATTATCAAAGAACTTTATGAAGAAACTACAATTTATGAGATGATTTAGAATAGAGGGGATCAAAACAGAAAGTCCTATGAAGACACTTGCAGTAGTTTGGACTTGAGTAAACGGAAACTGGAAATATGATGAAGATCATAATATCTGAAAATAAGAATGTTTAAGAATACCATTTTCCTTGTATACAGTTTAAAAACAAACAAACATGTTCTCATTCCCTATCCAGATGTTCAGAAACTGAAATAGTAGCCAGCAGAGGCCTTAACATTTAAAAATTAACTGTAAGTTTACAATTTTAGAAAGAGAATAAAGAATGAAGGCAAAGACCACCATGCCTATCAGAGAAAATGCCAGCAATATACTCAGAGCTCAGAAAGTTTAGGCTGCAGATGACGTGGGATAACATTCCTAATGAAGCCGAGACAAATGCAGCTTGGTAAGGAGAGAACACTTACTGTGGTATCACATATTGCTGCTTCACCATGAAATGTCCAGTCTCTTTCCATCATGTTGGAAGCACAATTGACATTGTATTTTGCCATTCAAAATATAAAAGTAAAAGTAGATCAGCTCTGAATATTGATGTGCTCCCTTCTAGAGTTCATGCCTTTCAGAAAAATAGCTACAGTTGATTACTTAAATGAAACATAGTTTTTAAAATTTTGTTACAGTACAAAATATTGGGTTGGCCAAAGAGTTCATTTGGGTTTTTCCATAAGATCTTATTGAAAACTGAACAAACTTTTTGGCCAAACCAACATTCGCTATGGGGCTTCTCAGGTGACTCAAGGATAAAGAATCCACCTGCAGTGCAGGAGACCCAGGTTCGATCCCTGGGTTGGGAAGATCCCCTGGAGGAGAAAATGGCAATCCACTCCAGCATTCTTGCCTGGAGAATCCCCATGGACAGAGGAATCTGGTGGGCTGCAGTCGACAGGGTCACAAAGAGTAAGACATCTATTGGTAACTGAACAAGAACAACAACATGGACATATTGGGTTTTGTTGTCATTTTTAGCTCTATTTTTTTTATACTTCGGAAGAGGATTTATTTACCCATCCCTTGGTTCTTACTTTTGATAATATTCTATAATCATGATATAAAAAAGTTTAATAGTAACTACTTCTTTCTTTGGTTCTCTTAGTCATTGATTATCTTTTATTTTTAGGAAATTATTTAGAAATTTACTGAAACAATTTTTTCACAATTTATATTGGACATATTGTTAATGAAATATTTATTAGCACTGATTACTTTGATAATTGTGTATTTTATAGGTAAGCATTTATGGATTTTTTCTTAACTGTGATAATACTTACCATGGTCACTTATGATTTATATAGGCCAGATTTGAGGCTTGATATTACCATTGTGATTCCATATTAAACTTGGTATTTGGTTCAGAATAATGCTCTCTAAATGCACATTGAAATGAATTCTGTGCATTTAACACCCTTCCTTTCTTTTCTCTTTACATCTCTCAGAAAATCTTATGTTCTATATAGATTGGGTTCTTACAAACATTATCAGAATTTTGTAATTCAATTTCAATTTAAACATTTGTTGTTGTTCAGTAGCTCAGTCGTGTCTGACTCTTTGCAGCCCCATGACTGTAACACACCAGGTTTCCTTGTCCTTCACCTCTCCCTGAGTTTGCTCAAACTCATGTCTACTGAGGTGGTGATGCCATCCAATCGTTTATTATTCGGTCACGCCCTCTCTTCTTGCCCTCAGTCTTTCCCAGGGTCAGGGTATTTTCCAATGAGTCAGTTCTTCCATCAGGTGGCCAAAGTACTGGAGCTTCAGCTTCAGCATCAGTCCTTCCAATGAATATTCAGGACTCATTTCCTTTAGGATGGACTGGTTGGATCCCCTTGCAGTCCAAGGTACTCTCAGGAGTCTTCTCCAGCACCACAGTTTGAAAGTGTCAATTCATCAGCACTCAGACTTCTTTATGGTCCAACTCTCACATCCATATATGACTAGACTTTGACTATATGGATCTTTGTTGGCAAAGTGGTATCTCTGCTTTTTAATGTGCTGTCTAGGTTTTTCATAGCTTTTCTTCCAAGGAGCAAGTGTCTTTTAATTTTGTGGCTGCAGTCAGCATCTGCAGTGATTTTGGAGTCCCCCAAAATGAAATCTGTCACTGTTTTCACTTTCCCCCCATCTATTTGCCATGAAGTGATGTGACTAGATTCCATGATCTTAGTTTTTTGAGTGTTGTTTTTTAAGCCAGCTTTTTCACTCTCTTCTTTCACCTTCATCAAGAGGTTCTTTAGTTCCTCTTCCCTTTCTGCCATAAGGATGGTATCATCTGCATATGTGAAGTTGTTGATTTTGATACATGTCTCTGTTCATATCTTTTTCAAACTGCCATTCTAGTTGCCTCATGCCTCTTCCTGGTTCTATTTTAGGCACCCGTCCCTCTCCCACAGTTCTCACGAGCAACTTTATTGAAGATGGAAGGGAAAGGAGACATTACTTAGCTCAATCATTTCCTCTTTACTCTAACCTATTATTTGAAACCAGCAAAGAAACAAAAATAAATAAATAAATCAAGAGAGAAAGAAATTGTGTACATATGTATGGATTCCAATTAACTGTGTTAATCCAGTTAACATTTACTTGCGTAGTTGAAAATTGATGGCATCAGAAATATTATTATTAGGTCACATCGAACAATCCAAAGTGACCTAAAATTCATGCAAGTCCTACCAAGAAACAATATTACTATGCAAATGTTAAATGTCCTAAGTTGCAAAGAAAGGACAATTGAGCTAGGGTTATAAATAAATTATGGTAGATATTAAAACAGAATGAAAATATTAAGCTCATCCTTTGAAATCAAACACATTTTTAAATGTACTAACATGAAGTTTATCTTTTACATTTCCATTTCCTGCCCATTTATGTCCATCCTATTTCATAAACTTTGAAGGAATTTCTTTGGGTTGACATTAAATATTTACCTATATATTTTAGTCAAAAAATAGGTATGATATTCTGACTGACTAATGAATTAGTAATAAGTTGATAGAGATATTCCCTTAGGTATGTGAAATGTCAGCTGACTTACACTTATATTGTGCATATTTCTCAAGGGAAAAAAGTCATACCCTGTCATAGAGGATGAAAAATTTGAGAAGTTGTCAGTGATATTCACCAGAACGGATGGCAATTGTTAATGTGTGATTTTTTTTTTTTTACACATTTGTAGCATCTAGGATAAAATCTTAGAGTCATTATTAATTCAAAATATTATTTTCTTAATAGTTATAAAAATCAACACGTTTATAAAGAGTTCTCATGAATTCTGGTTTGTTTTCACTTTTCTAATCTGTAAGTCATAGGACAGTCTGTTAAAACTAGTTTTACTAGGTAGTATTAATCAGTATTTCCATTTGATTGAAAAAAATATAGAAATTCAAGAATTTGTAATGACTAAGCCACATTTCATTGACTCAATGGACATGAGTTTGAGCAAATTCCAGGAGAGAGTAAAGAACAGGGAAGCCTGGCATACTGCAGTCCTTGGGGTCACAGAGTTGGACACGACTGAGCAGCTGAACAACAATACAACAAGCCAAATTTAATAGGACTTAATACAGATATTCTAGTTCTAAATCCTCATACTTTTGCTCTGGATGAAATAAATGTAAAAAGTTCATCTCCAACTTGTTTACATTAGACTTTCAAATACAATCTATTAAAAAAAGAATGTGAGTCTGAACCTAATATAACAGCAAATAAGAGAATGTCTGCTTTTAGTTAGAACTTAAAACATTGTTAGAGACTATAGTTTTCACATTAACAACAAAAGATAAACACATAAACTAAAAAGTAGCATATTTTAAATTTGCCAGAAAGCTGAAGATTCAAGGAAACCTAACTAAACTTAATTTCAGAGAAAGACAAACCAATTATAGAAGGAGGAGACTCTGAGCTGCTTTTATCCCTGGCAAAATGAGAGTGGTGAGAAAATAATGAACATGTCAAAGACAGGAAAAAAAAAAAAAAAGTCCAACTAACTGTTAATGAATCATTATGACTGGTTTTACACTGGATGGCAGAATAAAATTGTGAAATATACCAGTTCAGTTCAGCTCAGTTGCCCAGTCGTGTCTGACTCTTTGCGACCCCATGGACCACAGCACGCCAGGCCTCCCTGTCCATCACCAACTCCTGGAGTTCACGCAAACCCCGTGTATACTGAGTTGGTGATGTCATTCAACCATCTCATCTTCTGCTGTCCCCTTCTCCTCCTGCCCTCAATCCCTACCAGCATCAGGGTGTTTTCAAATGAGTCAGCTCTTCGCATCAGGTGGCCAAAGTATTGGAGTTTCAGCTTCAAAATCAACCCTACCGATTAACACTCAGGACTGATATCCCTTAGGATGGTTGGATCTCTTTGCAGTCCAAGGGACTCTCAAGAGTATTCTCCAACACCACAGTTCAAAAGCATCAATTCTTCAGTGCTCAGCTTTCTTTATAGTCCACCTCTCACATCCATACATGACCACTGGAAAAGCCATAGCCTTGACTAGACGGACCATTCTTGACAAAGTAATGTCTTTTAATATGCTGTCTAGGTTGGTCATAACTATCCTTCCAAGGAGTAAGCATCTTTTAATTTCATGGCTGCAATCACCATCTGCAGTGATTTTAGAGCCCAGAAAAATAAAGTCAGCCACTGTTTCCACTGTTTCCCCATCTATTTGCCATGAAGTGATGGGACAGGATGCCATGATCTTCGTTTTCTGAATGTTGAGCTTTAAGCCAACTTTTTCACTTTCCTCTACCACTTTCATCAAAATTGCACTCATCTCACAGGCTAGTAAAGTAATATTCAAAATTCTCAAAGCCAGGCTTCAGCAATACGTGAACCATGAACTTCCAGATGTTCAAGCTGGTTTTAGAAAAGGCAGAGGAACAAGAAATCAAATTGCCAACATCTGCTGGATCATCAAAAAAGCAAGAGAGTTCCAGAAAAACATCTGTTTCTGGTTTATTGACTATGCCAAAGCCTTTGACTATGTGGATTACAATAAACTGTGGAAAATTCTGAAAGAGATGGGAATATCAGACTACCTGACCTGCCTCTTGAGAAACCTGTATGCAAGTCAGGAAGCAACAGTTAGAACTGGACATGGAACAACAGACTGGTTCCAAATAGGAAAAGGAGTACGTCAAGGCTTCGTATTGTCACCCTGCTTATTTAACTTACATGCAGAATACATCATGAAAAACGCCGGGCTGGAGGAAGTGCAAGCTGGAATCAAGGTTGCCAGGAGAAATATCAATAACCTCAGATATGCAGATGACACCACCCTTCTGGCAGAAAGTGAAGAAGAACTAAAGAGCCTCTTGATGAAAGTAAGATATCCCAAGCACAGGACAAATTTCAACCACTCTTTCCCAAGGACCTACTACAGCTGTTTCAGTTCATTATACCAAAATAAGGTAAGGAAAGCTGAGATGCAAAGCACTTTGGTTTCTCAGATACCAAAGACTGAGAGGGCAGGGGGAGGTAGAGTTGAAGAAAATCTGAGAGTTTGCTGTCTTTCACCTGCAGAAGGCTGATGGTTGGACATGAGAATTTGTGATTATGTATCTATCTATTATCTGTCTCTCCATCTGTTTATATTCTCTCTCTCACTATATATATATATATATGTATATATATATACATACACATACATACACATAGCTATAGAAATATATGTATACATATTTATCTATATATAGATGCCTATATCTCTGCATATGCTTCCCTGGTGGCTCAGACAGCAAAAAATCCACAAGCAAAGCAGGAGACACACATTCGATTCCTAGGGCAGCAACCCACCCCATGATTCTTGCCTGGAGAACCCCATGGACAGAGGAGCCTGGTGGGCTACAGTTCATAAGGTCACAAAGAGTCAGGCACAACTGAATCAACTTAGCATGCACACATGCATCTCTGCATATATATAAATCTACATCTACATCTACATAAATTTCAAAATTTCTCCAAAAACAATAATCCATAGATCCAGTAAGCATATAAAATCTTGAAGAGGGGGAAACTACAGTTTCAGTATTTTTTCAATCAAGTGGGGATACTGATTAATACTACTTAATAAAACTAGTTTCATCAAACTCTCCAATGACTTACAGATTAGAAAATTGAAAATAAACCAGAGTTAATGAGAACTCTTTATAAACTTGCTGATTTTTACAGCCACTAAGAAAATAATATTTTTGAATTAATAATGGCTCTAAGATTTTACCCTAGATGCCACCAGCTTCTTTTTTATATTTAAATTATCTATTTGTCCCTTTACGCCCACTAGAAATGTAAATGTCTTTGTTAAGACTTTTGAAACCTTGTTCTGTCAGAGTTTATCACTTCCTCTTCAATGGACCTATAAAACTTTGTACTACATTCTATTACATGAGTGGCATTTGTATTGCAAAATTTTCAGTATGTACATCTCACACAGGATTATGAGTTCCTCAAAAAAAGGCAGTTTTCCCATTCATTTCTGAATCTCTTGTATCTGTTTCATTGCCTGGAGCTCAGAAGATGCTCCATAAATATTTGCTGAATGAATCTATTTTGTTAAGCAAAGAACACTTGCAGTAAAATGACTGCCCCAGAGTTTTTAATAAATGGTATATCTTTCTGCAAATATTGAAGCAAGATTAGATTTCTTTAACATATCACACACATATATTAACCAAACACAAACAATCTAGCTTCCAAGTTTCTTCTCTCCCCTTTGGACTGAGAGCTGTCTAAAAACAAATAAAATTATTTCCATCATTTGAAAAATGAAGAGATAAGTGATTTGTACATTTAAAAGGATATTTTTGTCTCAACAGTGAATTTAATGATCATATATTAAATGTAAGATTCTTGACTAATGAAATCAAATCTATCTGTAAAGAAATTTTTGAATTAGTTAACTTATATTCATTGTTCTTCCTGACCTATTTATTGTTGTACCTCTTTCTTATTTCTCCATATTGCTGTGCAGAACTCTCTGAGCCTTATCCATACAGAATCCAGGATTATGGCCTTAGATAACAATTAGAAATTACCATGTAATTGTTTGATAAGATTATGCAGAGCCCCATAATTCTTAACTTCCCTAGACCTCAACTGGGACTTCCCTGATGGCTCAGACGGTTAAGCGTCTGTCTACAATTTGGGAGACCCAGGTTCAATCCCTGGGTTGGGAAGATCCCCTGGAGAAGAAAATGGCAATCCACTCCAGTACTATTGCCTGGAAAATCCCATGGACAGAGGAGCCTGGTAGGCTACAGTCCATGGGGTAGCAAAGAGTCAGACACGACTGAGCGATCTTTACCACATCCCAATCAAAATTTGTTCAATTTTTACTTTATTATTTAGTATGCCACTTTTCTAAGGAATTAGCAAAACATGGTTCAAGAAAAAGTGATAAAGATGAAAATATCTTGATCCCTATGTTCATATTAAAAATCAAGTGAGAAATCAATATATTCTTATTAGTTGATTGTATTTTTCTATTGGAAAACTGTGGATTTCCAATGATTTCTTTCACTAATTTAATTAATGGTGCATGCCTGCTTGGTCACTCAGTCATGCCCAACTTTTTGTGATACTATGGACTATAGCCTACCTGCAGGATTCCTCTGTCCAAGGGATTCTCCAGGAAAGAATCCTGGAGTGGGTTGCCATTTCCTTCTCTAGGGAATCTTTCTGCCCCAGGAATCACACCGGTGTCTCCTGCATTACAGGTGGATTCTTTACTATCTGAGACACCAGGGGAGCCCAATAAATGATACCATTTCAAAAAAAAAAAAAATCCAAAAGGAGTTTTTCTTGGCCTTTTCAACCTGCTCCCTCAACAGAGATATGTCATTAAGGTAGCTCTGATTTGTTGCTGCATTTGAAAGCTTCCTTGTTATAACCTAATTGGAGCGCCATTGATACCAGTATTATCTTTGTTCCCCTTAAATGCCTGTAGATATCATTATATTTTGGGGGACATTTCCTGTGTCTAACTGCAAGGTCAACCTTGGCCTTGTGGTCATTGGCCTCTGACTATGAAGTTTTTGGAAGTAGCAGCAGTTGATTGCAATACAGCTGATCAAGTCTTCCACCAGGGATGAAACAAATATATCAATTCCTTCACTATCCTTCAGATATTAATAGTACCTTTTATGGAATTCAGGTTATCAAGCACAGAAATTTTCACATAGCTTACGACAATGAAAATAGAATTACTTAGGAAAGTGCTAAGTGTGCTATTACCATTCTTTTCAAAATTCTTAGGTTTCTGTTTTCAGCTAACACCTTTCTTAGAATGAAAAACTCATTGAGTCAGCATATATCTATTTTCTCTTCATGACATATATTGATACATTGTTGGGCAATGTATACAATTTATTAAACTCAGTGTTAAATTTGCAACAGAGTGGTACAAATAATGGAGGCAATTTTAATGTTTAATTTATAAGGAAATTATCATAAAACGAAGGTTTCCCAGGGGTCACAGTGGTAAAGAATCTGCCTGCCAATGCGGGAGATACAGGAGACATGGGTCCAATCCCTGGGCAGGGAAATCACCTGGAGTAAGAATTGGCAACCCACTCCAGTATTCTTGCCTGGGGAATCCCATGGACAGAGGAGCTTGGTAGGCTACAGCCCATGGGGTCACAAAGGGTGGGACACAACTGAGCACTCATGCTCTCTTCAGGAAGTAAAATGTCTAACCTGGCTATAAGGCATAATAGCAACATGTCCAGAGGTAATACCATATTTTCTACTAGAAAAACTCTAAATATCTCAAGGAAGAAGTTTTTCTTAATGTCATTTAGTGACTTTTATTTTCAGAAATATTTAAGTAAAACGTTCGTCTAGTCAAGGCTATGGTTTTTCCAGTGGTCATGTATGGATGTGAGAGTTGGACTGTGAAGAAGGCTGAGAGCCGAAGAATTGAGCTTTTGAACTGTGGTGTTGGAGAAGACTCTTGAGAGTCCCTTGGACTGCAAGAAGATCCAACCAGTCCATTCTGAAGGAGATCAGCCCTGGCATTTCTTTGGAAGGAATGATGCTGAAGCTGAAACTCCAGTACTTTGGCCACCTCATGCAAAGAGTTGACTCATTGGAAAAGACTCTGATGCTGGGAGGGATTGGGGGCAGGAGGAGAAGGGGACGACAGAGGATGAGATGGCTGGATGGGCATCACTGACTTGATGGACGTGAGTTTGAGTGAACTCCGGGAGTTGGTGATGGACAGGGAAGCCTAGCGTGCTGCAATTCATGGGGTGGCAAAGAGTCGGACACGACTGAGTGACTGATCTGATCTGATCTGGGGAATATTTTTACTTCTATACTTTCCTTTCACTGCCTCACATGCACACACATCAATTGGTTCTGCAGTTAATTTTTAATGAGGCAAATCCCTGAAATTAAAGTAGAAATCTTAAAATCCCCCTGTTAGTTTCTTTCTACTAAGCTAATAATCTTTTAAAAGAAATTATCTTAAGGAAAAAAATAATGGACTTGAAACTGTTTTCACTCTTGTTAAAAAATCTTCTGGCAGGATATGCTTTATAAAAGGATACTTTTTTTCCCCCCCTCATTTCTAAGAAATGTGTTTTCCAATTAGTGAAAACAAATCAACAAGATGAACTCTGGGCTAGAAGTAACTTCTGTGGTTCTCAGGGCTCTTCAACTTGTTTTTGACCCAAACTCAAAATGTTCAACACAATTGGGAATGTATTAGTAAATTTTATCCATAAACACACACACACACACACACACACACACACATATATATATATATATATATATATATATATTTAGCTTTCCTTTCAAGCTATTCTATTGTTTAAAAGATCAATTTGTTAAAATTTTGTCCTTAATATAAGCAATATCTATAATTTTACTGCACTTCAAATATTTTTATTTCTTGTTCAAGGAAAGGGTTATGTTTTTGAGAGTCTTCTTTTCCTAAAAGTTAATGAACCAGCTTATATTTTTCTCATTGAGTTAATATATGTTGAGACCATGAATCTGACCTTAAATTTCCAGGTTCTTCCTATCCCTTTTGAGTAACAAATATTTCATAGTCTGTATAAGATTTTTCATCATTAAACATCACACAATTTGAGTGTTATCCATGAATTAAAGTATTTACTATTTGTATTTTATTTATAGGCATAGATGATAAGAAGAAATATGTATTTATAATTATTCTGTTCAAAAGTAGAAACCTACAGCTAGGAGCAAAAAGAAGGAAAAATTAAATAGTATTAAGAGAGAAAAGTGTTTGAGATGAGAAAGAGTGCTATTAGTAGTTTCATGAATAATTACATGATGATTTTCCAAATACTTCATTAGTAATAAGTGTGTTAAGGGAAATGTATCATTTCTGTTTTATTTTGCTTTTTCAAATTATAAATAAAAAGGTTCATAAAAACATTTACAAATAAAAATCTGAAATGAATGCCTATGGAGCAATTACTTACTAAAAGAAAATCTGAATTAAAGGAAAACTTTTATTTTTAGTAGGTTTGGGTATGTGGACTCATCATGTGCTATGTAAGCGCAATTCCAACTCTTCAAACAACTCTATTCAAAGCAAACCTCTTCTTCTCACTTGCTTTCCTCTCCCATATTTCAAAGCTAGCTGTATTTCAGCAAATAAATATTTGATGCATAGCCTACATTATGCTGCCATGTACCATCAGGTTATTTGGAGGTGGTAATGTAAGTACAGGCTTCCCAAGTGGCACTAGTGTGAAGAACCTGCCTGCCGACGCAGGAGACATAGAGATTTGTGGGTTAGGAGGATCCCCTGGAGGAGGGCATGGCAACCCACTCCAATAGATTGCCTGAAGAATCCAATCTTGACAGAGGAGCTTGGCAGGCTACAGTCCATAGGGTCACAAAGAGTTGGACACGACTGCAGCAATGTGGCACTCATGCAATGAAAGTATAAAGGATACAGACTCTGAAGACAGAAAGCTCACCTATTACTTGTATGACAATTGACAAATTACTCTGAATTTCAGTTTCCTCATCTGTAAAGAAGGAACCTATTATACCTACTTTGTATAGTTGTAAAAAATGACCTGAATTCATGTAAAATATAGAGCACAATGTTTGGCATGGTTCTCCATTTCATTCATCTATGTATTTCCATCACCTAGAATGGGTGATGAAATAGAATAGATAATAAAATCTATATTAGTTTTATAATGCAGTAGTAACAAATTATCACAACTTTAGTGGCTTAAAACAGTATAAATTGATTATCTTAACAGTTCTAAAAATAGAGATTTATTATCTAACAGTTATGGAGATCAGAAGTTCTAAATCAAGGGCTGAGCTTCTTCTGAGGGAAAAGAATATTCCATGTTTCTCTAGGGAGTATTTGTTTCTTTAACTTTTCCAGCTTCTAGAGTTTGCACACATTCCTTGGTTCTTGGCCGCTTCCTCTTACCATTCCAGCATCTGTTTTCTTGATCACATTTTCTTCTTTGATTCTGTTCCTCTTGCCTGTTTCTTATCTGGTCTCTTATGCTTATACTGAGCCCACCAGAATAACCTTCTCATCACAAAATTCTTAAGCTGGTTACATCTGCAAAGTCCCTTTTACCATGTAAGCTAACATATTCACAGATTTGATGGATTAGATATGACATTTGGGGGGGCATTAATATGTGAGTAACAGTATCTTATCAATAAATATGCGTTACACAAATTACCCACAGGTTGTAAGTAAAAACCTGATTCTTTTACTAACGGATTGATGCATCCATTAAATAATCATCCACTTAATTCATGTGTGAACATTTTATTGAAAGCTTCACTAGGTAGAATATAAGCAGAAAACAACTTTGTTTTTTTCCCAACACTGTCCAATTCAAAACCTTTTTGTTTGTTTGTTTGTTTCTCTTTTACAACTCTGCCACCCTGACAAAATGTTTCCTATTTTGTAGAGAAAGAAATAAATACAATGAGATCAAGTGACTTCTCAAGTTTATAAATCTCATAGTTGGAAGATTCATTTCTGCCTCCTTTTCTCTTCTGGAATAGTATAATCATTAATACTTTGTTTTTGAAATTTGAGCTAGGGAATACTGAGACCAATTAACTGAAGAGAAAGGCTGTGGAAAGGGATGTTCTTAACTTTATGGTGCTTGTGTTTATTCATACTGTAAGCAAAGGGAGATTTCTGCTAATGAGAAGCCCATAGGGGAGTATTCAGGGTGTTGGGATTAGACAGCAACAGATTTAGCCACAACAAGACCTCATAATATTATGGTGCTGTCTACAGTGCATTTGCTTGAAAAGAACTCTATGGTTGACATTACAGTGTAATATAGACTTCCATGTAGAAGTACATCTCCCAGGTTGGGATATTAGAATTAAGGCTCTTAGGAATAGCCCTGATCATTTTGAATTGTTGGAACAGATTTGTAGGGACTTCTATTTTATGTCCAGTTCTATTTTTAGGGATACACAAGTTAATAAACTGACACAAATCCTAGACATTCACCAAGTTGAGAATTTAATGTTGTATTTTTGTGTTTAACTGACTCTTAAAGTTAGAAAGATTACATGGCTTTGAGATTCCTAACCACAACTAGAACCAGTGCTTGTTAACATTTACCCATAATCAGAACTAGTACTAGTTAACATTAGTGATGTGTTATAGAACTGGTATCGTAGGTAATAATTAATGTGTGTGTGTGGTGTGTGTGTGTGTATAAGGGAGGGATTGATCCAGTGACAAATCAGTTTCAGATTTATTTGAAAATATATTACACTCAATTGTGCTGGTACCAGACCCATTTTATTTCTCAAAGAAGCATTAAATTTTTGCACTGGAAGGATGCAGAAAGATGGAAGAAAGGAAGGAAAAGGGAAAGAGAGAGTGAGAGAAAAAATTAATAGGTTATGCTTTTATTCCTCTGGCTATTATTTTCATTTTACAATAAGACAGATAGAAATGAAAAAGCAAAAAAAAAACAAAAAACAAAAAACGAAGCCAACAAAAAAACCCCACAGACATAAATTTTCATTTTGTGGAATTTAGGGTAACTCACCTACAAGCTAGGCTCAAATTATTATCACTGATGTGTTTGGCATGTTTGGATCAGGGGATTGAACCCAGGCCCTCTGCAGTGGAAGCCCAGAGTCCTAATAACTGGACCACCAGGAAATTCCCTAGACATTCTTGATAAAATAATTTTTGATTGATAAAATGACAGATAAATCAATTAGTTCTAACAAGACTTGTATAGCATCATTTATTTTTATAATTCTAAAGACTTCATTAGATACCAATTAATGTTCAAATTGCATTGGTAAATTAATTAGGATATAGTTAACATTTGCCACAGATTATAAAAACAAACAAATCAAGAGGTTTATGACTATCAATCTATGATAATAAAGAAATTTTCATTTGGTTCACTTGAATTGACATATTAGTAATTAGTACTAATTCAGTTGTTCTTTTGTTGTTGAATAATTAGTTTATTATGAGCCATATTACATTCCATAAACAGAAGTTAAATAGTTTTCATACTCTTTTTATTGATTCTCATTCTTTTCCAGCTAGTAATATTTAGACTGTAAACCAAATCAGCTTTTCAGGTTATCTTCTAAATCCTGCTATGACTCTGTATGGCTTAGAATCATAGAAGTAGCTCCTAAAAATACCCCAATTTATATTTGATTTTTAAATGAGTACATTTATTATCTAACATAAATGGAAGTTCAGGGTTTCTAGGATATGTTGATTGAGTAGTTCATTGCTTTCAAGAACACAAGTCATTTTCCTTTTCACCACTGAAGTCCACGAGGTTAGATTCATCTAAAAGCTCATTTCTCTCTTGATTGCAAGATACCTACCAGTATCCCTCAGTATTACAGACTTTTTTATTTGTTGTATAATAGTAAGGATGGCCAAAAATAAGTTGCCAATGAAGTTGCCCTTGAATCTAGGTGAGCTCTCTAACTGAGCAATAGAATATGGCAGAATTGATACGCTAAAATTGAGACCTCAACATTTGGGACCCTTATTCTAAGAGAAGGCAATGGCACCCCACTCCAGTACTCTTGCCTGGAGAATTCCATGGGCGGAGGAGCCTGGTAGGCTGCAGTCCATGGGGTCGTTAAGAGTCGGACACGACTGAGCGACTTCACTTTCACTTTTCACTTTCATGCACTGGAGAAGGAAATGGCAACCCACTCCAGTGTTCTTGCCTGGAGAATCCCAGGGACGGGGGAGCTTGGTGGGCTGCCATCTATGGGGTCACACAGAGTCGGACACGACTGAAGTGACTTAGCATAGCATAGCATTCTAAGAGAATAAGTCAGATTAAAGTGATTCAGAAATTCTACTGGCTTATTCTAGTCTGTTTTATTGAAGAGACATACAAAAAATCTACAGGTACTTAGTACAATATAAAAAGAAAAAAGGTGAGATGCAATCAATCAACAGTCTAGGTAAATAAGCTGAGCGCTGAAGAATTAATGCTTTTGAACTGTGAGTGTTGAAGAAGACTCTTGAGAGTCCCTTGGACTGCAAGATCAA